>NC_050075.1:64795916-65433865 GCF_009764565.3 Dermochelys coriacea | reverse complement strand
TCCTGGACACTACGGTGCTAATAAGCGATGGTCACATAAACACCACCCTATATCGGAAACCTACTGACCGCTATTCCTACCTACATGCCTCTAGCTTTCATCCAGATCATACCACTCGATCCATTGTCTACAGCCAAGCGCTACGATATAACCGCATTTGCTCCAACCCCTCAGACAGAGACAAACACCTACAAGATCTCTATCATGCATTCCTACAACTACAGTACCCACCTGCTGAAGTGAAGAAACAGATTGACAGAGCTAGAAGAGTACCCAGAAGTCACCTACTACAGGACAGGCCCAACAAAGAAAACAACAGAACGCCACTAGCCATCACCTTCAGCCCCCAACTAAAACCCCTCCAACGCATCATCAAGGATCTACAACCTATCCTGAAGGACGAGCCATCGCTCTCACAGATCTTGGGAGACAGACCAGTCCTTGCTTACAGACAGCCCCCCAATCTGAAGCAAATACTCACCAGCAACCACACACCACACAACAGAACCACTAACCCAGGAACCTATCCTTGCAACAAAGCCCGTTGCCAACTCTGTCCACATATCTATTCAGGGGATACCATCATAGGGCCTAATCACATCAGCCACACCATCAGAGGCTCGTTCACCTGTGCATCTACCAATGTGATATATGCCATCATGTGCCAGCAATGCCCCTCTGCCATGTACATTGGCCAAACTGGACAGTCTCTACGTAAAAGAATGAATGGACACAAATCAGACGTCAAGAATTATAACATTCAAAAACCAGTTGGAGAACACTTCAATCTCTCTGGTCACTCGATCACAGACCTAAGAGTGGCTATACTTCAACAAAAAAGCTTCAAAAACAGACTCCAACGAGAGACTGCTGAATTGGAATTAATTTGCAAACTGGATACAATTAACTTAGGCTTGAATAGAGACTGGGAATGGATGAGTCATTACACAAAGTAAAACTATTTCCCCATGGTATTTCTCCCTCCCACCCCACCCCCCACTGTTCCTCTGATATTCTTGTTAACTGCTGGAATTAGCCTACCTGCTTGTCACCATGAAAGGTTTTCCTCCTTCCCCCCCCTGCTGCTGGTGATGGCTCATCTTAAGTGATCACTCTCCTTACAGTGTGTATGATAAACCCATTGTTTCATGTTCTCTGTGTGTGTGTATATAAATCTCTCCTCTGCTTTTTCCACCAAATGCATCCGATGAAGTGAGCTGTAGCTCACGAAAGCTTATGCTCTAATAAATTTGTTAGTCTCTAAGGTGCCACAAGTACTCCTTTTCTTTTTGCGAATACAGACTAACACGGCTGCTACTCTGAAACCTATAAATACAGTAGCTCTCAATTTAGATGCACAACTTATAACTAACTTATACCAGATACATTTTTAATTACTCTCAATTTATTAAAGAGAAAAGTATAGATCAGGCAAAATGGATTACTAATGCCATAAATCACTTCTATGTTTCCAGAAATGTAACAAACAAGAGCTTCCTTCTCACAGTGTGTAGCATCAAGAAATCCACTTGAAACTGTTGCATTTTTGCATTTGCTCTCCCTGTGCATACGAACCCTGAAATTATTAATATTTGTAATAGTATTGCAATAATGTCCAGGGGCCCCATTCAGGGATGAGGGCCTACATTGCACTTTATAAACACAGAACAAAAATATGTGAATTATTTATATAATATAAAATATACTACTGTTAAGAAAAATAGAAACCTTTATTTTACAACATTTATATCAATTGCTGATGATGATGTTTCACTGCTTCAGATAATGTAATTAACCACTGTTTTAAAACACTGACCTTAAATGGCTTAGAGCCCAACAAAACAAACTTAACTTCTTCATGGCTACAGCACATCAAAAATTTCCTTTCCCACATTCATGCTTAGAGGGCGAAATGAGATATTCTATTTGCTTCCTATTGGCTAGAGATTTTAGTGCTTGATAAAGAAAAACAGGTGTAGTAACCCCAAACCCTAACTAAAACATACACCAAACTACTTAAGAGAAAAGAGCAAAGCAGGGTAATGCATTTGAAATAAGAGTAATCTAAAAAGTAACATGATTTTAAAATGTTTTCTAAGTTAATACACTTTTGTATGAAACTAAACTGTTGTGATGTCATTTAGAGTCTAAAGACTTGGAATCCTTCTTCTGTAAGGGGAAAAAAACCCCTATTATTCCAAGCAATACAGTTCAGTAAGGGCTCATTGAAGTCAGTGAGGGCTGAAAGTGCGCAGCACCTTGCAGGATTAAGCCTTAAAGTGCGTGATAATGCAGGGTAATGAGCATCCCCAGCTCCCATTGAGAGTTGTCATGTTCAGATCTATGCAGGAAGTGCTCAGCACCTTGCAGGATTGCACCCTTTAGGGAAGGGCTGTTATACTGGACAAAGCTGTACGCATTTTTTTATTTTAAGCACAGATTATGGGCCAACCTGTGTGACTCCATGAGGCCATAAAAGGGAGATAGGTTCCTTTCTCATTCACATACACACTGTCCTGGTGTGATCTCTTTGCAGACCTGGAAGCCTAGACAGGGACTCCACCCCTGATACTATCATCCTGCACAGGTGAGCATGGAAGAGAAAACGTGTGGGCTGGGTCTTATCTCCACCTCCACCCCCAAATATACCAGCCAGGGTAGCTGAGCCATCTGAAAGAGTGGCAGTAATTTATTTTTGGTATGGGCCAGCCACCTTGAAGAGCATGGAAGGAGCAGCGCTTCTCTAACTAGGTGTCACCCCCTCACTTAGGGCTAATAATGAAAGGGATTATCTAGGCTTTCATTTGTAAGGAATTAAGGGGGAAATGTAACCCCATGTTTCTCTGCTGAACATAATGCATGATATAAAGTATTTCTACTGTGATTTTCCTTATCAATATAAAATATAAAAGTGAATACAACAAAAAGGCTGTCTATGAAAAATTAAATTGCTAGACATTTACCTTAAAATAACTACCATGTTAAAAAGAAAGACTCAATGACAAATGTGTCAAAAAGAAAAGCAATTTACCAATTTTCCTAAGTGTTCATGATTGCTACAAACTGGAGGGATATATTTTGACAAGAGAAAACTATATGCACTGAATCCTGAGTGAAATTCTTCTATCAGCGTTGATACCATTAACTCATGTCAGTTCCTAACAGACATAACCCCCTGTGATTTACTTTAAAAAATAATCTAAGAGAACCTGTATTCAGTTAACATTCAATATACATAAATAAAGCCAGATCCTGCAGTCTAGACTATCAGATGATTTCAATGGGAGTTTTGTCTGAGTAAAGACTGCAGGATTGGACCCTAAAACATGGTGAGGATTTCATAGTTAAACACTGCAGCTAACAATCAAACCTATTTCATCAGATGCTTTTATTACATTATGGTCATTGGCAATAAGATAAAAAATTACATGCATTTTGTTACCCAACTATTATTTTGTCTACCAGGATTTAAAAAAAAAAAACCCAACAACAGTCAGAGTAGTTTCGCCCATTTTGACCTGCTAGAGTGAAACCAGAGCATGAATTGAGCTGTTGGAAAGCGGTAAAAGTACCTTTGTAAAAAAAAGTCTTCAGCTTTTTCAGGGATAGAGAAGGCACAGGCAAAATACTGAGGGTCATGCATGACAAGCAACTGCAAACAACTGTGAAAAGGAATCTCTGGCATCTGAGATGATGGAATTAGATAAAGAAAAAAGGATGCAGGGGGTCCAGAGAGAGCCTCTTTCACTAAGCCAGTCCCATCCATTCACAACTGAAGTAAATGTTCTTGTGAAAATGTGAAGCAAATCAATATTTTGTATGTTCAATATTCCTCTCAGGGTCAAAGAAAGGCCTGCTTGTTTCTTGGGCATTAGTCACAGATGTTACTTAAATTATCTTTGTTATTCAAACAATGCCACAATGAGGAATTTTATGAGAAGGAAGTTTTTAAAATTTTCACCTAAAAATTTTACACTCATCTCTCAGTTGAATGTTTAAAGGGGAGTTTGGGATGGGAGATGGAGAGATGACAATTGCAATTTAAGTTTTTATGCCTTGGAAATTATTTACAATTTCTGTGAGCTGATTAGAAAGTAAAGCTTTTTAAAGTGGAAAACAAGATGGATGACATCTCGATATGCAGAGGCAACCCCATCTATTTTAGTGCTTCAAAATATATTGGTTAAAATGGTGTAGCTAATGTGGTTTTAAAAATGGTCTGTTTTCCTAGTCTAGACATACCCGGAATGTTTGCTCAAACAATGAAATATACTACCCATAATACACTTTCCTCTATACCTGTGTAACTCCAATGAATCCGACAGGGTAAGTGAAGGGCAAGTTTGTCCTAGAATTTTAAACTCTTACAATAACTACATTTGTTTAATATCTACCTTCCCAGACTCATTCACTGTATTTTAATCTGGACAGAGGCAATATTTCCTAAAACCTATTCAAAATTATTAGCATAAAAAGTCACTCAGGATGAGAACTGTAAATATACAAATTGACAAATAAGTGTACAAAACAAGTCACAAAGCATGAATAGACAACTCAGCATATTGCCAGAGAAAATCTCTACATACCATACATACATCTTCAGTATTTCAAGGATTCATATGACATAAAGGGATTGTAGCCAAGTGTAGAACAAATGCATAATTCATGAGGATATGCTTTCTAACACAGTGGTGCTTTTGATTGTCTAAAAATAGAACAATTAAAGGCAATATGCAATGACGTGGTTTCTAAAACTACATGCACATTTTTAAAAAATTGTGTTAAATTATAAATACTATAATTCACAGGTTATCAATAAGTTTTCATACTATTATATAAAACAGTCATGCACACATTTTTCTCCTGTTGATTTATGTATCTGTCTGGAAGGCATAGCCCGCTTCTTGCCTTTACGTTTGCTTGATGTAAATGACTCAGGAAAGAATACATTTACTAACTGGTTTAGAACATGCCTTTCAGTTAATGTATTTTCTAGAACACCACATATTTGACATGAGATCACAAAATGTGGGCAAAGGCATTTACTTCGATTACAACCTCTCACTCAGTGGCACATCATGTACCATAAGTAGCAGTTTGGGAAGTATTTATGTTGCAGTAAGCTCCCAACAACCTAAACAACCATTCTCTTCTCCTCTTCCCCATGCCCCACAACTTAATTTCTATTCAGTATATACATATATCATAAAGGTGAAGTACAATGTTATTGAAGCAAGAAAATCTGTTTCCTTTTAGATTTATGTAAAACATACCACATTTTATGTTGACACTAATGCATAGTAATGTTACATTCCTCATATATGTGAGAATACCTAATATTTAGCACAGAATTTGTCTCATAAAATGGTTCATAGAATATCCTCAGATAACATGATGATTATTATCAATATTAATGCGCTGTGAAATGTCCAATACATTGATTTTTATGAAGAAATTGGACATGTAGTGATGGTGCTAACATTGAATATAAATAAGTGCAGAAAAAGGGCTAGTATATTAAAAAATTATGGCATTTTAAACAGCAGTTATGATTATTCCAATAAAACCCAATTCTCTTTACTATATTTGTTTTTTGTTACAAGAATATACATTTCTACTACATGAATCAGTTTAGAAAAGAAATCATAAATTGATATTTGAGATTAACATTACCCAGACACTTATACATAATACCACAGACTGCCATTTATATGCTAACATGCAAACTCCAGTGCTATAGCGCTATGGACATACAACAGCTTAACCCCAGAACTGTCAGTCTGTATTATTTTCAGTACTGCAATTATTTCACTGACCTACTTTTCCAATGACCACTATCCTACCCTAGGCAAGAATCAAAGCAGAGAGAATTAAAATTTATTATTATAGTTGTAGATTCTCTTCTCCCTCCCGCAAGTTTTAGAATCTGTTATGTTTTAATCAACAATGCACTGAAGGGAAAAGTAGTCAGATATGAGTTTCATTTTTAAAGTGGTATTTCCAGTGAACACTGGTAACTATAAAAGAGAAGCCAACAAAAACTTTATTTTTTTCCTGTAAGAAATATGCATTTATGGATCACTTGTCCCCACCAGCTTCTTCTTGTCATTATGTACAGTCCATGTAAGAGCCAGATACTCAGAGTTGGTCAGCATTGATTTCACTGGAGTTATGGTAATTTTCACCAACTGAGTATCTGGCCCATATGTTATTAATATGCTTTAACATAGGAAAAAATACTGTGTTACCTAATCCAAAGTATTGCATTCATTTAAAATTGGACTTTTCCTTTCAAGAGAAATATAATAATAATTAAAATTAGTCTAATCTTGATTTAATCTTCTGAGGATTCAGAAATGTATCAAGTAATTATTAAGTAGGGCTATATTGAGACCTGGTTCCTTCCTTGCTTCTGGGGGAAATAAATCTGCTATTGCTCCATATGAGTAGTAGATTACTTCTCCATGTTGGCTCAGCTCCACTGGCGGGTGTCCTGGGAGTCAAAACTCTGTCCATTTTCATGGTAGGGGAGAAATAGAGGTCCCATGAAGCTTGCTTTCCTCTACCCGTATTTAGACGAGCAATGCATAAAATCTACCTAATGGAATAGGGGATCATCATATATCCCCCTCCGTCCCCTTTGTGGGTACAGAAGTCAAGTACTAATCTGCTCATATTTAACTCTTATGTGGTCTAGCATCACTAGCAAGATTATTTCATTATTGTTTATCCTTACATTTCAGAGTGAAGAATTCTGATTAGCAAGAGTCTGCCATTGCTGGTCCAGACCATTTCTCCACCAAAGTTGACACTACTTTTGAACTTGCTAGACACTATTGCCCTGATGTAATTTCCCCCAAAATGTCTTTGTCATGGACTCAACAAATATGAGGTGATGTCTCTGACCTGTTGATCACCCGCTTAGGTGCTTTTGTGCTATCAAGGACAGCCAGAGACACATTTTAGATAAAAAAGGATTTATGAAACAGTCATGAAATAATAGTGAAGGCTGTTAGATACTGACACCATAGATCAAGAAATGGCCAGTCCTGCAAGATGCTGAGTGCATTCTATGGGGTGATGAATATTCACAGGTCCTATTGCAGACAAGGTGCTCGTACCTTTCAGACATGGGCTCTCAGTCCCTAATGATTTGGTGTAAATAAAAAAACAAACAAACAAACCTAAATGGCTAAGGAGCCCAAGTCTCATTCCTAAATTCCTTTTATAAATGGGACTTAAGCTACTAAGTTAGGCACTTTTCAAAACTGTATCCTTAAGGCAAGTCTACACTACAGTCCTGCATCAGTGCAGCAGCACTGCACTGCAACTGCACTGGAGTGCATCTGGTGAAGACACGCTGTGCCAATGGGAGAGTTCTCATCTGTTGGCATAATTCCCCCCACCCCCCGGCAAGAGCGTCTCCCACTGACATAGTGCCTGTGTGGACAGCACAAAACTTGGCATCACTCAGCCGGGGGAGGGGGGGAGTGGGGGAAGGGTTTTTCATCCCCCCAAGCATGGTAAATTAAATTGACTTAACCAGTAGTAAAGACCTGCCCTTAGTCTTTTTTATAGCATGATGCGAGACATGTCTTTTTGTTCAGACTTTCTATTAATTTGAGGTGTTTGAATCCCTCAGCAATTAGGTTCCTAACTGCTATTCCTCTGATTCACAGATTTTAAGGCCAGAAGGGACCATTATGCCATTTAATCTGGTCTCTGGCATAACACATGTCATAGAATTTCACTAGAAAATCCTACGTGAAGCCTTAATTTCTGGTTAAAAAGTTTAGATGGCTAACACTGGAACTGAACCAAGGATCTCCAGAACTAAAAGCATCAGCCTATACACCTAAAGCTAAAGATCCAGATTCTGATGATGGCCTTCTTTAAGAAAGTTGGTTTGAGCTTTATGAGGGAATGTAGAGTATATCCTCCCTTTTTGAAAGCGTTGTATCGTAGCAGTTCTAATCATGTGAAAAGCACCCAGGTATTATACGGAAGGGCACTTTATTGGTACCTGCTCATAAATCTCATGATGACACCAAGGCCAAAAGTTTCAAACTTGAGTGCCTAAAGCTAATCAGGTAAGTCTTAGGTACCCAAAGATGAAGACCCTGTACCCAGGTCCAAGCACAGTAAACAAATTACTATTGTGACATGAGGCCTATCTGGATGACCAACATCAACTTGGACACCACAGTTCCATTTATGGGTCCCCAGTCTTTTTCTGAGCCCTCTTTTAGGACTGTCCTTGCTAACAGGGAGACTTTGGTTTCTCATGTTGGAGAGCTAATATTATACAGGTTGTAAGCAATCCCCCAAGTTTGCCCCCCAACCATTTTTGAATCATTTTTACTCTAATAACCACCTGATCTCCAGTCCATGTAAATGTTCATGAGATGAGAGCAACACGTCTCCCATCTTTGTTCTAGTCTCACTGTCAGGGATTATCAACACAACGACAACGACAACACAACACAATCTATTATCAACACAACATATTTGAGCAGGAGATAACATGCAAAACTCAAGAGGCTTATGCAGCCATCTGGTAAGCATGTAGAGCTCTTGAGAAAAAAGGGTATAATGAGGGGAACACAGCTTGTCAATTACAATAAGATTTCAGTATGTAACAGAGTATCTAAGTGGAAAATTCTGGGTACCAGAAATAAAATGTGATGCTATATATTGGTATTACAAAGTACATTAATGGGGAGGGGAGAGACTTCTGGGAGGAGAATGGTTGGCTCATGTCTCCTAAAGTAACCTCCTGCTAACGAATAAGTTATATCCATTAAGAATTGCCCCTTCAGCCCAAGAACTGCACCAGTTAACAATCAATATATCTAGTTCAGAGTGTTTTGATGGAAACAAGTTTTACTGGCAAACTTACAGAGAGACAGGTCTTAAAAAAATAAAGCATAATTAGAAATGCACTTGCCTATATGAATGTAATGGACAGCATCTCTACACTGGCATTTAGTGAGTTGCAGAATACTGAAATATTACATACAACACGGTAGGATAACATTCAATTCCAAAGCCTAACTTCAGATTAAAATATTTAGTTCCCACATTGGCTAGTAATGGAAGAATCCCCTGTTTCCTCTTCACATTCCCCCAGTTCAGCTTTCAAAGTCGAAGTTGAAAATCTCCACAGGGGCATTGAATTTCATCATTTGTCTTAAAGGGGTATTTCATCTGAACATTCACACAAAAAGATAGCTCCTGGGCTGACATTTGAACAGACCATTAGAAATCTGGGACAAAATTCTGCTCTGTTGAAGTGAACTGGAGTTTTATCGTAGATTTCAATGCAGCCAGAATTTCACCCCTGAAATAAAGCACATGAGTTTGTGTAAAATCTGAAACAAAAACTTTTACTTCTTGATACGGTGATCAAGAATCTAAAACATTTTTATGTATTTACCCAGTACCATGTGAGAAAAGAGGTTTTCTGTACATGTGGTTTGGAGTTGTAGATTTGTGAAGCTTGAAGCCAGCCTGACCACTAATCTGGTCAACATTAGTGAGGACTGAAACGAGAGATAAGCCTCAACCAAGATATCTGCATCTAAATAATCTCCACTTTTGAGTGTTTCTCAAAACCTGAATCCAGATCAATTTTTTGTAAATAGCCACTATCATTGCAATGAGCCAAACAAAAACCTCAGATCCAAAGCCCTTTGGGCTGGCATGTTCAAAATTCAAATATGAATTTTATTTTAACTAGAGATGGGCTCAGATTGCAAAAGGTTGACCATTTAGTATATTGAATATTGTACTGGAATTAATTGTTTGCTTATATAAAGAGTATTTTCCTGCATATCTTCATTTTTCAAAAGGCTCAGTGAGGTGTCTTCCCCCCCAACACAAAATCATCATGGCAGTAGGATAAATGATGGAATTTTATTTCATTGTAATTTCATTTTAAAAATGAAAGTTTGGCCCAGTATACGGCAGTGCCCCTTTCAGAGTTCTTTTGGAATATTGCATTAGACCATAAGACCCTGTACCCACACAGGGCCCCAATGACAATATGAGGGCTGTGTAATGATCAGGTTTATGCTGCACCCTAACAGCATGCTAAAATTGTTAGGGTGCTATTTTGGTCAATAGGATAACAGCCAATGTGGGGTACTGCACACTAAGTCTGAATAGTAAAAATGTTTATAAAATATTGTTGAATTATTTTCAATTTTAAATATATTTCCCATATCACAAGTGTATACTTCTAATAACTGACCAGAAAGAATTAACCCCATTTTACCACATTATTTTGTTAGAAATCAATAAAATATTGTATAACTTATTTTGGGTGGGGATGTAAGAGATGTGAATGCTGAATGCCAGAAAACTCAGCATCCAAATCTCTTGGGGTATGTCTACATCAGTGTCAGTTAACAGACATTTGTTTGCTCTGCTTGAGCTAGTGTGCTAGAAATAGCAGTATAGCCAGGGATAACATGGGTGGTAGCTTGGGCTAGCTGCCCCAGTAGGTACACAGGGCATCCAAATTAGATTTATACCCAGGCAGCTAGCCTGAGCTGCAAACTGTGGTACTCCCAGCTACACTACTATTTTTAGCATGCTAGCTTGAGCAGTGCTAGTGTGTGTCTGTCTACCCACACTAGGAAGCATATCCGAACTGCAATGTAGATATACCCTTAGGCTGCTTTGAAAATCTTGCCCAATGTCAGGGGAATCTTGCATTGCCTCTGCTTCTACTGTATAGTAGTTACCATTGAAATCATTGCAAGACTACAGCCAAACATTGCAAAGATGGTGTAGTTAACTTTAAGCATGAGTAGTCCCATTCAGCTCAACAGGACTGCTTCCACACTTCAAGTTCTGCATGTCTGTAATCTTTCCAGGATCAGAGCCCTGGCTTGCATGTAATTAATTAAAAAAAACAGCAATGTTTTGCCTCAAATAATTGCGGTATTCCTTTTATGGAATCTATGGAACGCAATTTTAATGCTAAATACGTTCATATATAACTGTAAAGCTGTTAATGATGACAAGTTCTGCATAAAAAGGAGAATTTCAGTTTGCAGGGCTCTTAGTCCATCTGTTATTGTTTGGATGATACTTTTTTTTTTTTGGTAGAACCAATGTAGAAGCAAATGTGGCTTTTTTTCTTTTATATAAATCCAAATAAATAACAGCAGTTTTTGTTCAGGTGCAATTTGCAGTTTATTCAGAATTTGTGGAGCTATAACATGCAAATGTATGTTTGTACTTATGTATTTGGAGAATTCATTGTAATTATTATGAAAGTTTACTCTTAAAATGCTATATATTTACTCAAGAAAAACACAAGATGATGCCACATTCTCCAAGATAAAGGTCGAAAATCCCAGCAAAAATACAGACACAAATCTTGCTTGAAATGTTAAAAGAATTGCAATGTCATCCATTCATTTCAATTCTATTGAACTGTACAAATGATATAGTTACATTTACTTACCAGATCAGTGTCTGGGGATATAAATCACCCCTTTTTGTGTTCCAATATATTTGCTGCAGTGGGTTTCCAAACGCTTAAATTCTTTGAGAGATTCTATAAATGCCATTTGGAAGGAACACATGAGCAAAATCAATGTTTTATCTGGATCTATTATTTACAAGTGTTATGGTATATTTCACTGTACAAAATGATAGATATTTGCTAATTTTAAAAAGCTTTTGTTTATAAATGTGAATTTGAAGTATGCATCTGCTGTTTCACATAGATCCAGTCTGTCACTTGTAGGAATACACTGTTTTGGAAAATGTGTAATTTTTTTTAAACCAGAGAACAATAATTTTCTATTCAGTTACAATAATCACTTTCTACCCACCACATGCATCAGACAATGGGTGATGCACCAGAGTAACATATGCAGGAGCTTGCTTTTATATATTCACATTGTTTTCTGCCTGAAAACAGTTAAATAGAGCGTATAAGTGGCAGAAGCAGAGCATCTTGGGCTATATAACAACTAAAATGGGTTAATTAGTGCAGAACATGCATCTGAAAATAAGATTCGACTGTAAATTTTATTTATTTAAAACCTATTATGTCTGATGACTGTATTCAGGATTTGGGATACATGTTAAAGAAAAATATGTTAATTTCCCAAGATGAATTAAATAAGAGATTTTATTGCTGATGTTAGAAATATTAATTATCTGCACAATACTTGAAATGTATGCACATTAACCTTACATTAGTGAGCACATTTCTTCTTCGTGATTGTACATAAAGCACAAAATGGAGCTGACCTAGAAAGCACAGATACTACCTCATAGTCAATGGGAAAAAGCCTGAGAAAACTACCCTGAGAGTGTTAGTCCAATACATAATTTAGTGAATAAGAGAAAAATGTCATTTTGACAAGTGTATTTGAGCTGCTGAAATCTCCAAGCAATGCCATCAGACACAACCATCTGTGGCAGGATCATCATCAGCATTAAGATCAGGGGAAAGGTGTACTCTTAACTAACAGGATTGTATCATCTCCACCCTACTTGGCAAGAATGTATTTAGAGGCTTGTCCGAAGTGTTTCAAATAAAATATCCTTGGGCTAGGACTATAGCTGTCTGGTCTTATTTCCCGTATAGAGCTGACCTCATTGTCATTTAACAAACAATATATATATATATATATATATATTTTAAATAAAGTTCCCAGAAGGTATAAGCCTCATACTGGCTAGTGAAAGTCTGGTTCTCTCCTCTGTTCAAACACTGCAACGAGCCCTTTGAGTCCAGGGATCTTTTTTCTTTCATCTCACTCTTCCCTATTTTATAGGAGTTAGGTTTGGAAGGCCCATCTCCAGCGCACTTGGGGAACTGCCAGCTCCCACAGTAATGACAAAATACAATATAGGAATAAATACTAAATCTGGCCACTCCTTTTTTCTCACAAAATTGCTGGGTGTGTAGGTTGAATGAAATAGACATTAATAACTGTTGGCACTTAATTTACACAACTAAAGTTACAGGGCCTGCTTAAGGATGTTAAGTTCTTTCATTTTCCTTTCTGCTCTTGTCCACAAAGGTGCTAACTGGAAATTAGGTGTTATGAAGTAAGTGCCTGCAGTTTACTGAGGCAAAAGACCCTTTCCTTAGGGCAAGCAGACTTCAGCAGAAACAATCCTCCTCTTTTCCAATGCATAGAGTAGGGTTCAAAGGGTCACACAGAGTTTTGGCTGCAATACATCCATGTAAGTCAAAGGAGATTACATGGCTAAATTCCTATCTGGTGCTTAGAAAATTTGTGTAAAATGGTGTAAAATGTTTACAAAGAAATGCACCATAATATAAATGTGAGGTTCTTATTGACATCAATGGGGTCAAACAGCTAAATCTGTCCACATAGTTTTCAAAATGTACCCATGTTCTCTATACTCAGACAGAACCTGAAAAAAGTAGACAGGTGCACTGCTGAGGAATTTTAACCCTGTAGTGTGTAGAACATAGAAGCTGCTACAGTTCCTAAAGGTGATCCTAATGTCTGAGTGTAATATAAGTTTGTGTGAGAGCTGGGGAGGGTGGGGGAAAGAGAGAGAATCTGTGCATTAGATTTGGGAGAATTGCAGCTAAGGAATGGGACTCCAAAGGTTGCTTCAGTTCAAATAAAAATATAAGTATTATCTGAGAATTTATAACTCCATTTTGATAGAGTTCAGTCTAAGTTTGTCTGTTTTAATTTCACTACATTAATACAAAGTACCATTGTGAAAGAATCTTATACACTTGAAAAATATTAAAGCCTATTTTCTTGTATGCACCTTTTCAATTTATCTATGGATTTTGGCCAGTGGGAATTCTAAATAATGGTTTGAAAAGGATAAACATCATATGAAAGTGTTAAGATCTCTTTTTTTTACTAGGATGGGCTCTAGCAAGAGATTTTAAACCCAGGAAGTTGGAGTAGATTAATCTTTTCCTGAAATATGATCCTCTCATACTTACTTCTTAGACAGGTTAAATATCCACAAATGCATGTCAGACTCCTAGCCTGATATGCATGAGGGGGCCTTGGAATATGAATAAAAGAGAGATGATTAAGGAGGTCTGGCATGAAAGGTACTGGTCAATGGAGATTGCAACTTTTATCTGTTTGAAAAATAAGCTCTGATGTTTGTGGGTCTAAGCCATTAGGTTCCTAATAATAAGCAGATTCTGTGTGTAGCTCTTTTCATCTTCAAAGTGCTGCACAAACATTGCACTTGATTCAGCTGTACTAATCCAGCAATGCAAGTTGCACCTTCTGAACCAATGGAGACCCTGGAACCCCAGGGAAATTTATCTGATGGGGAAGACAGGCAGTGCTTGCACTGCCACAATTCTTTATGGTCTTAATCATGTGGAGGCAGGATGCAGCTGGGGCTCTGTAAGAGGCTGCTTGACGGGTTGTGCCAAATCAGCACGTCCTCTGGTCATGCCGCCTTGCCAGCCATTGCTGCGCTACTGTGGAGTGGGGTTTGCAGGCATCTTTGTCCTACCCAAGCCCCCTTCAGATGGGCTTTCTGCCTCAAAGAGTCCTACATCCTGGTGACACTTAGGGCTGAATCAAGCCCATTAATTAATTCTCACTCTGCTCCTGTGAGGTCCATGAGTAGGTATTAGCTTCTCTATCTATAGGTTGGAGATAATAAGGCAGAGTCTAAAAAACCCAGTGACCTGCTCAAGACCACACTGAGTGAATAAATGTCAGGGCAGGGATTAGAATTTAGGAGTTGCTGACTGTCAGAGCTGCACTAGGACCACTGAATCATGCCTCTCTGATGGATGGGATGGAGGAGGAGACAGTATTTAAACTAAAAGAAGAAAGAAACCTTGCATTTTCAACCAGTTCATTTCTTCAGTACCAATTAGAGAGTGCTTTTATATTTGTTGGTTAAAATCGATATGGCAAGTTATCACTTAACAGTGACACTAACCAGCACATAGAAAAAAAAAGAAGTATGGTATTTTCTGTTTGTTCTTTGTAGTCAACTATTCTTCCAAAAAATGGGGAGCTTGACCATCACCAGGTATGGTGGGTAGCTCCCCATGCACCAGTACAATCCAGGCTAATTTGGGTAGCAAGTCTGTAATCAACATACTGGAGAAGCTAGATAAAGGGTTATTGTGTACCTTATACTTGCTTCTCTCAGACTTGATTTATTATATCTGCTAATGGGACCAAAATATGTTCAGTAAAAGATGGTGGCAGAAGCAACCTGCCATATTTTCCATGACGCTAACATTTACTATTTATTGGTATTGGTAGTGGAACACAGGAGCAGCTAATCAGAGGTTAAAGACATAGGGGCAGCACTCCCCATTGTTACTGGCTTTTGTGTCAGGCTTTGACGTTGCATGAAGATGCAGCATTACGTTATCTTCTGATCACAGCAGGTACCATGCAAATGAGAAGGGGAGAGCAAGAGAAGAAAGGTATATAAAAGGAATTGATGTCCCTCAAGCAGGCCCATAACCATACAAACAAATTTTTGTGCCTGCTCAGATCTGTGTAGTTATGTACAAAAGCATCCTTGGTGCTATGTGTATCATTTCTATGAATAACACCATTTTCATTTGACCAGGATGCAAAATTTGTACAATAAAAAATATAAATGGGGGGTCTCTTTACCATGGAAAATGTTTAAATTGCCAGTGCAATTTCCTACAATCCTATGATGCTACAGGAGGAAGAGTTTATGCCAAATAACATAATTGGACATGACATTTAACTGTAACTTGCTTGAGGCAAGTTATGTTCTATTATAATGTCAACAAATGTGCATCAAGCCACCAGAATCTGTGTTCCCCAGCATGTGAAACCAGAGGAAGTTATTCTCTCTTCTATTCATCCACCTCATTTATCCAGCAAGTGAAGAGGGGACTTGAGGGGGAGCTGAGCTCCTCAAGCCAGGGAGAGGAAGGGGAGCTTTCCCTCTGCTTTTAGCAGAGGAAGGGGACTCGTGCAGTCCAGGCTTCCTCTTACTTTAATTCCTGTTGCTAATGTCTCACAGTTTGTCTCACACACATTTTCCAGGCACAAACCACTGAATACACAGGGATAAATGCCAACTTGCTATAAGCAAGGGCAACTCCATCAGTGTCAATGAATCTCCCATTTACCCTAGGTCTCAATGTGACCCTGAGTCTATGTGCATATTGCAGCCTAAGTTTATGCACTACGTTGATATCCTCATAGCCTATGCATGTTATTTTTGCCTCTGTAGCATTATAAGAGATTTAAACTCCAAATTGAAAAAGGGAAAATCCTGAGGGATGTACAGATCCCTTACTCACACAAAAGAGAGCTCTATGGGTTGATGGGGAAACAGGAAGCCAGGGATGGAAAATTCTGATAGAACCTCACAAAACATTTGCTGGCAAGTTGGGATGGCTCCATATGCTCTTCTCTGTCCCTCATCCCCATGTTACTTGGTAGAGGGTATATCTGTCTACCGAAGGTAATTAGCAAAGGTCCCCGATCACTGTAATATTTGAGTGCCTTACAATCTTTATTATGTTTACCATTACAACACCCCATGAGATAGGGAAATGCGGTCATGTCCATTTTACTGATAGGAAACTGAAGCACCAAGGGGGTAAGTGACATGCCCACTTGAAGTCTGTAGTGGAGGAGGAACTTTGAAGCCATGTCTCCCAAAGTCCTAGGCTAGTGCCAAAACCACCAGGCCATCCTTCCTGTGTGTCTGGGGGCCCAATTGAGCCCTCATCATCCTTGACTTACAGCCCTATGCAAGAGCAGTCAGTCAGATCTGGCATTTCAGGGAGGGGCGAGAAAGTCTTTCAGCCCCTTCAGTATCTTCACTCCTAAAACATGGCAGCAGGGTGATGGAGGAACATATTCTACTGTCCGAATAGGGGAGAGGGTTGGGTGGCATCAGAATACTTCCACAGCCATTGCTGAGAAGGGAATTTTCCCTTGGGATCTGATTAGTGATCCTTGAGTGCAGAGCCATGCCAGGCTGTGGAGCTGTGTCTAAACTCCAAGCCTACAGAGCAGCAAGATCAGGATTTGGCTCATTGTTATTCGTGTTTCAGCTGGCTGGTACAGCGGCTGACACAGTGTAAACTGACATATAATCCAGAGGCACAAGTGACAAACCAGAAATCTGCTTTTAGCCATGCAATTGCATGGAAGTGGAGATGTCCCACATGAATATAGTAAATTCCCCAGAGGTCTGCAATAAATGTGGTTGCCCTATGTAGGCCAATTGCATGTTACAGTGTCCAGTGGCTACCATTGTATATATACAGTTTAACATTAGATTAAACACCAGATAGAGAGGACACATCTACACAGCAACCCTCCTCCCAAAAATCTCAGCAGTGAGCCTCAAAGCTCAGGTTCGCTCACTTTGGCTTGGGCTGTGAGGTTAAAAATAGAAGTGTAGACATTCAGGCTTGTGCTGGGGCCTGGGCTCCAAGACCCTCCTCCCTCACCAGATTTCAGAGGCCAGGCTCCAGCCTAAGCCCAAGTGTCTACACTGCTATTTTTAGCCCTGTACTATGAGCCCAAGTCAGTTGGCCTGGGCTCTGAGACTCACTGCTGCAGGGGTTTAGGGCTTGGTTGGGTTTTTTTTGTTTGTTTTTTTTGCGCTAGGTAGACATACCTAGCGTGACCACTGTCAAGGGTGTGGCTATAATGTGACTGATTTCAAAATATGTGGCTAGCTTAAAACCCCAGGGCATGAGGAACATCTGACTTTCTGAATGAATGGCTTTTGTATTTTTCTGTCTTCTTGCTCCTTTGATGTGGCTGACCAGCCACCAACTTCCTCTTTGCAGGGTGCCCTGCTCCAGCAGAATTAGTTCAGGCTCTTAGCCACCATAATGCATGTAGAAGGCCTTTCCTTTTCTTGCGACAAGCAGCCACTCCTCTTTCCCCCTGAAGTCACTGAACCTGAACAGGCAACTTAAGTTACAAACTGTCACAGACCCGGTTGACTGCCCCTGGCAGTGGCCGGTGGCCCACCAGATTGCTATGAGGGGAATGCAACCACTGGGTGTGTTAAGCCTCTGGAATATGAGCAGAGCCCTGGCACTATCCCAGTCTAGGGGTCCCTATGCATATGCTTGGAACACAGACCCTCTGTCTAGCAACTTCTCCTAAGAACTAAGACCATGTGGCTCAACTACCATGACTCTGTGTTCAGTGCTTATGTGACCGGGGTCCCAGTGGGGGCCAGCTATGATCACTCAATTAGAGTGAACTGCAAAGAATGGGGCAGACAATCCCCCCAAAGCTGATGGATATTCCAATATTTAGATTTACCAAGGTTATTCAGAAGTCCAAACAACACAGTTCCCTTAAAGTGATCCAGCCCCAGACCTCCATCCAGGTACCTAAGTCAAATATGATGATTTCTGAAAATCTTATTTCATCATATAAAAGAAAAGGTTCTACCAGTCCCAAAGGATCAGACACATTACCTCCCAGGTTAATGAATATTCCAGATCTTATCCAAATACTCGCTACAGCCAATTCTTATTACCTAAACTAAAATTTATTAAAAAACAAGAGAGAGAGAGAGAGAGAGAGTATTGTTAAAAGATCAATATACATACAGACATGAGTTCAATTCTTAAGACTCAGATTCGTAGCAGAGATGCAAGTACTCAGGCCCTACGCTACCAGCACTCCCAGCTATCTTAGAGACACCACTGACTTCCTGTGGAAACTACAATCCATCGCTGATCTTCCAGAAAAAAACCTCCTGGCCACTATGGATATAGGAGCCCTCTACACCAACATTCCACGCAAAGATGGACTATAGGCGTCAGGAACAGTATCCCTGATAATGTCATAGCAAACCTGGTGGCTGAACTTCGTGACTTTGTCCTCACCCACAACTATTTCACATTTGGGGACAATGTATACCTTCAAATCAGCAGCACTGCTATGGGTACCCACGTGGCCCCACAGTATGCCAACATTTTTTATGGCTGACTTAGAACAACGCTTCCTCAGCTCTCGTCCCCTAATGCCCCTACTCTACTTGCGCTACATTGATGACATCTTCATCATCTGGACGCATGGAAAAGAAGCCCATGATTTCAACAATTTCCATCCCACCATCAACCTCAGCCTGGACCAGTCCACACAAGAGATCCACTTCCTGGACACTACGGTGCTAATAAGCAATGGTCATATAAACACCATCCTATACTGGAAACCTACTGACTGCTGTGCTTACCTACATGCCTCCAGCTTTCATCCAGACCACACCACATGATCCATTGTCTACAGCCAAGCTCTACGATACAACTGCATTTTCTCCAACCCCTCAGACAGAGACAAACACCTACAAGATCTCTATCAAGCATTCTTACAACTACAATACCCACCTGCTGACATGAAGAAACAGATTGACAGAGCCAGAAGAGTACTCAGAAGTTACCTGCTACACGACAGGCCCACAAAGAAAATAACAGAACGTCACTAGCCATCACCATCAGCCCCCAACTAAAAGCTCTCCAATGCATCATCAAGGATCTACAACCTATCCTGAAGGATGACCCATCACTCTCCCAGATCTTGGGAGACAGACCAGTCCTTGCTTATAGACAGCCCCCCAACCTGAAGCAAATACTCATCAGCAACCATACAACAAAACCACTAACCCAGGAACCTATCCTGGCAACAAAGCCCATTGCCAACTCTGTCCACATATCTATTCAGGGGACACCTAATCATAGCAGCCACACTATCAGAGGCTCGTTCACCTGCACATCTACCAATGTGATATATGCCATCATGTGCCAGCAATGCCCCTCTGCCATGCACATTGGCCAAACTGGATAGTCTCTATGTAAAAGAATAAATGGACACAAATTAGACGTCAAGAATTATAACATTCAAAAACCAGTCGGGGAACACTTCAATCTCTTTGGTCACTCGATTACAGACCTAAAAGTGGCAATTCTTCAACAAAAAAACTTCAAAAACAGATTCCAACGAGAGACTGCTGAATTGGAATTAATTTGCAAACTGGATACAATTAAGTTAGGCTTGAATAAAGACGGCATGGATGTGTCATTACACAAAGTAAAACTATTTCTCCATGTTTATTCCCCCCACACACACACACACATACACACACTGTTCCTCACAGGTTCTTGTCAACTGCTGGAAATGGCCCACCTTGATTATCACTACAAAAAGTCCCCTCCACCCTCCCCAGCTCTCCTGCTGGTAATAGCTCACCTTACCTGATCACTCTTGTTACAGTGTGTATGGCAACACCCATTGTTTCATGTTCTCTGTGTATATAAATCGCCCCACTGTATTTTCCACTGCATGCATCCGATGAAGTGAGCTGTAGCTCATGAAAGCTTATGCTCAAATAAATTTGTTAGTCTCTAACAAATACTCCTTTTCTTTTTGCGGATACAGACTAACATGGCTGCTACTCTGAAATAAGCAGAGATGGTGAGCTTTATAGTTGCAAATAATTTTTTTATAAATAGTTCATAGGTTGTAGTCCAGTATCCAAATATCATAGTCAGGGCGTAGCAGCAGGGACCTTAGACTTGCGACTCCAACTTTCCCTGATGAAGCCTAAGTAGATCTGAGATAACGGAATCAGAACCCAAGGATCTTTTTATACAGTGTTCTAGCATCCACTTGACCACACAGTTCTGGTTAAACAATAGGGTTTTGATGTAACCTTTTGCTTTCTAAACACCACCGGTAATTAGTTACACAAACTAACATAGGACAATTTATCCATTAGACAGTCTATTACAAACTTCAAAGAGACACATAGACATGACATTATTTTACCCAAGATTCATCCAAATGTTAAATATTCCCTTTTCATCTCTGAATCAGTAGTTCTAGAGACCGACAGGAACTGTCTGTTTATGGGTAGCATCTAAGATACACACATTTAGTATTACTTATAACAATATAGGTTTGCATTTCAAAGTTCTAGCCTATTTAGAGTGAATGGCCCTAATTATCATTCACATACCTTTCTAACCTGACTTTAAAGGTGGGCTTTGGGTCATTCAGCCTGCAAGCTGTTTAACCCTTTCTAGCCATGCATCACAGCTTACTTCTCAGACTCCCTCTCTAGCTTAAACACACCCTCTCCCAGAATCCCACCAAAGTTGTGAGGCGCTAGGCTGCTGTTTAACTTTCTCAGCAGGCTAGTGGTAGGTGTAGTATATAACACACAGACACTTTGCAGAGAGTTCTACGGTGCCGTTGCCCTTTACTTAATCACATGAGAAATACACAGATCTTTACAAAAATTACTCCTATGCTTTCCCTGCCTCAGTTTCTTCAACACTCCAGAACATTCTTTGGAGAGGGTCAGATTCCCTTGGGTTATCCAGAGTCCATCTGCCCATTGCATGGCTTGTTCTGGAACATGAAGCCTTCTTCCCTAGCTTGGCAAACTTCCTGTCTCTGTCTGTGTGGGACTTCCCGTGACACACCCAATCTCTGTGTTCTTTCAAGATTAACATCGCCATCTCAGGCTCTGGCTACACTACAGATCTTACTGCAGCACAGATGCACCTATGCCGCTACACCACTGTGGTGCTCTTAGTGCAGACACTCAAAGCCAACAGGAGAGAGCTTACATCAGTATAAGTTATGTTGCTCAGCCCTGTAAATAAAGCCACCCCCTGAGCGATGTAAGTTACACTGACCTAAGCGCTGGTGGGGACAGCGCTATGTCAGCAGGAGAGCTTCTCCCACCAACATAGCTACCACTGTTTGTGGGGGGCTGGAGTAATTAAGCCTTAGTGTCTTCGTTCTGCATCTGGGGATTTTGCACCACTCCAAACACGAGGCCTTTGAAGAGGAAAGGTGGATAAAACTAGTTTTCCTGAAGACACTTTTGCTCCCCCCAGAGATGACATTCTGGTGCTGCTAGTCCTTAACAATCATCTATTGTCCCTGGTCTAGCAGACATGCCTTCTGGCTTGTAAAGCCATGGTGGATACACAGAACTTGGCTTTCCATGGTACATCAAAATATCAACCAGAATTAATACATTGTGCAGAGTGCCCATATCATCACGCAAATGCACACAAAAATGGGACTGCTCTAAAGTAGCTGAAACCCCATCATCCCAAACTCACAGTGTACTTTCCATAACTCCTTCGGCAGCTCAGTTGGACACAGGATCAGAGAGAGGACCCACAAGTGGAGACAGGTGAATAGCTAAACTTCATGTTTGGGTGAGGACTTCCCATCAAGCAACCTTGAATAAGAGATGCTATACAAAGATAAAGTACCAGATTAACGAACCATACAAAATAGCCTAAGGTAAGGGTCTATCAAAATATTTTGATTAAAATTGTGACCTGATATTACCCATATTGTCATTGAAAAATAATAGTGAACTCCCTTGGGTGGTGGGGGAGGAGGCTTCTACCCACAACCACATGATCATTATCTTAGAGATCTGGTTTTCACCACAAACCTTTTATTCCAATTTAAAAATATTTTACCATTAAAATAAAAGAAATGGATTTACTACCAATAAAAATTCAATTGCATGTAAGTCTTTTGATAAAACAGAATACAAGGATCAATTAAATACCACTATAAATATGATAAAAAAATGAAAGGAAATGAGATGAAATGTTAGTGGCCATGCTGTACTAGTTCCAGAGTATACAGTAAGTTGTAGATAATCAGTATTCCTGCAATATACAGATTGAAACATTATGCGTCCTGCCACATGTTCCTCAAGTATGTTCTCTGCACCTGGAGGATGTTGGCAGGAGAAGGCAACTTTTGGGAATCCTATATTTTATAGTCCAATGCAAATGAGAGAAGCATTTTAAGTAGGGATGGATATGTAGTATTTGGTAATTAGTAATGGTCAGCTATAATTAAAAGCATAGTCTTAAGATGTGTGTTTTAATACTCAAAAGAATTATAAATCAGACATTTAGATAAACGATGGTATTCTCAGTTTTTATATTTAGTCAAGATTGTATATAAACTACAAGTCTACTAAAACACAATAAAACAAAAAAGTCAACCACTATGACATACACACTAGCCTCTCAAGTGGCTGTGTAATCGTAGTATTCTTCCTCTCATCCTATTCCTTCGTTAGCAGTGCAGTCTGGTGAGAGGCAGAGGTAAAATTCAAGTAAAAGATTTTGCTTCAGCTCATTAGAGAGAGAAATAGGGACCAGCTACAAAAACCAAATCCAGTTTCCTGTTCCAATTGCCCTTCAATATTCAGGTAGGAGAGCTACATCTCAGGTCCTACTGCAGCTTCATCTCTGGTAATTATGGTCACTTGTTTTCAATCATGATTAAGGCTATGAAGCCAGCAGCAGGGGACCCCCTACAGCAGCCCAGCCTCTGTGGGCAAGCCTCCTGCAGCTGCCCAGGTTCCCCCCGCAGGAGCTCAGCCATGTGAGCAGTCCCTCCCCTCCCCCTTCGCAGCTCCCAGCTGACAGTGGCAGAGGGACCCTGGGGTGCTCAGCGGCCACAGGCAGGGAGGGCCCAGGCAGCTCCCCAGCGGGAGCTGCTAGCAGCCCCCCAGCGGGAGCTGCTAGCAGCCCCCCCCCACACACACAGTTCCCCTGCTGCCGCGGGCAGCTCCCAGACATTGCAGGTGGAGGCAGGGTGCTGGACCAGCCTCCCTTCCCATTTTGTCAGGGATGTTTTTAGTAAAAGTAAGGGACAGGTCACGGCTTCTGTGATTTTTTGTTTATTGCCTGTGACCCGTCCATGAGTTTTACTAAAAATAGCCATGACAAAAATCACAGCCTTAGTCATGATCCACAAGTATGGACCCTTGAGTCAATGCAGAGTCCCACTGACTCCAGTGAGCGTCAATATGGGAGGACATTTACCTCAGCATTTATCTGATTGAAGCCTATGTATTTATCAGGCAGATTACTAGGCATTTCCCTTACTCCATGTGCACGTAACATGCAACAACCATTAGCATTCTTGGAGCATCTGCAACAGCTTCAAAAGGGGAAATACTCTGCAATCTGTTTTGTATTTAATATTCTAATATTTGATATTCTGTGTAACCTGCTTGTTACCTGCTTGCCATATGAATGAAAATTAAATTAAAAAAAGAAAAGGTCATTGATTGCATTTTAACTTTATGAAGAATAGGCGTTATATAGCTTGACAGTAAATTAGCTGTCTAATTTATTTTTCACTCTTCAAATGAAATTATTTTGCTGCCTAGAACCACGGTCGCCAAATTTAACGTGATTAATAAGCACCCTGACTTTCACAATAAACCAAAAGCCAAGCTAATCACATTTGAAAACAAGTCCAAAACAAGCCAATCCCTAAGAACCCCAACACTCTATTTGACTAGATCCCCCCAGAGTGCAGTCTTGGACTGTGGTGGGCCGGTTATGCACTCCTGACTCTCTCCCCGCTTGCCCCTGCTTGCCGGGAGCCAATCAAAAAAAAGAAACAAGCTACAACAAGCCAAACAAGCAACAAGCTACAAGCCAAAAACTACCCAACAAGCAACTCACAAGCCAATTAAGCCAAAAACAAGCCCATTTTCTGCGAGTTTTTTTGCGGGTTTGGCATATCTGCCTAGAACATTGTGGGGAAAGCTTGCAGTCCCTACCACACGCTGCTTGTTGAAGTATCATTTTCTGTTCAACTGGGTGAACCAGCTCAGAGAAGACTGCAACTAGCTTCAGAACAGCCGTTCTACCTGAAACTGACCTCTCTGCAAACTTTTTGTAGAGTTGTTCTATTTGACCCCAAAGTAAGACTCATTAAGGTGACACAGAGAGAGAGAGAGAAGGTGAAAGAAAGGTGAGTATATTTCTCTCTCACATGCACACAAAATTAATGTCAAACTTACAACTGAAATGGGGGATGGAATCCTGTTGTCTTGGGACCTGATTCTCAATGGGAGTCAATCCTATCCTGTAAGGAGGGAATTAGGCCTCTGGATTTGTGGGCAGCTTACACTGTTGTAAAGGAAGAAAGAGATTGTAAAACATACTTTGGCAAATTTTGAAGGATTTGAGTGTGTCCTGAGGGTTTCTAATTTTGCCTAGTAATTTCATAATGAACTATGAGAGTCTTTTATCTCTAGTTTTGTGTGCAGTGAATTTACATCAAAGGAAAGAGCAGCTCATTTTCATCCATTTGGAGGTTGCTAGCTATACACTTTGGCAACAGATATTGCAGAATTGCTAAAAAAACCCTTTATTAAGAGTTAAGGTTGTAAACATATATCCATTAAACAAGAAGATCAGCAGGAAATTCACAAACAGTTTGTATCACTGTCCCATATTCCTAACCACTCCATATCTATAACCTCTCAAAGGCCCTTATTCCTACTCACTGCATCACGGTTCTTCTCATACTCCTGTAACTTAAAATTGGATGAATGAATTTTGCTTGTAATTTTAGTGTGCCTGTGTTTGCTCAAGGGTGCCAGTCAGAGTTCCAAGGACTCAGTGCCTTGGGTTATGGGATGATCTTTACGTCAAAGCATTGAGACATGATAGTGAAGTACATACCTACGAGAAGTTGATTAATCATGTTTGCATTGCATAAGTATTCACATGGTACCAACTAAACACTCAAAGTCCTCTACTGGGCTCAGTGTACCAGGTAGGATGGGCTTTCTCAGATCTAGTCAAAAGATCGACAATGAAGAGGAAATAAGAGTAGCAATAGTGTACGGCCCAGATTTTTAAATGTATTTAGGTATTGTTCCACTTAATGATGCAAGGCCTAAGTGACTTAGTTCACTAAGATCTATTTTCAAAAGTGATCTAGGCAGTAAATCTCAACACTAAGAGGAACACCACCTAAACATATTAACAAAACTGTGTCTAATACTATTTTTATTGACGCAATAAAGCTCTTTGTTCAGTGTTAGAAAATATGTGACTGCTATTATCATATTAGCTTCTCCCTTTCTAAATTAGCACTGATGTGAGAGCCTTGACTGCTAGGGCTGAAACAGCTTCTGCCTCTGTAACTCTAAGGATTTGCAAAACTTAGTACTATTTTTGGCACAGAGGAATTCATCACAATGTAGGCATAATTTAAACATTTGATAAAGTCAGAGGTCAAACTGGGTCAGCTCATAGCAAGCAAGTGCCATTTTGTGCTTTGCCTCTAACCCAGTGGTTCCCAAACTTGTTCTGCCGCTCATGCAGGGAAAGCCCCTGGTGGGCCAGGCCAGTTTGTTTACCTACCGTGCCTGCAGGTTCAGCCTATTGCGGCTCCCACTGGCCATGGTTCGCTGCTCCAGGCCAATGGGAGCTGCTGGAAGTGGCAGCCAGTATGTCCCTCGGCCCGCACCACTTCTAGCAGCTCCCATTGGCCTGGAGCAGCGAACCGCGGCCACTGGGAGACACGATCAGCCAAACCTGCAGATGCGGCAGGTAAACAAACTGGCCAGGCCCGCCAGGGGCTTTCCCTGCACAAACGGCGGAGCAAATGTGGGAACCACTGTTCTAACCATTATGATGGAAAATAACCTTCAAAATTTGAATATGTACGGGTACCTTCCTGAGTCTGCAGACTTGAGAAATAGTTCTGAGATGTGTGAATTTTCTCAATTCATCAGAATGAGGAGTTAATGCTGAAGCTTTATGACAATTTAAGTGTCAGTGTTAAGTGTTTCACTGCTGTTAAAAGCATGGGGAAAAGAATGAGAAGTGATCTATTATGAAGCTGTGTATATATATCTTGGAGTTGTATCTCATTTTGGCATCATTAGTGGAACTTGGGTGAGTACCACCACTTTTTCTTTTTTCCTCAATCTGATCCTGAGATAAAATGCTGAGCAGGACACTCAAAACTTAAGCATTGAGCTCAGGTAAACAGAGCTGGTGTTAACAGCTAATGTAAACGGAACATTTAAAAAGATGCCTGAACAGAAAGGAATATAGTAGCATATGATGGGATAAAATGAAATCTCTCAAATGTGAGGTTAAGTTTTACACATTGGGCTTTGACATCCTTTTGTGGGCCATATATGAAATGGACTCTTTTCACATAAATCCTACCCATTCTTGCCGCAAGGGTGGAGAGGGATCAGACACCATTTCTTCAACTTTTGCAGAGCCTCATCTGTGGCTACTGAATCCATGTTTGGTGAAGGTGTGAACCTAGGGCAGTAGGAGAGACAAGAATGAGGCTGTGGTGCATGGACATTCACACAAACACCACAAAAAACACAGCACCAGGCTATATTACAGGGGCCTGGAGTCAATTGTATACATTGGAATTCCCAGTAAAAGGGACATAATAAGGGCAGTCATCAGCTTAGAAGTTCATCTATCATGTTTTTTTACGTGGCCCCATCACTGAAGAATCTATGGATATGTCTACACTGCATTTTGGAGTGAGTGGGAGCAAGCCTCTGAGCCCAGGTTAACACACTAGGGCCGTGGTTCTCAAACTTTTGTACTGGTGACCCCTCTCACACAGTAAGCCTCTGAGTGGGACCCTTCTCATAAAATTAAAAACACATTTTTTATATTTAAAACTATTATAAATGCTGGAGGTGAAGTGGGGTTTGCGGATAGAGGCTGAAAGCTCGGGACTCCCACGTAATAACGTTGTGACCAAAGGGGTCATGACCCCCAGTTTGAGAACCCCTAGACTAGGGTTAGGCCATGCACTAGCATTCTAAAAATAGCTGCATCAGCCATGCTTTGAAACTCTAGCTCAGGCTGCAGCTGGAGCTTGGACTCTAAAGCGTGTGTGGGGGTGTATGCCATACAGCTATTGTTAGAGCGCTAGTGTGAGCCCCGCTAGTCCTAGTCTATTGACTTGGACTCCAAGGCTCACTCCAACACTGTTAAGACATACCCTGAAAGGCTGAGTATTTGGCTGTGCAGCTCCAATGGATTGTATATATTTACAGTTAAAATATATTTCTCATCACTATTGCAGCTGTACCTATCCATAGGCATTTTACAACATTAAAAATGTAAAGGACAGAACAGTCAAAATGTAAAAAGACACAAGGTGGGTGAGGTAAAAAAAATAAAAAGGCATTTCCCAACCCAATAACCCCTCCCATAAAGTCATCTTGTGAATTAGAGACGTAGCAAATAAAGAAATTTAACAAAACACATCACACTTCTGCTTGAAAATGTTGTATGCATTATAGTTCTAAATGATACCTAAGAGAACTATAATAGGAAAAAAAATTATCTATTTTTTCCTGTTTTCTTTTTGCATTTTTGTATTTTGTGTATTGTAGAGCTGATCAGAGAACAAAATGTCTGTCCTGTGAGAAATTCAAACATTTCAAAATTTGTTTTTGTTCCAAATAGAAACAAAAAAGTTAAAACTTGAAAATTTTGCAGATTGGGAATTCTGAAAAATAGTTTTCAATAAAGTCAAATCATTATAATGCAAAATAATATTCATAACATGAACTATAATTTATATAATATTAAAATATAAAAGTTGAAATATTTTTGGCATTAATGAAACAAAATGAGAGTTGAAACAATTCTTTTCTACACCTTTCCAATGAAAATTTCATCAAAGTTGACATATTCCCATGACACGTTTCAACTGAGGTGAAACTGTATTTTCTGATGGAAAACAGTTTCATGGGATTTTTTTTTTGACTGGCTCTTGCATATAGTCATTTTTGACAGTTACCCACTTTTCTGGATAATTTTTTAAATCTTACATCTTTATGTTTTTTCCCCTCCCACTGTGTGATGGCATGCTCTATTCATTGCTAGATGGTGCCTCCTCCTGGCCATTCTAGGAATTAGCTCTGCAAGGTTGACTCCTCTTTCCCTGGTTGTATGCCATCTCTCTGCCCTTCTCCTTCTCCATGAGCTACTGCTACCTCTTCATGACTCACTCCAGTCACGGCACTATACATCTTTTCTCCTTCTAGCGTACCAAAGTCTTCCTTCAGCAATCCTAGGCAGCCTTCCCAGTCACTGTCTCATAGTGCCACTGGCAGGAGAAGCCAGGCCCACTCTGTGCTTCGGTTTCCAGCTCAGAGACCTTCTAAATAAGCAGCCAAGCTCTGCTCCATTCTAGACCTTACTGCCTTTCCCTGAGCCCTTTCCTTACCATCTGGCATTCCATTGTCTCTAGGTCTGCCAACCTCACCTCGCCCTTCTGCCAGGGAACAACTGCAGTCCACTTGCCTCTGTAGCCCAAAACACTCCTTCCTTCTCCCAGGGAGTCACTGCAGCCTATTTCGCAACCCCCTTTAGCTTCCACTTTCTTGTCTTCATAAATGCAGCCTAGCTGGTTACTCCTCATCTGGGCTCCCTCATTCAGTCAGGGGATTACTTAGCTACCTGATCCCCATAACTGTGGCCTGTTGGCTTAATTAGTTCCCATCTCACTCTACATTAACCCTTTCATGGCAAGTGTGGAGTGAACACTATCAAACACTGTGAAAGGGGATTCATAGATTCTGAGGCCTGAAGGGACAATCATGATCATCTAGACTGACCTTCTCTATAACACAGGCCAGAGAACCTCTCCCAGGAATTCCTGGTATAAGTCCATAATTTCTGTTTGAGCTATAGCACATTTTATAGAAAGAAACCCAGTCATGATTTAAAGACTTCAAGTGATGGAGGAATATACCATATCCCTAGGTAAAGCCTCCTAATGTTCAAATGACATGAAACTAAGCAAGGATGTGAGGTAGGAATGGATATCTGTACATGAAAAGATGTCTTTTGAATTTGTTTAAAATGTCAAACCAGTTTTAAACTGGATATGAAAATATGTAATTATATAAATTAATAAAGGTTAAATACACGTTGATTAGAAAATTGATCAGAAAATATATTTGAGGTTTACTCAACTTGTTAAATCTCAGTGAGTGTTTTAATAAACCATTTTTATTTAATTAATAATATTTGACTCCTTAGATTTTGTGACGCTCCCCTCTGGTGTTACCTGGACCAGTGATTTGCTAGGTCACTCCAATCCGTGACTCTGGGAGCCAGCCTTACCCTGCTCTGCTGTGAGAACCCCCACTCCTGGGCTGTTCACGCACAGCCTCTAGCATATAAGCTGCTCCTAGGATTGTGCAACCGAATGACATTAGCCAATATCTCCGGTCCCAGACACAACCCTAGGAACCTCAGTCTTGTAGTATCCATTTATGCCCGCTGGACACTGCAAGCTTATATGAGTTTGTCAATTTAACAAAGAAATTGATATGCACCAGGCTTGTTATCCCAAGAGGAGTCTCTGACACGCTTCAAACCAAACACACTACTTCAGGTAGAACAAACAAATAAATTTATTAACTACAAAAATTTTTAAGTGATTATAAGTCAAAGCATAACAAGTCAGATTTGGTCAAATGAAATAAAATCAAAATGCATTCTAAGCTGATCTTAACACTTTCAATGCCCTTACAAACTTAGATGCTTCTCACTATAGGCTGGCTGGTTGCCCTTCAGCTCTCCCCTTTGATCAGCGCTTCAGTCTCTGGGTGGTGATGTCTGTAGATGGAGGTGGAAGAAAGAGGAAGACCATGACAAATGTCTCTCCCTTTTATCATGTTCTTTCTTCCCTCTTGGCTTTGCCCCCACCCCTTTCAGAGTCATGTGAGCATTACCTCATCGCAGTCCCAAACTGACCAAAGGAAGGGGGGTGACTCACTCGAGAGTCCAACAGATCTTTTATTGTTGCCTAGGCCAGTGTCCTTTGTTCCTGTGAGGCTGGACCTGGTTTGTACCATACATGCCCTGATGAAGTGTGAACTGCCCCTCTGCTGTTGGAAAGATTTTGCCTGGGCTTGCTTTAAGCCATGAGGACACATTCTCAGCCTCATAACTATATACATAAAATTAGAGCCAATAACATAACTATACCATTACTATAACAATGATTACCATATTATTATAACAACAATGCTCAGTGCCTCATGAGCCTTCTAAAGACACCCAACATGACATACTTTGCATTAGATACCACACAATCATATTATAAGCATGAACATGGGGGTGCTGGGTGTTCCTCCGAGGTACAGAACATCACAGATTTAAATTAGACAGGTTTTGTATATTAAGAATAGGACAAGACATTACTGGAAGCATGTATTTCAATATTTCATGCAGTTGCAGCCATGTTAAAAACAGAGATCCTGCTTAAAATGATCAATATGTAACCAAAGAGAACACAAACATTAATTCTAGGTTTAGAGACTTTCTAAAAAGGTATTAGACACAGAATCATAGAATGATAGAAGTGTAGGACTGGAAGGGACCTCAATAGGTAATCTAGTCCAGTTCCCTGCACTCAAGGCATGACTAAGTAATAACTAAGACCATCCCTGATAGGTGCTTGTCTAACCTGTTCTTAAAAACATCCAGTGATGGAGATTCCACAACTTTCCTAGGGAATTTGTACAAGTGCTTAACTGTGCTGATAGGAAGTTTTTCCAAATGTCCAACCTAAATCTCCCTCACAGCAATTTAAGTTCATTGTTTCTTGGCCTATCCTCAGAGGTTAACGAGAACAATTTTTCACCTTCTCTTTGTAACAATCTTTTACGTACTTGAAAACTGTTATCACATCTCCCTTAATCTTCTCTTCTACAGACTAAACAAACCCATTTTTTTCAATCTTTCCTCGCAGGTCATGTTTTTTAACTCTTTAATCATTTCTGTTGTTCTCCTCTGGACTTTCTCAAATATGTTCACATCTTTCCTGAAATGTAGCACCCAGAACTGGACACATTACTCCAGCTGAGGCCTTATCAGTGCAGAGTAGAGCGGAAGAATTACTTGTGTCTTGCTTACAACATTCCTGCTAATACAGCCCAGAATGATGTTTGCCTTTTTTTTTTTTTGGCACAATAGTGTTACAGTGTTGACTCATATTTAGCTTGTGATCCACTAACTCCCAGACCTGTTTCCGCAGTACTCCTTTCTAGGCAGCCATTTCCCATTTTGTCTGTGTGCAACTGATTGTTCCTTCCAAAGTGAAGTACTTTGAATATGTCCTTATTGAATTTCATCCTATTTATTTCAGACCATTTCTCCAGTTTGTCAAGATCATTTTGACATAAAGGGTCAAATATGTAAAACCAGAAATGTAAGCCATCAACAAAACCAAAAGAAGCTACTCTAAATATCACAGTTTTTAAACTAACTTTCTTTGGCAAGGGGCACATGAGCAGTACAGAACTCCTTCCACATCATCAATGTTAAGTTTTTACAATTTTGGAAAGTAATCATCTGTCCAGCTAAAAAACAGCAAGAGAAGCAGTTTGTGCAGAACAGTGCTTGTATTGCACTGGGTATGTATTGACAAATGACTAAATTGGGACTGCTGGAAAGACTGACTGCCTCTGAACAAATCACCAGTATCCAAACTCTCAGAACAAGCTTGTAGCAAGTTAGATAAGAGTACTTGAATGATTTGTACTAGAGACACTTGAATTAGAAGTGATGTTTGGTATAGAAATAATGCATTGGGTTGTAGAGCTTTTCTTGCACTGAAGAAATCCTCAGTTTTACTTAGTGTTGGAATTTAATTAATTGAATTTCATACTTGATGGAAGTTTGAGGATGAAACACTAACAAACTGGTGATATCTTTAAAGAAATAATATGTTTGGCAATGTACTGTCTCAACTGAAAAATAATATGGAAAATTGGAATTTCCTTAACGCATGAACCTTTTTTTTAAGTTTAATTTAATTGTCAGTGGTCTGGAATTCAATGTTTTATTAGAATTTTTAAATAAATAACCAACACAAAATCCAAATGCAGTAAATAGTGTTAAAAATAATTGTGACTGCAGCTCTGACTTAAAACAATGGAGCATTGTGGGCTGCATCTACTTACACCAGCTGGAAGTTCTAGTCCTGCAATGCCTATGTGGAGCTGATAATTACGGATTGGCACTTAACTACTCTTATTTGACAGATGAGATAAACTGAGGCATATGTCTGTCTAAATGTCTGATCCTGAAGGAACTAGGTTTGTGCATAACTGTATGCATGTGCATAGTCCCAGTGATGTCAGACTAGTCCTATACATAATGGTGAAGAATATGTTCGCAGGATCAAGGCCAAGATTTGTGTGTATGGAGAAATAGCCTTTTCACTTGTCCCTCCCTTGGATTGCCAGAGGCTGAGTCTGTTGAATTTTAGGGCATATAAAGCCTGTTTTTCCAGGCTTGTGCCGCCCCTCTCCCCAAGAAGAGGTAGTTAGGTAGGTAGTGGTTCTGTTCTTGTCGGTCAGAAGGAAGGTAGGAGTTTTTTTGTATTGTTGAGATATCAGTCTAGATTAATTAATGTGCATTTTAAACGGAGATTTTTCAAAGATGTGAAAGTTAGCTAAGAGTCCAAATCCCCACTGAATTTTAATGGAATTTGGGTCTAACGTTCTTTGGTTCCTTTGAAACTACCACTCTAAATGTACATGCACATTATATGAATGAAAACAAGTAAAAACACATTATATGATGACCATGACCAGGCAGTACCATCATAAAAGAAGAATCCTATAATTAATGTGTTTGCATAGCAACACTGAAGCCTAACTGTATACAAATTAAGAAGTTTGCTTAAAAATGAATGAAATTATTCAGTCTTTTCTTTAGTAAAGAGCAATAAAGAAAAATATGTATTGTAGTTCTACCTCTAATTATTAAGCTTTTGTGGGTATTATCCACTGTGCAATTGATACAATAATAGTAATATTTTCATAAACAGGAAAGAAAAGTGCAAACTTTCCTCATGTCTCTGCTATCTGATTCAGCAAGATCAGAAAGGACTGAAGGGTGGAGGTGCCAATTTTTATGGTGAGGGCCTGATCCAAAGTCCATTGAAATCAATGGAATTCTTTACTTTCACTTCAAAGTGCTTTGGATCAAGCTGTTAGGCGTGGGTTGTGGGAGAAGAGATGTATAGGTTAGTGTACTCCAGAGACTTAAAGAAAATTATTTAGAATAAAAGCATTCGCCTTATTTTTAGTCAGAAACTGAGGAAATACAGCATTTGTCAAAAGAATTCTCTGAAGAGTTTATAACCATTTATGATAGAAGTATCTAATTTTTCTTTGTGTGCCTGTTGAAGAAAAGTCAGACAGTCACCTGTATATGAAGCGCTTTTACATTTAATATTTGCACTTCTACATAACTGCCAGCAAACTAGTAATAATAAACAACATTTTATATGTCTTTTCCCACTTGCTATGTGTAGAGCCCTACTAACCTGAATCAGGCAGTAGATTTTTGGTATTTCCTGTTTAGGTCATGATTGATTGATTTTCTGTGACTGTATCAGACTGTACTAATGCCATGCAGTGGGCGGGAAGTTTGTGCAGTAGGGAGATAGCCACAATCTAAAGCTCTCTTGTCTGCTTTGGGGCAATATTGCAATAACAGAGTCTGAACAACAAGACAAGAAATGTCTAATACAAAATAATAATATACCTTTTGCTATTTTTCCATCTCCGCATTGCTTACTCCCTTCTGGTTACATACAGGTATCTAATTCTATTCTATATTTTCAGCAGATATTAAATAAATGATCTGATAGTCACCTTTTGATATACTGTAAATAATTCAAAGTATTTTATGCTAATCATACACATTTAGTGCCAAAAAGGAACAAATTCATATTTATATTTTTGTGAGTGGTATATTCACCAGTTATTATAATCTAAAAGGGTAACATAATGGCTTTTCAAATAACTCTACCCACAAGCCCGTTTTCCAAATCATCCATATTATAATTTGCTCTTCTATATAAAGAGAGCAAACATAGAATGACCTCATTAAATACATTTATTTCCACAAGTTTGCTCCTAAGTATAATAGAGTAACAGAGCCATAAGGGGTAAAATGTACAGTACAGAGGAGAGTAAATAAATCTACAACTTCAAGGAAGGTCATGGTGTGTTTGACTTTATCATCCCAGCCTAAGAGATAACATCAGAAATTTAGGTTAGGGAGTTGGTTTTTTAGTCTCTTGGGGGATTGTGGTTTTAGTTACTAAGGAACTTTTCCATTGCATAGCAGTCCTGGGTAGACTGATGACATAACTGTTAAGAGAACAGCATGGAGAAGGCGATAGCATGCTATTCTCGTTATAGCTATTTTCACAGATCTTTAGCTGGATTATTGCATGTATTAAACTTAAAAACTATTGTTCATGTGAATAATTTAATATTCACTGGTGAAGTGTAATTTTATATTCAGTGGTGAGGTATAATTGCTATACAGAAAGCTAATTGTAATAAAGTAAATTGAGACTGGAGCAGGAATCCTAATTTATAAAGTATTTTAAGTGGCTTTTCATTCAAATATAATATCAACATTATACGCTTTTTTGACTCTGATCTTATGTTTCATGTCAATTCCATTTTGTACCTCTAATTTACTCTTACTGTGGGAATGCAGCAACTGACAGTTAATTCATGAATTAAGTCTTATGTACTGTTTGTGACAGCTGTAGACTTGAATCATCCCTTGGTGAACAAAACATGAATTTACTAGACATGCATCAAACTGCATCCAACCTAAATGACAGTCTGAGAGGACTGCTAGAATTGGATCCTCCAAGCCTTGGGAAAAGTAATGTTCACCATATGAGTTTCAGATCGGTTCTTCAGATCTACTGCATTTGGATTTTATTCTGAACTAGAATTTTGGTAGTAGACAACATCAGTTTGAAAAAAAAAGATAACTGCATCAGAGGGCGGGTCAAAGAAAGGAGAGCACAAGAATTAAGTAATTATGCTGAATGAAAAAACTTCCATATATAGAGATTTCCTTTTTTTTTAATTAAAAAAAATCTAGGGGCAAATTAATGTCTGCTGTCGCTCAGTTGATCTCAGTTGCTTCTGAAGCTTTTATTGATGTAATTGAAACTGTTAGCATTACAATTTTGAAGAATCAGTCCACAGTGGTGTTATACCAGGAGTGAATTTTGTCCTAGTTTGTAAATGACCTAAGTAAACTCAGAGAGGAAAACAGAGGACTGATTTTAGTCACAAGCAGACAAAAATCTCAATGACATGAAAGATTATTATATAATGGGATGGTACAAGAGAATGAGTGCTGGCCCATTGAAAAAGACTTGCCTATTTCTAGATAAACAGTCAAATCTGAAGGAAAGATGGTGTGTTTAGTACCTCTGCTGTTTTGTGGCTATGTGAAATTGCATAAGTTTATTGTTACTGAAGAATATCCATTAAAATGCCATTACCACCTCCATCAGAACAGCACAAGTTCTGTGCTGAAATACTACTCCGGGAACAGCAGTTTTCAAAACTGACCACTAATTTTGAGTGCCCAACTTGAAATACCTAGGGCTTGATTTTCAGAGATGCTGAGAACTCAGAAGTACATCAGCTGATAAAGTACATGTAGGATCTGACGAGAAACAGTCAAATGAAAAAGAGTCCCATTCAATTACATCTCATGAAAGTAGACAAAAAAACCCTCCCAAATATTGACAAATTTGATAAGTGCTTGTGTATAAATGCTCGGAGTCTAAATACTAAGATGAGTGAACTTGAGTGGCTGGTATTAAATGAGGACATTGATACAATAGGTATCACAGTAACTTGGTAGAATGATGATAATCAATGGGACACAGTAATGCCAGGATACAAAATATATAGAAATGACAGAATAGGTCGTGCGGTTGGGGGCACTATATGTGAAAGAAAGCATAGAGTCAAATAGAGTAAAAATCTTAAATACATCGAACAGTGCCATAGAATCTCTATGGTTAGAAATTCCATGCTTGAATAATTAGATTAAAGCAGTAGGAATATACTACTGACCACTGACCAGATGGTGATGGTGACTGGGAAATGCTCAGGGAGATTAGAGAGGCTATAAAAAACAGAAAACAGAACAATAATGGGGGATTTCAAATATCCCCATATTGACTGGGCACATGTCACCTCATGATGGGATGCAGAAAAAATTTCTAGACACCATCAATAACTGCTTCTTGGAGCATCTAGTCCTGGAACCCACAGGGTGAGAGGCAATTCTTGATTTTGTCTTCAGTGGCACACAGGATCTGGTCCAACAGGTGAATATAGCTGAGCTGTCTTGTAATAGGAACTACAATGTGATTACCTTTAAAATCAGTAGCATATAACTTAAAAAGGGGGAACTACACAAAAATGAGGAGGGTAGTTAAACAGAAATCATCAAGAATGTTCACAAGAGTGAAATGCCTGCAAGTTGAAAGGAAACCTTTTAAAATCACCATAACAGAGACAAACAATATGCATACCCCACACAAACAAACAAACAAAGGATAAGACAACAAAACAAACAAACAAAAAAACCCACCACTCCCACCATGAGTAAGCACCAGAGTAAATGAGGATGTTAGAGACAAAAAGACATCCTTTAAAACCTGGAAGTTAAATCCTACTGAGGAAAATAGAAAGGAGAGTAACTCTGGCAAGCCAAGTGTAAAAGTATACGCAAAAAGAAAAGGAGTACTTGTGGCACCTTAGAGACTAACAAATTTATTAGAGCATAAGCTTTCGTGAGCTACAGCTCACTTCATCGGATGCATTTGGATGCATTTGTAAAAGTATAATTAGTCAGGCCAAAAAAGAATTTGAAGAGCAACTAGCAAAAGACACAAAAACTAACAGGAAACATTTTAAAAGTACATCAGAAGAGGAAGCCTGCCACACAAGCAGTGGGGCCACGGGATGGTTGAGGAAGACAAGGCTGTTGCACGGAAGCTAAATGAATTCTTTGCATCTGTCTTCACTGCATAGGATGTGAGGGAGATTCTCACACCTGAGCTATACATTTTTAGGTGATAAATCTGAGGAACTGTCACAGACTAAGGTGTTAATAGAGGAGATTTTGGAACAAAACAGGGTGATTGGGCGACAAAATGGCAAAAATGACATTCCATGTTGATAAGTGCAAAGTAATGCACATTGGAAAACATAATCCCAGCTTTGCATACAAAAATGATGGGAGCATAAATTTGCTTTTGCCACTCAAGAAAACGATTGTGGATAGTTCTCTGAAAACATCTGCTTAATGTGCAATGGCAGTCAAAAAAGCTAACAAAATTATTATCTATCCATTAGGAAAGGGATAGATAATAAGACAGAAAATATAATACCATGGTATGCCAACATCTTGAATACCATGTGCAGTTCTGGTTGCCCCATCTCACAAAGGATACATTAGAATTGGAAAAGAAATACAAAGAAAGGTAACAAAAATTATTAGGAGTATGGAACAACTTCCAGATACAGAGAGAGAAAAAACCTGGGACTCTTCAGCTTAGAAAAGAGATGCCTGTGGGGGAATATGACAGAGGTCTATAAAAATCCTGGTGTGGAGAAAGGGACAAAGGAAGTGTTCTTTACCCCTTCACATAACACAAGAACTAGGGGTCACCCAATGAAATTAATAGGCAGCAAGTTTAAAATCAAACATAAGGAAGTACTTTTTCACACAATGCATAGTCAACTTATGGAAATCGTTGCCAGTAGATGTTGTGAAGGCCAAAAGTATAACTGGGTTCAAAAAAGAATGAGATAATTTCATAGGTTTATCAATGAATATTAGCCAAGTCAGGGATGCAACCCCAAGCTCTGGGTGTTCCTAAACCTCTGATGACCAGAAGCTGGGACTCAACAACAAGGAATGGATCACTCAATATATTGCTCTGTTCTGTTCATTCCCTCTGAAGCATCTTTTACTGTCAGAAGAAGAATACTGGGCTAGATGGACCATTAGTCTAAGTATGGACACTCCTACATTCTTAACAGACTTGCTCAGAGCTTTTGAAATTTATGACCTAGTTGTATCAAAGCTGGGTATATGAGAACTGAGGCATCCAAAATTGCTGGGCAGTTTTGAAAATTTGGGTTTAGTTCCTGTGTATACAATATCTAGTAACAATGTTTTAAAAATATTTTTTAAATACACTTACAGGTGCAATATGATTTGCACCATATTCAACACCTTTACAAACTGCATCAACAAACCATTCCACAGAATTCTTTTGTGGTTGCTTGTATATTTTTTGGATGGCATAGCTTCAGTTAGGATAGTTTTAAAAATCGTGGTCTATAATAATTTATCACACCATACTACAATTATGCCAGATCTAATTCAGAAAGATTCATGCTTGAGAATTAGTTCTGAACACAGTTGCAAGCTGGCAGTAAGTTTGAACTACAGCGTCAGTCCGAACATCTTGTAAACTTTGGAAAAGCTCAGATCTGAATCCATATCTACCCTTAGCAGCTGGCCCCTGTCTATAATGTGGTGATCCAAAAACTGAACTCAAACATTCTCGTGCACTATACGGAAGTTTGGGTACTGAACTGAACTGTGGGGTTTGGGCTTGCATAATTTGTTACGCTAACATGGATGGGGCCTCATATCATTTAACACTAGTTCCAGGATGATGATGCCATTGTTCTTTTCTCCACCACCATTAAAAAACGAATGGCTTGAGACAGTGGTGAAAATTTTCATGTTGGAATATAAAGCCATTGTGCTATGTAACAACTCAAATGTAGGAATTCATTAGGATTTGAATCCTGGGAACTTCAGTGCTGCATCACAGATCTGTATTGCTTAAACCGAACAAAAATCTCCATTTAGTTGGCAGTTATAGTAGGCTGTTGTTCTCTAGTGGACAGCACAATATAAATGGATGCAACACACACCTTGCCAGTGTATTACACCAACTCCCTGGGCCTTTGAAGGACTGTTTTACTTAAATTCAGCAGTGTCTAACAAATCAGACTAATATAAGGTTTCCAGGCTGGAAAATTCACCCAAAGTTTTTAAGGCTAATCATTAAAAAAATAAGGAGTACTTGTGGCACCTTAGAGACTAACAAATTTATTAGAGCATAAGCTTTCGTGAGCTACAGTTCACTTCATCGGATGCATTAAAAAAATAGCATCAGGTCTTTTAATTAGAAGTTACACCAATACTGTTCCTGATAGTTTGCAGGGAAGGTTGGAATTGAGGGGATTGAATAACCTGTCCACTGAAAATTGAAATTAATCTGAAAAATCAGCACAACAGGAAAAGCCACTCTCAACATCTTAATGAGGCAGTGAAGGAGTGGGTCACTGCAAGTCAAAATAACAAGGTATGGACATTCAGCCTTGAATTTATTTCTGCCTATGGCAGCTTCTTTGGACCATCCATAGAAGAGAATCCAGTTAGATACTGGAAGCAATGGAAAATGGGCAGCGAGAGAAAGACTTTCGTCCAACATAAATCAATTAATAAACAAATAGACTTCATGGCCCAAAAAGTGTATAACTCATTTTAGGGGTAGGTTAGAACTATATGAGGTTTGAGGGGGAAGGGTTGAAAATCAGTTGAAATGTACCATGCTTTTGTTTTTGCTTGGACCAAAGAGTAATTACATTCAATTCAATTCAAAGAGTAAAAGTAATTACATTCAATATAACTTTTATACTAAAATGGACCCTATGAAACAATCTATGAAGGGAACTATATTCGGGAACTGCTTTTTGTGTTAAAGCTTAATAGAACATTTGAAACAAAATGAAAACAAAAAGTGTCAGGTATAAAAAAAGCTGCTGAAGTTTAATGTTAATTCCTCCTAGGGGCAGTTAATATTAGAGAAAAGGAGAACACAATAACCCTACCATTGCATTAAACCTTATTGTGTATTAGTAAAATTAAAGCTGGCCTGGTATATGATCCAATAATGTCTCATAAGAAAGCATGGTATCAGTTAAAATAAGACAAGAGTAGTAATATATGCCAGGTTAATAAACAACTCAATCAGTTTTATCTGCTTTATCAAATATTATTATTTGAAAAGAAGCAGCCTTTAAAAAATCCACAAAGGTGAATTAAAAAAAAAGTTGTGAATTGTAGTTAACATTTACCTTTGGCTTTTATAGGGAGGTTATTTCTGGAAAGGGTACACTGAATGCCCAGCTAAAACTCATTTAATTATCATCACAATGAAACAAAAATAAAACACCATCAAGTGACTTGTGCACTTTGCTCTAAGCTCTTTGGCAGTTCTCTTGTGTTTCTTATTCACAATGGCCAAAACCCAGAGTCCAGCAGCACCTGGCACAGCTACATAGGCTGGGAATCCTCCTCTCTGGATGCAGAGCAATTCACCAAAGCCTACTCTAGCCAGGTTGCTTTCAACTTTATTCTCCTCCCCTCCTCCTCCTCCCTCCATTCCTTCTTTCATCCCCTGCTTGCTGTCACATGAGGGGACCCCACAGGGCTAAACTATTGTATAAAAGATGCTTGTATGTTCTACATTGTTCTTTCCCCAGATATATATACCTTTGTGAGGTAGAACCTTGCTGAGTCCCACTGCCTGGAGACCCTCAACATCCATGGGCTGGATTAACTCCAATGTATATAGTCCCTCAGACTTTATACCTGTCAGCCAGGCATGATCCAAATCTGGGTAAAACCCCAAAGGAAGGACTCTATGAAGATAAAAGAGCTGGGAGCTTCAAGAGGCACACCATCAACTTGTAAATCACACTTCTCCCTGAAAATTATGAACCTACCCTGGTTACTAAATCTGGAAAAGCTAGTAGGAAAATATTTTTCTCTGTGTTCTCAGGTTTTTACTTTTTGCATTCGACAGCACTTTGTGTACAGTCTGTTCACTTTTTCCCAGGTAGTCAGTTTCTCCCTTGCTGAAAAGACTCAAACAGCAACAGGAACAGAAAAACCCTCAACACATTTTTAAAGGATTTTTTAAAAAGATTTTCCAGGTCATTCTATTTAAAAGGGTGCCCTATCAGAAACTTTATTTAAAAAAAATAATCTATTTGACCCTTTAAATAATAACCTCCTTTTCATAGCCATGAATAAGTCATCTAATCTATCACTGTGGCAATGCAGTTCCCCTACAATGTATTCTTCAATGTTTTGTCTAGGTTTAAATGACATTTATTTTCACTGTTTTAAAAGAGAGATTTCATGATGTGATAGAGGTCACTGGTACATTTCCCCCTGATATATAGTCTAAGATTTCCTTTGTTCAAATGTAGTTTTTGGTCCCACCAGTAACCAGGATTCTGATTTTTTTGCTTTGGTCGTGACACTAATGTATAGTATGTGAAATATCATTAGTTTTGTAGGGGCAGAATTGCACCATGGTCTAAAATGAAGAATAGTTTAGAGAGATGACCTTATTACAGGAGATGGGAAAACACAAAGCAGACTGCAAACTTTCCTGTTTGTGATAAAAAGACATAGATCAGCAGTAGACCAGAGTCACAGTTCCTGTTTTTTTTCTGTAAGTGGACAAAGTGGTTGATAAATATTTAGAATTACAATGTCAACCACCTTCTGTCCATTGTGAACTTTCATGTTGAATATTTCCATCACTGCCAGCATTTTAAGCTTGCAAATTTCAGTATTCACCAATAAAAAAGGATCCTGCTCTGAGTTGGAATTTCAATGCTAACTGAACACTTTTGAACAAGTATCCATCACATTTGTTCTGTCTCTGTAATGCATACATTTCTATATTGTAGCGATCATTTGCTTAATAAAATTCAAATATCAATTCACTTGAATAATAAAACTATATGACCATGCACTGAGCAATATAGCAGCCACATGAATTCAATTTGTGTAGCACCTTTACAGAAGATTAAACAACAGTTGTGTTAGTGGTCTATGAAATTTTATATATAAGAATCTTTCTGAAAATCTCCTGAACTGCAGTTTTTGCAATTGTTAAATAGTAAAGAGTCCTTTCCTACTCTTAAGAATTGGCAATCTGAGAATAAAGAATAATTCACTTTCATTGGAAAAATATCACTTAGGGATATATTCTTATATAGATCAAATTAATCTCTGTACATATGCCATTGATAAACATGTACAGTATGTTCTATTATTTCAGGAAGAGTGATGAGTATTACACAATAATGCAGCTTGAATAAAGTTTTCATTCTAATCCTGTTTTCAATTGTTCACAATTTCACCTTTCAGATTATGCTTTCCAAGTTTGTTCTCTGCATGAAGATGATTTTTACGTTAGAGCAAAGTAGTGCAGATATTTTTAAATACAAGGAAAATAAAAAATCCTACATCTTCCCTTTAAAAAAAATTGAACCCTACTGTATTTTTGAACATATCTACATCTGAACATGCTAAGCATCAGAAATTTTAACATGGTACAGAAAGAGCCCTCATTTGTTGACCTCTTCCACTAATTTCCTGAAGAACTCAGTTGAATTCCAGTCTCATCACTCAGGATCCTTTATTTGGCATACAGCAGAGCCACACTGAGTTGATCAGACTCAACCATAGAGGGTGGGTACAGGGCCAGGCACACATCCAAAGTTACACAGCAAACCTCTTCCTTTATATACATTTGCACATTACATTGCATTTACTATACTTTGAATTACACATTTTGGGGCTGGCTTGGTCACTTTGTAGGAACCAGTTCCTGTACAGCATGCTCTGTCTATGCACAACTTACTCATTACCTCATGTTTACGTTGCTGACATATCTTGTCCCTTTTTATCTTGTCTATTGTAAATGGTTCCCTGTGTGTTCCCCTTATCTTAGCCAGTACATACATACTGTTTCCAGCCTGCTGATTCATTTACTTCCCTAATCCTGTCTCCCAAGAAATAAGGCTGCACCCATACCCAATAACTCATGTCAAACCAGGCCTACATTACTCAGAAGTGTTTTGCTTTCTACAGAGAAATTATAGTTTTGATTTGACTGAATTACAAACTTTTTTAAATTACATACTGAGCATGTTCAGTAGAATCGTTTTTAACTAGGCTTATAAAGTGAACAGCTTTTTGGCTAGCCCTTGTCATGAAGGGGAACACACCTTGCAGAATTGATATAAGGACTAAGAAGAAAACTCATTTCCTGTACTCGGAGCTAATTTATGGCTACTGTAACATACGTGTGCTAGGGCAGTGAAAAGGGGTATCTTCTCCTACCTGGAGGCAGTCAGGGTCCAATATTTATGTAGTTGGGAGCTAAAGGGCGTTAGTACCTTGTAGACACATTTCCTGAAAAGGTTAGGGCAGGGCCAGCACTCCCTCCAGTGCAGATTGCCTAAGAAGGTGCAAAACAGGGTATAGCACAAGCATGTCCTTGATTCCCTCTTCCCCTCCCGTAACATATTGATAGAGCAGTAGTAAGAGGTCCGGATACACCTTTCTATTGGTATAGCAAGTGTCACTGACCAGAGCCCTGTAAGCATTATCCCCTACCCAGGAGCGATACATCCCCCTACACCATTCAAGAACCAAAAGGTGCTCTCTTCCCTTCCCCACCTTGCACTTCTCTGGTTCACAGCGGGTGATTGTGCTGTGAATTATCCCTATTTGTCCAGGCTCTACGGTTGCAGTATGAAAAGTATATGTGAAACTGTAAGTATGATATTAGATTATATAGTAGCATTTAGTGTCCTTCACATATTGTTCTCATGATTGTTGTCATGAAATAGAACATAAGCTTTCATGAGCTACAGCTCACTTCATCGGATGCATGCAGTAGAAAATATAGTGGGGAGATTTTATATACACAGAGAACATGAAACAATGGGTGTTACCATACACACTGTAATGAGAGTGATCAGGTAAGGTGAGCTATTACTAGCAGGAGAGAAAAAAAATCCTTTTGTAGTGATAATCAAGGTGGGCCATCAGCCACACTATCAGAGGCTCGTTCACTGCACATCTACCAATGTGATATATGCCATCATGTGCCAATGCCATACCCCTTTGCCATGTACATTGGCCAAACTGGACAGTCTCTACGCAAAAGAATAAATGGACACAAATCAGATGCCAAGAATTATAACATTCAAAAACCAGTCAGAGAACACTTCAAACAGTCACTCGATTACAGACCTAAAAGTGGCAATTCTTCAATAAAAAACTTCAAAAACAGACTCCAATGAGAGACTGCTGAATTGGAATTAATTTGCAAACTGGACACAATTAACTTAGGCTTGAATAAAGATGGAGTGGATGTGTCATTACATAAAGTAAAACGATTTCCCCATGTTTATCCCCCCCCACTGTTCCTCAGACGTTCTTGTCAACTGCTGGAAATGGCCCACCTTGATTATTACTACAAAATGTTTTTTTTCTCTCCTGCTGGTAATAGCTCACCTTACCTGACCACTCTTGTTACAGTGTGTATAGTAACACCCATTGTTTCATGTTCTCTGTGTATATAAAATTTCCCCACTGTATTTTCTACTGCATGCATCCGATGAAGTGAGCTGTAGCTCATGAAAGCTTATGCTCAAATAAATTTGTTAGTCTCTAAGGTGCCACAAGTACTCCTTTTCTTTTTGTGGATACAGACTAACACAGCTACTACTCTGAAACATGAAGTAAAAGGTAATATTTGCTGAAGAGAATCTCATGAAGACTACAGAAAGTTACAGGTTAGTTCATGTAACAAATTTGTTTTTAATTACCTTCCCACTGTAATTAATTCACAGCTCCAGTAAGCAAGCTGAAATATCTTCAGTAAGCCTCCATAAACCTACTGCTGAAAAAAAAAACCCCATCCATTTTACAAGGGGGAATAAACCCTCAGCTCAGATTTGGCATTCTAAGGGGATGTATTACTGAAAACTCTTTTCCATATGTATTTCTTTAGGAAATGTGGCTCTAGTCATATGAAATACAAAGCTTTATCAGAAAAACAAACTATGCTATATAATCTTTGCTCAGCTGAGACTAAATTTACCATGCTGAACTGGTTTTGTACAGTAAGACAAACTTGTGACCAAATGAGACTAAAGAAAATCCCTTGTGGGCATTCAGCTCTCTGATCAAGATAACTTCCCTTGCCAGAAAGGACAGTTTCATCATGGCCGCTAGGGGTTTTCTGGCTAGAAAGAAAATTGCATTGGACAAACAATTCTGCTAGAATTGTATACATTATATTGTTATGACAGGGACTTAAATTTATTTTGTGCTAAAGCTATAGCATGTCTCTTCATAACAAAAGAACATATGACGTGCTATATCTATGTTCTAGTGCTAAAAGGAAATGACATCTGTACATGAAAAAGCTTTTCAAGTTGAATCCATTATATATTTTGATTCCACTTTGATAATCTAATTCTATAAATTATCCTTTTATTTGAAAAGGCCTTTCATTCCTTAGTATCAAAATAATGGTTTAAATAGATCCAGACACAAACACACATAAAAATCCAAAGCGATCCACATTTTGGAGAGGAATGCCTCCTTCCCAAGATTCATGTTGTAAAGGAAAATATGCAAAGTGTTGAAGGCTCATCATACAAGACTGGAGCAAGTATTTGTAAATATTGTATTAGACTGCTAAAGTTCTCTCTCTCTCTTCATTTTTTGTTTTGAAACTTCAGCCAGCCCAGCAGGATAACTTTTTCTTTCAAAGTCCACAGGTAGCATTCAGTTGGACCAGAAACTGACACCTGTGTAAAAGTTCACACAATTTTTATTGTAGATCACATAATGCTGCTAAATTCCAAGTCACTGTTTCATTAGACGTCTAATTTTTTTCTCATCATGGCATATGATCATGCTGGTCTTAGATCCTATGAAAAATATTTACAGCTCATATGTGAAATGAAATGCACACACAGGTTTTTGATCAAGCTGATTCTAATGGGCCAAATCCTTCTGCTGTCATAAGCAAGAGTCAGAGAGTTATTAGCACCATATATAGTCTTCAATTAATATTCAGTTTAACACAATTGAAAATAGTAATATGGTGGTTGTTTTACTAGGTAACCCTTTCTCTCCCTGCATTCGGGTGTATCTTACCCCCAGGAGGCACTGCATGATCAGTGCTTATTTAAGGAGTTTCAGAGTAGCAGCCGTGTTAGTCTGTATTCGCAAAAAGAAAAGGAGTACCCGTGGCACCTTAGAGACTAACAAATTTATTAGAGCATAAGCTTTCGTGAGCTACAGCTCACTTCATCGGATGCATCCGATGAAGTGAGCTGTAGCTCACGAAAGCTTATGCTCTAATAAATTTGTTAGTCTCTAAGGTGCCACGGGTACTCCTTTTCTATTTAAGGAGTAAAATTCTCTGCACCTCAGTTCAAGTGGAGATATTTGCTCTTGCAGCCCTTTCAGCAGTGCTGAACGAAAAAGCAGTTCATATTTTGGAGAGAACTGAGAGAGGCAATGAGCCCTTTGTCCTCCTAACCTGTCAGCCAGCACACTCTCTCCTGGGAAAGAAAGTCAAGATGGTGACGGGTTCTGCAGCACAAGCTACCTGCAATGGACCAACACACCAAGTCCACAGAAGCAATGCTAAGTTTGTTGAGAGATGGATTCATTGCTCAGACAATGCACATTGTTAATTCCTATAGGAAGGTTGATGTGCACTGCCCTGCTGTGGTCTGACCAGCATTCTCCTGTTCCTGATACCCCCAGCTGACCTGTATCTGTACTGTGACCACCCCATGGGATGCCCTTGTAACCAGTATAATTAGATCCAGAGAATTCACAGAGGATCCAGACCACAGGCTCTGTCCTTTGCTTTGAACAAACCTCAAAGACATCCACAAAAGGGTTCTTCTTAAGAGTCCATGATTAGAAGAATATCTGGCTTAGTGTTACTATTTTATTTGGGTTTGTCCAGTTTTTAAAAAATTAAGACTGATATCCTACTGATTCCACCTTCCAGCCACGGACATCTGCCAGGATTGGCCCAAAGGAAAGTAGAACTCTCAATCATTAGTCATACATGCATGTTCAAATAGTAAGATTGCTAGGGTCACATGAGACCTCAGGTACTACGAGGAAGGATGGCCTGTGATGTAGGTGGTGATGATTACTTATTCATTTGTTTTATTTTATGCTTTTGTCCTCTCTCCAATAAACTTCTTCCCCTCAGAGAGCAACACTAGGAGTTCTTACTGCTTGAATCCCAACTGCTTCATTGACTCCTTAGAGCACTGTGTATATTGAAGCTGTTCCCTGTGAAAGGGTAACACCCGTTGTGTATACATCCCTTGAGAACTGAAGGCGCAGTGCTTCAACACCACTCTAATGAATTATACCAGATTCAGTTACCACTAAAGAGTCAGCACCACAAAACTGGTGAATATCACCCCAAATACTGAACCCAGGCTCCTCACCAGCTAGCATAGCTTATGGGAGCAGGAGTGGCTTTGTCCTAAGCAGATGTTCCCTGCTCTTCCCAATGGCTCCACCTCCTTCCCTCAAGGAGACACACTGGTCCTTGCTGGGGATTTCGTTGCCCACCTGGGGGTGAGTCTCTGCAGAAATACCCTTGGAGGGGGCTACTCTGGAATATACCTCTTAAACACACAATCACCATGAGGATTTGAACTCCTAGAGACCTCAGAAGCAGCTTCCCTCGGGATAGGTTGATTGTGTAACATACTGGCTCAGCCTGTTGCATCCCTTTCTATTGTCTAGTTGATAGATATATATAGATATAGATATATATAAATAAAAGAGCCCTCTACTTCTATCAGATAATGGAGTTACTCCTTTAGCTCACAAGGTAGAAATCTGTGCTTTTGAGTTGAAGGTCCAGTGGTTTATCCCTGTTGAAGATTTGGTTGGGAGAGGGGTGCATGTAGGAGAAGAAAAAAGGCTCATTACAAGTACATAGTTTACACTTATTAAAAGACGAGAGGAATATAGGTCCTTATTATAGATTTTATTACGACCCACAATTTTTTATTCAGTTTATATAAAAAGGGAATTCCCAAGTTAATTACACACTTCTCCCTCTGTAGAATAATGAGCCTATAAAGTGGAACTTCATGTAGTTTTTCAGTGTGCATCTTTCTAAATGATTATGTAGAAGAATGTATAACTGCTAAATCAATTTCTGTTTGTAATGCAAAGAGTTGGGTAGTTTTCAGGAAAAAAACACACCTTAAACTGGATGATACAGTGCTTCATTTTTGTCATAAATAAATTTTGAAAAAGCTTTTTACAGCATATGTGTTTTTCATTTTTCATAAATTATTTTTTAAAAGTCTCTTCTTTGAAAAATACAGTAAAACAGGACCTTTTATACTATCTTACCTCTGTATCATGTTAGTCATTTAGGGCTAACCCATGGTGCTATTGAAGTCAATAGGAGTTTTTGTCATTAATATAAATGAAATTTCAATAAAATATATCTCCTTTTGTTATTAAAAGACATGCCAGCTTTGTTATAAATAGATTCTTTCCTTACTGATGAATAAGATTGCTGATATAGGCCCCGATTCAGTAAACTATCCCTCTTCAGCAAAGCATGTAAGCACAAGCTTAATTTTAAGCTTGTATTTAAAGTCCAATTGAAGTCATTGGAACATAAACATATACTTAAGTACTTTGCTGAAGAGGGATAGCCTTTCGGTTTTCAAGTGGATAATCTAGGATATAATGGTTTACCATTAATTTCCCCTATAGATGCCCCTCCCCCCCTTTTGTATTTGTTTGAAATATGCCATGAATCTTCCCTGCTTCTGCTTTCCTCCTATCTTACTACCTACTAAGATAGAAATGTAGGAGATTTTCATCCTCACTGTTAGCATATGGATCAGCTACCAAAAAGGAAAAAATATATATATTCATGCTTGCAATTGAAACTCTTCCAATAAGTTGGTGCTAGCTTTGGTATAAACTGGTACATTTTCTTTGCTTACATGCTCTAAAGAACTCAAAACCAGCCTCTTAGTAGATTAGCAAAAATCATACCTACAAAAACAACAGGTTGAGACATTTTCATTTTTAATATTTATTAAAACCTCTCTATATACACACACCTTTTGCCACAGTTGTTAAAATAAAAGAAGAATAAATTTCATCTTCTGTTAAAAAAAAATCTAATTACAGAGTGCCTGATTCTCCCAGGTGCTAAACACCTTCAGATCCCCTTGACTTCAATGAAGGGAGAGTTTTGTTTAATTTTAGCACCTTGCATGCTTGGGTATGTCTTAATGCAGAGTTATCCCGGATGGAGCATCCCCACTGCAAAGTCCTACAGGTGCTATACCTGTGAAGATTAATCTACAATGGTGCTTTATTAGCTTCTGTATTGGGCTGGATTTCTAGCAGGATATCCTATAGAACTGATTTGCTCCATGCTCTGTGATCCTGTTCATCTAATCTCCTCCACTGATAGCCTCTCAGAGATGATATCATAGAAATGTGGATTTTGGGTACATTCCCTAAAGTATGGAGTTTTACTGATCTCACACCACACCTTTGTCCAGAGTTAGTATCAGCTTCTGCCTTATGGCAATGATCTAGGAAGAGGAAGAGGACAGCACCTCTGTTCAAATGATGTGGAATTCAGCATAAATATAGCAAGCAAATGTGGGGTTAAAATGCTGAGCCAGGGGATTTCCAATGCAGAAGAAGGGGGGAGTGGGGCTGGATAAGCAAATACAGTTCAGATAGTTTTCCAGTTCAATCCTACAATTCTAACAGCCTAAGTTCTCACTGAAAAGTAGGCAAATTGCCTGCCTGGGATAAAATGAAATTTGAATTTATAGCTATGCCCTCAGTTGGGTCTGCTAGCCTGGTCTTAAAGGCCCCTCAAGACTGTTAAGAGGTTTTTCTATATGGATGGAAGTGGGGCGAGTGGCAATACCTGAGCCATAGCCTGCAGTGAAGACATACCCATAGACTGTTATTGCTGTAGCCACTCCGTCCTCTCAACTTTTAAGACTAGAAGTATGGTGGAGGTGAACAACATTTAACTTCAAGCAAATGCTTGTGTCATTTTCATTGTTATTGCAAGTGTCAGTTTCTATCTTAGGAACATTGATCAATTATTCAATGAAGCACTTCAAGTAAAGAAAAGTTACTAGTTGCCAGTTTACCAAGCAAGAATTACTATAAGGCAGATAATGGGCACCAGCAAGAGATTTCCTAATATTTTACATATATGGGAGTGGAAGTTCAAGGAAACTATATAAAGCTCTAGTGGAACTCCCAAATTCTTCCCTGCATCCCCCCAACTCTGACTGAATATGAGCATTCAATGGTGCTTTAGTTCAAGAGAGACTCCATATTGTAATAAACTGTGCTCATTGTATTATATTAATTATGTAATTTTTCAGCACAATTAATATATTTATATCTAACGGTCTCAGTCTCCTATTGACTGATGTACTGATTTCAGTACACACTGGAAGGAAGAAGCAATAGACTGAAGGAACTGACTGGAAATACAGCCTCAAAAGGACTTTGTTTTTTAACACGTGCACAAGTTATAAAATTTGGCAGTCATAATTTGATACCCTTACTCATACACTCATGTTGTATAACACCTTATTCCACAAAGGGTCCCACTGATTTCAGTGTGACCATCTGTGGAATAAGATATAATTCAATATGAGTATCAGAATCTGGCCATTAAAATAGGCAGATGGAGAATGGAGCGGAAAGCTAGTGGGGTAGATTATACTGCCATAGTAACAATGTAGCCTAAACAAATGCTGTTTTGGGAAGACCTTGGAATATGAAATCTGAGGAGAGCTGATCAAATACTGAAAATAAAGATTAACTAATATATTCACAAGAAAACAACTCACATATGATTCACTGATATTCATGGGGTCATTCTCCAATATTCATGCAACCATCACCAATCATTAAAATATTCAAAAATTCTAAAAACTTCACAAATTTGTGCTAGAAATACATTTACTATTTGTCATTCAGTTTCACTATTCAGCATTTGTTATTCTCCTGTTTCATCCATCCAATCAAGGAGCAGAAAAATGTCCATGTAACTCGAAAAATAGTAAATAGCTTATGATCAGTTGATAAACAACTCAATCTAAAAGCTATTTCCTTGATATACTCAGCAAAAAATCATGAATAAAGAATACATGTGCAGAAGCCACAGACCAACCACACCCCTCCAACACACTTAAATTATCTTTTTTTTTTTTGGTTCAATGATTATTTGACTAGCTACACTACTGACACCATTTGAAGTAAACTGTTATCAACAGTGGAAATAGAGTCATCTGACTGAGACAAAAACTACTGTGCTGACTTTGAGATCTAAATCTAAGCATGACTGTTTGATAAAATTAAGCTCCAACTTCTTTTTTTTTCCCCTTCCAGATGACAAATTAGCGGGAAGGAATTCAAGATAATTACACATAAGTTAAGCCAGATGGTTTGTGTGGATTGCCAACAAACAAGAGCATCAGATTTCTGATTCAACATGGGTTCAATATAGTATGCAGTTAAGATAGCAAAAAAAAAAAACAGCAAGAAACTCTGCATGTTGTTCTTGCTCCTTTTAGCAAGAAACAGTGTCCCTATACCTCCATGTACAGTGGCTGAAGTAGGCTTTGCAGAAAAACAGTAGCCACAGAAAGATGAACAGAGTGGCCTACTGCCCTTTCAGATACTTTTTTGGCTATTTGGAGTTCTTGTTCTAAGTCCGATATGAACTTTTCCACTGTCATGGGCAAGATTAAGAATTTTAAATCAAGATTCCAACAAAATGACAGGATGTGTTTCTAATCCTGAAAGATGAGATCAAGTCTTCTGTGAAGATTTTTCTCCAAATGTTTTGGCAATAAATGAGATTTCTTTTTTTGGATGTCTTCTTTTTTGCTGGAAGTCATCCATCAATCACCACAAAACAGGAACTGGGCCTGTGACTTGGCTCAACCATCCTGTTTCAGCACTTAGCTCTCTAGTGGTCTCTTCAAATGGTCTCAGCACACTCATAAGGTTTTCCATTAGTGTCTGCTCCAGAAGTGAGAACGATCTATCAATTTCATTTTCAGAATGACATAGCATGTAATGACTGCCTTTTTTCAAACCAGTTTCTCTAACACAGAGAATGTAGAAATCCATCTGGTAACCTGCATCCTGAATAAGTTTGTCTTGGGGTACAAGTCATTATTCTTGGAAGAGTTTCAGAAGTTTTCCTGCTTTTACAGGCTGACAGAACTGTGGACTGATATAATTTCCCCTTATAAGGATCCACATTTCTACAGTATCATCTTTTCTATGGCTAAGGCACAGACGTTCAAGGGTAATTTTGCCAGCAGGCCTTGCCCCACCACTGTTGTGCAAAGGAAAGCAAGAGTCCTGTACTGTTTGAGATGTGCTATAATTCACTTATATTTCTTAACACTGGATTAAGACACACTAAATGAAGAGTTGCATGGTGTTGGTGATAAATTTCAGCATCATCTGCCGTTTGGGAACAGTGTTAGCATATGCAGCATCCTTCTAAATGGTATAGAAACAGACACCACAATGCATTTCCTCAGCACTCCAGAACACTCTGTTCTCCACAATCACAATGACTGTGCAGTAGAGGAGAGATCGGCAACCTTTGACACGCAGCCCGTCAGGGAAATCCGCTGGTGGGCCGGGACAGTTTATTTACCTGCAGCACCTGCAGGTTTGGCTAATCGCAGCTCCCACTGGTTTCAGTTTGCCGTTCCAGGCCAATGGGGGTTGCGGGAAGCGGCATGGGCTGAGGGATGTTCTGGCCGCCACTTTACCCATTGGCCTGGAACGGCGAACCGCATCCAGTGGGAGCTGCGATCAGCCGAACCTGCGCACGCTGCAGGTAAACAAACTATCCCTGCCTGCCAGTGGCTTTCCCTGACGGGCTGAGTGCCAAAGGTTGCCGATCCCTGCAGTAGAGTAGGTATTTATATGAACACCTCACTACTTTTAATGTATTTATCCTCAGAACACTTTCATGAGGTAGGGCAGTGCTCTTCTCCCAGTTTTACAAATGGGGAAATGAGACACAGAGGCTAAATGATTCATCCAAGATCACACAGGAAGTCTGTACTGGAGCAGGAAATTGAATCTGGATCTCCAGAGTCCCAGGGCTAGTGTCCTTATCATAGAAGCACCCCCTCTGTGGAGTTATCAGGATTATCCATTGCAGTTGTTAGTCGCATTGCTCTGACGATCATTCCCCCTGCAAGTTACTGACATGGATACACATGTTAATATGTTGTTATTTATGCTGCCAGAACGTTAACCCACTAGAATCATACGGCATATGAAATCGTTTGCTCTCAGAAGTCATTCTGACAGCTGCATGCTCTACTGGCATGCAGTGAAATGATTAGTTTTCAAAAATATGAAACATAGGAAGCTGCTAGTCCTCATTATATGTATTTTTCACAATAGCATTAGTCCAGCTATCTGTTCTCAAGTAATAGCAACCCTTTCTCCACTTGTGGTTTAACTAAAACTAGGATGCAGAGTTTTACTGAAATGAGTCTGTGTCATATATACTTCTGTGATATGTTAAGACAGCCTAAGAGGAGTTATAGAGAAGGGGGGAATTTTAAATGTGCTCATGGGACTTTGGAGCTTATAGCTCATTTTTAAAGTGACTTGGGCATTCATTGACTTTCAATGAGACTTAGACTCCTAAAGTATCCAAGTTATTTTTGAAAATAGGAGGATTTAGGTGCCATGGAAAATTTTCCCCACTAGGTTTATCACACAGAGTATCAATATCACTAGCACAAAAGGTTTTAGCAACTGAGATTGCCACAAAAGGAACACAGTTGGCACAGGTAGTAACAGCAATAGTAATAATTGTAGTCAGTGTACCAGAAGCTTTATATTTAACATAAAATTAAGCTCTCTGGACGGGGAACAGGTCTTCTTGGGTACTGGATAAATAAAACAAGCAAAAAGATACAACACGTAAAAGTTTTGGTGGTCTGAAATTATCCAACTGGTGTTGATGCCAGTGCACTAGATGAAGATTGCTTGCTCCTAGCATTACTCTTACAGTTAGATATCATGGAAAATAGCTATGAAGGCATTTTGTCCAGCTTGTTAACCCACGATTGTTTCCTACAGTTCTTGTTCTAGTGTTTTGTATATCCCAGTAGTATAAAGAAGTTCTACAGACTTTTTTTAAACAAATAAAATCTTATAAGGCTCCCTCCACTTAACTTTCAGAAACCATTCCATAGCCTAATACATTTCACTGTCAAAGATTTTCCTGATACGTGTCCTCAATTTTGTCATCCTTAATTACATGCCATAACTCCTGGTTATACCCTTGTGTGTGCCCAAAATAATGATTTTTCCATCTTTGGTATTTGTACCCTTCAGATATATGAATTACTATCATGTCTCTCCCAACCCCCTTTATTGTCTTTTAGCATACAGAAATTATATAGATTACATCTAGATAAAAACAATGTTAAAGTGAGTTTGCGTTGAGAGTATATATGAGCAGAGGATGTTGCAATTATCTCCAAACCAACCATTACAAACCCTGGAAATTTAAAGTTAAAGTTAACTTTAAAATAAATTCAAATGTGTTCAGTTATGCAAATACACAAATAATGCATCCATAAAACCTAAACTGTGCCCTGAAGTGAAATAACCACGCAGTTACGAACAGTTTCCCCTCATGATGTCACTACAGTCTCAACTTCACAGTGGGAGGAGACAGCAATTTTGAAAGAGGAGGCCCCCATCATGCGAGAGAGCAACCTGTGACCTCAGTCTCATTGAAAAGAATGGGCGATGGAAGCCATCTTGGAAAATGGCAATTTTGTGGAATTCTCTGTAAAAGAAGAAAATTATTCTTCAGCTTGTGTGGCAGAAGAAACTTTAAATTCTGCAGAACAGTAGGTAAAAATGTGGGGCTTTTAGTCTGTCTCTCTGTTTGTGTGTATGGAAAGAGAGACACCTGACTAGTAGCTCCAAATTTTCAGCTGTTATTTTTCAGAATGTAAAGTTTCTTCTTCTATAGAGGCAGAATACAGATCCATCCATCAACAGAGATTTAAAGAAAACACTGTTTATTAAATATTGTTACAAGACATGCATACAAATAGTAACAGGTTGTCATTGTCTTTCACTACAAATCAGAATTTTCAGTTTAAACTCTTTCTGCTTATTACTTCTACAGTTTATAGAAATTAATCCTCACATGTTTTCCATCATTTTTATTTTCCAGGAGTATGGTATGAACTACTGTGGCATATTTTTACCATTTGTTTCGCGGTTTACTTTTATAGAAGCCAGTTCGGTCTCTATACTGTGATAAATATAAGGAAAACGATAGTCAAAGATTTGTATTGCAGTAGTGCCTAGAGATCTAACTGAGATTTGGGTTCCAATGTGCTAGCACTGTACAGACACAAAGTAAATAACAGTCCCTGTTCCAAAGATCTTCTAGTCTAATGAGAAGACAGACAAAGCCTGGGAGGAATAAGAGAGGCATACAGAGGTACGTGTCTTGCCTAAGGTAATAGATCATGTTAGTAACAGAGCTGGGATTAGAATCTTCATCTACTGACTCTCAGTCCAGTGCCCCATGCACAATGCCACACTGTGTCCCCTAAATCTCAAGCTTGAAATATGCAATTTAATTATTTTGAAATACAATAGTCACTCGCTTAAATTATCTGCTGATTTGCTTTCTCTCTAATTACTTACTTCAGAGAAAAAAATACAAGCATTTACTCAAAGGTCCTACTGGCAAACTGGTAAAGACCCGGGTGGGGCAGCTATCAAAAGCATGTTATGTGATATAAGTATTACTCCAACAGCGGGCTTAGTGGAAGCTCTGGATAGTTGCGTGGGAAAACCAGTCTTTTTAGTTCCTTTGCTGGCAGAGATTGGAAGCATGATCAACTCACGGGTCTGGGAATGAAGTGCCATAAGTCACTCAACCACAACCCTTCCAGACAAAAGAATGACTCAGATCAAAGGAGAATCTTGTCCAGTCCCCAGCCAATAATATGGTAGCTAAAACTCTGAAAGAGAGAGTTAAAGGAAAGAGGAAGAAAATTTACTTAGTGGTCACAAAGGATTTTCAATAGCTATTCTGTGGAGATTTGAATTGCTGTTACTTTTTGGCAAGGGGATTAATAATATGCTGATGCAGTGTGTTCTCCTATAAAACCAAACTGAAATGCCCCTATTTTTTTTATCTGAAGGTTTGTAACATTGTATTGTAAAACATGAAGCCCATCCGGTTTATCAGAAGTGCATACGTACACATTACTTATTGTTTCCATGTTCTTAAACCAGCCTTTTCCGTGAAGACACTATGTGCCTTTCTGAGAGCTGTTAAATGACTGCAGCTAGTCAGCTCTTTTTCTGGAAGGACGCTCTCAGCTAAAAATGAAGTATAAGATCTGTGACTTTCAAGTTCTACTGTGTAAATTGTTCTTCTGCCACAGCTGGAGAAAATGCTTTCAAGAGTTTTATGCTGCTTCCTGTGTGGCGCTGCAGCTTTCCCCTAACGACTATTTCCCATCAATACCCACAGACACATACCTTCTTAACCACTGTTTTAACGGTTTCTTACCACTTCCACCTTTCTGAAAAACACTTCATTTGGAAGGAGGTTTACAAATATTTGTTCACCAAGCTGTTGAGGGAGATAACATCTCAAGGGACTTAGAATTAGGTGTACAATAAGGTCTGAAAAAACAGTTCTTGAACATGTGCAGCCACCACAAGCGACCAGCAAGATTAATATATAAAGTGAATTTTTGCATATGAAATCTATAATGAAGTAGGTCATTACTGAAAATTTTACTATAGCAAAACCAGAAATGTCTCTTTTCCAAGAAACATAATAATCAAATCTTATGTAATTACACAATTACACACAAAATATTCTTCTAAATGATAGTGTACTTTTTTTTTTACATTATAAGAAATCTAGAACTGTTTTTATGAGGAGTACAGCAGCAAAGCTGGGATTTTCCAGCCAACACACACACACACACATACACACACAGTGGGAACCTTAAAATGTTTGTTTCATTTTCAAAGATCTTCTATGGGTTTAACATCAACAACTTAAATACAATACTTAAAAACTGTATAAACTGCTTCTACACGAACAAATATATATATATATACACACACACACACATACACACACCTTACAACATTGTTGCCTCTACGTAAACAAAAATATACAACTTACAACATTAAAAATTTGCCTGACCAAATTTGTCTGTTTATTTTAACAGAATTTTCAAATGCTTAAACTCATGTATTCTGAAAGCATAATTTAGTTGTAGTGTGCTTGCCAAGTCGATCAATAACTACATTTTAAATGTCGCAAGAGCATCTATTTTAATACGTATATTTTACAGACTCATACTTAACATTTATTTGTGTTTACTATCTCCAACCAAACAAAGGGAGAAATAGGGACCAACTGCAGCAAAATGGTCTGCAAGATTTCCTGCCATACATTTAACTGTTCAGGAATCATTCAAGGGATTCCTATGATCTGTGTTACACAGGAGGTCAGACTAGATGATCATAGTTGTCCCTTCTGGCCTAAAAACTTATGAATCTATGTAGACCATTATTTTATGTAGGTCTGAAAACAACTTCATTTACAATCTGAACTTCCCACAAAAGATCTGTGGTCATCTGCATGTAGATTCTTGCAGTATTATACATATACTTGCCAAAATGAATAAAAAGTAGTAAATACGTTTTATTTAATTTGAAACAAGCATGTTGCTAACAATGACAAAAAGGACACCTTACAGAACTAACTACTTGTTTCTTTAGTTACCAGGGTTGAAGCTATTCATGCTTTCTTTTTAAAATTTGATTTTAAACATATGAACATCTTTATTAGGCTTTTAGGCACTTTTAAGCATCATTAATTTCACCAAATACTTGGCATTCTTTTAACAAATATAGCTGGGATGGGCTGAAAAGGAACACAGTGCAATATCATGAGCTGTGCTTTATTAATTAAAAAACCCAACCTATTAATTAAATTCAAAGGTATTTTATTTATTTTAAATATCTGGCTCTCTGCATCTAAGCTGTGGAAACGTTTTGACTTGGCATTTGTGGAGCATATTCAAAGGTGTCTAAACCAAGTATCACAGACCCTGTAGATCTCAGGATACAACCAGATACATTCTGAAGGTTTCTAAAGGAGACCAAGATTTTCAGAACTGATGGATTTTGCCTGGCTGTCTCTGGAAACACCTTAAAGGGACTTGAATCATGACTGTCAGAAGGTGACAAACACCCAAAATTCTGAAAAATCAGGTTCCTTTAAGGTTTCTTATATTATGCACCCCCCAAAAAAGTCACTAGTCAACTCCAAAAATCCTGGCCATATGATATACAGCCATTTCTGACATCTCCTTGATATTCCAGTAAGCAAGCCCAGTTTGTTAATATCTTCATTAGGAGAATGATAGTTGTATCACTAAGAAAATAGTCTTAAAGGAGCTTCCCCATTACCAAAGATATTAAAAAGTAAGTATTGACCAACAGGCATATAGTTTTAAATTGGGTTTTAAAAACGTATTTTACAACATTTTGCTAGGTGAAAACAGTATCCCACTTAATCAAATTAATCATAAAGAGAGGTGCATTAATTTCAGTTTGTTTATTTATTAAGGTCTTGTTATCCAGAAGGGTCAGTTTGTGGGCATTCATGAGCGAGGCAGCAAGCTGACTACGATTTGGAGAGATGCATTTAACCCATTTTGGGTTGCCTATATAGCCTAATGCTCACAAATAAAAAGATTTCCACAACCTGGACCCTTGGCTTCTGTGAGTAAGTTAAGCAGGTGCAGAGCTAAGATATGCCACTTTCTAAGACCTTTGCAGAGTTGAAGGGGGCAGATCATTTTAAATGAATAAAGCCAAAAGAGGATTATTGGAGTGTCTCATTAACAAAACAGTTCAGTTTTATCATCATCCCGTGGTCACTGAATACTTGTGTCACTGCTAAAGCAGAGCTGTCTACGTTTCTCATTTCTCTCGCCCCAAGGACCCCCCCCAAGCAATACAATGTTGTTTCCCTAGTGTTGTTTCACAACTGTGCTTTTGTGAGAAACAGAAGGATAGTTTAAAAGTAACGTATCATGGCAAGGAGAGGAGGAAGATGAAAAGTTCAGATTAATCCAGCTGCGTCACTTGCTGTCATACTCATAAACCCACAGACTCAGCAGTGCTCACATGTAACAGGGAAACCAGGGAGAGGCCAGGAAAAGAAGTTGCAGAGGAATAGGACTTGCAATAATGCAAAAAAAGACAGGAGGGAAGAAAGAAAGATTCAGAACATCCACCAAGCTAAGTGGGAAATCACCCAAATTTAATTTAATTCTTGGAAGGCATTTCTGTTGGGAGAAAAACAACATGGGCCAAAGATAACAGGGACTATTGGGGTAGTAGTCACTATGACAGGCCAACATAGTGTTAGGTTTCAGAGTAGCAGCCGTGTTAGTCTGTATTCGCAAAAAGAAAAGGAGTACTTGTGGCACCTTAGAGACTAACAAATTTATTTGAGCATAAGCTTTCGTGAGCTACAGCTCACTTCATCGGATGCATTACACAACGTAGTGTTGTGGATCTTGACAGGGAAGTGCTAAGAAGAGATAAAGGGATAATAAACTCACAGCTGGAGCAGAAGAGAACAGCAGCTCTAACAAATGTCCATAAAATTTGCCCAACCATATTTTGCTAAAAGGTCAGAGATGGTTAGTAGGCACCAGTAATAGTTAAGATTATCAGTATTCATATTTCCCTGCGAGGTTACAAACTTGTCCAATGCTGAAACTGGACAGTTATCATCTTAGGTTCATATTTTTCCAGTAAAAGAGTATCTAATAATCCAAAAAACACTTGTCAGTGACCTTTTATCCAACTCTCAATAAAAATGGCTTTTACTCCTACTTCCATTGAATCCTTGCTTAATATGATGTATTATTTCTACCTCTTGGTTTATAGAGCTGGTTGAAACTCAACATTTTCATTTTGCAAGAAATTTTGATGTTTTAAAATTTGTTTTTACCTGGATATAAATTAAAAGAAATATATATTTTTATTTCCCACAAAATGGAAAATCTGAAAATTTTTATTTCATTTTTTCCCTTTTCCAGGAAATTGTTAAAAATCTATAGAATTTCATGAAAAAAATCTGTTTAATTGGAACAGCTTTTTCCAACAAAATATGTTTCAATGAAAATTTTCTGACCAGCCCTACTTGTTATCTAGATTCTTATACAACACACACTGCTATGGCATCTGACCTCCTTAAAGTAATCTTAAGGGTTAAGTTTTCTTTTTCTTTTAACATCAAATAATCTTTTGTCTAGTACTGAAGGGGCTAATTCATTATTCTTATGCACAAAATTCTCAGATTGAATGGTATACTAAATATATTAGTGAACCCTTCACCCTCAAAAATGAATAATCTGTTCTCCAATATTTGCTGCTCATAAATAGTGAACTAGCCAACCCTACCATTGTTGGCTAGTTCATTATTATCCTTAGCTTCACATTAGCCAAAGTTATAGCTGAGATTTGAAGTCAACTTCAGTTTTGAACTGTGCTTTCACCCACTCGCCTTTCTGGAATCCTCTGCTTTTTGCATGAAAATGTCCTATCTTAGTCTACATTTTTGAACTAGGTGAGAAACTGTGCCACTTTTTAAAATTTTTTAAAGACTTTTTGCTCACAAAAGGCTCCAGATGGCTGAATTTTAATAAACAAAAAGCTTAGCATGTGGCTAGACCTCAATGAAGAATAGTCACTTTGTGTGTTTTAGTTCAATTTTTATAATTTTTATAAATTAGAAGCAATTGAAAGTTAGCAATAGTGCACAGTTAGAATCAAATTTGATTGTAGCCACTGTTGGTACTACAGTGTTGCAATAATGTGGAGAATCAGGCCCACATGTAATTCAAGCATTGTAGAGAAAAAAATGTACATTAAAAGATATATTATCACAGAAACAGTATGGGATTATGTAATTTACTCTTATGCACATGTTCAAGAACACATAGTTGAAGCTCATAATTTAGCCTCAGTTCTGCATTTCTAGAACTTTATGTGCAATCTAAATATTTTATTTGTTTCTTTAACACACACAATTTGTTTCTTTAACATTATATACAGATGTAAAGATTGCAAGAATGCATCTCATCACCTTCCCTATTGTTCCATCACAACAACTGTGGTCAGGTTAGAAGCTTTTGATGATTGTGAATTGGGCCCAGGAAAACGATTTCCCTACACCTTGTATAAGCATTGTAATACCTACGTTATATTTGTATAAATATCAGTCTGATAACCTGCTGGACCAACACAATCTTAGTTTGATGACAATTGGGACAGTTTGCAAGCCTGATCTGTTTACTCTGGTTTTTGGCTATGGAAGTGAGCTGAAAAGATGGTTGGATTTTAATATTCAGCTGCTGCTTTCTTTTGTTGCTCTGTACAAGTGAGATTGAAACAATCTTGATGTTTTATGGTATGTGCTTCCAATGATCACGACTGTGCCTAGAGGTGAAAGATGCATTTTGGAAATTGAAAAAAACTTGATATATATATAAATGGTCTCATATCCCAATGCTGAATGTAGTGTTGTAGCTGTGTCGGTCCCAGGATATTAGAGAGACAATGTGACTGAGATAATATCTTTCACTGGAATAACTTCAGTTGGTGAGAGAGATAAGCTTTTGAATCATACAGAGCTCTTTTGCAGGCCTAGGAAATGTACTCAGAGCATCACAGCTAAATTCAAGTTCATTTGGAGTTGTCTGTAGTGGTCAAATGGTTATAGATGGTGAAACCAATCTTGTATTTAGCTATGATGCTCTGAGTACCTTCCCCAGATCTGAAGAAGAACTCTGCACAGCCCCAGAGCTTGTAATTTGGTCCAAGAAAAAGATATTACCTCACCCACCTTGTCTCTCCCATATCCCAAGTAATTCACCTAATAACTTGTCACTATAAAAGCTCCCTTTCACACTGAGCTGAATACACATGATCGGAATACAGAACAAACTCTTCTGGGATCCATGCCTTCATCTGTTTCTGGACCTCAAATAGGGAATGGCTGGTGCTCAGGCTGGTAACCTGTCTTTGTTCCAGCACTGCACAGAAACTTCAATGGCAAAGAGGTCAGTACGGAAAATGGGGCAATACCCTAATCATCATCCAATTGCTTGCACTACACAACCTGTAGGTGGTCCCAGATCTCCAAGACCACTATGACGGGCTTGATAGTATGAATGTGACTTTCAGACTCTCAGCCAAACCATGCATAATAGTACTGGGGAGGTTCTATCACAAGATGCCCCCTGCCCCATGTGAAGGTAAATAAAGTGTGCCATGAGTCCAGCCCCCATTACACACTCAGACTATAGGGTAGAATACAACTCCGATCAGTAAAAGCCTTTTGAAAGCACAACTAGCAGACAAGCAACAGAACCTTTGGCCATGCAAGTTGGCAGATGCAACTCTCAACTCACACTCAATGAAGGAAGCCAGGACAGAGTTGGAATATATTACTGCCTGTTGCTACCACCATAAATTAACTTTCTGTATCAAATCACCAACCCTCAAATCCAGAGACAAGTAATCCCTACTATGGAGGATCGCAGTATTTTTTTTACTACATTACTATATATTTTACATTAAAATTTTAGATCATACAATTTATTAATGTTTGGCAAGACAAGAGGCCACCAGTAATGTTTCTATTAACTGTAATACACACCAGTTACCAAGTTAGCAATCACAGCTGACAAAATGTGTGGAAATCTTTAAAAAAAGAAAGCACAAACCAAAAATATTACCTTTGTATTGTCTGAATGGTCCCTTCTCGGCATAATCTAGAGAAGCAGGTCTTCCATCAATCTTTTTCATAATCCTCTTAAAGCCACTTCAACATTAAGGATCTCCAGAACTGCCTGGTGCCTGGCTGGCTGCCAACCAGCTGCAAAAAAACCCCTACCCCTTATATTGACATTGGATGGTTCCTTGATCATGCACAATAAAGTGCCTTTGATGTTATCGCTGCTGGCTGATACCATCTTACTGAGACTTTAAGGGAAGGCATATTGCATAAATAAGGCTGAATTAAAAGCCAGAAAGGACATTCTATTGTTAGAATGAGGATATTTTATATCTCCTGATTTCAGATGAGCCTTTATGGGTGGTAAGACACTGAAACATACAAATGTTCTCTGATGCAGTATCCATAACATGTTCAATGGACCACAGAATTTATCAAGTAAAAAATTAAAATATGGGATTTTCTTCTTTTAAACGCAAGTTTAAATCCTCATATTGACTCGTGGTGTTTTTAGCAGCCATATTTAAGTATTCTATGTATCTCATTGTGTCATGATGCATGTTCTCCACATTTTTAAACTTTACTCTTTCTATAGAATAGAGAGTAAAGTATTCTATAGTAACATAACCAGAAAATAACACAATAAAAATCAAATTCTTCATTAGAAGAGATCCATCTTCTTTTCTCAATTAAGTAATGTTTGTAAATTTTGAAAACAATTGATTAACTTTTGTAACTTTTTAACAGAATTTATAATGTGAGATCATAGTAATGCCATGGCACTGACTCAACTGCACTGCAAAAATATACATTTAATAAATCATTCAAAACTCTTACTTCCAATTAAGATTAGTTCTTTCTATTTGGAGTTGTGTCAATTATTTACTTCTTCTGACAACGGAATGAAATACTGCCAGGCATACAAAAATCATGATTCTAGAGGCGGGGGGGGGGGGGGAAAGGAAGAACAATTAAGCTGCAAACTTTATAACATCCCATGCACATGAATATATTTTCAGTAATACTACTCCAAAAAACAAAACACCAACTCCCTGCCCTTATTTATAGAAATAACATCATTCTTCCTTTGCCAGTTTGAGGACGAACACTTGATATGAGTGAATACAACAAGATATTTTCCATGAATTTCTGCTTGAATATTTGAATTAACTAACATAGGTCATTTTCACATCCCCCTTTACTGATCACCTTCCCATAAATCTGTGTGCAAGTTTTCCTGGCATAAATGAAAGCAATTTTCAAAGGCACATGTTGTAGTATTCAAGTAAATCAAATTTGAGATTTGCATACGCAAGCATTTACAAGAGAAATACTTACAATTTCATCCAATTGTGGAAAAGAAGCTCCACTATCTGGCTTATCTGACTAATCAAGCGAGGGTGACCCGACAGCACATGTGAAAAATCAGGGTGGCGGTTAATAGGTGCCTATATAAGACAAAACCCCAAATATCAGAACTGTCCCTATAAAATCAGGACATATGGTCACCCTTAATCAAACTGATCATCCTAACTCCAACCGTGAATATCAAATATTTGCAGAGAATCGTTTTCCTCGGATTCCTGGGGGGCTCGACCCCCAACCCTGCTGTGATCACCTAGGACAGGGGCTTGGGTGTCCCCACTCTGGGGTACTCTCTCTGCACTGGGCACTTCTCTGACCCACTGACCATTACATACAATTTAAAGCAAATGCAAGTTATTTAATCAACAATTAATTTTGAAAAGAATAAGGAAAAATGGAAAAGGTTAAAGGAAACACCACAACCCGCTCTGTGGCAGGGAACATCACAAACAGTGTGTCTGGAACGTCAGGGCAGTTCACAGTCTGCTCCTTGTAAGTCCCAGGCTCCCTGCTCAGGCCCTGGCTGTGCTGTAGGCATTCTGTGGGTTGGACACTTGCTCTGGTGGTGGCCACACGCTCTCAGGCTCTCAGTGGTAGGACCCTTCTTCCCAGTGTCGCCCCCGCCCTGTCGGGGTTACGATCCAAGCTTGGCCTGCAGAGCCTCTTGGCTGAGGCATCTCCCTGTGCAGGGCCCGCTGCCCAGGATCCCCCTCGGTCTCCCCAGCTGCTCACCGCACCCAGTTCCGGACTGCTCCAGCCCCAGCTCCACCCCTCTGTCTCTGTTGCTCTGCCTCCAGCTCCCTCGGCTGCTTCTTTGGCCCTTCTGCCTCTGGTTGCTACAGCTCCTAGGACAGGTCTGCTCTGCAGGCTGCTTCTGTGACTCTGCTCCCAGCACTGACTTGCTTCCTGGGCTGCTTTTCTGGACCCTCTGGCTCTGGTTGCTGTAGCTCTGCTCCCAGGACAGGGTCTGCTCTCTCTGGGCTGCTCTTCTGGTCCTTCTGGATCTGGCACAGCTCTGCTCCCAAGCTTAGCTTGGGGCCCCTGCTTTCCCCTTAGCTCGGCCCCACTCTGTCTGACCCAGGCAAATCCAGCTCACACGGTGGATGGGACCTCCCTGGCCTCCTGACTCCCTGATTAGCCTGACAGCCCTGTCATTCAGGCTGACCTGGAGCTTTGGCCTCTCCCCATTGTTCCTGGGGGCTGTCAGTCTCAGGGTCCTGATTCTCCATTGACCCTTCCCCCTTTTTAGTACTGGGAGCTAGCAACTAAAACGTCCCCACTGAATGTTAGTAAGGGGGCAACGGTCCCCTTACATAAAAGAAGCCAAATGTAAATAAATCACATAGATTAAAGGATAACTTCATGTTACTGGCCTTCCTAGGAAAAGACTATTACACCTGCTAGCAAACAGTAGATATGAAAGATTAAAAAAAAGCACAACCAGTAGATTTCTGAAAGCTGAATGAAAAGGAGTACTTGTGGCACCTTAGAGACTAACCATCATCTTCACCCCCAACTAAAACCTCTCCAACGCATCATCAAGGATCTACAACCTGAAGGACGACGCATCACTCTCACAGATCTTGGAAGACAGGCCAGTCCTTGCTTACAGACAGCCCCCCAACCTGAAGCAAATACTCACCAGCAACCACACACCACACAACAGAACCACTAACCCAGGAACCTATCCTTTCCACAAAGCCCGTTGACAACTGTGTCCACATATCTATTCAGGGGACACCATCATAGGGCCTAATCACATCAGCCACATTATCAGAGGCTCATTCACCTGCACATCTACCAATGTGATATATGCCATCATGTGCCAGCGATGCCCTTCTGCCATGTACATTGGCCAAACTGGATAGTCTCTACGTAAAAGAATAAATGGACATAAATCAGACGTCAAAAATTATAACATTCAAAAACCAGTTGGAGAACACTTCAATCTCTTTGGTCACTCGATTACAGACCTAAAAGTGACAATTCTTCAACCAAAAAACTTCAAAACCAGACTCCAATGAGAGACTGCTGAATTGGAATTAATTTGCAAACTGGATGCAATTAACTTAGGCTTGAATAAAGATTGGGAGTGGATGGGTCATTACACAAAGTAAAACTATTTCCTCATGTCCCCCCCCTTTCCCTCTCCTCCCCGCCCACATAAACACACACTGTTTCTCACAGATTCCTGTCAACTGCTGGAAATAGCTCACCTTGATTATCACTACAAAAGGTTTTCCCCCCTCAACTCCCTGCTCTCCTGCTAGTAATAGCTCAACTTAAGTGATCACTCTTGTTACAGTGTGTATGGTAACACCCATTGTTTCATGTTCTCTATGTATATAAATCTCCCCACTGTATTTTCCACTGAATGCATCTGATGAAGTGAGCTGTAGCTCATGAAAGCTTATGCTCAAATAATTTGTTAGTCTCTAAGGTGCCACAAATACTCCTTTTCTTTTTGCGAATACAGACTAACACAGCTGCTACTCTGAAACCTGAAAGCTGACAGTTTCCAATGCTGTCGGTATGAAAAAAGAAATTGTAGGAACTGCTTATACTGATAATTGCAAATAAATTAATAGATGTACTTCACATTCTCTAAAAGAAAAAGGAGTACTTGTGGCCCCTTAGAGACTAAGCTTATGCTCAAATAAATTTATTAGTCTCTAAGGGGCCACAAGTACTCCTTTTCTTTTTGCGAATACAGACTAACATGGCTGCTACTCTGAAACTTCACATTCTCTGTCATTCATAGTCAAAAGCCAAAGCTGGAACAAATGTACCTGTGTAGCTTTACATTAGGGATAGGCGAACTAGTTCTTTAAAAAACCAAAAAACAAAAAAACACTCCTCCTAGAACTCTTCTGAATCTTGTGCGTTTCTAAACTTGAGCCAATCCATTCCTAGGACTCCTATGTACTTGGTTATCTTTTTTTTTTTCTAAATTTCTTTATAATTCATGTACTTCTCAACTCCAGTGGGTGCTAAAATGCAAATATACTGTGAAGGAAACTGCTCTTGTGATGATGTCTTTGGATCAAGGATAGAAGCAGGAAGTGCTGAAGAGTCCATACTTGTGATATTACTATTTAAACGTTGTTTCAGGAAGTTCAGGTAGTTTGGGTGAGAGTTACAAAAACAAATATAGCCCAGCTGAACCAGAATTCAGAACCCTTTGAGACTTGCCTGTCCTTAGACGTACTACTGTACATATTAGGTCTATAAAGTGGCAACTTTCACTTCCCTAAGTCTGTTTTTAACAGGAGATTTTCAAAGATATTGTCATTTTCAATGTGACTCAGTGTTATAAAAGGTATATACTGGAACTAAGTACTAATCTGCATAGGGCCACTATTGGTTTGCATTCTGTTTATAACTGACAAGTTTTAACAAGCAGAAAAGAAACTTGGCATTTAATTGAAAAACAGATGAATAAAGTGCACTTTGGTGCACTATACTTAGTCTGATCTCAAGAACTAAACAGTAGTATGAGAAGATGGATCCTTTATCTTGTGTTGCATTTGAAGTTCCCCTTACAAAAAAAAAAGTTTAAACTGACAGGTACATTTATGTTTATGGAGTACTTTGAGAATGTAAAGTGCTATGTAAGATTACATCTGATTTTGGAGGGTGTCAAACTTGTGTTTATTAACACAACTACTGTACATTTAATACAAGGGTTTAAGCATCTTCAATGCCAGGAGGCCCTTGATTTCACATAATAAACAGTAAAGGCCAAACAGTGTGGGCTTTCTTCTTAGTCTACCATATATTTTTCTAAAATAACAAATTTAAAATTTTAAAGATGTGTATGGCATAAAAGAGAGTCAGTCAACTGGTAGTTTGCCTTGCTTTTTATAGTCACATTACTCTATATTTTCACTAAAGGAGGCCACACATGCTATTTTTAAAGTCTGATGACTCGGGCCTTTTTAATGTAGCCCTGAACCCCTCCCTGCCTCTGCCCAAATCCTCAGACTTTCTGGTGACTTGTACAAAGTTGTTGCTTTTTCTGTGTAAGTATCTCTGTCTTAGCTCAACATTTGCACACTGATCCAACCACCACAGCACCGTCTGTGCTCTGGTGAATGCAGCATGTATTTTCTTGTCACAGGATACTCTGGTAAACTACCTTTCCTTGCGAATTCAACAAATCATGTTTCAAGAAATGAGTATTCGTGTTTCCTTTCCGATTTAAGATGTTAAAAATAATCACCAGCCACTCTTTGCTAAAGCCCAGAATCAGATGGAAAATATAATGTATGATCAAAGACCGACAGAGAAAAATTATTTGTCTGCCATGTGCAACAACTTCAGTCTAATTTTTATCTAGCTATAGATTTTTTCTTTTAAAACAATATCTGATAACAGAAAGACTTTTGTATGGTTATGTAGGAGATACAGTCACCCATTTCTCCTATTTTTAAGATGTTCTGTTAGTACACACATTCTTTATTAACAAAAAACAAAGTGGTTTGGGAGAGGAGGTTTACCTGTCCTGTCTGTAGATCAAAAAAATACCCCTAAACCTTGTGGATCCCCCGCCCCAGTATCTGCCTGGAAATTCTATGGAGGCAATCCATATGGATGCCCTGTGCCTCTGCACCATCTCAAAAGAAACCTTTCCACTTGTATCCAACCTCTGCCTCAAGGCATCTGACCAGTGTGGCTTCCTTTAAACCAGTGTTCTCTAAAATGGATTGCGGCAATTAAGTATTTGATGGCTTTACCACTGGTACCCATCTCCCTCCAGCCCTACCATTTCCCATTACCAAGTGCATGCAGGCCCTTAGACATAAAGGGAGCTGTCTGCAGATCTAGAGACATAAGGGGTCTGATCTCTTTTCTCCGTGCATGCCTTCCACATATAGATTTAGGGGGCTATGAACCGTCTCAGAGTTACTGCAAAAGAACATGATACAGTTCTGTGGTGACCTAGAATCCTATTTTCGACGTCTCAGACTCAAGGAATATTTCCAACACACCTCTGACCAACATATTAACCCACAGAGACCTTCCTGCCAACACTACAAAAAGAAGGATTCTGGGTGGACTCCTCCTGAAGGTCGAAACAGCAGCCTGGATTTCTACATAGACTGCTTCCGCCGACGTGCACGAGCTGAAATTGTGGAAAAGCAGCATCGCTTACCCCATAACCTCAGCCATGCAGAACACAGTGCCATCCACAGCCTCAGAAACAACTCTGACATCATAATCAAAAAGGCTGACAAAGGAGGTGCTGTCGTCATCATGAATAGGTTGGAGTATGAACAAGAGGCTACTAGGCAGCTCTCCAACACCACTTTCTACAAGCCATTACCCTCTGATCCCACTGAGAGTTACCAAAAGAAACTACAGCATTTGCACAAGAAACTCCCTGAAAAAGCACAAGAACAAATCCGCACAGACACACCCCTGGAGCCCCGACCTGGGGTATTCTATCTGCTACCCAAGATCCATAAACCTGGAAATCCTGGACGCCCCATCATCTCAGGCATTGGCACCCTGACAGCAGGATTGTCTGGCTATGTAGACTCCCTCCTCAGGCCCTTCGTTACCAGCACTCCCAGCTATCTTCGAGACACCACCGATTTCCTGAGGAAACTACAGTCCATTGGTGATCTTCCTAAAAACACCTCCTAGCCACTATGGATGTAGAAGCCCTCTACACCAACATTCCACACAAAGATGGACTACGAGCCGTCAGGAACAGTATCCCCGATACTGTCACGGCTAACCTGGTGGCTGAACTTTGTGACTTTGTCCTGACCCATAACTATTTCACATTTGGTGACAATGTATACCTTCAAATCAGCGGCACTGCGATGGGTACCCGCATGGCCCCACAGTATGCCAACATTTTTATGGCTGACTTAGAACAACGCTTCCTCAGCTCTCGTCCCCTAATGCCCCTACTCTACTTGCGCTACATTGATGACATCTTCATCATCTGGACCCATGGAAAAGAAGCTCTTGAGGAATTCCACCATGATTTCAACAATTTCCATCCCACCATCAACCTCAGCCTGGACCAGTCCACACAAGAGATCCACTTCCTGGACACTACGGTGCTAATAAGCGATGGTCACATAACCACCACCCTATATCGGAAACCTACTGACCGCTATTCCTACCTACATGCCTCTAACTTTCATCCAGATCATACCACTCGATCCATTGTCTACAGCCAAGCGCTACGATATAACCGCATTTGCTCCAACCCCTCAGACAGAGACAAACACCTACAAGATCTCTATCATGCATTCCTACAACTACAGTACCCACCTGCTGAAGTGAAGAAACAGATTGACAGAGCCAGAAGAGTACCCAGAAGTCACCTACTACAGGACAGGCCCAACAAAGAAAACAACAGAATGCCACTAGCCATCACCTTCAGCCCCCAACTAAAACCTCTCCAACGCATCATCAAGGATCTACAACCCAGGATGAGCCATCACTCTCACAGATCTTGGGAGACAGACCAGTCCTTGCTTACAGACAGCCCCCCAATCTGAAGCAAATACTCACCAGCAACCACACACCACACAACAGAACCACTAACCCAGGAACCTATCCTTGCAACAAAGCCCGTTGCCAACTCTGTCCACATATCTATTCAGGGGATACCATCGTAGGGCCTAATCACATCAGCCACACTATCAGAGGCTCGTTCACCTGCGCATCTACCAATGTGATATATGCCATCATGTGCCAGCAATGCCCCTCTGCCATGTACATTGGCCAAACTGGACAGTCTCTACGTAAAAGAATGAATGGACACAAATCAGACGTCAAGAATTATAACATTCAAAAACCAGTTGGAGAACACTTCAATCTCTCTGGTCACTCGATCACAGACCTAAGAGTGGCTATACTTCAACAAAAAAGCTTCAAAAACAGACTCCAAGGAGAGACTGCTGAATTGGAATTAATTTGCAAACTGGATACAATTAACTTAGGCTTGAATAGAGACTGGGAATGGATGAGTCATTACACAAAGTAAAACTATTTCCCCATGGTATTTCTCCCTCCCACCCCACCCCCCACTGTTCCTCTGATATTCTTGTTAACTGCTGGAATTAGCCTACCTTGCTTGTCACCATGAAAGGTTTTCCTCCTTTCCCCCCCCCCTGCTGCTGGTGATGGCTTATCTTAAGTGATCACTCTCCTTACAGTGTGTATGATAAACCCATTGTTTCATGTTCTCTGTGTGTGTGTATATAAATCTCTCCTCTGTTTTTTCCACCAAATGCATCCGATGAAGTGAGCTGTAGCTCACGAAAGCTTATGCTCTAATAAATTTGTTAGTCTCTAAGGTGCCACCAGTACTCCTTTTCTTTTTGCGAATACAGACTAACACGGCTGCTACTCTGAAACCTGCAAAAGAACTTGGAAGCTTGGCCGTAACGTACAGCACTCAACATCACTAGACGGCATGGCAGAGTACTTTTGCATTGGGTTACTGAAAATGTAACTAAGTTTATGCAGTTCAAACAGTTTCATATACATTAGTTCACCTAAAATTATGTGGGTTTTAGTTCTCTATTTAAATATACTTAAAAAAAAGTATAATTTGAGCTTTAACTGAATTGAATGGCATTTTCCATGCAATTCGAGGCTAAAGAAAACACATCATAAATTGCAAGGGAGTATTTGAAAGAGGAATATTCAGTACCAGTCAGAATGCATTTAGGGTTTGTGGGGAAAGGAAATGCAGGTGTCAAGAACTGGATGATTCCAGACCTATGGTAAAATGTTCTAAAGTGCCTAAGTGACTTAAGAATGGAAGTCTCATTTTCAAAAGTAACTTTGGCAGGCTACCAGACTCATTGGACTGGCCAGTTCCCTGGCTTCCCAGGGAGCCAGTCAGCTCTTGGGCTACTTGTCTCCCTTGCTGGGCTCCTGGCTCTCAGAGTATGCCTGGGTTTTGAGGGCCAAATACTCTGCTGCTTTCCAACCCAAAATAGAAGGAAACTCAGCATCTCTACTCCCTTTCATGGGAACACAAATCACACTAACTGTTTTTGTGGCACTAACTACTCAGATAGAAAAAATATGTCCATCATGGAATGATGGACAGGACTATTTAAGTGACTCCCCTGCGAAATGGAGAACATTTCTCATATGGTTCAGGGGATGTTTAAAATCTGGGTTTTGCTTCATTGAAACAGTTCATAATCTAAATGTACCTGTCTATCTGCCACTTGACATCAGGCCTCCTTTAAATATGCACAACAAAAAGCAAAATTTACTAAAAATGTTCTGTTCAGTCATGTTTATTTAGGGCCTGAGCAGGGTGACCATATTTCCAAAAGGGAATATGGAACACCACGCAGGGCTGGCCAAATCCCTCCCCCATCCCCTGTGCAGGGCTGGCCCGAGCTGCTTGCCCCAGTTCTCCATCCCGCCCTGCCTCCCCTCCTCTCGTGGGGCTGGCAATGCCATTCGCTCCCTGCCACATTCCTCCACATCCCACTTTTTTGACAAAAGTGGGCATTTGTCCTGTTTGCTCTTGTCAACTTGATCAGTTGGCAAGAGCCAATGAGACAAATGCCCACTTCTGTCAAAAAAGTTGGGATGGCTGAGACAGGGCTTAAAAAAAAAGGGACTGTCCTAGCCAAAATGGGAAGTATGGTCACGCTAGACCTGAGCCAAATGTCCACTGAAGTCAATGGTAAAACTGCGATTAATTTCAAGGATCAGTGTCTGAGCTGACAAAGATCCCTAGTCACAGAAAAGGAGTTTTCTTTTTGTTTTTGATTTCTTTGAATAATCTCAGATCCATTAAATATAACATTAGAAATTGGGTGCAGGACATTCCTTTTTCTGGATAAAGAGTCCTGTGATGCAAGGTTCCACCCACTCCCCACCCATCAACATGGCAGGGAAAGTAGTGTCCTGTGGAAGCTTCTGTCCTTGTGCTGACCCACAACATGGGTAGTCCATACAGGGAATAAGAGGATGTCCGACATAATTAAACAATTGATTTGCATATCTTGTGTTTGGTAGTGTAGAATTTTTAATCAATTATTATTATTAAACACTGAAGTCAGCCATCCATGGAAAAAAAATTAATTGCCCCTGATTTTATTATGAAGTAAAGTGAAAGGGAAGCATTACAGTAAAATATAGCTTGCCCATTAAGTTTTTTCCAACCAGGAAAAAAATGGTGCTATAAAAATTGCAGCCATCTTCATTAATGCAGTGGCTGCTGATTTACAGTCATATCAAAAGGTGAGAGAATTACATTACTTGAAAGAAGAGGAAAATAATTGCAGTCTCTTGGAACCAACTTCCCTGACCCTCCCACATCATCCCCTCCAGTGCTCCTACAAGTACTAGTCTTTAGCCCAGGTTTTACTATACAAAACCTCATGACAGGCTAGAACAGGACTTTGGGAGTGTTAGAGCCTGATCCTGAGCTCACTGAAGTCAGTGGAAATACTCCCATTGACTTCAACAGACTTTGAACTAGGCCCTTAGTTGGTGACAGGTAGATGTCTAGCCAGAATAGATGTGTTCAATAAAGCCGGTAGCACTTTGGAATTAATACTGGAATGGCTCAATATTAACGAAGACTCCCAAGTATCTAGGACACAATGGTGCATGCAAGAAATGAGCACTAAATGGTTTTATTGATAGAGTAATTGCAGGGGAATTGAAGCTTTCAACTGATTTGATTTGGAGAGACGCTACATTTTTAAACTCAGAGAACCCTAAACATTTAAAGCCCAATTGCAACTTGTGTTTATAAATACAGAATATTAAAATCAATACAGTTGCAGGTGCAGAGAGATTTCTCCCTCCCCACTCACATATTAGTACTCACTTGAAAAACTTGGAGGCTGTGGCTGTAGTCTTACCATTAACTTTGCACTGAAACCTAAGTCGTTGCACGGCAAGCACATCTGATAATTGATAAATAAACTAATGTTTAGAGCGAAGTTAATGGTTGTAATACTACTGGCATTTCAAGGCTCCTCCAGTGACAGTTCTGTAAAGGAAACCTGCCTCATAAATATACTTTGATCCAACAAAACACTTAAGACAGTGCTTAACTTTAGCACATGAATATCCCATTGACTTCAATTGAACTACTCATGTTTAAAGTTAAGCAAATACATATATACTTTGCTGGACTGGGGTCATAGTGTTTGATCCAGAAACCATATGCCCAAGTTAAGTCAGAATGGATAAGTGACATGTCAAAGTCACCTCAGGTCATTTCTCTCTGCCCATGAATACAAGTATTTTATAGCCAGCACATCTCTAATTATAAGCACTGTACATTCAACACACTTTGCTTATAATTCAAAAGCAGCTTTGTACTCCGTCAGCCTTAATGAAATGTCTGCTGATTTTGCTAAAATAATTTCTAGAATTATGTAAAGTGTATTAACGGTATTGGGTGATTGACATGAAATGGATATAGTAGATAGCTAGAATAAGCAGAAGTCCATATTGGCACTTCCTATGTGATAAGTCAGGCCCTCAGCCTTAAATGCTGCTAGCCACATACCAATAAAATCACTAACACTAGTAGCAAGAGTTTCCCCAACCATAAATGCTTTTGCATTAGTGATTATGTAATCCACATTTATGGTGCCAGCAGTCTGGGAAAACAAAAAACCTAGCACCTTACAGTGCTTAATGTTAGTACAATGACCATCACATATTTTTTCTCACTATTTGTAAGTGGTAGGGGTGGAGAAACCAACAGGCAGAAAGTGTGTGTGTGTGTGTGCGCACGTGTTCCAAAAAGGTCCTGATTCTCCACTGACCTGCACACTGTAATCTACACCAACGTACAGTAAGACAAAATGCTACAATTCTGTGGTGGTAGCATTTTAGGACTTTTGTACTGGTGTAAATGATTGCATATGTGCAGGGAGATGGAGAGCCAATCCCAGAATGTTATAGAACTTTCCAAAAGAAAACTTTGTTCATGGGAAGTTACTTAAAATGTGATCAACCTTTTTAAATGTTATTTAATTCGTTTGCATTTCAAAAATTAACCTTTTCCTTAAAAATAAATCAGAACCAACCCAACCAACCTCCCACATCTTAGGCCACATGTATTCAGCTCTAAAGCTTAGACAGATCACTCTAAGTTAGATTGCTTGATCACAATCTTTTCCCTTGGTTCCCCTTCTTTTCTCCTGATCTCCCTCTCTACCCTTTTGGTCATGTGCATCTCTTACTTTCCTTCTATTTTTCCAGCCTCCCACTTTTCTTCCTGTAATTGTTGTAGATCCTCAGATCTCTAGACTAGCTTCTCCTTTTTCCACTCAATGGCATTTCGATTACCTTTACACCTAACTACTTGCATATATTGCCTTCCAACAACTAGCCCCCAATGCCAGTCAACTGTGCTAATTCCATACATTCCAGATGCCACAGATACTTGTCCATTGCATTGTGTCCCTTCGGCCCAGCTGCTAAAATCAAATTTTCTGGATCAGGGACTAAGTGAATTGGTACTCAACCCCTCCCTACCCTGCCCCTGAAAGAATCCAGCCAGCTTAGGGTCAGTGACAACAGAACTTTGAACTCAGAACGTCTGGTCCTGTCAGGAATTGGTCAACCCAACAAACTAAAATTAACTCACAATTCATCAAAATGAGTCCTTGTGTCTCTATTAAATATGATTAAGCTGATGAAGAATCTTTCCAAGAACTCATCTTGGAACTATTTTGGGACTTAAGCAGCTGATGTACAAGCCCTAGAATGGAATCAGGATTGGTTAACAAATAAATAGTAGCAGAGGGTATTTATCAATGCAGTCATCTTTAAAGTCCTCACTAACTGCATTTCTATTTTATATACACATACATTGCATACCATCTGCTGATGTTTATTTTAATTCCCCAGGAAAGGCCTGTGTTTAAGTCAGAATTTAAGTGACAGAATCAGAATAAAAGGAAAAGGGCTGCAGAAAAAAACTGAATAAATTCCAAATATGACTTGCAAAGGCAGACAATATAAAAGCTATAATCTTAGCTTAAGACCCACACTTTTTAAACACAGTAATTACTAGACATCTGCTGGTAACACAGCTTTGCTATTGGATAACTTTAATTACCCTGTAATATTTCCTGACACTCCCCAAAATATGCCCCATGGATAATAATTCATTCACCGTTCAGCCCCATTATTAGCTACTAATTCAAACAATCAAGACAAAGACAACGAACATATGACCTTGAACAATTACCCACTCAGTGAACAGAATTTATTTCATGCCTTTCAAAGACTTTACTGCTTTCCTGGCTTCACGAACAACACTTCTGAATTAGCAAAACCCAGGCAAGAGAAAAGAGGTGCAAAATAAATGCAGAGGTCTGTTTCCCCCTACCTTTAAATATTGTTTGCTCAGAATTACAGTGATAAAGCCTCCTTCAAAATGTTTAGAACTTCTAAGATTTAAAAAAAAAATCTGGAGAGTCTATGTATGAAACCAGAAATTGCTAAATTTGTCATGATAACTAATAGAATGGATTTGTCCATTATTTATTCAGCATTGAAAAAATATCAAGCAGTTGGGATCAGTTTCTTTTTGTTTAATATTTATTTAGGAAGTATTAACAAGTTTACAGATCCTTGCCATGTAAATATCAGAAACAAAACAATCATTACAACAGTGAGCTTTTGTTTAAATAGACACAGTAATACAGTAATCAGACCTCTATTTAACAGTGTTACGAGTCAGAAAAAAAATTAACGCACATAGCTAAAGTGAATGGGCCATACTGAGCCGTAGCATAAGCAGAGCTGAATTAGCTTCTTAGAGTGTGGTTGAATGTTCTCTATGGGCTCCCATGCGATATTTTGAAACTACCAGGCCATACTTTGTCCTCAGTTAAACTGATATAACCTCATTACCTTCACTCAGGGCTTATCTACACTTGAAAAGCTACTATTGCATAGCTGTAGCACTTCAAGGATAGACTCTACCTACACTGATGGCAGGGGTTCTCACTTTGTGGGTAACTGTGGTCCTTTGAGATGTATTTTCCTATGGGTGCTCCACTTCAGTGTGCATGCACCTCTTGAGTCCTTTATTGGAGATTTTCCTTTAGTAGTTTCCGTTCAGCTCACACATGCATGCTATGCCTCCTCAGGCTGGACACCAAGGCTAGGAGGTTTGCAGGCAAATCTTCCTCAGTGTCCCTGTAGGTGCTCTACTTCAAGTGATTCCTGAGCAGTAGTCTCACAGGGAGGAGGGAGCTTTGGAATCAAGTCCAAGGCTGAACATAGTACAGCAGAACCATGTGCTGCATCAAATCTGATGTCATGGACCAAGACATACTATTTAGAAAAGAAAAGGAGTACTTGTGGCACCTTAGAGACTAACAAATTTATTAGAGCATAAGCTTTCGTGAGCTACAGCTCACTTCATCGGATGCATCCGATGAAGTGAGCTGTAGCTCACGAAAGCTTATGCTCTAATAAATTTGTTAGTCTCTAAGGTGCCACAAGTACTCCTTTTCTTTTTGCGAATACAGACTAACACGGCTGCTACTCTGAAACCTGTATTTAGAAAAGGTATGCACTGAAGCCAACGTAGCAGCTCTGCATATCTCAGATACTGGGATATTTTTCAGTAAAAGCTGTGAAAGTTGCCTGCAATCTGGTATAGTGTGCTATTGTCCTTGGAGAGTTAAAGTACCAGATATTTTGTAGAAAGCAATAATACAGCGAGAGATCCACTTCAGAAGTCTCTGAAGAAATTGTGGACCCCCTGGGCCTTTCTGTGATGGAGATAAACTGTTTAGGTGATTTTCAAAATTACCTGGTCTTATCCAGTTAAAAGGCTACATCTAATACAAGAAAGGAGATCCATGTTGAGATTTATGTGGTGTAGGGAAAAGTGCCAGTAGATGAATACACTGGTTAAAATGGAAATCTGACAGCACCTTAGATAAGAATTCTGGGTGCAGCCATAAGGAGACCTTGTCCTTGAAATATACCATAAATGGGAGGTTGAAAGCTTGAATGCTGATTGGACCCACAGGTGAAGCAGGTAACGATACCAAGCTTACCTCAGCCATGTTGGTACTATAAAGATAATCCTAGTTTTGTCCTATCTCATCTTGTTCATCACTGTTAGAATTAGTGGTGTTGGAGGGAATGCTTAGAACAGACCCTTCATCCAGGGAAGAAAGGTAGACTACGCATCCCCTCCAGCAGAATAAGGAGCATTTCTTGTTGCTGAATGAAGCAAATACGTCCATTTCTGTTATATCCCATGAAGAATTTGATAGTCCAACTCCCATTCATAATCCTGGGAGAACTACATGTTGAGAATATTGGCTATGATATTCTGGAGTCCCAGAAGGTGAACTGAGATCTGAATTTAATAGGGTATACTTCACAGCTTCAGCACACAGGGAAAAGAATAGTGTTTCTCCCTGTTTGTGGATATAAACCATGCAAACTGCATTGTCCATCATGCTCCTGATTAGGGATTGGAACTGAAGGCTGGTGCTCCTGAGTTCCAACTGTTTGATGCAGAGACTGGCTTCCTGAGGTGACCATCAGTCCTATGTTTTGAGGGCATTAATGTGTGCTCCCCACCCTGGCAGTAATGCATCCATTGTCACAGATACTATTGGAGCTGGACAGATGTAAGTGATGCCCATACTGACATTGAGTTGAGTTTTCCACCAATCTACGGAGTTCTTCACCTGGAGGAGAGCTGCGACCTGCTTGTCACAACTGTCTTTGATTGACAAATAAATCCTTCTGAACCAGCCCTGAAAGCAGTAGAGGCATAATCTTGTTTCCTTGGTCACCAAGGTGCAAGCTGCCATATGAACCAGGGGATTTCTTGAATTGTTCATATCAGGTTTGCCAAAGTTACAAATCTGTCTGTGGAAAGGAAGGCCCCAGTTTCCAATGAATCCAGATATGCCCCCTTGAATTGTATTCTCTGTATAGGGGCTAATATGAATTTTATGTTTACTGGAAACTCAATTCCTAGAAGAGAGAGAGAGAGCTGTCTGGGAGGAAGGCAGTACTGCTTCATAAGATTGGCCCTTGAGTAGCCAGTCGTCAAACTACAGGAAGACTAAAATTGCTTCTCACAGAAGGTAAGCAACTACTACCACTAAAAGCTTTTGAGAACTCCTTTGGGACCAAAGGGAAATATTCGGTATTGAAAATTATCCTGGTCCCTGGTGAAATGGAGGCATTTAGAAGCAAAAGAAAGACCAAAGACAGGGTAGGCCGAGGAAGAAAGACAATAAAAGAAAACATGACAATGCCTTTGTTTTAATTTTCACTGAAAAAGTTAGTTGTGATCGGACAGCTAACAGAGAACATCAGTGTAAATGGGATAAGATCTAAGCCTCAAATAGGAAAAGAACTAGTTAAGAATTACTTAGGTAAGTTATAGGTCTTCACGTCAGAAGGACCTAATGAAATACATCCTAGAAAACTTAAAAAAACTAGTTGAAGAGATCTGAGCCATTAGCGATTATCTTTGAGAACTCGTGAAGGAAGGAAGGGAGAGATCCCAGAGGACTGAAAAAGGGCAACTATATTACCTATCTATAAAAAGGGGAATAAGGACAACGCAGGGAATTATAGACCAGTCAACCTAACTTGGTACCTGGAAAAATAATAGATCAAACAATTAAAATCAATTTGTAATCAGCTAGAAGAAAATAAGGTGATAATTAAACTGTCAGCATAAATTTGTCAAGAACAAATCATGTCAACTAGCCGAATATCCTTCTTTGATAAGGTAAGAAGTCTTATGGATTGTGGGGAAGCATGAGATGGGATATATCACAACTTTAGTAAGTCTTTTGATGCTTTCCCACATGACCTCCTCATAAACAAACTAGAAATATAGCCTACGATAAGCTGGGTGCACAACTGGTTGGAAAAAGCACACTCTGAGAGTAATATTAATGGTCCACAATCAAGTTGGAAGAATATATTGTGTGGGGTCACACAGGGATCTGTCCTGGATCTCTCCTCTTTCTTCATAAATGATTTGGATAATGGCATAGAGAGTGTATACTTATAAAGTTTATGGACAATACCAAGCTGGGAGGGGCTGCAATCGCTTTGGAGGATAGAATTACACATCAAAATTATCTTGACAAACTGGATAAATGGTCTGAAATAAACAGGATGAAACTGAATAAGAAAAAAGTCAATTGCACAAATAGAAAATGGGAAATGACTTCCTAGGAAGGATTACAGCAAAAAAAAAAAAAAGGATCTGGGGGTCATAGTGTATCACAAAGTAAATATGAACCAACAATGCAATACTGTTGCAAAACAAGCAAACATCATCTGGGATTTATTAGCAGGAACGCTGTAAGCAAGACACAAGAAGTAATTATTTCACTCTACTCAGCACTGATATGGCCTCAACTGGAATACTGGTGTCCAGTTCTGGGTATCTCACTTTGGGAACGATGTGGACAAATTGGAAAAAGTCCAGAGGAGAGCAACAAAAATTATTAAAGGTCCAGAAAACATGATGTATGAGGGAAGATTGAAAAAAATTGGGTTTGTTTAGTCTGGAGAACAGATGACTGATAGTCTTCAAAAACATAAAAGGTGGTTATAAAGAGGAGGGTGATACATTGTTTTAGTTATCCACTGAGAACAGGACAAGAAGTAATGGGCTTAAATTGCAGCAAGGGAGATTTAGGTTAGACATTAGGAAAAAACTTCCTAAGTATCAGGGTAGTTAAGCACTGGAACAAATTACCTAGGGAGGTTGTGGAATTTCCATTACTAGAGGTTTTTAAGAACAGGTTAAACAGACACCTGTTAGGGATGGTCCAGATAATACTTAATCTTGCCTCACTGTAAGGGACTCTACCTGATGACCTATCAAGGTCCCTTCCAGTCCTACATTTCTATGATTCTCTATCCCGTGTGCAGGATGCATCACTATATGGAGATAGACGTCCGGCAGGTCAAGAGCTAAAAACCAATCTTCTGCCTCTAGAAAGGGGATTCTAGCTGCTAAAGTCACCATCCTGAATTTCAGAGACTTTACAAATTTGTTCAGTTGTCTTAGATCTCAGGCAAATTCCCACTCTTCATCTTTCTTTGGCATAAGAAGATACGTGGAATAATATATTTCCTCTGTAAGGAGATGGAACCAGTTCTGTCACTCCTACATGAAAGGTATAGTGCACCATTTGACTCACAATCTTCTGAGAGGGGTCCCTGAAGGGGATGGGAAAGGGGAGTGGGAAGGAGGGAGGGACAGAAAATGGGTAGTGTAGGCTGATGTTTCTAACTGCCATGACCCACTTGTCTGTTGTAGTATGCCACCAAGCCTGCTGAAAATGGGAAAGATGGTCTCCAAAAGTGGGCAAAAGTTTGCAGCTCACAAACTAGAGGTTAGGAAAGAGTCAATCCTTTGACCAACCCATCAGAATTGTTGTTTAGATGATGACTGGATACTGACTGAAGGAGGGGAGAAACTTTTCCTCTGGAATTTTGGTCCTTCTCTAGTGAGTTTGGGGGGGTTCAGTGAAATCCAGAGAACTGGGCCAGTGTGATCTTTGGCACTATGATACCTGCTCAATCTCCTCTTGTTTGTAGGAATGTATGTACCCAGAGACCTCAATGTGACCTTGAAATCCTTCAGTGTGTGCAGGGACTCATCTGTAGTCCCCAAAAAGAGCTTCTGACCATCAAATGGGAGATCCTCCACAGTATTCAGAACCTCTCTCAGGAGCCCCAACACCTGGAACCATGACATATGCATGACAATTGCTGTGGAGATGGATTTAGTGACAAATGGGTCTAGCAGCATCATTGATGTGGAGAAGGAGCCTTTTCAAAGTATGGGCTTCTGTAACAATGTGGTGGGGAACTGCGTACTAAGGAGAATGATTGAATGTCTTCTTCATCCTCCTCAATGTCCTCCAATGGAGGGAGTGGCCATAGAAAAGGGCAAAGAATCATGCACTACCAGGAAGCAATGGTAATCCAGGGGGGCTCTGTACCAAGAGTTATTCGGTACCCACAAGCAGTGGAGTTTCTGGCTCATCTAACACTGACAAGTTCCTGGGGCAGAATTCTTGCCCAAGTGGTTGGTACCAATGCAACAGTTGAGTAGACAGTACCATTGATCTGGAGCATGCAGGCACAGGGCCAAAAGTGTCTGGTGTTTCAATTTTGCAGGTAACGATAGAGCACAGTGTGAAGGTGCTGTTTGTAAGTCTAACTTAGATGGTGGTGTTCTAGAGTAGAGTACATCCTGGGTCTCCTTGTCCTTCAGAGATGATACTGGGGGTGTGCTGGAGCCATACTTCTCTGAAGTGCACTGGATCTCCCCTCCCCATCCATACCAGAGGAAGAGTCTCATCTCCACAGTACTAAGTTGAGAGACCTCTGAAACCATAGACTTAGTAGGAGATTGGAGCATTTTGGGAGCTAGCTCCTTAGGATGGGAGATTGAGTTCCTTTTCTTCAGAGCCTTCCCCCATAGTCCTCAAAATTCTTCCCACAGTTAGGGGATACCTTAGCCAAGGTCGAAGGGGAACTGGATCTGTCCAGAGACGGATGTACCGGGGGGTGTACAGGTCTTCTGACCTGACTCAGAGTGGATCGAAGGGAGTGTTCTGTCATCAGAAAATTCAGTTTGGTCTCCTAATTCTTCTGTGCTTTAGATTTGAGAGCCAGGCAAAAATTACTTTTTTGGGAGATATGGGACTCTCCCAAGCTATGGATACATTTACAGTAGCCATTCCTGACTGGAATAGGCTCCTGACAAGAGAGGTAACCATTTGAAACCTGGCAAGCCAGAAGTGCCCAATCAGGTCAGATAAACTCCCTGGAAAAAAAAAGGGGGGGGGTGGGAAATCCAAACCTCTCACTATTATCCAACTAATTCTATACCGTCACCACCACTAACTACAGAACATCAGCAAAACACACTGAGGCACTCATAAGGCAGACACACTAAAGCTCTGTGTCTGGCCAAGGCAGTAGAAAAGGAACTGAAGGCAGTTTGCCCACACAATCCTATATATCCTTCGTGTGTGGCATGAGGATGGACAGAGAATGTGCACGGGCCAAACAGACACTGCTAACAGAAAATCTCCGATTCAAGGCTTGAGAGGCACATTTACAGATGAAGAGGAGCCCCCATAGGGACACTATTCGAAGAAGAATTCTTCAGTTGACTCTAGCGCTGTTTACACAGGGACTTAGGTCAACTTAACTACATTGCTCAGAGATGTGGATTTTTCATGTCGCTGACTGATGTAGCTGGGTCAATATAATTTTTTAGTGCAGACCAGTTCTCAGATTACACAAGCATAAGTGAGGGAAAGTGTGGAACACAAATGCCAGATACACCTAAACAAGTCTCCACTGCTCTTGGTTTCTCATCATCATGTTTGTAAATTATAGTTCTAATGAAAAATCAATATGGGTAATTGCTTTTTCTTTTCCTTTTGTTACCAGGATGGATGCTTTTGGACAAGTTTGCCTGTGATTAAGGATAAACAGAAAAAATCTAAAGCTGTACATACAAAACATTTCCAAAAATATGGCCAGTGCCTACATTAGAACACCCTCCGCAAAAATTACATTCTCCCTTCACCTTCTACTCACTTCACCATCCCATGGAAAGCCTAGGAGAATAGCTGTGCCTTACTGTATGCCCTGAAGGTCAACATATTCATGCTTTGTTGGAACCAAGCCCAGAATCTCTGAACTGGAAGGAAAGTCAAACTGCTCCAAAGCATGGGTGAACCAACAGAATGGAAATGAAAAGTAATTGTGAACATGACATCACGGCTTTGTAAGGTGGCTCTGGAAGATATGCCTTCATTTTAGGAGCGTTTTTGATGCTTATGTAAAGCTGAGCTGATGTACTCCAGTGAGAGCAAGTGACAGGAAAAGGATAAGAGTAGAGCATATATTAAGCACAAACCCACTGAGAATGGCATTTCCAAAAATTCCTGGTGCCCATCCTGTGCCACATCCAGAACTGAGAATTCTAAATACCGAGAATTCAACACCTGAGGAAGTGTGCAGTTCCTAGTAACCCTAGTGCAGTTCCTCATATGCACTAATGATAACAAACCTTCTACCTCAATGTCACTTTCAGTTCTGTAAGAAAATCCCTTCCCTACAAGTGTAGGGCAGAATCCTTGGCTCCACTTCCAACTATACAGCCAGAAATCTGCTCAAAAGGGGACAGCCAGAATTCCCACTCCCCCCAAAATGGAAAAATCCTGGGGAGGCATAGAGCATATAGAAGGGGGGGCATGCCAGGAGTAGGTGGAGGCAGGATAACGTTCCATGATGCTCTGCCTGATCCTTGGCAGATATGCATGCTGCACAGGACTGGTATGCATTACAGCATCCCTTAGGCTGGTTTAAATTATGCTGTGGAGTCATCTCTCCTGGCTAACTCAGGAGCATGGAAAGATGGCTTAGAACCACTGTTTCCCTTTCTCTCAGCTGTACTGAGTTGCAGAAACGATTGCCTCAATCTTCTCACAGAAAAGATCATTTTAGAAGCTACACCAGACTTCCAGTTTAAGTTGCAGCATCCCAGGGGATTGTAGATCTCATGAACAGTTAATCAAGATAGTCTGGTAAAGACATGGTTAGATTTAACAGTGCAATTCCCAGAATGCCTAAGGAAACTAAACATGAGATCCAAGGGTTTTTTTTGCAAATTGTGTGTCACAATTTTAGTAAATTGGAATGTAGTATGCAACTGAAGCACTGGTATAAAACTGTCATTACAGGGATGGAGTTGAGCTCATGGAACATTTTCCTGTACTTTAGTAAACATTTTTGGGATCTAATTATCATAGAGAACTGATATTGCGCATATTTGCATGACATATTAAGCTGAATAGCAGCATAATGCTGATTACCACTACATGATATGTTTCATCAGAGTTCCTTTGAGGGAGTGCTCAAGAAAACATCTGATACTAGAGAGCTCCAATCTACCAGAAAATGGAACAAAACAAATCTAATGGTTGGAGTTGGAACTAGGGAAATTCAAATGGGAAATAAGGCACATGTTTTTAATAGTAAGTGCAATTCAACTTTGAAACAACCAGTCAAGGGAGGTGGCAGATTCTTCCTCCTTTAAAAGCTTTATATCAAAGATGGATGACTTTCTAAAATGTAGTCTACAGTTCAAATGCAAGTACTGGATTTGAGACATGAATTACTGGTTGAAATTATATGGCTTGTACCATACAGGAGGTTCCTGGCTGGCCTCAAAACCTATGAATCACAAAGTTATACAATAACGTCCTCCCCTCAGTTAGATGCTGATTCATTGATCTGCCATTTTGAATCATCATTGCAGGATCATTGCTGTCCCCTGGGACACCAATCCAAATCGACAGAAGTCAATAGGAGTCTACCGATTTCACTTGGTTTTGGATCATGCCTTGAAAGACTATTGATGTACCAACTCTTAAAAATATATAGTGTCTATTGGTGGGTAAGTAATGGGGAAGACAACAAAATATTTCCCCAGCAATGGGTCCCCTGGCAAACAGTTACTTTTCCCCATTTCCCAAATGCATAAGTATTCAAAATTTTATTTCTAATGGGAGAGTGTGGAGCACCTATGATATTACTGATTTATCCACAGAGCAAATTAACGTACTTGTCTGAAGCTCATGACCTAGTTCATTCAGAAACTGAAATGCCATGTACAGCAATATAGTATTTTCTTCTAATTAATGTAGTCATGAAACAACTAAGACAAACATGCAAATAAGGGCTAAGATTATTACTGTCCCTCCAGGAAAAAAAACAGTCAAAATAAACTTTTCAGTTTTATCAGTGGTTTTGAAAGGTCCATCTGTTAAAACAACCTATTTTGCTTAAATTCCATCTGGTTATTAACAGATACTATATTTCCATTATTTCAGAGATCTTAGATGATAAAAGATTTGGAGCTAAAGTTCAGGTTCCAGTATGAATTGCATACTTTTCAGTTTTCCCATGCTTTATCTCAGATGCTGAGCCAAACTCAAAATTAGGTTCACATTTTCTGTGTCTCTCAAAGAAAATCTCCAATGAGTTCAATGTGGATCTAAATAATTTCTGTTTAACAAAATCTCATGCAGCCAAAAAAAAAAGTTATGCTATATGACAGGAGCCCTCATGTTTTAACATATTACCCTCGCAAAACGATTGCTACAAAATGAAGTAAGTCTAGTATAAAAAGAAGGAAACTTAGTTACATAATGACCCTTTGCTTTGAAAATATTACTCCAGGCAAGATTACCATTCTACATCAGTGATTCCATTATTGCTGAATATTCAGCGTGTTTGACCAAACTTTCAAGAGCACATAACACAAAGAGAGCCTTGCGTCGTCATTTTATGAAATATTTATTTAAGAAATGAAAGCACAAGTCTGTTTATAATCAGAGCTAAGAAATTATCATACTCAATATTAAATCTTCATATTGTGCCATTTCCTTAGAAGACGAGTATGGCAGGAGAATGATCTCTGATACGAAACTGGACACAGTCAAGACGACAATTAAAACTTCACTGCAAAATGTGGCTCTCTCCCTTGAAGTTATTATCTAGCTGTTTTGACCACAGAGCCTCAACATGTTTTCCCACTTGGGTTCCACAGGGGCCACCCTACATTCTGTAGCTCACGAAACCTTATGCTCAAATAAATTTGTTAGTCTCTAAGGTGCCACAAGTACTCCTTTTCTTTTTGTGAATACAGACTAACATGGCTGCTACTCTGAAACCTGCATTCTAGAACCATTACGTATTCATTTCTGCTATCAAGAAAATCAGATGTGGAGCTCTGCCAGCCAAACCACAATATGCACAGATACTGAAAGCGTTGTTGTCAAAGGAATACATCTATTAAATTGACTCAATGGGCATGTTAGACAGAACAGAGATAGTCAACCATAGAGAAGATGCTCAGAAAATGACTGACAGAAATATTTCCTCCTTTGACTTGCTGACAAATAATCAGCAGGCTCTGGTTCATAATAGTCGCACAACTCACATCAGCAAAGATTAGTGGTGGGTGGGTGGTGATTGCCACTGCTTACTTCTCATCTCCACCCAGCTTGTTCTTTGTACTCATTCTACCTTTTCCACATTGGTGCTTCTTTTTCTCCTTTTCCCATGTTCTCCTGTTTTTTTCCCATGCTGTGAATTAAATGACATTTCTCTTCCTCAACATGCAGCATCCTTACTGTCTGATTTCCTCCCCAAGTTCTGCTATTTCCCCTCCTTGCTTCTCATTGTTTTCATACATTCCTGTGCCGTCTAAACCTCCCCACCTCCTGCCTGACCTCAATCTCTCTTTTTAAATATGAGAACTTGTGAGATTCACCTGCTATATCATAGACCCACAGGGTTAGATTGGACTACAGGAGCCACCTAATCCAACCCTCTGCCAAGACTCAGGATTTGTTGTGTCTAAACCACCCAAGACAGATCGCTATCCAGCCTTTTTGAAAACCTCCAGTGAAGGCGTTTCCATGCCTTCCCTAGCAATTTATTCCATTGTCCTACTGTTCTTACAATAAGGAAGTTTTTCCTGAGATTTAATCTAAATCTGGTATGTTGTAGTTTGAGCCCATTGCCTCTTGTCCTTCCCTCTGTGGCAAGAGAGAACAATTTTCCTCCATTTTTTTATAGCAGCCTATCGTGTCCACCCTTATCTCCTCTTTTCCAAACTAAACATACCCAGTTCCTTCAGTCTTTGCTCATATGGCTTGCATTCCATCCCTTTGATCATCTTTGTTGCTAGGTTCTGAATCCTTTCCAGTTTCTTTACATCCTTTCTATACAGTGGTGACCAGAACTGGACATAGTGCTCCAGCTGAGGCCTAAGCAGCACTGAGTAGAGCCATGTAATATGACTCATTCTATTTTTTTTTAATTTTGTTTGACCCTTGCCTCTCCATCCATCCCTTTGTCTATTGCTTTCATTGCCCATTTTTATCTATCTTAGATTGAAAACACTTTATGGAAGGGACAGTACTTTTTCTGTGATAATGTTAATTCCCTAGCTCTATAATGAGGTAAAGAATGTTTCTGAGGCTGAATGAAATAAAACAAAGATAAGTCTCTTGTGTTATCATAAAACATGGAGGACACTGAGAAGGGCTTTGAACAATTGCTTCTACTTAAGCTGGTTGCCAATTTCTTGAAGAATATGTATAGTTTGTACCTGGAGTTTTGGTGCATACCTATTTCGTGTCTTAGTTTATTCTCTGGTATCTTGTCTGAGATGAAATTCTCTGTACACAGAATGCCCACCATTACATCTGGTTACATACTTTTTGCCTCTTGGGAGTTCTTGATGGGTTTCCATACACTGATTTCAGCACAGTCTGTTTTATCAGGTACAGAAGAGGTCATTAAGCACCATATTTTCATTTTTACATTTTTCTAAGCATGAAAGTGCTAAGAGTTATGACCAAGTATAAGGAGGTATGTGATAATTCCATAATGTTGGTGTAAGAGAGGGACTATGGCTTTCCATGATGCTGTGCATTGAAGCTTAGTCATTGTTTAGCACCTATGCTTTAGGGCAACAATCTGGCCAATTTAGAAATGGGTCTCCTGACATCCTAACAGATGGGCACCAAGTAGCCATCAGATCATAGATGTGCATTAAGTGTGAAAGTTTAGGGCATAATCCCCGGGCTTGATCACCATATGGCTTTCCGTCCTCAGTTTTTAATGCCTGTGATTAAGGGATATGCACTGAAAAACTATCTTTGAACATGATTAATGGGAATGAAAAATAAAGAAATATTTCTCAGTAAGATAACTAGTAATAAGATAAGCATGGGACAAATTTAGAATTAGGTGGAGCAGTGGGAGGATAGTCAACATAATTAACTTCCCACCCACTTTTTTCTCTCTCTGAGGGGAGTCCTCTGTTGATTAACTGAGTTTTGTATAAAAAAGTGTTCAAAAGATGCAGAAACCTGCTCTCTGGCTTCTTCCAGGCTCCTGCATGTGGAAGAGGAATGCTTAATTACTAAAGCCAGTTACTAAGAAAAGCTGGGACTGGTGCACTTAGATTCCTAATTGAACTGAATGCCATATTTCATAGTCACCTCACTACTGAACCCTTCCATATATTTTCACAAGGCAAAAGTAGAGTGTCATGAAGTCATTTACATTTTACTTTTCTTGTTCACATTACAGATTGGAACCATTTTTTTTCTTCATGGATGTGCTGTTTCAGACAACTGCCCCTCAGGTTCACTATTCAAACATCCAAGAATAAAACACATTCCAATAAAGTAAATTACGTTAAAGTCTGTGTCCAAAACCTAGGTTTTATTTTAAGTAATTTCAGAAGTACATATCTCAGCATCTACAAACACTACCTCTCAGTTACTGTTGCAAACATCCAGTCAGTCTGTTGATAGAGAATAATTAAAATGAACAGTAAATACCCAAGTGGGTATTTTGAGTGAGTGCTTGTCAGAAATTTAAAGCTTTCGAAAATTCATGCTTTGGCTTCAGATATGTTTGGATGTTACTTCTGGCAGTCAATCATCAATAACACAAGGTTTCACTGTAAGATGCTATTTATATACCCTGATCATGAAAATAATGATCTAATTATACAGAGGCTTGAGAGCAGTATTTAAGCTCTTGTTACATGTTAATCTTGCTGTTAAGGCTTGAAATGGCAGGATAAGAAATACTACATAAATGAGGTGGTGTTTATATTTTCTTATTTCAGTATAAGTTAGAAAATATGAGCCAAATTTACATTTGGTCTGACTCAGTATTGGCTTCAATGGAACTATGTCAATTCATGCCAGCCAGTCAAGGAGCTGGCCCAGAACATTTTGCTGGGTTTATATACAAGAACTAGATGGGCAATCCAAACACTTTCCATCAACATTCATTTTATTTGCTTTGCATTTTTTGTGTTTGCTTTCCAACTACATGTGAATGATCAAGTTTTGCTGGCAAAATATTTGCAGAAAGTAAATTTAAAAGGTGCATATGTGGGCATTAATGGAAACAGAAAAAATTCAAATCTGCACTTGCAAGAATTGCAACTGAAGTGTTGTATGCCCATCCAGGTAAGGAAGAGAAACAGTTGGCAAGAAGAATTTCACCAGAATGCTGAAGTAAATCTTGTTCAGAACTCTTGAATTAAATGAGAACGATACTTTTGGTTGATATGTGTTGAGCTTTTTCCCCATCTGAAAACGGGAGCTAAATCAGAATCCACCCTATTGGTTACTAGGATTACCAATAATCTTTTGCATATATGGATGTGGATGACTAGGATTCATTGTGATTGGTCAGGATATTTTCCTATGTATTGTGGGAGCGGGGGGGATGGTGGTTTATTTGTTGTATTGCTTTTTAAATACTAAATGTTGGTATTTTATATACCAAATCTGAGGCGGAGTAAGGTTATTTTTAGAAGTTTGGGGAATCAGACACAAACTAACCTTAAATATTCTAGTCTTGCATTTTTACATACATAAGCCAAAATTAGGTGGTGATTCATTACCTATAGAGATAGTTCCTAAACAAATCTTTAGATCCAGACTTACCTCTACTGTCTATAAAATGGACCAAACCAAAAATGTCTGGATTTAAACATTCTAGAACTTAGATAAAATGTGGATTCACATGGAGTTTTCCAACTCAGGCACATCTATAAATATTTCATATTGTTACAGCACTTAGAAAAATATTAAATATGATATAGAATTATGTGGTGTTTTTCGTTATAATTGTATAGGATGTCCTACTGTAGGTGCTTTTATTTACTTTAAGTGTGGATCTTTTCTGAGAAGTGACTCTAAACGTGATATTGTGCATGTTTACTGTCATTCAGTGACTCCTGGATCATACCTGCTTAGTTTACAAGAAACATTTTAGCTTCAAATCTGAAAGTCAAACTGGATTCTTTCCAGCTTGTGCAACATTAAATGCAGCATAATGCACACTGGAAAGAACAATGGAATTATTCATACATATTTCTGGGTCTAAATTACTAGAATCTCTGTTTAATCTACTGTAGTGGCTTAAAAACAATCAAATTGCTATGATGCATAGGAAAGGGATAGAAGAAATTTGATTTAGAAAGGAAATGAATAAAACAGGACATGATTGAGGCAAACAAAAAAATGAAATGAGTAAATAAGGTACTTATCTTATAATACAAGAAAAGGGGGCATCACATGAAAGGAAAAACTTAAAAGTGATAGAGGAAATACATTTTACGTGTATAACTGACTTGTGGAACTCACTGCCACAAGATATCAGAGTGTCCAAAAGCTTAGTTTATTTAAAAAAAAACCTGCCTCCCAACATGCTTCTGGAGAAGCACAACAGCATGCTGGTCCTTATTCTGGGTATGGGTGAAACCACCACTGAGCTCTTGGGTCAGTCTTTTGAATGTCAATACCAGTTCCATAAGAAGAAGAGGAAAGTGAGGGGTTTTTATTGATTTTTTGCATTTTCAGTTTTAGTACCAAATCATGCCTCATATACAGAGGAATTAGTTGCCTTATGCCCACAGCTCTGGAAAATATAAGCTAAATATACTTTTAAGAGTTTTGGGGGACTGTAGAGAGTGAGACTCACCAGCGCAGCACCTCCTGCTAGCCATCCTGCGAATTAGCTCTTCCAGCCTCCGGGGCGCCCTCCGCAGGTCTGTGTCCCACTTGCCTCTGGCTCCTGAATCCCTCCTGGATGCCAGTGCCCCTGTACCTTGGTGTGCTGTCCCCTGGCAGTGCCCCCAGACTCTGAGTCTCCCATCCCTGGGGAAGCCCCCAGCCCTCTATCCCCACCATGCCTCAGTGGCTACTGCCAGTCACCATTTAGCCCCTGCACACTGGGGTGGACTGCAGTCTGTAAACCACTCATCATCGGCAAGGACAATTTGGACCTGCTGCCTTTGCCTACCCTGGGCTACACCTCTGAAACCCCAGTACTCTTCCCAGCCTGCAGCCTGGGAGTTTTCCAGGCTGGAGCTTCCCCAGCTCCTCTAGCCTTCTCCCAGCCATGCTCCACTCTAGGTACCCTGCTCAGCACCCAAGCAGCCAGGCCCATCTCTCTGCATCGCTCACAGCCTTTTACAGGGCCAGCTGTGGCCTGATTGGGGTGTGGCCCCAGCTGCGGCTGCCTTCCCCATCAGCTTAGCCTGTTGGCTCCCCCCAGGGAAGCCCGCAGCCCCCCCCTTCCCGGGTTCGTTGAACCCCTTCAGGGCCAGAGTGGGTGACCACCCCACTACAGGGACTTATGTTTTTAGAACTGTTCTGAATATTTCCTGATCCCCTGTATTATAGCAGATTGGTAATTTGTCAAAATATACAAACACCTGTCTGGCCCAGAATTTTCCCTATTAATTATTGCTGCAAAATGCTAACATTGGATATGCTGAGTTTTGAAATTAAGGAAGTAGAAACCCAGACTTTTAAAAAGGAATATATTTCTATTTCAACTGATCTTCCCCCGTACTAATTTTTTGTCTTCCAGATGTTGGACATTTGTCCTAAATTTGAATGGACCTTGTCCGAAACTGAAAATTGGAAGGTATAATGTGTCCATCTGCTAGATTCCTTTTTTATAATCCTTTGAATCTTTGTATATAATCTTTTGTTAGGCCCTAAAGTTCTTTGATTGCGTGCACATTATTTTCTATTGATTGGTTGTGCTCACTGTCACATGAAAAGAGTGTTAATCCTCTAGTAATTAACATCTTGCTTAGGTCAACAGAGGTCAATACTTTACATTTTTGGTTCTGGTGAATTTGGTTCATTGGAACTCCTTGTTTTCAGCAGTTCAGCTATTCTATCATTTTTCCTTGGTGTGCTTTGTTCTCCCTGAACACTGGTATTCCCTCTCTTAATCTGCCTGCTTTTCATTCGGTGAAGGATCCATTTTGCTTTTGTACTGTAGAGTGTCAGTGCTGTTCACTGTACAGCTGCCTTTATGGCATTGACTGTTGTCTTCTGGCTATTAAGATAGTTTGTCAATCTGGAAACTGATTTTGCATTCTTAATGCCTGTGATGTTAGATAATTATACCACAGGGTTCACTCTGTACAGTATTTCACAATATACATAGAATGCAATCACTATGCAAAATAATTTATAGACAACAGTCCCAGGACAGTACAAAGATCATAATTTTAGCTATTGATGGAAACCCTGCTTCTTTTTAAAGGACCCCATTTATATTTTGTTTCCCTTTCTTGGGGATTTTTATCCCATCAAGAATGTACTGTTTATAAATAATTCCTCACTGCCTTGTAATTTGAAAACCCACTTAGCTTCATTAGTCTGAGACAGTTTTCATTTTTTTGTTGCAATAGTGCCTGTACTGAGTGCATTTGTACTATCTGTCTTCACAGTCTCATATGCAAGAGGTATTTTTGACACAGTTGAAATCCCATTAATCAGATTTCAAGGATTAGTCTGTTTGTATCTTTTATTATATCTTTCTTCTTTCTGTACCTGATATTAAGGATAAACATAATGGTCACTTTCTTTGGGAAATGGATACAATCTGCAAGTGTTCCTACTTAAGCAAAATTAATGAGACAGTTCACTGCATTTCAGTGAGCTACACTTCTGTGTTAAATGACTGTGCAGTAAACTTTCAGAATTGTGTTTAGCTTCACCCTTGCCACCCTATCTCTGTGTATTTCCTTATAAATTTACCAACCACTGCACTGTATATCCTTTGCACCTTGCATACAAACATATAAAGAGGTCAAGTGTTTTACTGTGTTCAATTTTCATACAGAGAAAACATGCAGAGAGGAAACAATTGTGTTTGATGCAATATAAGAATGTGAAGGACAGTGTGGTGGAATGAAAAACACCTTAGATAATAGGACAGCTTTTATTCTCCCAGCTACAGGAGGAAATGCATGCTATAGCTATACTGTATTTGAAACCATTAAAAAAATCCCCCTATAAAGCACTTTCCATGACGGTTATTATAGCACAGCTCCATTTGCCTTATTTTCAAACACACATTTAATAAGTAGAGCTTCAAATGGCAAAAGATTGACTTTTTTGTTTTTAAACCATTTTAAACAAGTTTTGCACATGTTTAGTACTGGCCTCACTAAAGGGCTTAATCCTGCCCTCCCAAAATTCACTCAAAAGTCATGTAAGGCCCCAATACACCAGCATATTTAAGCACATACTTAACTTTAAACACATGACTGCCACCTATTTACTTCAGTTTACCCTACCTCAATGGGACTACTTAAGTGCTTTGCTAAATTGGGTTGAGTCAGCTGGAATTTTGGCTATGCAAGGAATAACTATTTCCCCCCACACTGACTTCTTTTTCCAGGTCTCTAATCTATTGATTCTGCCCTACTCAGAACATGCTGTCATGGTGGCCTAGCTAGGCACCTACGCAGTCCCATCACCATAGTATCTAGGCACCTCAAATATTTTTTTCACTCTTTCTTAAAATGCCTTTGTCCCTTTACTCCTGTGCTAAGCCTAAACTGAACATTTTGCAGTTTTGATGTTTCTGATTTGATAATACCCTGACAAGTGACATGAGCAGCCGGAGCACATTGCTAGTGCATTGGTCTGGCAAGAATACAAGTCAGTTACAGAGGCATTACTTTTACAGTATCATGTTTCACATTAGAATACAAGCATATTTCAAACCATTAAATAAAAGGACTACTGAGGTGCTGGTCATCATGAAGGGAAACATCTGAAAAAAACAACAACAACAACTAATTGACTTATTTTCAGATAATCTAGGACTACATGCTAAAATGCATTAATCGCAATTGCATGGCCACTGTATGGCACCACTATAGATCAGGTTTAAGGTTGTTTATCATGTGTGAATGTCTTAAATTGAACCTTAATTTTCTGAGTTTGTAAATTTGGGGGGGGGGAAGGTGGGAGGAAATAATTACAACATAAGGGAAAAAATTACAGGTCAGTTACTGATATACACTCTCTGCTTTAACACTATCATAACATATGTTCAATTATCTGGGAATATTTAAAACAAGATAGCTTGATTCTTCTAAAATATTGTTCCTTAGACACTGTTATAATATTATAGTATCTTAGTAAATATGCACTATATTTAAAAAAAACTGGAACTGTTTTGAAATGAACTCTTGACAATTCTGAATATCCATTGTGATGATGGGAGAGAGCAATAATTTTGCACTTTGTACTCAGGGCTGAAAACAGGTTTTAGTTGGGGGCTGAAGGTGATGGCTAGTGGCGTTCTGTTATTTTATTTTGTTATTTTCCTCCTTCTCCCCCCCCACCCGCTGGTGATGGCTCATCTTAAGTGATCACTCTCCTTACAGTGTGTATGATAAAACCCATTGTTTCATGTTCTCTGTGTGTGTATATAAATCTCCCCACTGTATTTTCCACCGAATGCATCCGATGAAGTGAGCTGTAGCTCACGAAAGCTTATGCTCAAATAAATTTGTTAGTCTCTAAGGTGCCACAAGTACTCCTTTTCTTTTTTACAGACTTCAGAGAAAGATGTAAGAACCCCATAGTAGGCAGAAGTAAATAATCTGCCCCTCAAATTGGTTTCGTGATCTCTAATAGTTCCAGATTGATTAAAGCCTTAAGGTTTAATATCACTTCCAAAATTTGTACTATCATTAATTTTGATCATTCTGAATGTTCTCATTATCTATATAAATGTTGAATCTCTTTCTAAATCCTGTTAAGTTCTTGGCCTCAATGACTTCCTGTGGCAAAGAGTTCTACAGTTTTATCACACATTGTGTGAAAAAGTATTTCCTTTTGTCAGTTTTGAATTAGCCACTTTTAATTTCATTGAAATGTCCCTGTGTTCTTGTGTTGTACAAGGAGAACAACAGTTCCTGAGTGGACTTCTCTAGACCATTCATCATTTTAAATACTCTTATCATGTCCTCTCTTATTCATCTCCTTTCTAAGGTGAGCAAACCCAGTCTTTTCAATCTCCCTTCATGAGAGAGTTTTCCCACCTCTTTGATAATTTTCATTGCTCCTTGAACAATATCTTTTTTGAGATGGATTGACCAGAATGTCACACAATATTCCAGATAAGGCCACAACACTGATTTATATGAAGATAAATATCCTCTTCATTTTCACCATCCTACTCCTTATGCATCTTACCACCATGAGACTTTTTTTTAATTGCAGTTGCACAATAAGCAAATGTCTTCATTAAGCTGTTCACAGTGATGCCTATGTTTCTTTCTGGAGTTGATATTTTAATTTAGAATCTTCTGAGGTGTATGAATAATTTAATTCCCCCCCTCCAGTGTGCATTATTTTACATTTATCAACACTGAATTTCATTTGCCATCCAGTTGCCCATTGACCTAATTTGTCTTGGTTTCTCTGAAGTTCTTCACTATCCTCTCTGTTCTACATGCTGAAATAGAATCTACCTCCGAGGTGAAACAATTGACTTTTCTTTACTGAAATACCCCTAAGAAAGGGCCTGATTGTGCTTCTACACACAGTGTCTCCCCCACATCTCCAATAAATCTTACACTAGCCTATTTTTTTCTGTGAAGTATGTCCTGGGCAACAGTTATGTGGTCCAGAAAGCAAAAAGTCAAAAATTCCTAAGGTTTACTATCTGTTGCCTCTTTCTGACAGCCCCAGTAACTTCTTCAAGATCTCCTAATTATAAAGAGTTATATTCATCAGATTAGGAAACAGAGGCAATACCATGTGACCAACCACAACCAACCAAACTAGCTCAAATTTCAATATCTGCTACTGAGCACTTGCAGCAACTGTTCATAATTATGTTACAGAGTTAGATTAAAAACCGCACAATAATCAGTCAATGAAATACATCTGAGGAAATAATCATTCTCATATTCTGCAAACAGAATAACAGGAATAATAAGTTGATTAAATGATTTGCTGTAATTATTCATTCAGCTCAACTTATCTATTACTAACCCCAATTTTTCTCTCTGACATATTCTCAGCACACACACCTTTAAAAATACTGCTATCTGACAACATTGATGCTTGTATTCCTATTTCAAATCACCAACAAGAATACGCCATACCATAAGTAATATCAAGTTCTCAATAACCCTGGCAAAATTCCTCAATACTGTTGAGGTATTTAAAATCTCTGCACATTTACCAAGTTAGGTTCTATCCACTAGCATAACTAAAATCACATGGAAAATTTTACATGGATATTCTGTCAGATTCAAACAGAGGAGAGGAAATAAATGAATGAGTTTATGTAAATCCTTGTTAAAATATTCATTTAGAATTAGTCTCCTCTTTTCTATAGTTAAAACATAAGCATTATTATTTTCCCAGAACCAATAGTTCACTGTATTAGGAACCTTATGAAAAGATTAAGACATAAGGTTAAATTCTGTCCTCATAAAGTCAATGACAAACTCCTATTGGCTTCAAAGGGTCCAGGATTTCACCCGAAAGGCACTAACAATCTAGTTCAGGCACATGTAAGACAGAGTACACACAAACAATATATGGAATATAGACTGAACAGAGTCAGAATCTGCTGATGTTCATTTGGCAAGGCATTTTTATTGGAGCCACTTGTAACCAAACCTAATTTAAAATTATTATAATTTGATATTTTATATATATATATACACCCCCCCACACACATATACTTAAACACATGCACTTAAAATAGCATTAGAGCTGATGTTTTATCTCTTCTTTGGGAGTACACGGAATGAGTAAAATCTTCATGTATATGATTGCTCTTGATATTGAATACACTAAGTATTTCAAGGGAAAGAGTAAAATATTACTTTCAGTGTTCTTGTTATAATATAAAAACTGGAAACAAGTCACAGTTGCTTAAATAACTTGTAATTACAATGTATTATTCATATAACACCACAAGTGCACTATGTTTAAAAGCAATACTAGCAGAGATTAAACTACAGTAGAAGAGCTTTACATAAAATGATTGATTTTTCCAAAATAATTTTAGCTCACTTTTCACCTGCAGGGGGTAGCAGTCTGATTGATTAAAAAAAAAAGGATAAGAGCAAGGTTTCAGAATGGAGACTACATTAGCACTGGAAGAGAGAAGGGACTGTAAATGGAATATTGAGTTGAAGGTCACTGATTCTAATCCAGTCCAGACTGGGAATTACAAAGTCATCATCGCTACTTTCTGATTGTTGTTTGATGGCCAATCGGAAATGAGCTTGTGGTCTCAGCTCATTTCCTAGTGGACAGGTTTTACAATCACGAAATCACTGTCACAATGGACAATCCTGTTGGCAGTTTCAGCAGCGATGTGAAAGCTTCAGTGGAGCTATGCTTGCACGGCTAAAATTCATGTTTTAGTCTGTTGGTGAGGATATATGTGGATGGGAAGTATGCCCTGTTCCCTGGTATGCTATTCTCCCAGGCTATCAAATTTGGTATTTTTCATAAGAACTAAATTTCAACACACACACACAAACACATACAGTGGAGCCTAAAACTTAAGTTAAATTTGAGTAGAATTGGTAAAAGAATTGTAAACACTTTTAAAATAACAGAATATTTTTTTTGCAGGTTCACAAAACAAATTTTTTTGTTAAATTGAAAGTATTGATATTTTTCATCTACTCCCCTTTTCCATCTTGCCTATGGGGAAAAAAGAGTAAGGGGATGGGCTGGGGGAAAATAAATATAAAAATCCTGATTTTTCTAAAATCCTTTTCTTTCAGTGACAAAGAAAAGTATTGTATGAAAATTTTCATTTTTGAAAAAAAGACATTTCTAATGAAAAAAAGTCTTTCATTTGAAAAATTTTGACAGTCCAAGAAATTTCTTAGGGTGTGGGAGAGCATTTTTAAATTTAAATCCATCTCCTCACTTCCTGATGGGAGATTACTCCACCTAGTTAACAGAAAAGGATTAGACAATGTCTCTCTTTCATTTAACACTGCCACATGCAGTGTTCTCTCAGGATCTAAGGAGTTTCCTGCAGCCTCCACAGTGCACAAAACTTCTGTGAGGATATTTAGTTTGTGTTCATGTAGTCAGGTCCATACCCTTTTCTGGACCATGTCCTAAATTTAAAATAAAATTATCCAATCTAAGACAATCACCTTTCTTTAAGCATTTAGTTAGAATTAATTTTAAAATAAGATATTTATGTTTGGTTTGGGACTTCTACAATCCCTGAAGAATAAGTGTAGTTTTAGTGATTCTGTTGCATGTAATAAATCTAAAATAAAATCTCACTCTGAAAATAAGATTTCCAAGTCCAATTGAAAGTTAAAATGGACTGTTTTCCACCAAAATCCCCCTTTGGCTGCCATTTGTAATTAAAAATGTCTCAACAATTCTTTTAACGGAAACTTCTGAAGTTTAAATGCAGACTTGGCAACATACATTTGTAGGCACTGTGATTAATTACACAGTATGTGAATGGTATCTCACAGACAGTACTGCATAGATGAGAGACCATAACACAGTTTACAATAGGAAGTGAGTGATCTAATCCTTTTAAGTCTTGATTAAAGGAAAAATTAATTGTATAAATTGCATGTTTTAAACTGATTTTGTTATCTTGAGCTCAGTAAAATCCTAGCACAGCAGAGGTGATTCTTGATCAAGGAGACGTCTACATATTTTGACAAACTAAAGTACCTCCAGGGTACTGAAGTTCCATGGCACTTACTTCACTTCTCAGCCATTTAGTGATAGCAAGAAGAAGGTTTCCCTGAGGGATCACTGCTTTGTTACTGAGAGCACACCTTCAGCTCCAGTTAAAATAAGATGTTGATTATCCCCATAATTATTTTTGAATGGGATATTTTGACTGTTCAGTAAAAGGGAGACTTGAACTCTAATTTATGCAAATGTACCCTCAAATCAAAATAGTACATAGATGAAAGAATATATAATTTCTCTTTGGAAGTACCCAGTTTTCATAACTTTAATGAAGCATTTCTAAAGATGTACTACCAGATTATCACCATCATTGCCGATTGCTAGTATTATTATGGGTGATAATTTAGGTATGGTTACAGTAAACCAATAATTTACCTGAAAGTCAAATATTTCTTTCTTCTAGTAGCCAAGTGATTGAATTTGATACAAAAATTAAATTTTAAAATGGTGCTAAAATTATAATATCTGAAGCAATTTCATTATATAAATTCTTGCTTTCCTTAAGTAAAGTTAAATTAGGCCAGGAGAAAGAAAAAAATGTTTTAAAAAGATGATGACCTAAATGGTGAATTGTGACAGCAGCCAAGTAAATAACTTAACAAGAAAAAGGCTTTGCAGAATATTGATTTAATGCATCACTTAAGCAACAGAATATCTCAAATCAGCATTATACATGCTCTATTTCCTTGTACCTTGGACAGTTTATCAGATCACTTCTCTCAGAGGAACAAACACATATTTCTCCATGAATTGCTGTCTGTGATGCAGAGGTTTTAAAATGCATCCTCAGTAGAACTCTGCTTCTTTGAGAGAGATGCATTTCCAGAAATTCTAGCAAGCTGGAATGCTATATATAAAAAGCTACTAAAATTAAATTTAGACCAACCTAAGATAACTGGCATTATTATCCTATTGAAAACATATCACAGAAAAAGTAAGCTTTTTCAGTATGCACAAAAGACTGTAAATTGCAATTTGACCTCATTGTACAGAATTTCAATAGGCTTCTGAAGCATCAAAAGAATTTAAAAATTCTGTTTAAAAGTTACATTGATTCCAAATTGTGCCTTCAAATGTTATAAACAGTTCAAAGATAAGTGTAAATAAGGAGAATTGTAGAAAAATAAAAGGCAAAAAGCAGAAATAACTTGTCAGGATCTTTTTTGTTGTTGTTGTTTTAAAGAACAAGCTGCCAAATTATACACTTTATGTAAAGGTCCATTTTGTCATCAAAACACAGGTTTTCTGTTCAAAATTTAGGCAAAATTAGCCCCTCCCCCCCACTATTGCTGGCCCATGGATAGGGATGGTGTCCCTAGCCAATGTTTGCCAGAAGCTGAGAATGGGTGACAGGGGATTGATCACTTGATAATTTACCTGTTCCATTCATCCCCTTTGGGGCACCTGGCATTGGCCCCAGTTGGAAAGCCAAGATACTGGGCTAGACGGACCTTTGGTCTGACCCAGTATGGCCGTTCTTATGTTTGTTCTTATCTTTGAATGACTTAGGCTCCATAGCTACAAAAGGCGTCTCTTTGGTGAAAACACCAAAACACTCTGTGGTTCTCCAGCAGCTACAGAAAACAGAACTAAACATACCACCGCTTTCTTTTTCTGTGACTCCACCTTATGCAATTACTATGTATGGCTCTATTGAAATAACACTGATTCACCCACTGAGTATACTCCAATGGTTACCTAAAGTCCCAATTTGGGCAATGAATCTTATGAATGAGGATGGGTTCTTCCCCAAAAGACTGAACATTAGCCAGCCAGGGAAGAATTTTACCGGGTTCATGACCCAGGTCATTGGGTTTTCCCTGCCTGAACACTCCATGACATACAGAATGGGCTAAGGACCAGATTCTTTCTTTTAGCACAGCACTGAGACACAGGTAGTATGTAATCTTCACCAAACCAGGAGCAGCCCCAGGAGGTATAATGACTTAGACATACCCCTTGTGTTTTGGAGTACAACACATAAATGGCAGCACTCTGGGGAGAATGACATCATTTCTAAAGGAAACCAAGATATTTTAATGTCAGTTTACAAAATCTTGAGCAGTTGGAAGATCCCCACCATAACTAAAACTGGACAATTTATTTGATCATGCAGCAGGTCTCATCACTGTAGTCCAATCCTCATATAGCTCCAATGGAGCCCACTGAAATCCAATAAGAGCTTTAGAGCCAAATTCTCTGCTAGTGTAAAATGGACAAAGCCATATTGAATACAATGCTCCTTCCATTTTTAACAGCAGAGAATTTGGCTGTTAACCCATAGGTCTCCTTCCATCCCAAGAGAAGACAGCATCACACAGCCTTCATTCAATTTAATTTCTTTTTTCCATGCTGTGGTAGAATTGAAATGTTTCCCAATACTTTGTAATATTGGCAAAGCAGATTTAAGGAATTACATAAATTACCTCCTGGCCAGTTTTATCCTTTATAATTAAAGGATGCCTGAACAGTATCATTTGGTGTCTGTCTGGCCACCCTTTGAGATCTCTCCAGCTGAGTAAGGCAGGGAAGAAGATTCATCTGTTCACCTCATGTTGACTTTTCATTTGAAATCTGTGTCAGAGCAGCGCCTCACAAGAGTAGAAACTTTGATGCCACCACAGCTTTCCTTCTGCCTAAAGTAGAGCTGGATGAACTATGCATTGTGAATAAATTTACAGATTTAGCCCTTTTTTCGCTGTCTGAATTTTCTCCAAAATTTCACTTTGTAAAAATTGGTTCATTGGTTGACATTTTTCAAATACTTTAGTCTTAGTAGTAGTAGTTTGTTTTTTTGTTTCATTTTTGGGGGTTTTTAGGAGGTCAGAAGCAAAATGGAAAAAGAAGTTCTGGCCCCACTGAAGTCAATGGGAAAACTCCTGTTGGCTCCATCAGGGTCAGGATTTCAACCAAGCTCTCTGCAGTGTGAAACCTACAATCTAGATTTGACACAAATGAGGCCAATCATCAAACAATAGGGAAGAAAAGGAGAAGTAGGACGAAAAAGTTACAAAAATAAGGATGTGTAGATACTACTGTGGTTGGTTCTGTAGAAAATTGATAGCTAGAGAGATCACAGAGCACTCAGTAAAGGCATAAGTACATTTTTAAGGCCTGGAGGGCAGTTTTGCTTTTGTTTTCTAAACTTCCTGTGGGAAATTGTGTGAATATATTTCACATAATAGTAGTTATGTGAACATGTTTCAGTTTGTGGATTTTTTTCCCCCAAGAGCTATGTGTTCAGCTTCTTCCCCCCTCCCCTTCTACACCCTTTCCCCCCATTCTTTACTCAACCCTGGCATTAGCTTGGAGAAGGAATTCTTTATTTCTGTATAAGAATCTAGAAATTCCTTGCTAGTTAGCAATCCTATTTTATTATATTCTATGCTATGCTATTTCTTATAACATCCTATCCCAATGGTATTTTTACAACTAGCAAGGGTAGATTCCTTAAAAAGCAACAGAAAATCCAACTATAATGTTTAAGTGCTCTAGTATTTCACTAGGAATTTCGAAGTCCTCTGGCTTTTAAGATTCAACCACTAGACTACTCTGCTTAAATTATTAAATAAATTTGATTTAAATTTTCACAAGATACCAAGGAAAATGCATTTCTGTAGACAAGTATTGGGCTTGTTTTCTTTCAATGAAAACTATGGTATTGGTATTGCCCTTTTGGGGTATTAGCTTCCCTTAAGTAAAGCATGAAATAATTTCATTCATTAAAGGGGGAAAATGTGCAAGGCAGATGGTTACAAAAGGAGTTTTAAAGAACTATTACAATTTGAGACCACCCAAAAACTGGAACAATAACTGGGATGAACTACCTAGACTCATCTCCAACACACTGAGACACCAGAAGGACTAACGAACCTGATATAGGAGATCGTATTAGAATGCCTGGTTCATCCAAAAACCAAACAGAAATAAACTTCAAGTCCAGACTTTATCATATTGGGCATGAATATATAACAAACTATTGAACATTTTAACAGCTTTACTTTATTGAATAAGAAACCACAATATGTTTACTGACCTGTGTCCTTGCTGTGGATCACACCATTTACGTAGCACCTTTCTAGCAGAAACTGCAGGCGAGGGTGGAAAACTGTAGATAGGGGTCTTATTTACTTTTATTTGAAAAATACCTCTAATTCATTGTCTGTTTCTTTTGTGAAAAGACAAAAGATTCATCCTTAGTGAAGACTGGAAACCAGCTCAGAGAGATTAAGAACTGGACCAAGTTTCAGTCTAAAAATTAAACCAGTCCCTCTTCTCTCTTTTTTCTCTTTTACTTTTGAAAAATATGTATCCCACTCCTTTTCCTTAGCCCTTAACATACTCCCCAGCTCTCAAGATCTTATTTGGCTTAGTAACCCAAACTAGATATCTGCCATCTTCAAATCCACAACAGTAACTCTCAGTTTCCCCTTGGTCAGAAAAGAGGACATTCATTCTGCTGTGCCTCATGCCTAGGAAACACTAGAGCAATTTACAATAGATCTCAGAGTAGCAGCCGTGTTAGTCTGTATTCGCAAAAAGAAAAGGAGTACTTGTGGCACCTTAGAGACTAACAAATTTATTAGAGCATAAGCTTTCGTGAGCTACAGCTCACTTCATCGGATTCATTACCGATGAATGCATCCGATGAAGTGAACTGTAGCTCACGAAAGCTTATGCTCTAATAAATTTGTTAGTCTCTAAGGTGCCACAAGTACTCCTTTTCTTTTTACAATAGATCGTTTTTGTTTATCATGGAAACCCTGTAATCTCTAGGATATCACTAAGAAAGGTACAGTGTAGGCTGGGGATGGACAGAAGTCAGGTCTGTTAAGATCAAAGAACCTGTTTAGAATCAGGGACAGTTTAGGGGTTAGACCAAAGAATTGAGAAAACAGGAGTCTGCTGATGGTCAGGGACTGGGATTGGGGAACTAAGGGCCCATTGAGGGTTGGAGAGAAGGCACTGTGTGTTGGGGAAAGGACAAGAATATGTTTAGGATGAAAGGAGTAAGGGAAAAGAATGAGTTGGAGAAGAGGGAGAAAGTAGGAAGACTGTCAACATTCAGGTAAGCTTAACAAAAGATTCTCCACTATTTAGAATTTGCAAGTCTATAATATTAAGAAAGCATTTCAATGTCTTTTACTTTTGATATACTTTCAAAAATAGTGGCAAATATAAAATGTAAACCTGAGTTTAGTGATGCTTTAAAGCATCACTTATCACTGAATTGCTGACCAAAGCTTGAATCGGAGATAAACAGCTCAGTGAAGCTCTAGAAAAATACCCAATTCCAAGTATTATTTCATTCAAATCCACCTGACTAAAATCCGTATAAGACAACCTCCACTCTGGTATTGGGAAAGTTTCTCTGCAGATGCAGTTGTTTTTAGCCTATTCTAGTTCTCGCACCTACACACAATTTGTAAAATGTTTTGAACAGAAGCTGACAATATTTTATAATAGATTGATGGGGTCTCCCCACATTTTTCCTAATGTTTAGTGGCATCAGATATTTGAATTAATTCAAATATCCTGTAACCAGAATCACGCTTGGGAAACGTGAAGTAACAACATCTATTAGACGTTGATGTTTGGTATTAGAAATGGCACAAATATGAATTTCAACATATGTAGTCATGGCCCATTGAATTCCAAGGCACTTCTGGACTAAGATATCATTCTCCATGTAAGGGCTGGATAAATTCTACAGCAGGAATTGATCAATCAGTGAGGGAAAGGATTTTCCAGTTGGCACAAAAAGAAGCGAGGACCCAACATCCATTATTTTTAATGGGAGTTGGGCACTGACTACTCTTTTGGCCTTTGAAAAACCTCCCAAGTGCCCATGCAACTTCATCCACTGTTTAAACTAGGTATAAAAAAATCCATGGTCACTCACAAAACCCACACAAAATAACAACTGTAGCCTTAATAAGCACATTGACAATTTTATTTAACTAAATGAAAACTCTGCAACCTGATCATTCATTCCATGTATCCTTGATACTTCATAGGATGGTTTATCAGATCAGAAGGCATTTTAACAATTAACAGCCATTTCAATAAAGTATGCAAGAATGCCAGCTCTGCATTTTTTTTAAATTCTTCCATATCTTATTGTAACTCAAGCTCTTTTCATGTTAACTCAGGACTGTACTTAGCCAAGGGATAAAACAGCTTCTGACGGAAACACAAATAAGCTATAGCTGATGTGGCCTATGCTTCCAGTCCCTGCTAGTCCTTCCCTGCTGCACTGACTCCATGATGTCTTCTTTCCTCCCTCTGCCACCTTCCCTCCCATACAAGGACTTCTAGTGACTTTGCTTTTCACTCTGCGGTCTCTTTCCAGACTCCTGCTTGGCTCCTGTTCTCTGTAATGGCTTCCTTCTTCTGCAATGCTTTACTAAGACAAAGCAGGACTTTAGTAGCAGTGGCTAAGAGATACACTGATTTAAACTTTAGCAGACACCACTCATTAAGTCACAAGGTAATTTACAAGTTTGACCATTACTGTATAGATTGTAATTATTTTCTTGAAGCAAGATTAAATGATTAAAATAGCTGGATGAATTGGACAAAATGAAACCTAACAGCATGCACACTATTGAAATACATTTGATTTTCTTATTAAGAATGTAAAATATTTTCAAACCAATTGCTTTATACTGTACTGCACCCCAACATGCCAGTTCCAAACTTGCATTTATTCTACATATATCTGAAGGAATGTTATTTAAGTCCTTGATCTTGTCCTTTAATATATGATGCACATAATTATGTACAGTGGTGGAGGGAAAAATTAGGTACCATATGTATAGTATGAACCATATTCATACTATGACAACATGTTGTCATCGTGACTCTGTACCATCATGTCTAAGCATCATCATGATAAAAGCATTTTTGCAAAGCAATGCCATGTTAACATACTATGATAATTCTGGTTTCAGAGTAGCAGCCGTGTTAGTCTGTATTCGCAAAAAGAAAAGGAGTACTTGTGGTACCTTAGAGACTAACAAATTTATTTGAGCATAAGCTTTCGTGAGCTACAGCTCACTTCATCGGATGCATTCGGTGGAAAATACAGTGGGGAGAGTTATATACACACACAGAGAACATGAAACAATGGGTTTTATCATACACACTGTAAGGAGAGTGATCACTTAAGATGAGCCATCACCAGCGGGTGGGGGGGGAGAAGGAGGAAAATAACAAAATAAAATAACAGAACGCCACTAGCCATCACCTTCAGCCCCCAACTAAAACCTCTCTGTAGCTCACGAAAGCTTATGCTCAAATAAATGTGTTAGTCTCTAAGGTGCCACAAGTACTCCTTTTCTTTTTATGATAATTCTGTGGCTCTCTGATTCAATTTGACGTTCTCACACATGTATCGTTTCTCAGCAACAAGGAAGGGGAGATAGAAAAGAGGAAGACGAGAGTTTTATGCACACAACATAAAACTGTACTTGCAGTCTAAAAGAAAATATTGTAGTTGCAAAATAAATGACTTTAATGAGTAAATGACTTTTTTGTTTCAGTTTTCACCAAAAAGTTGAGTAGCGATTGGACATCTAATACAGTGGATGCCAGTGAAAACGAGGAAGGATCTGAGGCTAAACTGAGAAAGAGCAAGTGAAAAATTACTTAGACAAGTTAGATGTCTTCAGGTCACCAGGGTCTGATGAAATACATCCTAGAATACTCAATGAACTGAGAGGAGATATCTGAAACATTAGTGATTATCTTTGAAAAGTCATGGAAGATGGGAAAGATTCCGGAAGAATGGAAAAGGGCTAATATAGTGCCAATCTATAAAAAGGGGAATAAGGACAACCCCAGGAATTACAGACCAGTCAGTTTAACTTTAGAACCCAGAAAGATAATGGAGTAAATAATTAAGCAATCAATTTGCAAACACCTGGAAGATAATAAGGTGATAAGTAACAGTCAGCATGGATTTGTCAAGAACAAATAATATCAAACCAACCTAATAGCTTTCTTTGACAGGGTAACAAGCCTTGTGGATAGGGACAAACGATAGATGTAGCATATCTTGACTTTAGCATGGCTTTTGATACTGTCTCACCTGACCTTCTCATAAACAAACTAGGGAAATACAATCTAGATGGAACTACAATAAGGTGGGTGCATAACTCATTGGAAAACTGTTCCCAGAGAGTAGTTATCAGTGGTTCACAGTCAAACTGGAAGGGCATATCAAGTGGGGGTGCCACAGGGATAAGTTCTGGGTCCGGTTATGCTCAATATTTTCATCAATGATTTAGATAATGGCATAGAGAGTACACTTATAAAATTTATGATAAAAGCTGGTATGATACAATACCACGCTGGGAGGGGTTGCAAGTGCTTTGGCAGATTGGATTAAAATTCAAAATCATCTGGAAAAACTGGAGAAATGATCTGACGTAAATAGGATGAAATTAAATAAGGACAAATGCAAAGTACTCCACTTAGGAAGGAACAATCAGTTACACACGTACAAAATGGGAAATGACTGCCTGGGAAGGAGTACTGCGGAAAGAGATCTAGGGGTCATAGTAGATCACAAGCTAACTATGAGTCAATAGTGTAACACTGTTGCAAAAAAAGCAAACATCATTCTCGGATATATTAGCAGAAGTGTTGTAAACAAGACAAGTAGTAATTCTTCTACTCTACTCCAAGGTCATTAGGCCTCAACTGGAGAATTGTGTCCAGTTCTGGGCAATGCATTTCAGGAAAGATGTGGACACATTGGAGAAAGTCCAAAGAAGAGCCGCAAAAATGATTAAAGGTCTAGAAAACATAACCTATGAGGGAAGAATGAAAACATTGGGTTTGTTTAGTCTGCAGAAGAGAAGACTGAGAGGGAACATGATAACAGTTTTTTCAAGTACATAAAGGTTATTACAAGGAGGAGGGAGAGAACTTGTTCTCCTTTATCTTTCAAGGATAGGACAAGAAACAATGGGCTTAAATTGCAGAAAGAGTGGTTTAGATTGGACATTAGGAAAAACTTCCCAACTGTCCGGGTAGTTAAGCACTGGAATAAACTATTTAGGGAGGTAATGGAATCTCCATCATTGGAGATTTTTAAGAACAGGTTAGACAAACACCTGTCAGGGATGGTCTAGATAATACTGAGTCCTGCCTTGAGTGTAGGGGACTGATTAGGAGACCTCTTGAGGTCCCTTGCAGTTCTGTGATTCTATGAACTACTGGAATGAACACAGGTAAAAGCCCCACGAGAACACAGTGTATGTACGTATACAGGCATATATGTTTCATCTCTGCAGGCTATATCAAGTTCAGTATTAATGTATTATTATGTTAGCAACTCTGAGAACAGAATGTCTGCTTCTAGACTCTTCAGAAGAGTTCTTAGAAATTAAAAAAATCAGAAGAAGATCTGCATGTGTGTCACGTAATGGTTTTTCTTCTCTCCTTTTGTGCTCTCACACCAGTCAGATCTGTAGCCTGTGCTCGATGCACACGTGACACTTCCAAGACCTGGATATGGGTTGAGAAGTACGGGTAGATTACCATATCTTTGGATTCCCTATATTTCCCTGAAAATGGGTGCCATTCAACCTTGATGTTTGAGGAAAGAGCAAAACAATGCTAACTGGAGTCAGATGTTTATTTGCTCTATTGAAATAACCCTCCTCCACACCCACCCACCAACAAACATTTCAAAACCAAAACCTGACATCAGTACTCAAAATATATTTAAGACAAGACCATGTATAAAGGCTTAAAACCCAAATAGTTTACTGCTCTCTGGAGTAAGGTTTCTTTTATTAGTATTTATTCCCACTTTAATTGAATTTTTAAAAGTAACCAAAATTACTAAGACCACCAGCACTGTAAAAAAGAAAAAAAGTCTCCCAGGGTTTGCAACTCTGCCCCCTCAGTGTTCTGGAGTCCAGATGTGAAGGGTCTATTGGAGATGAACACATTGTTGGAAGGAGGAGAGAAAGATTTGATGCTATTGCTCTAGCATCATTTTATTGAAACCATACAGGTACCTGTCCTTATTAGGACTATTATACTTCAGCTTGTTAAAGTGGCAGAAATTGTTTTTCTGCTACTTTATTGCCAACTATTACTTAGTATTTTTAAAAGGGGACCTACACAGAAAAGATAAAATGACCTGGGATTTCTTTGTTCATAATCAAAAGGCTTAAAAACTATCATCTCTATTCCTTCTCTGAAAAATATTTGTTGTTTTTGTATTATATTTCAGATATCCCAGGAATATCAAGTCTTATCTTCCCAGGTTTTGCTGTAGAACCATAGAGCTAGGGTGGAGGCTTTCAGCTCTTAACTGAAAGGGCTGGGAAAGATTTTAATCCCATCTGTTTGTCCAGAATTTGCCTTAAATACGTATTTAAAATTTTTTTTTTAAAGTCTGAATAAAAACCCCTATCCCTTCTCCAAGATTCAGATTTCACTCTCTTGGTACTTATGATATCCAATCCTAATAGTTCTTTAGTCATCCATAGAGACCTCTATGAAAAACAGAGCAGAGAACACTTGATTTTGTAACATTAAAACATTCAAAAAGACATTTTTGTTTCCCTTGGAGATCATTTTCCCTTATGATCGAGTGCCAAATTCTGGTGACACTTACACCACTACAACTTCCCACAAACAACCCAGGCTTATCTTCCTATAAATGACTGAAAAATCTGGGCCTGAATGACTAAAACCCAATCAGATTTGGGGTGAAGATGATGGGAAGAATGAATGGTGCACCATAGTGTTGCAAGCACTTATGAGTATTAATTACTTGTACAGTGGTAATATCCATAGGCCTCAGTTAGGACTGGGCCCCAGCATACTTGAAGATGTATAAAAATACAGGAAGACATTATCCCTGCTCCAAAGATACCATCCATTGTGCCAGCTAATGCATTTATGCATGCATCTATATCCTTCCTCTCATATTAAATAGCAATCTATTGGTGGGTAAAGAGACTATAGTTAATCCTGTAGTTTCTGTACAGTTTACTATTGATGAAGCATGCTGTCAACACATTTCCTGAGACAAGATGGCAATTTTAATACAGCAGAGAGATGAAAAACTGCATTTGATACATTTATTCATTTGGTTTCTACTTCATTCTCTGATTGAGAGAGAAATCAGGATATAAACCTCCAACATATGTATTTTTTCCACTAAATCTGGCTTGTTGAATGGATAGGAAACTTATTTTTATATTTACTATATTCATAACATGTCAAAAACAATTTGTCGTGGAGGCATCACAGACTAAGGAGAGAACAGCCCCACATTCTATATGGCTTTTCTGCCATTACACCTGGAATACTGTATTGAGCTAAGTAATGACAAGGGTAGACATGATAAAAGTCTATAAATAGTTGAAGAATGTAAACACCAAGCAGCGAGAGAAATTGTTCAAAGGTGGCACAATAGAGTTTAACTAGCATGAGTGAGAAAAGAAATAAAAGAGTGCTGGTTAGACTAGATAGCAGTAAAATTTCCAGACACCAAAATCTGAGTATGGGATGCTGCATAAGACCTATGTAGGAGAAGCTCCAACTGACTGTGGGTTTGTCTATACTTGGAAATTTACCAAAATGGATGTTCTGGAATGGCTATGTTGATAAACTTCCAAGTGTGGACAAGCTATTTGATTGCTGAATTGGGCCTTTGCACTCAAGAATACTCTCCCATAGAATTGACAGAAGTGCCATTGTTTAGGATATTTAGAACTAGACTGGATGAAAGCCCTTGAAATGTAGAGGAGGGAACAATCTTGAACTGACAGGAGGATGGGCTAGGTAACTCTGATAGATTTCTCCTATATCTAATTTCTGTGACTGTGTGTGTGCATGCTGGATTTCAGAAAGGTCTTTTTAATAAGAGTTAATTGGAGTAGTATGTCACACATGACTGACTACTGTTTCAAATTACCGCTGATGCCTGCATAACTAAATCAGGCAAATGAGCAGAACATTTAAATAGAGAAAAGTTGATCTTCTTCCCTTCCTGTTTAATTCCAATACTTTCTTCATTATTCTTGCAATTAGTACACCTTGGCAATAATGAAGTTTATGAAATTTCAGTTCTTACTAAATGTTATACTGTTAACATAATAATAGATTTGTGCAATTGGATAGCTTTGTAAAAGTTATGCTCTAGTTTAATCACAAGTTTATTGTGCAAAATATAGGAATCACTGGATGAATTATGTAGGGTATCAGACTAGATGATCATAGCCATCCCTTTCTGGTCTTAAAATCTGTGAATCTATGAAAAGTGTTAATAAATAATCTGTTTAGTTAGGACACTGTAATGAATCCAATAAAATCACCATCCTGAACTCTGCAATATTAAACCTTAATCTAAAAACAAAAATCCTTGCTTAACTCCAAATAAGAACTTTTAGTTTCATCTCCAAAGTTAATTGCAAGTATTTCTGACATAAAAAGCCCAAGCAAGACTGCAGGATACACACACATACACACACAAAGCTCAGCCTCTGATCCCCACCCACCAGTCTGAGTCAAAGGATGACTTCAGTCCCTTTCTTAACTAATCCTGTCACTGTAAAATCCTACACTCATTCTTCCACGAACAGAGGGAAAAGGGACTCACTAGGAAGACCTAGTCTTTCAGTTTTAACTATTAACCAATAGTGGAAAAACAAGGATGCCTAAGTTATGCCTTCAGAGCCAATAGGGTGGATTTGTGTGTCCCACATGACAGCATTTCCCCTGTCTTTTACATGGGCAGTATTTAGTTCAATTCAGAACTGCAGATAGTACAGCTTGCACAGCAGCAATGGGATGTCTGAGCACAAGTGACTGACTTCCGAGTGACTTTATGAAACACTTTTGTACTTTCCTTCTGCATTAAATTGGGATCTGCATCCTTGACATTCACCCACTATACACATCTCTACTGAAGAAAACAGTGACTAGCACAGCTTAGCAGTATGAAACTGTGAGTATCGGTTTTTATTTTCACCCTTAAAGTGTGCAGTATAATGCTGTTTATATGTTGCATGCACCATATCTTTAAAATATTCTCTTTATTATTTTTCCCTGGCTATGGAGATTGAAAATTATCTAAAACAATTGGGAATCTTTCAGGAATATTTCATGTAGGCTTCAGTAAAAGAAGAAGAGGGAAAAATCAGTTATCCCTCAGGGCAGTGTCTGCATAAGAGCTGCATGCCACACTGCTTCCTAACATAGCCAGTGTGCTGCTTTGTTCATAAAGAAAAAGGAAGGCAAAAAAGCCCCACGCATGTATGTTGTTCGGTTTTATTTGCACTCTGTGTTTACTCAGGCCTGATCTGTCCCTAATGGGGAAAAAATAAAGGCAAACTTTGCTGTCTCTGCTGGCAAGGACAGTCCAGACTTTCCAAACATCTGACAGTTATTATAATTAGCCCTGAAAGGCAGCAAAGACACTATGGGGCAAATAGCTCTTACGTTTTGAACAATGAAATCAAGCAAAGTTCCCATCCTACCTCTTTCAATGTTTGGGAGGGGGAGGGGAAGGGAGGGGGAAGAGAAAGGTTTATAGTTGCATTAAAAAAAAGGCAGGTAATAAATATTCAATCTGGAATCGTTCAGTGTGAGGAGGGGCTTGGACAGGCTGTTTTAAACATTTCTGAATCCTGCCTTCTATTTAGAAAGAATTCACTCAGATTCCTGACGGGTTGGGAAGGGGTATGAGACTGTTCACAGCATAATGTCAAAAGGCGGGGGTGGGGGGAGAAATAATAAGCCATTCATAATGAGATGCATTTTGATAGCTTACCAAGATCTTTGCTCGCCAGGAGATCTCGGTAGATCTAAGTTGCTTTCTGTGTAAGATTTACAAGAGTTCTCAAACAGAAGCAACAGACAAAGCAGAGGTAGTTCTCCCCCACATTCCCTAGAAACAAAATTGAACTCCAATAGATAATAGCACACTGATTTATCCTTTTGTACTTAAACTAAGAAATCCTTGAATAGTCCAAATCTTCTTTTAAAAAGTTACATTCTGAAAGTATTTTCACAGGACTAACAGAAAAGAAAAAAAGACAATGGAAACCTGATTCAGACCCAGTTAGTCTGGCTCTGTAAGAAAACATGGAGATGAAAACAGTTTGAGTGGAAGATTTTCATACTTATTCTTTAAAAAAAAAGAAAAAAAGAAAGACATTAACTCCAATAAGGAAAAATTGTTGAAAGGCTCAGTCACTGCTAAGTATGGCTTAAATAAATCTTCCTGGGCAGATGTTCACGTACCATTGTGGAGAAAGGAACCCAAAGAATTTATTTTTTAAAAGAAGAACTTGACATGAATTTTCATATAATCTTTTTTAAGTACACCATTTTTTTCTTTGTCTGCTCTCCTGTTATCTACACCTCCCCCAACTGCCGCCCACTGTGAGCTGAGACACCTGAAGGCTAGACATAATGATCAACAGAGCGCTATGCTAGCCTCTCTGGATTCCAGCCAGATTTTTTCCCCTCTACAATCAAGGAGCCTGCACGCAATGCACGGCAAGCCTATTTCTCTGTTACGTGTAGACTAGGCACAGAAGTCTTACCCATACTGCAGAAACATTGAAGACAAAAATATCCCTTTTTTGTCTTACTCAGGGCAAACTCAGTTTTAAGTCTTGTATTATTTTAAATAATATATGAAAAATGCATTTATAAATAGGTGTATGCATATATATATATATATATATATATATATATGCGTGCACACACCGACAATTCTATAGCATGATGTACTATATCTCTGTGCATGCACTGTACATCCAGTATCTTGATTTTTATAAACAGTATACTCCTGTATATGATGTATCTGTATTGCATACAGTATGTTGTTCAGATAGATCACATACACTTATATAGAAACACTGTATGCATATACAGGATACTATGGATGTATATATGATATACTAGTAATTCAGAGACCTATTTTTGAAAATTTAAATCTTTAGAAAGAGATTAGGTTTTAGAGAGATTAACAATTCTCTCAGATTATTTTGAGCCCCTTCAAACCTAGTGGTATTCAAATACCAGTGGGTAAACCATGTCCAAACTGAGGGGGGTTAGTTGAGGTAGTCAGTCTGACTATGGGAATCTGGCCTTCCAATTATCAGGCAGTTACTGCACTCCCTGGAGAAACACCGATTGGCTGTATTTCATTACTTCCAGAAAGTTTGTCTTTTGAACACAGTACTCCCAAAAATAGTCACGCATATTATTTTGGTGTGGCCAGGGGTGGGGTTAGCACAGACACCCGGAGGAAAGGAGGATTCTTTTTTTCTTGAACCATTTTCCATTTAATTTTTAAATGTATACACTAGAAATTTTATTCTTTGAAATTCATGCATTTCATTGTCACTGGATACACGGTATAGTGGTCTGGAAAAGGAGATTTTTTTTAAATCAAATTACTCTGAGTAACACTTTAACACACTTACATACAGTACATACTTTTAAAAAAAAACACATCACCTGATAAGGTTTAAGAAAGTATGGTTTATTCAAAATATCAGCTGGCTTTTAGGAAAAAGATAAATGAGTTTAGGTGATTTTCTTTTATTGTTGTTATCATTGTCATCAACCACACTCACACCCACTCTCTCTCTTCCCTCCCCTCCCCCAGCAAATAGTATACTAGATTTAGACTTGACAACAGGACCCAAATATGGGTATCCCATAAGTTGATTATTTTGGGTGAGCTGAGCAGTTTATAAAACTTTCTAGTAAGTTGCTTAAAGAGAGAAAGAGAGAGAAAATAAGATTAAGTTGTATCTAATGACACCAGCATCCAGTACCTCAAATAGGGCTACAGGTTTCTAGAGCATAATTCAAAGAAATGAAGACAGAAAACTTGATTGATGTATTCAAACTATATAAATCCAAATTCTAATACAAATAATTAAATAAACACTTTCCTGGAAGAATAATTTAATATATCTTATTTGAAAATGTATAACATATCAGTAGCTACACTGATGGATATATCTGTGAAAATATATACATATAACACGCATTCCCCACAATTTCATTATTTGCTATTTTTTTCCTTTTTCTGGTATTATCCTTGAAAATAAAACCTTACATTGGTATTTCACATGTATAATTCAAAATCATTTTGATAGCTATAGACTAAAGTGCTGATGTGTATTTTCTAAAGGTAATAATTATAATTAGTGGGTTTTTCCCATTTCCTATGGTCTAAAATGCTACAAAAGAATCAATTCTCCTACCAAACGTAAAATAGGGATTACACATAAGCTTTAAACTGGAGTGGATTTTTTCCAGCTAGCAAATGAATATTGATGTACAGAATGTGCTTAACTGGAGTAGTTCATTTTTGAATCACAAGAACTATAAGCCAAAATTTTCATTTCTGGGTATTTACAGTTAGGCCTGATGTACATATTTAAGTGCCTGAATAAAAGTGACTCCATTTTCATAAGCACTCAGCAATCTCTGCCAAAATCATCGTAAATTGCAGATTCACAGCACCTTTGAAAATAAAGCCAATTATATTGAAGCACCTAAATATGAATTCGGTTACAAAATTAGTCTCCCAGAGAGTCTAAATTTGAAAATTTTGGCTGATGTTTTTTGCTAACTCACTTTTTCTTTAAACTTGTAAATAGTTGCTGATGCTGAAACAAAGCGGTCATGAAAATTCACACATATTTATGACTCTAGTCCATACAAAATGAGGAGTTTGATATCTGTTCCACATGGTCTGCTAGCCTGTGCACTGCGATTGGTTGTATAAACACTACAGTACAACGCATAGAAACTTCCAGTTCTAATGACTTTAAAAAAAAATATTGCCTCTGAGTGCCTCCTTTACAAACATCAAGCATGAGTAGAAACTACTTGGGATCACACAAACCTTTCAAAAAATGGGTTGCTCTGTTGGTACCTTTATGTAGCAAAAGTAGGCTGGGAGTGACTGAAACCTTGCCTGCCAGAAATGCAGTCCAGCTCAGTAAGGCAGTGGGGTCAAATGAGCTCATGCATCACAGATAGGAAATGAACTGTGCATTGCATATTTATAGATAAAACCATTTAGGGTATTTTAATGTAAACAGATTTCCGTTTGATTTTATGGCAAACTGTTGCAAAGATCAAGACTACAACGGATTTTAAATGACTTTCAGCATGGTATAGTGAGACCAGATGGCCACGTGTTCTTTTCTTATTTAGATGAGAATTTTCCTTTCAATAACATCTTTCTTCCTGACCTCCTTTAAAATTCCAGCAAATGAAATCAGCACAGAATTTTCAATTCTAATTGACCATGTGCAGAGGAAGGGCCAGTAGAGAAATCAGAAGAGCCATTGTGAGGCACGCTGCATCAATCTCCCCTTTGTCTTGTATCCTTTCTAGCCAGAGCTGAAATAATTAAGAATATTTAATTTATATTAGTTATACAAAACTGCAAGGCTAGACGTGTTCAGGCAAAATCACTGCAAGTTCCTCTTTCTATTGGAAGGACAAGAAAAAAGTTATATTTCACTCTCCAGGCAAACAGATTCTCTCCATTTATTCTTTGTCCAATATACAAAAACCTAAACAAATCATTACCATTAAGGGAAGAAACAAGTGAATTATAGAATGATGGATTTCTTTCCATTGTCTCTTGAAGCTGGAAGATGCAAGCGAGGTGGGGCTTTTCAAATAAAAAAAAATCTCAAATATTTTAAAATATTACCAGCAAAATATAATTTCAAACTACTTAAGTTTTTATAACTGTACACACCAACATAATATCTAAAACATGGAATCATTAACAGCTTGTATATATGTGTGTTATATATACTCCCTTAAACTGAATTATAGATTGCAATGGAAACTGTGTCAAAATTATATCATCTGTACCTGGTGTGTGTGAGAATGTGTATGTACGTACACGTACACGCGTGCACGCACACACACACACACACACACACACTATATATCAAATTGACATGGATTGCACCACAAAGTCCACCATTTACAATTTCATTTGGGTTTAGTAAGAAATTTACTATGGCTGTATATTTATTGAGATTTAACAATAATTGTATTTAAGAAATACATAATAGATCAGAAATCTACAAATTCCCTGAATCTGCAGAGAAGCTAAGCAGATAGGATGGACAATTTAGAAGGGGAGGAAAAATTGCCTGACTGAAACCAATACTGGACCCTATACAACAGTTAAAGAAATATCAAAGATGGTAATAAATTGGTTATTATTGTGATCACTAAATATAAAATTTCTGTATCGTTCAAGTCCCGGAGTAGTATTATACTTCAATTGGTACCCACAACTATGAACCTGAATAAAGAGATTTTTCCCCACAAGTTTCTGGTTTACTGATGAAAGTATGTTTACATGCCACTATGAAATAGCCTTCTTTTCTTCAATTGAAGAAAGTTTCATTAATGCCTCAGTCATTCTTCAGGTGTAAGGTGAATGAGGCAAAGGGGAAAGACAGCAGAACAAATATTACGAGGCAGGGTTTTTTTTAAACCAATATATCTATATATACACACACACCATTTAGGAATGTATCAGAAAGAATGAACAAAATATTAGATATGTCTGAAAACATCAAATAGGGCACAGACACCTTACGGCCATTTCTGCATTTGTAGTCTCGTAATAAGAGCATGGTACTAAGAATCAGGAGATTTTGGTTCTAATGCCAGTTCTCCCAATGAGTTATCTAGCTGTGGACAATTCACTTAACGTTTGCCTCAGTTTCCTCATTTCTAACAGTTAGGGTAATAGTCACGTATCTACATCACAGAGGATTAATTAGTGCTTTGGACATGTAATTATTGTTGCAGGTCCTATGCTCAAATACCACAAAGAAGGGTATAAGAAGCAGCATTGAACTGAATATGAAGGCAAAATTCCCATTGACTTCCATGTTTATCTGCACCAGGTCTGTATGCTTGGGCCTAATAATTAAACAAAAATGTACTTTTTTTAGCTGGAAAGATAGAAAGTGTGTGTTTTTAGTTAGGTACAATACTCCATTTTCATTTAATTTATTTAAACATTTCATCTATTTGGGCATATAGTATTTTGCTTGCTATTAGCAAAATGTTATTAGTATTTAAGAAAATAAGTGAGATAGTTTCATCTTCAGTATGAAATATAGTCACGTAGGGCTGGATTGTAAAGCCTACTAATGTGGTGTAGTACCTTACTCTGTAAATTGTCCCACTGGTTTCATTTGCTTGACTTGAGAAGTAAGGTGCTACTCAAGGTGAGCAAAGGTGGCAGTCTCTGTTCCCCTTATTTTTACCTGTGATATTGATACATTTAGGCCCTGATTCAGCAAGGCCCTGATTCAGCAAGCACATGGCTACATTTAAAGTCTACAAGTAATCCATTGACTTCAACTAGATGACTCCTGTGCTTAAAGTTCAGCACATGCTTAAATACCTTGTAGAAACTGGTTCTACAAAATCCTTGCACTGGTTTGAACAGTTACATGTCCTTAACCTGATTCCGCTTTCTGTTATACTGAAGTAGAGTTGGATAAGTAAAGCTTAGAGAAGTATTTAGCCATTCTTTTTTCTATTTGGTAACAGATTTTGTTACTTAATTGATTTAAATCACAAATTCATGGGTGAGCATTTCTAAAATCACGGCACAGTAAAGAGTTCTGCAGAGCATGAGACTTAACAGTGGTTTCTTTCAGGCCGCCATTTTGTGGTAAAGTGAAATTGCTGTCTGAATCACATGCATAGAACTGGAAAAACATTTATTTTTGTCTATGTACAACTATGATGGTGCTCTGCACAAAAGAAGAAAACACTCATTCTCTCCATAAAGTGTTTGCATTAATCAATATTCACGCAGAGTACAAAAGAAGTACTTACATACATACTTTCAAATGTCTTGACAGCTCTTTTCAGGTTATAAAAACCCATTAGGAAAATGAAACTGTATCAGGTCTGTGTCCATCTCTCCTCTGTTTCTCAGAATAGGCGGGGTGATGAGAAAGAAGCTTGAGGTGAAATATCCTGTGTGGAACTTCAGACTCATGCAATGCAGAGGATAAAAAGGGGAAGTAAGCAAAATGTGTAGGCTATGAGCTATTAATGGGATGTATTTCACCAGCCTACTTTTACTGTCAAGGCACCAGATTGTATTAGCAGTTTATCCAGTCCCCTAAGCTGTAGGCTGTGGATAATGGGATTGGATAAAATGATTAAAATAATTTTATCTCATGATTTCATATCATAAAAGCAATATGTGCAAAACTGAAATATTTAATTGTATGATGAAAGCACAAGCACCACTTTTTGTTTTACCTTTAATTTTATTCAATATGGAGAAGTATTTCCTTCTGTACATTTAAAAATAAATAAATAAAAGTCATAATTATGCAGTCTTCTAGCTGATATCAATTTATTTTAACCAGGAAATAAAGTTGAAACTAATTTTTTTTGCATGAAATACGTGAAGCCTTTGTTTTAAATGGTCTTCAAAAGAAGATTGCAGTTAAATTATTTGCAGGGTTGTATGATTGTTATTTAAGAAATCTGGTGATTTTCCAGGATATGTTGTCCATATGCTGAGGTTTAACTTCAACTTTCAAGTATTATTTTTAGATCATTTTAAACTATTTTTTCCAGAAGGATAATTTGCAAAGGAGAGCATTTTAAAGAGAAGTATAGTGAATGACAACAGTAAGGGAAAAGAAACTGTTCCCAAAATTTATCCAAAGACATAAGGGTTAAAATTTCAGATCTTCATAGAAGTGGGAAAAAATGGAAGTTTAAAAAAAAAAAAAGAGAGTGAAACTGCTGGTGACTTGAGTGTATTTATGGATTACTATGTCTTGAAAAGAAGAAAACCAGAGTTGTAAGATGACACTGCAGGGATTGTCTGGACTTTTCACTGAGTGTGAAGTCTGTTTAGTTAATGCCTTAATGACCTTTGCCCTCTTCATTCCCCTCCCCTGTCCCGTCCTCCCCCCCCCCCCCCGCCCCGCTCCAGGTGCAACATTTTTGCAAGTGCTTTAAACTTTATTGGAAAGTTTGTGCAGGTTTCACACACACTGCAAAGTGCACAGGGTATTTTACACAACATCATCAGAAACATACGACATCAAGGCTTAGCTTTTTTTATTTATTTAGAACACACAGACTTGTTTTGTGTGTTCCTCCTCCCCATCCCCCTATTAGCTATTACTACATTAAATAAAGAACGAACAAAATTGTATTTTAAAGAATTCTCCTTCTTGTGTGTCTCAGGACCATACCTCTAAATAGCCAAATACAAGATTAATGTGCCATACCAGTTAATTTTAGCAAGTATGGTAAATTATAGAAAGGCTATGCAAGATACAGCAGCAACATTATTTGACCTCTTAAATTAATTCTCTTTGCTACGGAAATGTAAAACACAAAAAAAAAAAAGAGAAGCACTTTGGCTAACTGATGTTCTCAGAAACAAATTGATTTCTTGTACTATTAATTGGACTTTGGCTGATATAAATATAGAGAAAAAGTAACATACATACTTAGTAATAAAGGGAGCCATACTACATCAAGACTATAATTCAGGTTTCGATTTAAAAAAAATAACTGGATGAACTTCTTCTGGTGTATCTTCAATAAATGACATTATAAACTAAATATGCCATGTGTTATACATACACCATGTAACATTTCATTTGTGTGTGTACCCTAGAGGTTGGACAAATAGTTACTGAAATTGCCTGTTTGCTAAATTAGGCTACAAGAGTCACTATCTTTCAGGCAAGATGTAAAAATGGTATCTTAATCTATGCATCCATTAAAGATTCTATGGTACTTTCTGTAAGAGTAGGGATTTTTTTTCAGCTGCTTTGGTTAAATTCCATCTCCAGGGATGCTTTTTACCCCCACATCTGTGTCCTGCTAAGAGATTGCAACTGTTTTGTTCAGGTGTGGACCTGGCTACAATGATTTCACCTTGTGATGTGATTGCTGAAATGCACTCTACATTGGCATAGGAATTTAAAAATCAAGATGGAAACTTAAGTTGGTGACAGTCCATTTGGTAAGGGGCAGCTATGCAGGCTATTTCTGGGGAGAACAAATTTAAAAGTCGACCTAGACATCTTTAAATGGCTTTTCTGCTAGGGTCCTTACTTTTAGGAACATACTCCCACCACTGAGATTCAAAATAGACCAGGACTGCTGAGCATCAGGGTATGCTCCAAGACTGGTGTCTTCACTCTAATATTTGAGTAGGATGAGTCTGAAGAAGATTTAAAGTTTAGAGTTTTGAAGGGAAGTTTTTGGCTGGGAGTTGAATTTCATATTGGGTTAAAGATTTTAGCTGGACTGTTTTTTTCTAAATATGTCAAAGCCACACCTAGGGTAACATAGGTGCCTTTTAAAATATTTTGTACTTTTAATTATATATTTAGATTTATATTAAAAACTTTTTCCACCTATATTATCACTGTAATTTCAATTGGATGCAGCATCTCTGCCCTACACTGTTGCATGGTGATGGGTGTGCTGCAGCAGTCATATTCCACCCCAGGGACGGCTGCATTCACTGATGAGTGACATGGTTGAGTTCAAGGTTCTTTGGAACTAGTATTCTAGTGCTGCCTATTCTAGAAGTAGGCTCAAGTCACAAAGGTTCCCAAAGCTCTAGGAAAGAATTAAAGCCAGCTTTCTGTTTTGGTCTCATCTCCATGTGTACTGTACAGGCTCGAAAAAAGTGTCAGAAAAATATGGAAACTAGCGTCTTGAATGGCATGTTCAAAATCTCTTTCCAAACCTAGGCAGTGGGTTTTTTTTTCCAGCACAGAGTGTGTTCCTGTTAACAATGCAGCTCTTAACATGTCATCAATACTCTTTGTTTGAGAATACATTAAAACGAAGTAAGAGTTTGTTAAAGTGATTTTAAATGTAAACATAGTACTATACCATGGAACTGGAATTGATTTCTACCAAAACTATTCCTTTTTCCTCCTGAAATGACATGCATTGTTTTCAAGTCCGCAATTTAGTGCAGGTACTCAGTTTTACTGAAGGTCAAATACACTTGTCAAAATTATATTTTTTGCATAGCTGAGAATTCAAATAATTTTGTGGACCAAAAATGGACAGATCTTGTCTTTGTGATGGAAATACGTAGCAGCATAGAGCTGGGATCGGAATAAAAGAGAATGAAGTAGTATTATACACTATGTTCATGTAACATCATAGTGAGATCATCACCAATTTTTGTTTTGCTGTATATGAGGAGATACCCACCCAGACACTCGATTTTTGTTATTGTGGAATTTTTTGTACCAATAAGGGCTTGCACATAAGTTTTATTTTGGTTTTATATCCTAGATGTCTTAATTATACTTGCAATAAATACTTACAAATGCTAACTGCAGGAATATGTTATCACCTCTCTTATATGACATGGATATGCCTAGGATACTTCCCAGGATAGCTTATATCTCTCGTGTATCACTTATCACCATGGTATCAGAGAGCCTTCCATGCTGAATTGGCAAGGGTTTTGAGAAGGCTAGTTTACCCTACTCATAATGGAAAATAAATCTCTACACAGCCTGAAACAACCAGGGGAGCAAAATGCACTAAGCTTTATTTAGTTAGTTTAACAACATTATAAGTAGGGCTGTCAAGTGATTATTTTTTTAATCGTGATTAATCGCATTGTTAAACAACAATAGAATATCATTTATTTAAATATTTTGGAGGTTTTCTACATTTTCAAATATATTGATTTTAGTTATAACATAGAATACAAAGTGTACAGTGTTCACTTTATATTTATTTTTATTACAAATATTTGCACTGTAAAAAATAGTATTTTTCAATTCACCTACTACAAGTACTGTAGTGCAATCTCTTTATCATGAATGTTGAACTTACAAATGTAGAATTATGTACAAAAAACCCCTGCATTCAAAAATGAAACAATGTAAAACTTTAGAGCCAACAAGTCCGCTCAGTCCTATTTCTTGTTCAGCCAATCACACAAACAAGTTTGTTTAAATTTGCAGGAGATAATGCTGCCCACTTCTTGTTCACATTGTCACCTGAAAGTGAGAACAGGCATTCGCATGGCACTGTTGTAGCCGGTGTCGCAAGATATTTATGTGCCAGATGCACTAAAGATTCATATGTCCCTTCATGCTTCAATCACCATTCCAGAGGATGTGTCCATGCTGATGACAAGTTCTGCTCGATAACAACCCAAAGCAGTTCGGACCGATGCATGTTCATTTTATTCATCTGAGTCAGATGCCACTAGCAGAAGGTTGATTTTCTTTTTTGGTGGTTTGGGTTCTGTAGTTTCCACATCAGAGTGTTGCTCTTTTAAGACTTCTGAAAGCATGCTCCACACCTCATCCCTCTCAGATTTTGGAAGGCACTTCAGATTCTTAAACCTTAGGTCGAGTGCTGTAGCTATCTTTAGAAATGTCACATTGGTGCCTTCTTTGTGTTTTGTCAAATCTGCAGTGAAAGTGTTCTTAACACTAAGAACATGTGATGAGTCATCATCATCTGAGACTACTATAACATGAAATATATGGCAGAATGCAGGTAAAATAGAACCGGAGACATACAATTCTTCTTCATGGAGTTCAATCACAAATTTAATTAATGCATTCTTTTTTAAACTAGCACCATCAGCATGGAAGCATGTCCTCTGGAATGGTGGCTGAAGCATGAAGGGGCATATGAATGTTTAGCATATCTGGCATGTAAATACCTTGCAATGCCAGCTACAAAAGTGCCATACAAATGCCTGTTCTCACTTTCTGGTGACACTGTAAATAAGAAGTGGGCAGCATTATCTCCCATAAATGTAAACAAACGTGTTTGTCTGAGCGATTGGCTGAAAAAGTAGGAGGACTGAGTGGACTTGTAGGATCTAAAGTTTTGCATTGTTTTGTTTTTGAGTGCAGTTATGTAACAAAAAAAATTTACTTTTGTAAATTGCACTTTCACCATTAAGAGATTGCACTACAGTACGTGTATGAAATGAATTGAAAAATATGGTTTCTTTTGTTTATCATTTTTACAGTGTAAATATTTGTCATCAATAATATTGATTTTATTCTGTGTTGTAACTGAAATCAATATATTTGAAAATGTAGAAAAACATCCAAAATATTTAATAAATTGCAACTGGGGTATTCTATTGTTTAACAATGCGATTAAAACTGCAATTAATTGTGATTAATTGTTTTGAGTTAATCACGTGAGTTAACTGTGATTAATTGACAACCCTAGTTATAAATCAGATAATCCTTAAATAAACTACTATATATTCTTTGAAGAATGACTGACTACCTGACGATTTTTAAAAGGTATGATTTTACCGTAATTTGAAAATACACAACAGAATACAGATGTTAACCAATCTATGATCTTTATTCAGGACAGACAAGGTGGGTAAGGTAATGTCTTTTATTGGACTAACTCCTGTTGGTGAAACAGACAAGCTCTTGAGCTACACAGAGAAATTCAGGGGTTCACATGACACTGTTGTAGCCAGCGTTGCAAGATATTTACATGCCAGATGTGCTAAAGATTCATATGTCCCTTCATACTTCAATCACCATTCTAAAGGACGTGTTCATGCAGATGACATGTTCTGCTCGATAACAATCCAGAGCAGTTCGGACCAACGCATGTTCATTTTCATCCTCTGAGTCAGATGCCAGATGCTTTGTGTAGCTCAAAAACTTGTTTCTTTCACCAACAGGAGTTAGTCCAATAAAATATATCACCTCACCCACCTTATCTCTCCAGTATCCTGGGACAAACACGCTTCAGAACACTTGAAACACCTTTATTCAAGACAAGCAAATATGCTTAAAAACACTAAGAAGTGGTCTGACACATAGTTGGAATATCAAGGTCATGTCACACAAAGCTTTGTTTAAAAAAAAAGATGACTTGTATTAGGCTTATTATGTGTATTTTCTTAGACGTTTGATTCAGCCTTTATCATTAGCTACGGCACCAGCTATGTAACAAAAACTGTTTTAACTGAATGGTGTAGTTTGGGCAATTGTTCAAGCAACTGGCTTCAAGACCAGGCCCTCTCTGAGCAGTAATTAGCATTTCACCTCAGTTCCATATTTATAGAAACTAATCCAATAGTATAATGGTGAACTCATACATTTATTTCTACATAACATTTTGTCACAACATATGCACAATATTTCCCTTCACTGGTTCATCTGTTTTTAATACTAGACTATTCGTCCCTCCCCCCGAAAATAAATGGCCCTGTACTGTGCAGAAGCTGAGTCCCCTACCCCCCCTCTTTACTTCTGCATGTAGGAAGACAGGAAGGAGATGCACATGCAGTGAGTGCAGCAACAGGGCAAGGTTGCAGCCCTATGCTCAAGACAGTTAGAACATGGAAATGTAGTAGTGAGCAGAATGGACTAGGAGGAGCATATTTTGCATCTTTTAAGTAGCAGCAGTCAGGTTCACCTCATCCATACATTCCACCTGTACTCCCACCAGCCTCCTTGAGCCATCTTGCCTGCTGTTGTCAGGATGATTCTAGTCCCACTTCACAGCCAGCAGAGCTCTACGCCAGCCCCAGCCTCTGAAACGTGTCCCCTAGTTGCAAGAACAGGATTTTGCCCATATGCCTTGAGAGACTGGGAAAAGTAAGTCTGGAAGGTGTTTTTTTACTTAAGGTAGCTAGAAGTTCAAAGTATTTCTGGGCAAGAAACATAATTAACATCAGGAACCGCATATATGTCTGTACTACGCACTTCCAGGTATGTTTATATATGGTGTACACAAGTACAGTTTTCCATGATAACAGTGGGAATCATACAAATATATCAATTAGGCTATGGACTCAAAATGTATTCTGTCAGAGGCTACCAGGCTTACAAAACTAGGAGCAAACTGAACCAAGATAAACAAAAGTACTTACAGGGAAGTTAACATTTAGTCTCACCAAATTTCAGAGAGTCAAAACATGAAGCATTCAGTTATCTTAGTCTGTGGGATTAATCTGTCAGCATTTTATTACTAAATCCAAACTTCCTCTTTTCTCCCTTATTGGTGTCATGTGTTAGAGTTTTTTTAAGTTTTAGTTTATGGTTAAGTTCACATTTTTATCCTTGCCTTATGCCTTTTTTTGATAGTTCCTTTCCTCCCTACATATCATGAGACAGTCTTCCTTCGTACACCAAAAATTCATGCTCAGAATACAAGGATTTATATCAGTGGTTCCCAGACTTGTTCTGCCACTTGTGAAGGGAAAGCCCCTGGCGGGCCGGGCCGGTTTGTTTACCTGCCACATCCGCAGGTTCGGCCGATCACGGCTCCCAGTGGCTGTGGTTCGCTGCTCCAGGCCAATTGGAGCTGCTGGAAGTGGTGGCCAGTACGTCCCCCAACCACGCTGCTTCCAGTGGCTCCCATAGGCCTGGAGCAGCGAACCACGGCCACTGGGAGCTGCGATCAGCGGAACCTGCAGATACGGCAGATAAACAAACTGGCCTGGCCCACCAGAGGCTTTCCCTGCATGTGTGGCAGGACAAGTTTGGGAACCACTGATTTATATAATCCCATTCAGAAGATCATCATTCATTATGGGAGCTCAATTGGCACTGACATTTAAATTCAGTCTGAAGTCCCAACCAGTTCTGTAGGATAACTTTGGGCTCTTATTAAGACTCCATCCCTGAAAAGCCTATTGGACACACTCAGTTAGTAAATGAGGAGTAAGCCACTTGGTAAATTATCAGAGCTTGTGCACATCCAAAAGACTATTTGCTGTAACTCTGAATAAGTAAAACCAAATCATTAACCTTCAGTTATAAAGAGGGGAAAAAAAACAGGAAGCAAGTCCATTTTCTACACACAGTTTAGGTTGCAGTGCAGGAAAATGTCATGTTTCTTACTATATAAGAAATAACTGTTCTGTGAATCTCCTTGATAACAGGAGATACCATAATATATTGATGTATTCAGAGTTTTTTAAAAAATAAAATCCAATTATGACTATAAATTTATGAAATATATTGGTGTATATACTGTGGCCAAAATCCCTTTTTAACATGACAAAAGCAGTTTACCTAGGCCATTTGCAAGCTAGTAGTCTTAAGCCAATTACATGTTAACAGAAAAATCAGATAATCAAAAGGTCAGTTCATGTCTTCTCACACCTGGACTCTTACAAACAATATATTTTAGCATCTTCTGTATTCCCCATGGGACTAAAACCTTCTGAGACTTAAGTGTCAAGTCTGGATCTCTACAGAATTTACCAATAAATCTGTCTGACACTCTCGAGGTGCCTCTCATTTGCTAGAGTTTCTAATCAAGCAAACCTAGAACCACATAATCCCCTCTTGTGGAAAAACCAAACTGAACTCAAGCGAGAAATCCTAGCCTCATTGAAGTCAATGGCAAAACTCCCATTGACTTAATGGACCCAGGATTTCTCTGAGGGTTTCCAGGAAATTCATCCATTTGTGCCTAATGGAAGGAGCACGAAGCATCATCTTTAAACCTTGTGAACACACCGAAGCCGTAAGGTCTCATTCAAAGCCCATTGAAATCAATAAAAAGATTCCCCCTCCCCTCAAAGGGTGTGAAAAGCATGGAGAAAGATGATGTCCAAGAGGTAATCTACAGGGCCTCCAACATAAAGTGGGCATTGCCTGGCTTTCTCCTTTTGCCCCAAACATGTGGACGTCCTAGTGGATTGGAGTCATTGTATTGCTACTTCAGTACATCCTTGGTGGACTTTCTGCTCCTTTTTTCTACTTAGCATTGCAGATCAAATGAGAACATGCAGAAAACTGGGACTGCGCAACTGCTTTCTTCAAAAGTTAATCTAATATTTTAAAGGCAGAACCGTGACTGTGCTAACATTTCTTTTGTTGCATTAATGTGAATTAAGTCGAGTTCAAACTCATTGTGGGGGACAAGAAAAAATAGGAGACAATGACTTTTCAACTAATCTATTTCATGACAAGTAATGAAATTTGCGAAAGGAATGTCATCTTACATAGATAGTCATTGGGGCACTTTCATTATATGAGCATATATCTGAAGGAAGACCCTCTGTATTGTTTTCCATTTCCTTAAGAAGGCCTCTGACTGTACCAGCTGTCATAACATATTTCCAGTCTCCGTGCATTCTGCTGCAAACCCACTATAGTGGAACTTCTCCTAAGGGTCAAAGGTAGCATAACTGCAGTGACTTAGTGTTTTTAAAGAAAGGGAAACATAACAGTGCTTTTTAAACACTATTTTCTATCAAACTCTGTTCTTATTTTAACATTATTTGGTACACCTTGTTTCAGCTCTGACCTAAAGAATATAACCTCTCTGGTTTCTGTTTCTTTTAGTCATTCAAAAATAAACAGTTGTTTTTTAGATATCACTAAATATTATATAAACATTATACAGGCTTTAAAGGAATTCATAAAGATACTTGTCCTTGAGTAGCCTGCTCTTGATACTTATCTGATTTGCTCTCTGCTACATTCACACTCATAAAGGGGGCGAGGGGCGCATGTGTGTACACGTACGCCATCTGCTAGAATATTCGTTTAGTCTCATGTTTTACATGCTCACACAATTAGGAAATAATGACCGCAGAGGAATGTGGATATGAATGAATATCAGTTTTGGACTACATGATATTATTTATGTCCGTATTGAAACCAGGAGCTAAAATCATATCAGGCTAACCAAAATGAAGACAAGTGACCATAGAATGACTAGTGTAGCATATTAATTACTCAAATTAAATATTCAAAGCCCTGTTGAGATTTAAAAAAGAAAAAAGAAAGACGTTTACACTCTCCTTACCCTCATTCTCCAATACAGACATCTGGATAATACTGAATGAAATTTATGTTTGAACATTTCTTCTAGTCATGCAAAAAGTATGAACAATGGATATTGTATTCTATCTGGTATCACAGTAACATCTTGTGCATTTGATCTTTAAAAGATGGTGGCACTACAGAATTCACCCTTCTGGTTAGAAGTCAAAATGTTTCATGTAATGAAAATCTCTTCCATAACTTGTTATACATCATACAAGTCTTGGATTTCACTTACTTTGAATGAAAGACCAGCACAAAGCATCTCTCATTCAAATGCTACCATGGTATCCTCTCAGTTCTCCAAATGTGCAACAAGATCAAAAGAATCAAGGAACATGTTTCTTAAAAAGTGATAATGTAAAGCAGCAAAAAGAGAAGGAATTAGTCCAAAAGAGAATTTGGAAAGGAAAACACCAAGTAAACTCAAAATGGTTTAAAATCCAAATGTTAAAGTCTCCAGGAGGCAGCTCGAAGTTGAGTATCTGTCCCATCTACAGATCAATCTTGATTTCACAGAGTTTAGCAGGACTGAAAAAGTCATTTTTTTAAAACAGACTGACTGTTGCTAAATGCTGTCTTGTCCAGACCAGTACAAACTTACCTCTTCGATACTGAAGGAAAAAACAGGTCTTACTCTCTTCTTTTGAATGATCATATTTGTTACCATTGAAAGTAATATTCCAGTTTCTATTAATGGCTGACCTGGTTCAAAAATACCATTTTTAATTCTACCATTGCGATAGGACACCCGATCCCATATCACTGCTTTTAACAGCAATCTCCCCCAAAACTTTAATAGAGCAACTCTCAAGGTTGAATTGTGAGGACTGTCAATCATTGACTATGTATGTTCTGAAAGGAATCTTCTTCCAAGAGAAGATGCAGTAAAACTGCCTATTCAAGAGGTTAGATGGAGGTAATTCAGAGATTGTCAGAAGTTTCAGTCATAGCGAGACCTTCACAAAAAGTTTCCCTACCTGTCCTTTGAATAGTTTGGCTCCATTAGACCACTTCATTTGATCACTGAAGAAAGTTTGAGTAGATTTTAACATTTGTGATAAAGGGACAGGGGATGTGTACACTGTAGGGACTGGCAGGAGGAAGGAGAGAGAAGTATATTCTTAAGGGGAATGAGGGAGGAATGTATTATTGAAATCCTGGCTCAACACCCACATTTCATTTGGAAAAAGCGTGAGGGGTGATTTCTGATTAATAAATCCAAGAAAACTGGACTGTGGTGCAGTAGTTGGGTCAGGAAGAATGAATGACTGCTTTCTACTCAGAGCAAGGCACTGGAGTGGTAATTGGAGATACCGAGGTGGTGAAGGGGAAAGGTTAGAAAGGGAGCTCAGTGGAGACTGATTAAGGGGAGAGGAAGAAGATTAGATTACACATTTAGCCTTTTCCTAAACTCTGGCTGACCCTCTCCACAGTGTCAAGGAGCTTGAGGTTAGTTACTGCTCAGGCCATTGGATGGAAGATCACCAGATTAATTTGATATGGTAGAAAGAGGTGGGTCACAAGAAGGGAAACAACTGTTTTGTCCAACCCACAAAGGTTGAAATGGGAATTATAGGTATAGGCCTAGCCAAGGTGGGAATTTTAAGTGGGCATTGATTGTTTTGAGTAGTAGGAGAGGAGACTATGCTGGTTGTGAAATTGTTTGTGCACTCACCACCCTCATCTCAATGCATGGCTTCAGAGGCTGGCTGCTACCCAATTAACTGGTTGAGATATATCTGGGGGACTATGAGCATGGTAATGAAAGGACACTCAGAAGGTGGTCTTCAATGACTAACAGTATATGCAAAGGGTTCAACAATGCCACAGCAAGCTGTGCATATGGGAATACAGAAGGGAGACCTGGGCATGGACTTGGGACCCTTAATACATGGAGGAGTAGAAGAAAAAGGCCAGCATCTATTGTGCGAGATCAGGTTTATAGTATACATTCCATGGCTCCCATCATCTGAGGAACAGGTGATCGGAGGACATAGCCCTGGCTCGCTTGCTCATGCTGTTATAATTGCATGATTGTCACTAAACATTAGTTAATATCTATGATGTGATCATTAACACCTCTGATTGTGCATGCATATGAGTTGTCTAGTTCATCCTGTCCTACTTCTATTAACTCTGTTACAGAAACAGATTGTTTATGGCAACTGCATCAGCCATCCAATTCAGGAAGTCTCCAGAGCCAAACAGTTCTGATGCAGCTTTGTCCACTTAGGGCAAGTGACTCATAATAGATTTAGAATGCTATTGTATTGATGAATAGCTTCACTCCTGAAATCAATGGTCTATAACCTTTCTCATGAAGCTCCTCAGAGCAGTAGCCTGGCAGTCTCTAAAAATTGATTATTTTGGAGGACTTCCATGTTCATATGTATAGTGGCTTCAAAATTAGCTTTGTATTTTACACCTCAAGGCATATACACAGTGACAATCTGGATTTTGTATTCCTTCAGTCCCATCAGAAGTAGTGGTGTGATTAAACCTTTGTTCTGGATTGGCCACCAACTTCTAAAGCTTTAAAAAAATGCAGATGTGCCTCTCCTATTGAGGTGAAGGATCCATTCCCCCCACCCCATCCTTGGCTACTCATGTACTGAATTGCTTTCAAACTGCTGTGAAGCTGCAGTTGCTGAGTTTCTGGAAAAACTGACAGAGCTTCAGGGCACTGACTACTACTTCATCTGGGACAAGCCAAAAAAGACCAATAGAGATGACCTGCTGGCACATTATAATACCTTTTTGGTCCATTACTATTGACACAGGAGTTCCCAAGAACCTTCCACCTTGCCTAACTCTTCTCAGGAAACCAGAAAGACAGATAGCTAGAGCAGCTGAGGCAAAGCTGCAGACTGAGTCCACACATAGGAAGTGAAGAAGAGTCTCTTGCTTACAGTATAGCATATGCAAAGCCCTGAAAAACTGAGGTCTTTCAGGTAGCAGACTGTTAATTCTCTACTGTTTGCAGTAGATGGCAGAGGGGAGTATTTCATGCAAAAAGGTTGTGCTGTGTATCACATATGTCTCAGTTTTGGTCTGAAGTTTTGAAATACATAGGCCAAAGCCAGTTCCAATGTGGACAAATAAGATGTTTTTTCTTTGAACTGTAGCAAAAAATATATATTATATACACACACTGAGTTGAGTTTTTAATAGGATCTAGAATTGCTTTAGGACATTGACTTCAATTTGGAACCACACTGCTCCTAGCTATATTAAAAGTCAAAAAATGTCATTAATACAGAGTTAAGGTTGGCCATTGATAACCTATGCCCTTCCAGAACAACGAGTTGAGCAAAACTCAAACTTCTGAAAACCAGAATACAGGGTTAAGGTAAATACCCACACAACCTTAACTGTACCCACCCCCGTCTCCCTGAGGGTGCCAATAGCCATTAGGAATTAGCGGCATGCACTCTGTTAATTAGCTGTACTGAATGATAGGAGGAGATCTGGGTCTGACTCCCCCAACATGTAGGATCAAAGGAAAGAAGTGCACTCGAACCTTATTGTGCCAGTCTGCGTCCTTTCAATACTGAATTGTGTATGTTTTGTCTCAGTCTTGGGGCACTGGGATCTTTTTACCATGGATATTGGCAAGAGTCAGAGCAGACTATGGATTAATGATGGGTAAGTATAGGTTTAGGTGGTCTCCCATGTGCAAGTGTGAAGGAGGGCTGTAAGAGGGCTTGAATTGGTGGTTAAATTTTACCAGTGTGGTATTTTGTTTGGGGAATAGGCTCAGCGTTTGAGCACTGGGCAAGTGCAGGTAGTGTATGTCCATTACATGAAAAACCAGGTCATTGTTCAGAGAGGGCAGAATTAAGGTTGTGTGGGCATTTATCTTAACTCTGTATTTTGTTTTTTAGCAGTTTGAGTTTTGCCGCATTCAACATTCTGGAAGGGAGACAGCTATCACAAGGCAACCTTACCTCTGAATTAACAAACAGTTCTTTGCCATTTAATTTCCTAATCTCTACAACACAGATAAACACTTGTTGGTGGGACTTAGTGGTTATTTAGGCACTTGTAGTTCTCACTTAGGTTTGTAGTCGATATGGTACTGTGGCTAGGTATAGTCAAAAGGGCTTCTCATCTTAGATATCAAAGAGCTTTACATTGTTATGCCCATTTCACAGAAACAGAGAGGTGAAGTGACTTGGCTAAAGTTCACCCACCTAAGAACAGTCAAACACCAGTGGTCTTTCCATTAGGCCACACGGTTGCTATGTAATTCTTAAGTGCTCCTCCCCAGTCCTGTACATTTTCTTACAGTAGAATGGAGATAATGTTCATACTTTGACTTTTTTATGTGTAAAACAAACAAACAAGGAGTACTTGTCGCACCTTAGAGACTAACAAATTAATTGCTGATAGAACCAGTGAGATAAATCTCATATATGGCCTATGTCCCAAACTCCTGTCAGTTATATTACATGGTGGTTACAGTTGCTTTAAGCATGAGAGAGGATAGTGGTGGGTCTCTCTCCTTCTCCACCTCTGTCCCAGCATTTCCTACACCACCACCCCACACACCAATATTTCTAGCTCCTCCTCCCCTTCCCATATCACTAAGACATTAGCTGGCACTGCAGAAGCCATTAACATGTAAGAAGTTGACCCTTCCCATCTCCTGTCCTATGACGATGTGTACACATCGCAGGCAGCAGCTTACCCTAGGGCTGCATACTACCTTGGTTATGGGCCTCTTGCTCCCATCACCCACCTCCAGATGGGACTCCTGCCCCTGCTTCAGCTAAGCTTCTGCAGCCATGCTGCAGGTCTATCCACTTTGCCCCTTTCCCAAACTAAAACCCACACAGACACATACATCAGCGAGCCCCCACCCCACTCCAAGGTGATGTTTATCCTAATTATTTATTTTCTGGATTTCAAATGTTTAAATTTGCATTACTTTCAGCCTCCACCCCCTGATCCCAGATCACATGGCGGGTGAGGGTAACCTCGAACTTTAGAGACTCTGATCCCATAATTGGAGCCATGGTTTGATCCCTCTGTGTACAAGAGGACTGCCTAGTTAACTTAAAAACTTTTTGGGGCGTGGGGGCTCTATATCTCAGGACCCCTTAGCAAAGTGGCTCCAAATTTGGATTACTGACTCTACCCTGACAAGCTCTCCCCCCCACCCTACCCACCCTGAGGAGGCACACCAAATTTCAAGGAAATCCAAATAGCTATATTAGGTTAGAGCACTTAGAATAGTTAGGCTTTAAACAGAAAGTTGGTCTTAAACATCTAGCAAGGACACAATGAGTTAATCACTGAAGTAGATTGTCAATCTCTCTGTTTAGGAGAGCAGAGTATCTCTATTCCTTTCTTGTCAAGAGGACACTGAGGGTAGCATTAGTTGATAGTTCTCTCAAGTATTCTCTCATTTACTGGAGGGTGTGGGATTGTGTAAATTGTGGGAATACCACACGTTCCCTCCTATACTTATTATTTTTTCATACTTTTAGTGAGTACACCTGGCATTCTTATAAACATCAAAAAAGAAGGGGGAAAGGAGAGTTTGTTTGAACAGAATAGCAGCCCCAACTATCTTTAGACCAAGCACATCCCAGGTGTACAAGTGCAGGTTAACATGAAAGTACCCTCTTTCATATACTCTGTCAGCTTGAAAATCAATTACGTGTTTGATCAACTTTTGGCAGCCTTGATACCTTTTATGTGCCTATGAATTACTATCAAATAGCATGTTGGGACCTAGGGCTTACAAATACCACTAGGATTTACAAAAAAGCCTTTCAATACCCTGGGCCAAGATGACTATGGAGTCAACTTTTTGTCAAGCATCAGAAATATCAGAATCAATGGGTTTGGTGGCCGTTTTCAGTTTCTATGCATTATGCAACACTGAAGGCTTAAGCCTAAATTCTGCAGAAACTTATGCATGTGCTTAACTTCACAATGTATGAAGTTAAGCATCTCGTTTCAGGATTAGGACCTTAATCTTTATTTAGAAATATCATGAAAAGGTCATGTTGCACAGCAGGACACCTGCTATTCTTTCATACAGATTTGAGATTTGAAACAAAAGACTAAATATTAAGATAAACAATAAGTAGTTTTATTTAATACATCACCTATCCTTGTTGGATATCTACCTAGAACCACAATTAAACTAAATCTCCAAAAGTTTCACCCAATACAGGACTTCACCAGTTCTTTGGTAATATGAACTCTGGGATTTTGAAGGAAGCTGTGCTCCTATTATTCCAAAGTCCTAGATACATGGAGAAGTTCTTTCCATTGCATTATGTTCCAAATAAATTAGGAATTAAATCTCTCTTCCCCATCTATCCAAAATTCCTTCCCTGTCAATTCTAGTAAAACATTCGTTCACCCCAGACATTTGAAATCTCTCAATCCTGCCCTAATTAATACTATCTCATTTTCCACATAGGAATGGCAAATTGCCAACTAGTGAGGTGCAATGCAAGGAAAATAAGCAGGTATGAGTATTGTCCAGTATGGCTGTATTGCAAATATTTCAAAAACTAGTCATAACCACAAATTCATAGCTCTCCGAATCCAATATATCTTTATTATAACTAATTCTTTTGGGGGGTAGGAGTTCTATTTCTCATTACTTTTTATTTTATTTAAATAAGTCTTACTTTGTTGTTCCCTCCCCCACTGACTCCTAAAACCCTGAAAATAATTTTGTGTGTTCAGACTGTGACAGCAATAACATGTTACACTTATAACCAAACAACATATTCAAATACAACACACTCCCACAGAGCAAATCATCTTTGTTCATTCTTCTATTATATGGCTGAACCTTTTATCCCCAACTAGTACACAGTTCCAACATAAAACTAACATTTTATTAAGATGTTTAAATTATATTAGGTATAGGCAGTCTGAACATTAGATGCAATTTTATTTTGTCAAAACTGAAAGGTTGAAATCAGGCAAAGCAATGCCCTAAGCACCGTACTACAGACACTCTTCCTGAACTAAGGAGCTCAGGTTTTTGATCTGAAAAAGGACAATGACACCTCAATTTTTTGTGAAAAAAAATTGGAGGGTTTTTGGTTCTGTTCCAGTACAGAATAAAACATAGATTTCAAAACGTCAAAAGTTGCTGTGAAATGGCATCTTCTAGTCAGCGTGTGTGTGTGTGTGTGTGTGTGTGTGTGTGTGTGTATTATAAATAAATAAATAAATCACACACATGCACATACACACTCCATAATCCTACCCTTGTATTAGCTACAACGTACTAAACAATTCAAAAACAGGAGAGGCTACTTTATAACAGACAAAAGCATACAAACCTCAGATCCTAAAAAAAAACAAATAACCAAGCAAAATTAAATAATATTGATATCTATTGTATTGATTGCATAGGTTCATCACTTACAAAAACAGTATACTCTTTATCAAGTCTGTGCAAATAAAACTTCAACTTTAGATTTATTTTTTTTCCTTTTCCTCTCTAGTCAAGACTAAAAGCAGATTGTAACAAAGTAGTATGGGTTTTATAAATCATATTACGACTGTCCTGATCCTCATCTCAGGTTATGAAGGATTTGGCATCTTGTGCCACATAGGTCTCCATAAACTGCACTCCTGTAATACACACACCACTTTTGTACAGGACTGCTGCCATTTTTCATGTGAGAAAGCAGTTATATGAAGTGATAGGAGCTTTCAGAAGTGAAAGAATGGGCACTACTTTTAATTTAACAGAAAGTAGCATTTCAACCTTTAGCCTTGCTAGTGAACTTGTTAGTAATGTGATGTGTCACATAAGTTGCAGCGAAGTCATGCATTGCACCTCAAGGATCAAGTATTGCTTCTCATTGAAAATGTAAGGAGGTTTCACAGTAAATTCCCGTTTCAATTCATAAGCTCTATTATGGTTTTCCAGTTGAAAAATAGTGTCCAGTACATAGCGATTGGTCTTAGTATGAAAACTTTCATACTGACCAGAAATCAAACATTTAAGGGTCACGGGCATTCACAACATCCTGGATCATGTCACTTTATTCCAGCATAACACAGACACCTGTGTCTTATAGTAACAATTCAGTCTCCCATGATGCAATTTTACTGTTGTAGCCAATCTGCCAAAAGTATCTTGAAGTGGCTTTTAAGATAAATTAACAATAGATACATAATTAATGACTCCTTTGTTTCACTGGAATGAAAGCCTTGTGCGGGATTGCTGTGTCACAAGGCATCCTGACAGGTTTCAGAGTAGCAGCCGTGTTAGTCTGTATTCGCAAAAAGAAAAGGAGTACTTGTGGCACCTTAGAGACTAACAAATTTATTAGAGCATAAGCTTTCGTGAGCTACAGCTCACTTCATCGGATGCATTTGGTGGAAAAAACAGCAGTATTTGATTACACAATTCAGTAACACAAATGCTTTTAGTTGCTATTCTGGACAACCGTGCTTAAATTTTATGATCATTTTCAAGTTGTAAAGAGATCTAGTGAAATGAGCTAATAAAGCAGAGCAAAACATGACGGCACTTTACTTGCATTAGTTAATTGTAACAGAAGTACCTGCCCCATCAATTAAGCACAGTTAGTGTAAATATGTTTTACATAGTCTAATTATTACATTTTTGCAAGTAGAATTGGAATTCCATGGTGAAAGAGCTATGCAATGGTTTTTATGGGCAATATGCACGGATTTTTACATTGCTATGTTTATAACAGTTCTGTTGCCGCCAGAAGATTCCCTTGCATTTAAAGAAATGATAGAGTTTTAATTAGAGACAGGTAATCCATTTCAGAGGAGATAAAAGCCTGCTAAAAATGAGCCTAATTTGTGGGCTGAACTAAAGCCTAAACATTTTGCTAAGTACTCCCAATACTTATCTCTTCTAGGTCCTAATAATAGCATCATAGGGAGTGGATGCTATCCTTGCTGAAAACTATCTCAGGACATCAGCAAGTACAGTATGGCAATGTCTGGACTAGCTGTTACCTTCAGAATCATGTGACTTCTAGTGCCTTTGAGTGGATCCAATACATTCTGGGATACTTCTCGCATGGGAAAATCCTGGAGTACACAAGATTTCAACAAAGCAGCTCCAGAGAGCTGTTCTAGACATTACCAGTTTTTTAAATCTCTCATAAAAAGAAGACCTGCTAGGGGTCATGGATAAGAAATTGAGGGTCAAGGAAAGGAAAGGGTGGGGTCAGGGAAGATGCATCTATTTATGCTGGAACAGAGGTAGAGAGAAAAGATTCTGATAAACAAGAAAATTCTGTGGACCTTCTGAGCTTCACCCAGTCCCTTGTCATAGAAGGTTATAATGGCTGCTCTGAAAGGACACTTTTTGGGAATTAAAAATATATTGTGAATTATGCACCAGTTCACTTCCATAGGCATTTGATACTTGATGTTAAAGATGCCATTGACTTTAAAACTAAGATGTCAGGTTTTTTTAAACAGAAAAATCTTTAAAAAGAACACTGTTAGGCACACAATATAGTTAATCGTAAAACAAAAACAAAACAAAGACCCCAAACTCTTACAAAATTCATGAGCAATAGCAATGTTTCCGTGATTTTTTTAAATTCTACTAGAAATAGGGGTGTCATTTTTAAATTCTATTCCCCTTCATTTATTGTAAACCAAACTTGGCAGCATTATGCTAGTACATGAGACCTAGAAGGAAAATTAATTTAAAGCTAAAAAACACTTCACAACTCAACTCAGAAGAATGCAAAAAGTTCATCCAAACTCAGAGAAGACAAATTAAAGTGTATCAAGAGTGAAAAGTGCAATTTATTTATTTATTTTTTTTAGTAGTGTGAGGGGATGGTAGGCAAGGATTTTTTTAAAAAAATGGCAGAGGATCTCTATGCAGTTTAATGGCAGAAGATGAATATAATAGGCTTGAGAAGCTATCACTAAAAAGATACATTTGACATTTTAAAAAAAAACTTAGATTCAATCAATTTTAAACAATAAACAGAAATATGGAGTAGGTTTCAGTTTAAGGATGTGATTTTGATTCCCAGGCATTGCTCATGTAAATGCTCACAAATAAGCTTAAAGGTCCCAATTTCAGAATTAAATGAACACTTTATATTGAAACAATATAATAAAATCTTGCTTTTTGTAAATCTAAAAATCATTGTTTCAGACTCTTTAAATAATAAAATATAAGAGGCTTTAACAATCCATTTTAATGAACAAACATGTTAGTATAGTGGATTGTAACATCTACTGTGGTAATAAGACTTGACAGGGTGTTCATTGTTGTACCACAATTGGCTTGGGTGTCTTGTGAGGCACAAGGCCAAAGGCCAACTGCTTTCAACTAACGAAGAGTGAATGTAGACCAACAATACATGCCCTGTAGTATTTTCTTGAAAAATACTACCTTATTCCAGGTGTAGAATGGATTTATGTTCTGAAGTGAAACAAGATGGGCAAGAGGCATTTAAAATTATTTCACCCACTGTTTAGAGATCTAGGTGCATGCCATGTTAGTGTGATTGCAACATCATAGTCACTCAACTGTACCTCAGTAGAAGCCAATCAGATCCACTTGATTTCCTGATGAAACATAGTCTCTAATTAGAGCAACATTTTTCAGTGGAATACACCTTAAAATGGATATAATCTGTTTAATTATGAAAATGAGGACATTATATGCTACACTGCTTGGAAAAAGTGACAAATTACATTCACACATACAAAAGAAAATGGAATTTGACCTCTGAAAAATCTGATTTACAAAAATAGTTTCTCACTGAATGGTGAGATTTATGAACTCATGCAACAAGTTTGGCTGCATCAGTCCGGTTACTATATTGACTTTACTCAGGAGAAATACTGTGCCAAAAGGAGCTTGCCAAAAGAAAAAAAAAGAGCAAAGTCTGTGGTTCTCTTATTTAACAAAGCTCCCTTCCCATGTGCATAAACGACTATGCTTCCCTTAAAGCATAAAAGCTACTGAAGGTCTGAGATCAGCAAAAAGGCGGTGGGGGAGGAAGAGGGCAAAACATACTGCTCGTGTGAGTGGAGAATGTCTATTCAGAGAAACAGCAACATAAGAACAAAGGGGTCACCTTGAGTTTTGTTCTGTCCACCCAGAAGCTTTACAATAAAAGCCAAATACTTATGAACAACAACATTTGTTGAAACATCACTGAGACACTGCCCATGAAAAATAAAGCAGTTTCTGAAAGGAAAAAAAACCCACCAGTGAATAATATAAGGGGGATGTTTTCTAATTCTTTAAGGAAAATATTTTTGGCCAGGTCCAATGCCTGGAATTGTCACACTCTTTTTTCTAGACAAGATTTTCTTTTGTAGCTATTCCCCTCTACTGGCTGCTTTTCTAGTTAGCAAAGAGAGAAATGATGACATTTGAGGGAGGAGGGATTGCGGAGAATTCAGGCTACGCATGCATGTTTAAATTTGGTATGTTAGTTCATCTAGATTTACTGGGGGCAGCAGTAGGAAGAATAAAAGGAGAAGCTATTTTCTGACTCCCACACTGGCCAGAAGGGACAGGGCCTGTGGCTATGTTATCACAACTTTGCAGCACCTAATTTCTTTTTTCCCCCTCAATTGGCAACCATCATGTTGATGATGCCAGCCTCCCCATAGGCTGGTTTGTCTCTGTGCTGGCCATGAGAGAACACACAAGCAGGGATACAGCCTCTTTTCCCTCATCCTTTACAAAGGTTTTTTTTCCTACCTGAATTTCCACATATTACAGGGGTATTTATTCTTTCCCGCACTGGAATTTGGGATGGACTTTGGAAAACCAATGTTCATTTTCCTCTGTTCCTTATGAACTCCAGCCCACCACTATTACTGGCTTCAGCCAATGGACAAAGTTCAGTGGGACAGTTTTATGAGGTTCCCCTTGTCACTCCTCCTCCACAAGTTCTCTCACTTCCTACATACAATGAATGGGTGCAAACAGATTCTGGGCAGCCAACAGCCTTCTCTACTTCACAAGTGGTGCCCAGCTGCTTGTACTGAGACTTATGAATAGTTCTACCCATCTACCTCAATTTTTTCCCCCCAAGGAGCCCAACTCCATAGTATCTGGCACTTTACTAAAGCTAACCAGTTGTCACAACATTTGTCTGGCAGGTATGCATCCTCCACCTGTCATTTTCCAGATGAGAAGCCTAAAAGTTGAAGATTGGAAATTTTGGCAGTGTCTAAAATTAGGCACTCAATTCTATATTTAGGCACCTAAATTAATGGCCTGATTTTCAGAGGTGCCAAGCATCCCCTGGGTTCTACTGATGTTCCATATTTACTCTGGGTGCCTACATATGGCCTTGGATGCCTAACAGACTCGCAGGATTCAAAATTTTGACCTAAGTGACTTGATGCAGGCTAAAGGGACTCACCAGGTAACATCAGGGATTGAAAGCAGAAGGCTTTTTACTCCTAGTCCTATTTTATTTCATGCTGATGAACTGCCCCTTTCCCCTTGAGCTGTACTGGTAACTCAGCAAAGGGCCATATCAATTGTGAGCAGCCAGGTGGAAGCCAGGAAATGAGTAGTAGTGAGTAGTGGCATCCTGGACAGCATGCTTAGTTGTGAAGTGGTTGGGGATCCCATTGGCCAAATAATCAAGGGATGTGGGGCAATGGCTTTCATGGGCCTCAAAGACCAGCAGTGTTCAGCTGTGGGGGAGAATCATCGATAACCTGCAAGTGGTAGTAAAGACTTACACAATGGGAAGCTTTCAACTCTAGCAGTAATTTTACACTTACAGGGCTATCTTCACAAGGAAGAAGGGTAGAAACAGGCTAATAATAGAAATTTATATTAGAATGGACATTTTGAGGCTCCCCAAAACTGCAGTCTTCACAGGTCCCAAAGGTTGGCTCTGCCTTCCATGAATTGAATTAAAATAAAAACAACAAAACAAAAAACACACCATCACATATGGTCACAAATGGATGAAAGTTCTCAAGGAGTCAGGCATTTGCATTGGAAGGCATGCAAAACTGGACTTGCTGCCTCACAGATGCGCTGGTTTGGGTTCCTCACTTATGATTATGGAGAAGGGGGAACAGGGCCCTGCCTTCTTCTTGCAAGGGCTACCCAACATTAGTCATTTGCAGATAGTTGCATGTTGATAAAGCTGTAGGCAATTTCACCATTAAATCAATGCGTTTCCTTTCTCCTATGTCCATGGCAAGTGGTATGGTATTTGTCTTCTGTATAAGCACCATTTTGTTTAAGAGGAAGATGGGCAGGAATACAGTTGCTCAGTGGAATGCCAGGATTAAGTTAAGCATGATTAACAGAAAGTACACAATATTGTACAATTCCTGTTAGAAATGTTACAGGGATGTTGGATATGGAAAAACCCCTTCCCTAACATAAGTGTCTATAAAAATGGACCCTGATCATAAATACCTGAATAAAAATTATTGTAATGTGATTAGAAACTTGGGAATTCATATTTTGAAGCTGGATGCACTATTACTTCCCCTTTACAGTAGTTGGTCCCTTTTTATAGCAAAACAGCATATCACTGAATTATTAAAAATAAAACATCTTTCTGCTTGTGGGTAAATTATACTCTAGAGAATTACATTCAGAAATGGTGAAGTAGTAAATGTGTCCTGCTAGAAACTTCATGAGTTGTGTTATCCCCTGAAAAAAATGTACACAAACTAATAAAAAAATCTAAAGAGTAATCTGAAAGGGTGAGTTAAGGGTTTGATCAAAGACCATGGAAGTCTTAGGAGTCTTATTTATCCCAGTGAGCTTTTAATCAGACCCTAAAATGAGCTGCCTTCATATTTTTTGGCAGAGAAAATTACAGTACAGGATTGTACTGTCACTTTCAAACATCATTTTTTAAAACTCATGGCATGTACTAGGTACCAATGGAGCTTCACTTCAACTTTGGAATCCTTGTGATTGCAGAGTCAAGATATTAGCGTGTCAGTAGCAGAAGTTGGCAGAGCTGTCTTTTTAGCATCTGGGTAGTGAATCTTTTACATATATGATTAATCAGGAATATTCTTTATTTTACACCCTCATTATTTGCTGTTCTTGCTACATCCTCCCTTTGGTACAGATGCCACATCAATTTACACCTGACATAGCTTATGGCACCATTGACATTTTGAAATTGGACTGCAATGCCTGCATTTCAGGGTAGTGCTGGGGGAGAGGGAGACAAATCAAAACATTTTAAAAACATCATGCAAGCTCTGTGAAACACACAGTTGCTACAGACTGAATAGCGAACATAAAGCTTAAGCTCAATGTGATGTTGTCTGCTGATTCCATAAACAACAAACAAAACCTTTGAATAAACAGCTTGAGTGAGTTGTTTTCCCTGTGGTCTGAGAACCTGCTAACCCTAGACAAATTGTATTCAATATGTAAAAGTCTCATTATCGGAGATCTCTGATTAAAGAAACTGAATTTGTGCCATTATATTCAGTGAAGGATTAACTACTACAGTCAGTTACCTGAAGGGAGAAAGAAAATTTAACTCTTTCATGGTGCACTTCATCCAGAATTGTTTTTAAGGATAGCCAATTACTAAGAAACAAATAATTCTGATGCAATCCCATAGCAAAAATAGTGCCACAACATAGCCATGCCACAACAATAAAATAGTGTGCCTGGAGTTATGTGAAAAGTGATTACTTAAATATCTAATGGGGGTGACAAGGTGGCAACTGAATTTATAAATAGTCAGGGAGAAGACCATTTACTGTATTTACTTTTTCCATTTAACCATTTTCTACATGGCTTCCATTTTCTATTGCAATATTCATTCTAATGACAGTAGATATTTATCTGTACTAAGAATCCCACATTTGCATTAAATAGTACCTTTCTCTACAAGTAGTCCCACTTGAAACCAGCATGACTACTTGCAGAGTAGATTATTAATGAACATGAGTGAAGTTTGCAGAATCTACCTCTTAATTGGAAAAACTCAAACATGCATTTAGTGAATTGGAGCTTGGATTGCTTTCTAAATACTTCAGTATTTGAGCTTAATGGGAATATTCACATGCATAAAGTTATCCACGTGTTCAAGTACCGTGTTGAACTGGGTCCTTGGTCATTAATAATGGACTATTTCCACCCTGTTCCCTGTTATGGCTAGGTAATAATAGCGATAATGTAAACAATATAAGCCTGATTGTAAAGGAGGGAGGAGCGTGGAAGACACACACAAGGTAAATATTTGTTTTGGTTAAGGATGAAAGTATTCGATCGGTTTAAAAAAAGGGGATACATTATTAGGATGCTTTCTTTGAATCAACTTAATTCCTTCCAAAATGCCTTATGGAGTGGCTGTTTAGTATTCATCTCCATACTCCTGTACAGCAATGGCTGTTAATCTTCTAAAAGGTACAAAAATGGGAAAAAACATAATAGTTCTACAAGCAGGCTTATTTTTGCCTATCTGCCTTAGTATTTTCTTAACAAAAAATATACAATTCTAATAGTTAAATAAGTTAAATAGCTAATACTATAAAAACAAAGGAATTTATAGCCTAGCGTACCCAAGAATCAGTGATGCCGCATCACCACTCTTCTGTTTTCAAGGTCAGTGCTAAGATAACACATAGTACATATTATACAATTGTATAGTATAGGAGACATGATAGAATGAGCCATAATTCAGCTTGGCCCTGAACTCCTAGCATAAATACTGAGTGAACTGTACCTACACCCTCCATTGCTTCTCATTGTGTAGTTAACTTATTCATTCGCTGCTAGCCCCCAGCAAGCAAAACCCAAAACAGGGAGGGGAAATGCCCGAGCCATGTTCATTCAGATCTCAGTCTTACCAGTTCAGATCTGGAGTTACTCCATAGACCTTAATAGTGCAATGAAATTAGGGTTGCCAAGTTTGGTTGGATGTATTCCTGGAGATTTCATCACATGACAATCTTTAATTCCTGGAGACTCCAGGCCAATCCTGGAGGCTTGGCAACCCTAAATGGAATAAGTGGACTTGTTCTGGTTTTAGATCAGCATAAATGAGATCAGAATGTAGGCCATTTTGTTGTTTAGGTCTCTAGAAATATACAGAAAATGTGGTTGGTATTTACTGGATAGATTTCTACCATATTCTGAAAAGTTACCTTTGACATGAAAGCCGCTGCTCAAAAATATAAAATGTAATTAGCTTAAACAGCAACAGCAAAACCCCTAGCTACACACAGACATACACATACATTTAGGAAGATAAACAAAAGAGAACTTGAGGAAAACCTAGAGGAAAGGTAAGGGTTTTGTTGTTGTTGTTCACACGCACATGCACACACGCACCCAGTTTGTTCCAGGAAATGTCTAAAATGCCTTCTGGTAACTTTTAAATAAACATGAAAATCTCTCTTTGAATTCAAAATGTTTCAAATAATGACAAAAAAGAAGTGTGCTTGGACTATAAACAACTAAAAGTAAACTAAGGTCAGGAATCACTCTCCATAATTAAAATACATTATCTTTATTTTCAGACTTCAGTTTTCTATCACATAACTGCATTAGACTTGAACAAGGCTTTAATGTGCTGCACAGTAATCTTTTCCTGTTCACTAATACCAACAGACCTAAGCTACCTTTTGCAGCTAGAATCTAACATTTTGGGTACACGTTACTGTCATAGTTTCATTTGTCAGTAAAACCTTGTTTACTTGCTTCCTGTTATTAATTATGGGAAACAGGATCCCTGCAAACTATAAGAGAGGCTCTTTTAACTCCTGTCTAGACTTTTCAAGGCAAACTATAGATGAGTCCTTTAATGTTTGTGCAGAGCCAGAGACTGAAAAAAAAAATTGTTACCTCACACAGCTTAAGACTGCTTATCTCACTCTCACACACAAAAAAAACCCTTAAATCACTGCAGCTCCTACCCTTCTTATTAGGCACTAAAGTAACATTTTCTTTCATAGTTGGAGACTTTCTTCATCTGTCACACTGATTAATTAACAGCTCCCAGTATGAGCTCTGAGCTTCAATAGCCTACTGAAAGCGAGAGAGAAAGATCAACATTAAATATTCCATAAAATGCTGAAAAGGAAAAATGCTCTCTTAATAGGAAGGGATCTCTCATACAAAAAAACTAGCCTAATTTCTGTTTTGTTACATCACACACATGCTAATATCATGCAAGGAGCTGAAAGCAGATGTATTGGGGAGGACTAGTTAGGAGAAAAATTGCCGTAGACTTTAAAAAAATATTTAAATCAGACTATGTTTGCTGAGAGGAAATGGGGGCCTAGAATACCAGCACTAAACTAATGGAACAATTTTCACCAGTGTTGTAAAAGCTAGTATTAACCTACTAGAAAAACAAGCCTGTAACACAACAAAAGTTTATACACCAAGATCTGGGGGGGAAGATAGATTTTGCAGAGTCTCAACCTACAGCTCACCAAAAAACATTTACACATTTGTGGGTTCTCTCTCCCCTTCCCCTAAACTGTTACTGTCTGGCAGTTATTTTAAGAGTTTGACTTTCTACCCCCTTTTCTAAGCCCTTCCAATAGTGCTGAGTGGACAGAAATTATAGATGCAAGAAAAGCTGACAAATGACTAAGGCCCCTCCCCAAGTGCCTCAGACAGTCAAAGCTCCTGCCAAAACATGCCTGAAAGCTAGTGAGGAGACAAAGACACAAAGATTCCATTTTCTCAGTGAAAATAGATTTCATGTGTAGAACACCAATGAGAATAATAGAACACTGACACATGCTTGCATTTTCAGAAGCAAAAATAGGAATGAATATTCCAAGGATGACTGAAATTATACTTGATTATACAGCAAGCCCAACAAATGTTGTTTAACCCAATAAGCTTTTCAGACTGCAAAATGGTGTGATAGTCTAAAGAATTTGTTTCAATAATAGAAAGCCTGGGGTTCAACAAAATCCAACTTGATCCTACCCTGCTTACTAAGAATAAACTTTGCTATAGTACATATGCAATTAAAACAAAGCAAATTTAAAAAGCTATCTTTCTCAAATGTTTGGTGAGGTATTAAAAACCCCCAAGAAGGTTTGATACTATTAAAAGACTCCCCCACCCCCCAGCATGTCTCATTACTAGAACTGCAGAGAGTTTAAAACCCTGATACCCAAGCCTCTGCAATCTTGCAGGCTTTGCATGGTAAGTACATTTTTCCTTATTAGGATCTGTAGCTGGCATTCATCAATGAGCTGGATCTGGTCTGTCTTGGAGCTGCACAAATCAGCAGAGAGTTGGATGCAAAGTAGCGAGGTGGAAGGGAGAGGAAGAGCACGATTTCTCTTTGAAAAGAGTCTGTTCATCAGGAAATTGGGGTGAGGCTGTGCAACTGGGAAAGGGGAAGATTTGTGTGTTCAAATTTCTGATTTAAATGTAAGAAGAATATTTACACTAAAATACACTAAGTTAAGTGATTTTTTAAAAAAATATTTGGATAGCTCTGATCCCACTTCTTTATCACTTAATAGCAAAAGCAGCTATGATTAAAGGAAGTGTATAAGCTTCCCTTGGGCTCACAATTTTGGAGATCTTTGTTGGGGGAAGTGAGGATGTATGCAAGGGCTTGCTCATTAGTATGTTTTTTCCAAATACTTGCAGCTCTGATTACTGTTCATCAGAATGCAGCACTCTTGTTAAGCAACTACTTATAATAGCCCCCTTTTTTCTTAGCAGGTCTGCTGCTATTCGATATACCCTCCACAGTCCAGTAAACCAGCAGACTTTCAGCAGAAACATTAGGATTTACAAAATACTATATGATTAACAGGTTAAAAATATAATTAACTATACCTGTTGAGGTAATAGACTAAGAAATAGCACTGGGGATATTTTAATTTTTATAATATTTTAAATACAAATTCAACCCTCTCCTTCCTTCCCCAGGCCCCCTACACTCATACCAAAGGAGTCAATGTAGGGCAGGTTTCACACTTCAGGCTAGATCATGATTGCCACAAGCCCTGCACGAGGCATGGCACATAGCTGTGGCACCCCAGGGGCAGCACAAGAAAGGATCTGTTTGCCTTTCAAGCAATCCCTTCCCTTCTTCTCCCTGGCTTGTACCACAAGCCATTAGGATATGCCCAGGAGGACTCTGCTGTGAGGACCAGCACATTGTGAAGGCCAAAATCAACTTTCCACTCATTCCCTACCCCTTCCCTGTATACCCAGATCCAGGGGCTAGGCAGGCCATGCTGGGGGGTAAGGGAAGTTCTTAGTCCCCTTATTGCTCTGTGTAGACCATATTGTACTCAAGTCTTCACCATTTGCCTTTTCTATATATTTCTGCACCAGGGTAAATTTTAGAAACATAGGGCTATCATGAGGTTAACCAACAATAGAAAACAATAAAACACTGAGCAAACATCATTTGTGTTACACTAAGTTTGAGAAAGTTACTTAAGAACAATAAGCGAACAATGGAAAATAGTGCTGAGAGATATTGAATGCTTGTCAAACACAGGCAGGCACAGGCCCTACCCCATAAGAATCAAAGAAATGTTAAAGATAGGGAAGAGGGATGTAATATGGAAGCAAAGTGAACAGTGAGGATAGGCACATGTTGGATTAACTACAGATTTATTAATTTGTTTTTTAAAAAGATATAAAATTAAAAAGTTTCCTCCACAAGTCCTTCCACTAAGGTCCCAATCGCTATAGACACTCCCCGACCCCCAGTTACTTAGATCCCTAACCTGGGTGTCCTCTTCAACTTGCACCTCTCCTTAGAGCGCCTTACATACAGGCAGTTTCTCAGGGCTTGTCCAAATGGTGACTTAGTGTGCAGCAAGCTGAGGTTTGAATGTACTAGTTTTTTGATTGCAGAATCAATATGACAACTTAGTTGACAGCAGGCTAGTGTGGGTAGATTTACATCCTGCCTCACTGCGTGTGATGGATAGGGCTACTCTCTATTGTAAATCTGGGTTTGCGGGACCTGGGCTTGTGGACTTGGTGTTTCCAAGCCCACACTTGAGTGTCCACACTGCATTGTAACACCAATTAATAATTGCTGGGCCTGGGTCTCACAACCTTGCTAGCATCTCCATACTGCAGTACTCACACCTTATGACAATTCTGTGGCTTGACCTGTGTCCATCATTGCAAGATGACTGGGCTTGGGCCTGAGTCATAGTGGGACTCTGGTTCTGACCCACACCCCAAGCAGGGCTCTAGAACCCAGGCCCTGAGTTTTTGCTGATCCATGTGTGGACAGAAGAGTAGGGGTTGGGCTCCAACCTGAACCAGAGCCTCAGCTTATTGTGCAGTGTGGACATTCTGCAAGTCTCTGTGTAGAGAAACCCTAAATGTGTTCTGCATCACATCTTTAAGATAAAAGAAAAGGAGTACTTGTGGCACCTTAGAGACTAACAAATTTATTTGAGCGTAAGCTTTCATGAGCTCCAGAGCTTACGAAAGCTTATGCTCAAATAAATTTGTTAGTCTCTAAGGTGCCACAAGTACTCCTTTTCTTTTTGTGAATACAGACTAACACGGCTGCTACTTTGAAACCTATCTTTAAGATAGCCTTTTCTGTCTCCCCACACAGCTACAGATATCACCCAGGTCCTCTATCTTAATTATTGCCACATCCTTTCCACCAGCCTTGCCCAATGCAGTCTTGCCCCATTCATAGCCATTCAAAATGCCACAGCTCAGTGGTGGGCAAACTTTTTGGCCCAAGGACCACATTTGGGTATGGAAATTGTATGGCAGGCCACAAATGCTCACAAAATGGGGAGTTGGGGTGTGGGAGGGGGTGAGAGCTCAAGCTGGGGGTGTGGGCTCTTGGGATGGGGCCTGAAATGAAGAGTTCAGGTATGGGAAGGGGCTCCAGGCTGAGGAAGGGGTTGGGATGTGGGCTCCGGGGTGCAGGAGGATGCTCTAAGCTGGGACCAAGGAGTTCAGAGAGCGGGATGGGGATCAGGGATGGGGCAGGTGATTGGGGTGCAGGCTCCAGGCGGCACTTACCTCAAGCAGCTCCTAGAAGCACCAGCATGTCCTCCCCTCCAACTCCTACACAGAGGTGCGACCAGGAAGTTCTGGGCGTTGCCCCATCCACAAGCACCACCCCTGCAGCTCCCACTGGCTGCGGTTGCCTCGGACCTCGCTCTCCGGCAGTGGCTTGAAGGCCAGATGCGGCCCCTGGGCCGTAGTTTGCCCATCCCTGTTCTAGCTCATTACTTCAGCTGTGCCACCTCCACCAGTTCCCTGTACATCACATCAAATACATGCTTCTGCTTTTCCCTTCCTATCTCCTGGCTACTTCTCTCCTAGACTATCAAGAATTTGACACCAACATCTGCTCAGCCAGTGATGGCAGCCTTTATTGTCCACTTCTTACATTTTCAAACAAGCACCTTTGTGCTTTCTCCTATGCTGCCTTGCACCCATGGTAAGAGTGCATGTAAACATCCACAAAGCCCTTTCATTATCCTCTTTCAATTCCCTCTTTGAAACTTTCTGTTGCTGTGGTGTTAACAAATTAACAGTTAGGGAGCTAGTGTGCTGAGACCACTGGCTATCATTTGTTTTCCTTTGCCCTTGTCTGGCTGTCTCCTGATGTCTCATTTTTGACTTAGATCATAAACTCTTGGGGCAAGGACCATGTTTTTGTTCTGTTTGTATAGCACCTAGCACAGTGCCTGGGCACTATCACAGTACAATACACTATTTACCCTCCTCTGTCTTCCCTCCACCACAGAACACTTTGGACTTAGAAATAAGAAATATGAAACAAGACAAAATTTGTAAGCAGGAGAGGTAGAGCTATGCTTTATCTACTACAATTAGTAAGCTCACCTCTCCAATAAACAATACAAAAGAAAAAGGTTTGAGAGGATAGTTAGCTCAAGGAAGTAGATGACAAACAACATTACACATTAAACAGATTGACAAATACTTCCCTTTAAACAGGCATATGCTGGTCTCTTCTCCCATTCAGACAACACTATGTATTTATGTTCAAATATTTTATAGAAAAAAGGCTACTTCTCACATCAATTCCTTAAGATTATTTCTATCTATAAATGCAACAATTGAGAATTAAGTCTCATATTCTTGTCTTTAATTCCTCCTAATATGTCTGAATCTGTTGCAACGATCACAAGTCCTGGCAATGACTGCTACAGGGTGAGCAAGGCAGAGAGATATTCAACCTCTACTCTTAAGTGACTTGCTTATAGACAATTGTAAATTTGTCAGACACTTGGGATAAAATTTATTAACATTAATGGGGATTGCATGATTAAATCTCTGTGCATTGCACTGAACATTTAGTTGTTAATGTTACTTCAACACTGGGTTTAGGGTGATTTAATTTCCTGGTTTTTGTTATAGTCATAAGAAAGGCAGGCAAGATTTTTCAAAGCCATCTAGAGGACTTAAACATCTTCCATTAATTTTAACGGAAGATGCATGTCTAAATCCCCTAGATGGCTTTGAAAATCTCAACTAAAAAGTCTCCTATAGAATCAGTATGAGAATTAACTCCACAGGCTTTAATAGCCTGTGAAGTTTATGCTATTGTAGTATTCCTCTGACTGAGAACTCTTTATAAAGCAACACAGTCCATCACAAATAAATATTACAATTTTGTTTGTTTTACCATAACAGTTCAATGTGAGACCGTCCCATTTAAGAAAAATAATTTTAAAAACCCAACAGTTTAATAAAGTGAATTTTTGACAGAGAAACTCAAGTGCTTGTTATTGGGATCTGTTCTAGAGGTATGCCATTCTGGAAAAATTTTCAAACCTTCATGGCAAAAGTGAAGCTCCTTTAGAAATCCCAACACTAAGAGCGAGGCATCCAATCTCACAGAATTTCAATAGGAGTCAGGCATCTAACTCCCTTAGGCTCTTTTGAAAATTCCAGGCTAAACTTCCAAGTCTGTCTTCAGGCATTGAGATGGAAGGTTGGCCTGATTTTCAAAAGTGTAAAGAATCTGCAGCTTCTATTGACTTCAACAGGATTTAAGAGGGCTCAGGTTTTTTGTGTTTTTTTTGGATAATCAAGCTATTTCTATTTAACTGTTTAAGAGCTTGTCTTCATTACCATGCTAAATCAGCAAAGCTGCATGGACGTAGTGCATGTGGTTAAGACGCGCATTGCTGACAGGAGAGCGCTCTCCTGTTGCATAATTACTCCACCTCAGTGAGAGGTAGAAGCTACATCAGTGGGAGACTTTTTCCACAGAGCCCTTAGTTGACCTAACTTACGTTGCTCAGAGGGGTGGCTTTTTCACACCCCAAGTGATGTAAGTTACATCGACTTATGTAGTATTGTAGACAAGTCCTTCATGTGTACTTTGGGGTTAGGCTCTCATGTTTGAAAAGTTTGGCCATAATGTGCATATTATGTAAATATATACATACAGCAAAACTGTACTATGAAAAATAGCACTACACAGATTTTTGTGTTTTTAAAATGACCAACAAAAAACAGGATCTTGACACCCTGCTGACTTGCATCATTTAGTTAAAAAAATAAATAAATAAACCCATGCCTCACTTTGTTGGAATTTATTATTGTGTGTCTCCTCGCCACCAATAATTAACTATTCAACAAAAACAGCAAAAAATGTAGAAATAGAAAAAAGTAACCAGCTATTTCTAACATTACTGAAAACTAAATTACATTTTATTTAAGTTTCTCCCAGTTCAAAACCTTGCCTACTTAGTTTTACCCAAAGCAAACTGTCAGACAAACATAAACCGCTTGACATCAAAATAATAATGTATTATAATATGTAAATAAAAACAACTCTGATAGAGATTTAACACTAGGGGTCCCTGCTATACTAATGTCAGGATCAATTTTCAGCTGATATATTTAACAATGTCCTGAGCTATCACATAAAATTTCATGTTTCTTTGTCTTCCAGAGGAATTGGAGCAGAATTGCAGATCAACAAATGAAGTGAGCTGAAGGCAATTTGACCAATGTCTTCTGTGTGAATTCCACAGAGCCTGATGAAGCATGTTCTCAGGTCTCCAAGGTACAGCACAGAGAGTCAGTTGTGCCATAAAATTAAGAAATTATTAGAGTAAGCCGTTTTCTTGACTTTCATGAAAATGCCAGGAATACAGAGAAGTCTTGCACTCTGCATTAAAGTACATCTTTCCTAACTGGCATTTACTAACATTTTATTAAACATATGCCAATTCTGCCAAATAATCAGGAAGTGAAGGCGCCCTAACACAAGGGCAGAGACTGGCTTTTAAGAAGCTTCACCTGTCTCATGCAGTCTGGTATCTTAAACTATTTCTGTGTTGCAGAGTGCAACATAGTTTTTGAAGGATAGACAAAAAGGACTAAGATGAAAGCGATTTCAAAGCAATCCTGTAAGCCTTTCTGCAGGAATCAAAATCATATAGAGACTGAAATAAACGGACAAGAGTTTGAAATAGGCTATAAAATATCATGGCAAATTTTAATTTAGTTATTTTGTAGGAAAGGATCTCAAGTAAATGATGCTTTCTAATAAGGCACATGACAATCTCAATTATGAGAATCATTATTCTATGCACTGTGTGCTGTTTTATATTCCCAGCAGAAGGTTTTTCATCTCATCAAGAGTTTCCAAGGCCTTCTAGTGTTTCTGTATATGCAAAACATATTTGAGCTTCACTCTCTCCCCACCCCCCTGGCCAAAAGCTTCACTAATTAAAAAAGCCCTGTCAAGTGGTCAGACAGACTGGAACTAGAGGATTATAGGTAAGAGGGATGAAATGATGGGTTGAAAACTATAATTTCTCTCTCAGCGGTAACAGCAGAAGTAGCTGTCACAGACAGGCAAATTAAAAAAGCGGCTGCCTAGACTAGCAGGCTTTGTAATATCTTGTTCCCCAACAGAAAGTCATCCGAACCTCACTTATAAGATGCAATAACTGCCGGGTTGTCTCTTTTTCTCCCTCTTCCCATGCAAGCCCTACACTCTCTGGCTGGTTTCCTTCCGGTCCTTGCTCACTGATTCCATCCCTTCCATTCCCTCACTTTTGTCCTGCTGTGTTAACAGTAATTCCTAGGCTTTGGGCTAGTGTTCCATGCTGGGAGCTGCTAGCAAACAAAGAGAATACTTTTAAAAAGGAGAGAAATTGAAATGAAGAGGGGAGAAACAATCCCATTCTATCCACTTTTGTATACATGCTTAAGATTGTTCAACGTGAGAGATTATTTATACACAATGTTAACCACATTTGGTGCTGGGCGGGGGGGGGGGGGGAAGCTCTATCCAGTCAACCGAGATACGGAAAATTCCCTCTCAAAAGTTCTTTAGGAAAAGACAAATGACTAATGTGCATGTAAGAAATATGGTGAAGTAATTATTATCTACTTGTAGCTGAATATTTTCAGACAGAATGGGAGCTTCCTGTCTCCCCAGTCCAATTTCCAGCCTATTTACTCTGAATCTCTCAGAAAAAGTTGCTGTGTTATCTTTAAAACGATTTGTCACATGATGGAGTGTGTGTTATTCTCTAGTACTGCAATTGCTTGAAGCTCTGTGGGATACTGCACCCAAAGAAAGGTGAACCACTGTAAAAACAAACATACATACATGAAAAGCTCAGAGACTTTGGCCCAAATTCTTATTTCTACACCAGCTGCAGATTCCCCCAGAACATGGGAAACCTTGGCTACCCGTTTAGGACAGCTTTCAGGTCCCTGTACCGGCAGAGCCAGGATTTGTCCCCTTTTGTGTCTGCATGTTTATATTGTGACATCATCCCATCTGTCTAGTCAATTTATGTGTGGGGGTCTGCAGTCAAAACAAATTTATCACCTCAGATTTGCTATTGGTGTGTTGCCTCGGAGCTGGGATTTCAAACATTGCTGTAGCTTGTGATTCTGTTATTGTTGTCGATAACGATAGTGCTGTCACTTACATGGTGTCTTTCATTGGAAGGTCTCAAAAGCTCATTATGAGCATTAAGAAAACCAGTTTTACAGAGGAGCTGTGAGGCAAGCAGTGTATCCATTTTATGGATGATAAACAGAGTCACAGAGGTTAAGTGATCTGTCCTAGGTCATACAGTGACATTTGATGAATTCAGACAGTGAATTAGTGACAGCAAAGCCAGCACTTCAGGTGGGACTGTGAAAATTCATTTCCAGGCCCCCCCTTCACTGCGATCATCAATCAACTTATGGTCCACACTTCTGCATAGGGCCAAACTAAGAGCATGGGAGATTAGCAAAATGATCCTCTGGACTACATCCAAAATTTAGTCAAGTCACATTTTATAGAGAAAATACAGACTTGATGAAGATCTTTAGGTTCTTCCCACAGATCCTGCTTCATAAACTGGACCCGGCTGCTTGTTCCTTTCAAGTCTAGGTATTAGCCGACATTTAGCATCGGTTTAATAATTTCCAACCTATCTTCATAAGGAAGAGGGCCAGGAATTTAAGAAGGGAGATTGTATATTTACATTTCTACTTCCATCACATTACAGAGGTCCAGGACTTCGTAGTGGGTAGTGAGTGGGAGGAGGGAAAGGATGGCTCCCAAGAGCCAGAGCAAGGAATCCAACCCAAGAGTCATGGCTTCCCTACCAGTGTTTTGTTCACTAGACAACACTTAACTGCAGCTTTTGACTAGCAATGCTGATTTTTGTTGGTATTTTGCCTTTCAATATCAGCCTCTAAAGAATGTAGTTTTTAAAATGAGGATTACATTTACGGCCTGTCAAACATAGCAGTGTTCTTTTAACAAACTCCATAAACACTATTTAAAAATATATCTTGCATATACACTAGTGATGCACTTACCCAATGGTAGAGAGAGGGAGGTAGAGAGACACAGCGGAGCAGGGAAGACAGGGCACAGAAAACCCTTTGGCTCTTGTAGCATAAGCAGGAAGTGGGTTAACTGAAATCAAAGCCTTTTTGATTTTCCACATAAAATCCCGGGGGAGGGAAGGCCATTACATTTTTTTTTTATAAAAAACTGTATTCAAATATATGTGATAAACTAGAGATACTATAAATACTCATGAGGGGCAATATTGTACCATTTGCAATGGACCTCCAGTTCCACTTCCAACAAATGCTACAATACTGACCAACACAATTAAGTGTATTTGAAGTTCAAGGTTTTTCACATTGTCTTATGAATTCAAACAAGGGGTCACAGATAAGGGTAACATTACAAAGGAACATGAATCTATAACAAAAGTGGGCTAATTCTGCATTGTAGATAGGCATCCCTCTCCCCTCACCACACACATCTGATCTATTTGAGAAAAAGCAGCCCATACGGATAGCAAAAATTAGAATAGCATGTTAAGTGGAAAAAGCCATTCTAAATAAAGCAAAGTATGGGGTGCATGTACACATGTGCAAAAATGGAACCTGAGAATTTCTGTGCAAAATTCCATGGAACAAACGTGGATTTTTTCCCGCACTGATCTGAAAAAAAACATACCATGCTTGTTCAAATATGTATTTATTTTAATATATATATCACATACACATTATCACGTCACATCACATCAGTAAACATTGAGAAAACAGCAAGTTCTAGCTCAAACATTTGTTTGTTACTAAAAGGCAAGCATTAGAATTGTATGTTTAAATTTCATGTACTGGTGTAAATGTGATTTCCCTCCCCCCCGATATCTCTTATCCTTATTTAAATGAGAAAAGTGTGTTTCCTGGAAATTTAATTTTAGAATTTCTTAAAATGAAGTAGCTTGCAATACAATTAACAAAGGTTGGAACAAACAGCATAGCGTGATTTTGACATAACTAGAGCACATTGAATAGGATAGGGAAAAAATATTCAAAACAAGGCTAATCATTTTCTCTTGCCTGAATCCTACCCAAGCTTTCTTTCATAAGAGAACTATTAATATCATTATTTGCCTTAATCTGTGTTAGGTTTACTACTGTGGAAACACATAGTTACACTATGCTGTTCTATTGCTTCATTAAATGTGTTCATAAAGCCTATGCATATAGATTTATGCAGGCACCTCAGTAGCATTAATAGAAGCTGTGTGTAGAAATCCCTTGTATCTCAAGTGAAGAACAGACCACATTGTGCAAGGGGGAAAAACACCATCCATAAACAAATGTATAATGATTGAAGACTACAGATCTTAAAAGACTGTTGCACATCTGAAATATTCACTAGCTATATGCCTATATCATTAATTTCGTAGCATAGAGAATGGTGATTTGGAGTTTCAGACTACTTTGAAAACTTGATATAACCAAATAATTCAATTAATTTTGGATAGTGATGATACATCTGACTCCTCACCCCATGTCCTCTGTTTTAATGAATCATGCCATTTCGCTTTTTAAAAAGAGTATGGGACACAGAAGGCACAAAACTCAGAAGAACCATTATAGTGCCATTGCATGAAGGGAGAAAAGAGACCAGATAGGAGAAGTCCACAACCTTTGTTTGTCACACACTGAGCCAAGCTACATCATAATTAACTCCAAAGGAGTGCAGGGAAGGGAGAGTTGTGGGCAGATCATGTTGTGAGAAGGGTAAGGTTAATAAGTTTGAAAACTGCCCAGATTTTCAGCCACAAGACACAGTGGGCTCTGGCCACTAATATAGCCTGTTGGCCATAGTAGTGGCCACAGACTAGCTACATGGGTGTACGGAGCTGTAGCCTCAGACTGAAGGCAGCTACAATCCTCCATCCTGACTACTTTTACATTTACGAGGAATTTGAAGAGGGCATGGATTTGGGGATTTCATGCTGTGCACTTTTCTGCAAAAGATGACAGCAGTATATTAACAACAAGAGACAAATTGTACTACCACAACACAAATAATACACAAGAGTTGGTGTTACTATGTGTGGGCCACACTGTGCTAAACACTGTACAAACAGTGAGAAGAGTTTTTAGGTTAACTAGATAAGACAGAAAGGGTGCGAGGGGAAAAACAGAGGCACAGAAAGGTGAAGTGACTTGGCTAAGGTTACCTAGTAAGCCTGTGGCAGAGCTGAGAACAGAACCCAGGTGCCCTGAGTCCTTGATCAGTGGCCTATCCAGTAAACCACACTGCCTCTGCAAAGTGATGATTGGTTTATGTCTGAAAACATGGCACAGTTAACAAGAAAGGGGAACAGTCTGAAAATAGTGTGAATTTAAAAGGACTGAGTTTGGAGAGTATGGTAACATGGCAGCTCTCTCCCCTCCTTTCTTTGTTAGAATTTAGATAGGAGATTATTTATCAAATAAATTTACATTTCTCCTTAGGCAGAGGAAACTAGAGCAAATGGGGTTTTAAAGGTAAATGGAAGTCCAGTAATACAGCATTTCCAAAACTTTACTAACCCCGCCTCCCTTTCAAAATAATAAAGATACAGATGGAGAGGCCAGTTTATTGGAAAGGTCAAAACTAGGATGAGGGCCTATTATTCATACAGGATCAAGTTTACTGCAGCCTGTGGCAGACAGCAAAAGGGAAGAAGTGTGCTGGGATTTTAGTTCCCAGTTTGGTCACCTCAGCAGGATGCTTGTTGTATTGCCTGAAGTTCATCTAGCCTATGGGAGATGTACAAGGGAAGAGAAGAGAAACAGATCCTTCTCCCTGTAAAGAGGAGTCTAAAATGGCCAAATCCTGAAGCTTTGTGAGTTCCCTCAATTCCCATTGATTTTCTTGGAAACCAAGTATGACAAGGAGATGTTCAATACCTTTCAGGATCAACCTCATAGGGCAGTGGGAACACCACTTCCCAACTAAGAGCTACTACTTCAGAGGAGTAACCAAACATATTAAACAGAAAAAGAAATTAATTCTCCCTTGGAGCTATTAACCTGATTTTGAGCATTCTTTCACAGAGCTGTTGAAACATTTGGTGTCTCAGTAGCTTTGGTCTGATGACTTGCTTTAATTCAGATAGGGTTTCTTATTCATATTTAAGACATGATATCAAGCCACACACACTAGATTGGCACACAAAGGGATCATCTATATGCAGATCTCCGTTCTCCTGTGTAAAAAGGGGACTCCGCTTCGTCATGGTGGTTTTATTCCAGACCGCAACTAGGACGCTCAGAGAGTCCTCAGATGTGTACAAAAAGTGGGGAGACCACCATGTGTCCTGTCTGGGAACGAACCACATTCCCCAATGGTACAGTCCCATAAAATATACCACAAGGAGTAATTCACCAAGATTCATCCCTTTAACCTCCCTCCTGTGAGTTTTCCCATCAGAGGAGCAATGAGACCCATTTAAAAAAAATGGATAAGGGTTTGAGTGTCTACTGATATGAAGTTACAGTCAGAGTCATCTGTATGCATCTCTACTAGGGTGGGCAGAAATTCAGGTTCAGCTGTTAGTCACCAAATTTGGTGGGGGTGGGGAAGTGATGTAAAGAGACTGTACTACAAATACCTAGGCCAGTATTGGAAATACAAAATGGCACTTCTCATTCAGTTCAAATTTGACTTTAAACATTTTTAAAAGTTGCTGTTTTCCTTTACCTGCTATATAAGATGCCATATTCAGTTCTGAACTCCATACATGGTTCCCCCAGGACTTAAATGGCAATACTGTGACTTGGATGCAAATTTTGTCCCACTATATTATGCTTTACTGTACATTCTGTATCTACATCACTGCAGCCACATCCAGGGGGGTGTCAATAGATACAACATTCTCTGATAGCAAAATTGTATCCCTTCCTTCCTGCAATTACAACACTATTCCATACAACAAACACAGACATCTGGAAACCTACTACCATGATAGCAGCTGCGACTCCTGTTCTAAAATCAGGAAGTGAGCTGTACTCTCCTCAGGGTTTTAATTGTTATGGAACATGCGTGTAGCTTTAAAACACAAGAGCAGCAGCCAGTTTGATCACTGAAGGAAATACTGTATGATATACAATTTTAATGGAAAAGGTGATAGAAGTAGCACACACACACACAGATCTCTCTCCCATGTTAGAAATAACTATATTGTAATAGGTTAATTCATCACTGCTATAATACCATGGAATTTTTTATATTTCATTAGTTCAAATTGAAAGTGAAGTACAATGGCACAAGCCATGAGCATTTAATATTTTAATCAAAGGCAGTATTATACCAAGCCATCAGTTATCAACATTTATCAGGGTTAATGATGATTTTAGCTTAGTGATCTCCCCACTGTATTTTCCACCAAATGCATCCAATGAAGTGAGCTGTAGCTCATGAAAGCTTATGCTCAAATAAATTTGTTAGTCTCTAAGGTGCCACAAGTACTCCTTTTCTTTTTGCGAATACAGACTAACACGGCTGCTACTCTGAAACCTGACTTTCTATTCTCATTTTAAAAGGCAGGCAGAGTGGTTTGGGGAAATGCTAGTCATTACTTGTGTCATGCTGTCCCCTGGCTTTAAGTTTATCTCATTAATCCTCATAGTAGCTTTAAGGCAAAAAGGTGCAACAGTAGCTACTTGAATCAGCAGATACTGACCTCTGCTATGTGAGAGGGACTAACCATTTGTAATCTTGATCCTTATCAGGTTATTCAGGCCCAGGAGAGAGAGAGAGAGAGAGAGAGAGAGAGTATGTAGTGTAGTTGTAGCCGTGTGGGTCCCGGGATATTAGAGAGACAAGGTGGGTGACCAGCATCTCTTGGCGTGAGACAAGCTTTCGAGCCACACAGAGCTCTTCTTCAGGTCAGGGAAAGGTATTTCCAGCATCACAGCAAAATGCAAGGTGGAATAGATTTAGTACAAGTTGTTAGCACCTATTGTAAGAGACCATTCAAGGTAGAGTAGCCTGTTAACAACTCTGCCCTCATAGGACAAGGAGAGGGAGTTACTGGGTTATAGATTGTTGTAATAAGCTGAAAATCCAGTGTGTTTGTTCAATCTATGATTTTTAGCATCTAGCAGAGTAATGAATTTAAGCTCCCAGGCTTGTCTTTTGAAAGTGTTACGTAGGTTTCCTTTGAGGACGATGACGGAGGTCAGATATAGAGTGATAGCTTTGTGGGAAAAAAAGCGTTCACCCTCCGGTGATAGGGTATTTTTAAAAAATCTTTTATTGTTTTCCTGTGTGAATTCATTCGAGAACATATTGATTTTCTAGGTTTCACCCACACATTAGTTGTTGAGGGTATTTAATGCACTGGATGCGGTACACCACATGTTGTGATAGGCATGTGTAGGACACATAGATCTTGAAAGGTGAGTTATAGGAGGTGTTGATCATTGTAGCCGTGGAGATGTGTCAGGTTTTGGATCTGTTATTCTGGAAAGGTCTGGTGCCACTGTGAGTTGGTGTGTCCTGGTCTGCAGGGAGCTTGCTTCTGATGAGGAGCTTGGAGAGGTTGGAAGGTTCAACCTTCACTTCTGGCCTTGCTCTTCAATTAGTTCCACTAATTACTCTTGGAATGGTTCTATTGAAACATACTACTCAACATAAAAAAAAATAAAAAAAAGAGTATACAATCAGATCTTATAGAAACACATAATTTTCTAACATCACTAGACCAGCTCCTGTGGTTAACTTGTCAAGCTGTGTACTTGAAAGATTCCCAGTGATTTTTTCACCTCTTTCAGATACTGGTTACTTTCCCCCAATTGATCTGATTGTTACAATATTGTACTGAGGGTATCAAAAAGGAGATATGACATCAGTTTGAAAGCCATGAATCCTTTAGTCCTGCCAGAGTGCTTACTCAGCAATGCCTATTCCCCTAGAGCTAGCAATAGGTAGCACCAAACACCTTGTTCACTTTCCATTCCCCATAGCCTCTCAGAAGTTAAACCCACCTGCAGCTCAGATGAAGGAAGAGGGAACCGATCACAGTATTCTGCCTTACTATTTAATATGATCTTTCAGCTGGAATCTGTTAACAATAGTCTTATCAGTGCTGATGCAAACAACTTCTCTCCCGCCTCTTTGGGGTATCCTTTTCAATATTTAGATTCCAGAGTTGATCTATTCCTACCATAGGATTTGATCTCCATGCCCATTGTTAAACCTGCAGAAGTAACCTTACATCCAGGAGGATGGGGAAAGGGGGGGGGGGGGCGGGGGAAACACAAAACAAAACAAAAAAACACGACACTTTTTCCCCTCAGAGTTTCCTCTAAATATTTTCAAGGAGGGCAGGATTTGATCCCAAACAAACAGAAGCAGCAGCAGGTTAGGCCACAATTTCTGGAGACTAGCTGAAGGCACAGGACCTTCTTCATAGAGACTGTGCCTCTACTGGATTTGCAGCCTTAGCTACTTAACACTCCTTACCCATCAGAATCATGCTGCCAGACTATCCAGGGGATCCTAGAAATGCCCCCATTAAATAGGAGGAAGTTCCAGCAGGGAAGGTGATTGAGATGTAGGCCAGTTCAACTGCTGTTGATTTGTGAGTGAGGAGGTGAAAAACGATGCATGTCCATCCACTGCTGAACTCATTCCTGTCCAGGGCTCCCATTTCCAACAGCTAGCTTCCCTGTGTGCATCATGGAAGTAGCTGTTTTTCCCCTTCCAGCACCCACAAGCCAACAGTGAGAGATTTCTCAGGATTGATAGCATCCTTGGTTTCCATTTTCAGCAAATGATGCATATTTCATTTTATAAGTAGCAGTGCACAGGTTCCACTTAAAATTATTTTATGTAAATGAGATAGAATTCAAACAACAAAACATCTGAGGTGTTTAAATTTCAGCAGCTCTGACATTATGTGTAATGAATTGTGTCTATATGTATGTATACATGCACACAGACACACACACCACCCCAAATTAGAAAAAAAGATAAATTTGGGACATTCAGCACAAAAACTGCAGGCATTTATCCTTTGAGCTAAGAGGAGAATTTCTTCAGTAGCGAGTAAATACCAGGCTGTTATAGTCATTGGGGAGATACAATGACACTAGACCAATGCATTTCATATTCAATGGTTCCTATCAGGAAAGCAGCTCTGACCATAGATCTTTCCCTACTAGAAAAGAAGGAGATCTGTTCTTTAAGAAACCAGTTTCTACTTGCATAAAGAGTAAACATTAGGCATTCAGTAAAGATCGAGATTCATAACAAAAAATGGGATAAGTACATTGGCAGAGCAATGACACGAAAGAGGTGGAAAGAATATGGGAGAAAGTTTTATTCCCTTTTTGCCATTAGTTTTACCAAAATAATCAAATTTTGTTCTTCTACTCATGTCATCTCAGATTAATAAAACAAAGAAAGTGGAAGGAGATGAGGAATATGATGAGGAGGTCCCTTCTTCCCATATCTGATGGAAGTCTCAGTTTGTTTATATTGGTGGACAGAAGGAGTTTACACCAAAATTATGTCACAGAATATTTATTGTTATCAGAACTTCAAGTCACAATTACTGCAATTCTGGTAAGCTATCCTTGTCTTGAAGCACCCAACACCTTGGTTTTTGGCCTACTAATCGTAGCATTATGCCTAATAGCTTCAGTAATGGAAGCCTCTAGCAGGTCTCACTAGCTCAGTCACACCTGGAGGGGATGATCTTGGAGAAACTGACCTAATGAAGGCAACAAAAAACAAGGTTTATTAATAATCTTGCTGTCTTTTTATTAACTATTCGGTACTAAGAAAGCTCTGAAAACCAAAGCCTTTACAGTACTTGAGAGTTTTACCACATCCTAACATGCAGAAGGTTACAAAATAGCTTGATTTATTATATAAAAGTGTACAGAATAAGTAGGCTGCTGTGGAAGTAGCAAAATTTTCACAGGTTTGAAGAATGATCCTTGAAAGGATCACTATGGCCAGTAAAAAACCCCCCACCAACCATACTGGATTAAATACACCTCAAAGGAGTAACCTCTGTTTTGAATAACACTTCTTTAAATTAACATGGTAGCCTTAATTCTCTTGACTTCTGTTTGTCCATCAATATTTCCATCATTCAACATAGAAATGGCAATTGAGTTTTAGACCTGGTTTAGGCAATGAGGGGAAGAGGCACATGCACACACTGACTAAAGGTTTGAGGCTTTCTCCAGTTTACTTGATGACTGGTTTTGGAGAAGCTGCCTTATTTCACAACAATTTACTTTTGGTTTGTCCATAGAACAAAAATAGGACTTAAGTCATGCATGACATGAATATTTTCTTAAGAGTACATAAACTTAACCATGGGGAGGGAGGCAAGTAGTGGCAGAAAATATTTAACTGGTATGGCAATCGATTTATATACAATAAGCCAATGTACATGAAAAGTGGTATGAGTAACTGCAATTTACAAAGGCTGTAATCTTTTGTTTGCTCTATTTCTTTGTATTGTGTATCTATCATCAAAAGTCCTCCCACTAGAAATCTGGAATACTTTAAACAAGCTTAATTTACACAATATTTATTTTCCCTTTTGAAATATGTATTTGAAAAAAAAAACAGTTCACAACCTATTATACACACACACACTTCATGAAGTATTCAATGATCAGGCCGGTTCCTGGAAAGAATCACTAATTTGGCAAACAACAGTTACAGCATACATTACACTAAGGTGTATTAAAAGTCTGGCTTCCATGAGGGTGAGGAATGTAAGCAGCTACATAGCTTAAATCCAATGAGCAAAACATACCCTAGTTATAATTTTAATAGCAGAGAACTTAAAAAAAAATAAAAAATAGAAAACTCTGAAAGCCAGAGGGAGTATTACAACAGCTTGGTGGAACCATATGAGATACATCAGGGATGCAGTCACAAGGTTATGGGAAACTCTGTTACAGCTGAACATCAATGGCTGTTCGTAAAAGTTAGCTTTGTGTGCTACTTTAATGAAAGTATAAAGGAGCATATTAAAAATGTTTCAACAGTACAAAGAACATACAGTCACAATATAGTTCACAACAGTGAATTCTGAACTGAATGTCAAAACTGGGCATGAGATATCAAAATATAAACTGCTTCCCTTTGCCTTGCATCCTTGTAATGACACAAGCCAAGCACCCTAACCAGAAAAAGCCTATGGTAGGGGAAAAGAAAACACCACACACCTCTTTTCCATACGGAAGAGTAGTGTCTTTGGACAACATTTGGCTCCACAAGTTCAAAAGGGGCTATTTTATCTGCATTGTAAGTACAGACCCAAAGATTTCTTGTCTCCACACTATAGCTATTTTGTCCCATTTAATGCCATTTAAATTATAGATCTGCAGCAGCCAAGTAGTCAAAACACCACATCATCTGATGAAACACTGCATTATAATGTCAGCATGTCTGTGTTTTAACTATTCTTTCTTATACTGTACTTGTCCTCAATCAATCACACACTCACTCTCTGCCAGAGAATAGCTATAAAAGACAGCTATCTTTAGAGCTCCCTAAAGTTTCTAACAAAGGGCCCTAATACTTCATTCACTGTATAGGCAAGACTCCTTGATATCCAAAAATTCCATTGATTTAAACAAAATGCAGGATCAGACTAAAAATCTTTTATGATTATTTAAACTAGGACTGTGAGAGGCAGCTAGATAAAAGAAAGCACAAAGTTTCTTTTAATTAAATTAAGCTAGATCAAATATGTTTTTTTCCTTTTAGTATTTAGGATCTTTGCATCTTAGGTACAGTAATACCTACATATACAAATAGATGAAAGCACAATATTTTCTGGGAGGCATTTATGGGCCTTTGCATCTATCAAGTTATTTGCAATAGCAAATACCCATTAAATCCTTCATACTTCTATAGCACATTCTAACTGGACTCATTAATTTAGCTTCAACACTGCTTTATGTTTGGGAAATACCCTAAGGCTCTCCCCTCCCCCAACTCCTTCCTCAAATATACATGGCAAAACTGAAGTAAAGAAATTAAGTAACAGGAACCCAGGGTCACATCAAGTCAGTGGCAGAGCTGGGACCAGAACTTACATCCCTACCCTTTCAAGCCTGCATTTTAAATCACTTCCTCTGATGCTTTCTTTGCCAAGGAAGGCTCTAACATCAGATATAAACACAGGAACTGCTTTCTTTAAAATTCAGCTGTTTTAAGGCCAGAGAATTGTTCTTTCAGGGCCTGATCCTGCAAGACCTTACATGGGCTACTCCACTGAATACAAGAGAGATTACTCAGGTGAGTAAGGACCAGCAGGATTTAGCCTCATTTTTCCCCTCCTCCCCACAGATCATAGTTCTCCATAATCCAAAACATAGTGTTGCCCATCAGTTTGGACACACATAAGGAACTGAAGGTTGTAGGTCACTAGACTCCGCATGTAAAATGAAAAGCATGCACTGAAACTGATTATAATGGGCCAAATTTATCCCTGGTATAGGCCAGTTTCCAACAGCACATGACATGCTACGCATTTTCAAATATAAAATGAATAGTACCTGCCCCCAAAGAGCATACAACCCAAGATACAGGGACAACGTAGTAGAGGGGGGTTACAACATGCAAAATGAAGAAACTAGATAGCGTTAGGCCTTGTCTTGATAGTACAAAGTATTTATCTTCCAGAGGGGCTTTTAATTGTTATTATCCTCAGACTTAAGCAAAAGTGCACTGTGTACTTCAGACAAATTCAAACAGTGGACAAAAAATATTTTAAATGCAAACAAGAAGATTTTTTTAAAGTCTGGCTTAGTGTAAAGTTTTCTGGAGCATTTCACATATTCAAAGTTTACCAGATAGTCTAAAATATGTTAAAACTAAAGGGGTTTTGGTTTAGTAGGCTATAAAACAGCTGGTCACTTAAATACCCCATTTGCTTCATCATCAGCTTTACTTTATACTACATCACAATTTTTAATAACAGACCTGATCTTTGACTTGGACTTGGATCAAGATACCTCTACTTTTCTCATATCTGAAGCTTGATTCTACTTCCATCGCAGTCAATGGGAACACTGATATTGACTTTACTAGGCACAGGAACTTATCCTCACAATTTAAACTATTTAAGTGAATATAATCATTATTAAAAGATTTCAGTATGTTTACCATACAAATTGTCATCACTGAAACAAAGTTCTCTAGACACACAGAGGTTTACTCAGTAAACTTAAAATATTTTCATAATCTTCTGACAGGAGGTGTTGCACTATTTAACTGTTGAGTTAATAAATGCTCTATATATGCACTAGCATATAATATCTGCTCATTGCTAAACTAAAGGGAAATGCATCCACACGTTGGCTGTAGTATTCAAGTCACAGGGTTTAAACTATCGTCAGAAGAGATGACTTCATATAGTTATTTGTTATGACTGAGAATGCATCATTAAGTCAACAGCATTTAACATCTGGTATACCATAATTATTTCCTTATACAAAGATGAGCCTATTTTTCACCGAGGCAACACTGTCTCTCATCTTTCTGAGATCTCTTGCCGATATTGATCTCACCACATTTGTCCAGACTTAACTTCCAGATTCTATTAGTGCAATGTCATTGATGGGAATGCCATTAAAGGTTATTCATGCCTTAGTGAAATCTGAATCTGCATTGAGTTACACTTAGTGTAAATGCTGATTTTGGTCTATAAGGGTGGGATTTTCAAGAGCACCCAGCATTGACCTTACTGTGCTCTCACTGTGTCAGACCTTACTGTGCTCCCACTTACTTTGGGAAAAGCTACTTAGGCCAACATTGGGCACTTTTGAAAATCCTACCCCAAAGCTGGTGTGAACCTTAGCTGCCTTCTGGAACAGCTCTTTCCTTATAAACCATCACAACTATTGTGCTAGCCAAGAAGCTTCTGATATAAAATCCCTAGATTTGACTGCTTAGGAGCTGGAGGTCATATAACTACAATTTGCTTCCCTCCATTGGTCTGGTAAATGTCATGTTTGCTGGCACTCAAGGAAGGACACAAGTCCCAGATGTTTACTGTAAACTTTTTTTGGACGGGGTGGCATGATTTTCAAGAACATCCCCTTAGTGTATTTCATTTTAGTTCAGATCGGTCAATATGCTCCAATTTATGAGTGCAATCATTTGCTTTGCATCACTTCACTGGGTCAAAAAAACCATAAACCCACATTAAAGGCTCATGGATGGCTTCTCCCTGGACAGGAGGATCCTGTAATGTCATAAAACTGCTGTAGCAGCTCTTCTCCCAGCTCCCCTCCCCCCATCGTGGCCACCAGTGTATGGGATATGGCCAGGATCCCAGCTGATCCTTTGATGTCATAACAGCTCCAGGAGCCATGGACAGCTGGGTTTATGTTAGAGAAACCTGAAGGTTGTTGTAACTTATGCTAGTGAATGAATCAACCCTAGGATTGGGGGAGCACAAAGATGCATATTTAAATACAACATTAAAAAAAATGGACCAGAGAAAAAGCATCTACAGACTTAGGGCCAGGAGTGGACAGCAGAACTCCCACTGGTTATGGTTGCAGCATGATGATAGCATTTAAAACAATAACTAAAAATCACAAAACTATCTATTTGTAATCTTTCTGTTGTATACTGCTCTCTATCAAGTGATTTTATCACTTCCATATATGCCCAATAGTCAGGTACAAAGGAAGATTGTTCTTTATGATCAACCATGCTGGTGCTCTGAACTCATGACTTTTGAGTCCTACTTGGACTGTTTTCCTGGCTACTTTCAAATATATTTACTTTTCTATACAAGAACAGATGACTTCTTCCTTTCCCTTTTTTCTGAACACCAAATGGGATCTCATTTCAATCTGTATATTCCATGATTACCACAGAGTTAATGATGAAATGTTATATCTATAGCCTGCTATTTAATTCTATTTATATTTATTAAGTTCAGAAAAAAAACAGTTTAATACCAAATGTAAAAGTGCCAAAACAAGACACATTAGGATGTCAAGTATGTTCAGACAGATGTATAGTTTTTCTGTGCACACTCCAAGACTCAATCTACAAATTTTCAAAAATAGCTTGCAAAACACAAGATATTATTGCAAGTGGGTGGGAATAAGACTTAACAAAAACCTGGTGCAATAATATATTTTTTTTCTTAGCTGTACAAAAAGTTTTTGTTCCAGGAGATCAATTGAATATACAGATTTCTTTAACACAAAGGCAAATGATTATTTGTTACCATCTCAGCCAAAATCTATTTTTGCAGCAGTCATTGGTCTTCCTGTATTCAGACAGGATTGTATTTAGTTGTGTTCACAATGGTGGTATTTTGAACAGTCTGATAAAGTGCCTCAATATGTCAATTTGTTTTAGGTAATTTGAAACCATTCTGCTGCCTGCTGCAGTTAAAACATCTCTTGTGCACTCCATCTCCCTGCACTTAAATATAGAAGGAAGTGTCCTAAACTTGCAATCCCTTAATTTTATAAACATCCTGAAGAACAAATGCTAATAACTTCCTTGCATAGTCAAATAGCAAACTGTAGGTTTCAGAGTTCTCTGATGGGAGTCAAGGTGACAGTGAAAGGCAAAAAGCAATATGTCAGCTCTGTGGGCTGCTTATTTGTTCACTATCAACCAGAATGTGCAGGGAACTGGAGAGGGAGGACAAAGTTAGAGCAGGCCTACTGCAGCTGTGCTTCCAGAACATTTACAATTTTAGCACATGAAACCTATGGCAATGAAGATGAAAATATTTTAAACAGACAGAGATAATTTCTGTATTAATTTCAATAATTACTTTAAATCAGACAATTCACTGCAGAGGTTCCCTACAGAGCAGCCATGAATTAACAAGCTGTATATCATCATGCTTATCTCAGATAAAACTCTTTTGAAGACCTGCTTTTGAAAGCTGCAAATTTTAACAGATTTTACTGCCCTTGTCAAATGCAGAGAAAATGGAACCAAATGGGTCATGTTTTTGTGACTCTGGGAACCTGGATCTGATTGTGGATGAGAATTAGAAGTATGCATTTGCAATCATCTTCAGTGATCTAGCCAGATCCATAGAGGTGATTCTCTATGTGTGTTTTGGTGTCTTACAGATGCTGTCAAATGACTACCCAATATAGAACAGGCTGGATATACTTTTTTTTAGTTGGTTGGTTCTTTAAACCAGATATAACAAAACCAAAATAATGGGGATTTGAATTCTATAAGGAACAACAGCCAAAGCTAAATGGAATCAGGATGCAAATGGGTATTCATCACAAAAACACAAACCAAACCAAAAAACCAATGAAATTATATATTATATATCTAACCTCCCCAGAAATAAATAACTGCAAACTGGGGAGGTGAGATATAGATATAGATAACTCACCCAGGGCTGGCTCCAGGCACCAGTGAACCAAGCAGGTGCCTAGGGCGGCAAATGTAACGGGGCGGCAGAACGTCGGGCTCTGGGGCGGTAATCCGCCCCCGGTGGCGGTGGGAATTCAGCAGTCGCTCCGTCACAGCGTGTTTCGCGCTTGGCGGTAACTCAGTGGCCACGCCATCACTCTACCTCTGTGTTCGGAGGAAAGGTTTTTTGTTGTTGTTTTTTTTTTGCCGCTTGGGGCGGCAAAAACACTGGAGCCGGCCCTGCTCTCCCCAGTTTGCAATTTCCAGTATATATATTTATAAAGAGCCTTGAAATGCAATATATTTTGCAACATTTTCAAGTAGGGGTGGCACCTAGAGTTAACATTTGGCCTTCTTGGCTCCTTGTTACAGTCACGCCTTCTCCAAGATATTTCTGTAGTTTATCACCAGACTTCTGTCCATTTGGGAACACTGTTGTCATCCCTCAGTGTTTCTCCAAGGTCCCCCCCTGTGAGAAAGTGCATGGCTTAGTATTGGGAATGTGATGGGGGTAAGACAGACCCAATCAGATATAGGAGTTCTAGCAGCAACATTTGGTAGCATCTGGACAGTTTTAGTCAGGTGAAAATCATGTCATATTATAGCTTATCAGCTTCGCCTCATCTGATAATGTAGTGAAAAAAGTGTATTGCACAAAAAGTAGGATATCCAATGTCATCCCTCCTTCTCCCCTTGTGTCCAATAATGTTCATTCTTGTTGTGAAATCTCAAACCAAAAAGTTTTCAAAGCCAGCTAAGTAAGATCAATAACAGGGTATCTATTACATATTTTTACAACTTGTTTTCTGATTAGACACTTATTTTGCACATGGAACAAGTACAAACTCTGCCTCTAGGATTGAGGGTTGCTCACCACTGACATTGAACCTACGCTGTGAATCTTGTATTAAAAAAATTGGTCAGAGAGTTGGTTTTACATTGTTTTACTAGATAAATAAGTTTGCAAGTTAATACTTTTTTCTTTTTAACTATTTGCTAGTAGCAATAAAAAAGTCTACCATTCCTTATATACCAGTTCTATTTACTTATCTTTATTCCTTAGTCTGAAGTGAGATGGACTTAGAATACTTAAGTAGGTTATACTGAGCAAAAAAAATATTTGAATGCTCAACAGAGGCTTAAATTTTCAGCCACTATAATCACACACCTAGAAATGGGCAGTTGCATACAATGGACCCGTCAAGTTATCAACTGCAGCTAACACTCTTTCTTATAGAGGCAGACTTTGTGGCTCTGGTTTCCTTGCTGAACCTCTCCCTGGAGGACTGCCCAGCTGGAGACAATACAAACCGCCGAGGGCCAATTACTTGGCTTGGTTCTTGTCCACATCACCTGAGAGCTGTCACTTCAACACACAGATAAAGAAACCATATGGAAAAACAGAAGTTGGGGGGTGGAGGGGGGGAAGGATCATAACCAGATTGTTAAGATGATTGCTGTTGTCCTGCTTATATTGATTATTTACATCATAACTAATTTAATAAGGAGATTAAGGGGAGGGGGGTGAACAAGATCTCTTGTCCACAGAAGTAGTCCACTGAAATACTATCCTACTTATTGTGAGATGTCATATAATGTGCCTGAAATAGCTAGAAAAATTCAGGCCCAGTCCTCAGCTGGTGTGAAGTCACTATAGCGCCATTGACGTCAATTTACACTACCTGAGAATCAGGCCCTGATCATAATCATCCATTTTAGGTCACTATTTTGGAGATGGGATTGAAACTTATATTTTCAATCAGAAGCTAAGGCTTAAAAATGGTAAGAAGGGATACTGAAGTATATTCCATACTCAAAACTCTACCTCTTCTATGGAATCATTGGGCCATATCCTCAGCTAGTGTTAAGTCAGCAGATCTCCAAGTTTGACACAAAAGTTCTTGGCATCAGTAGATCTGTGGCACATAATTTTAAACCAAGCTAATGTAGCCTCCTCAGGTTTCCATAAGACTAAATTTTGAAATTGTTTTTTTCCCAATTCCAAATTACTTTTAAATAAATAATCTGTAAAATTGCATGACAATGAAAGAAAATGCGTTCCAATCAAGGCTTTGTCCTCCCCCAGCATGCTGGGCATCAAATCTTTGGCAAGGTCCCCGGATTCTGTGACATTCTAGCATGGCAACTTGATTTAAATTTTAAAAATGAAGGCTTGTAATTAAATATGGAAATGATAAATCTGCACATTAGCCCCTGGCATTACTTATTTTGCCATTATATTCAGTTATGTTCTGCTGTTCCATATTTTAAGTTTTCAGTATTCCAGAAGGATAATTGCATTAGTAAAGTTGGAGGGGAAAGGAGGCAGGGAAGCTGTAGGCTTTTGTACCTAAGTAGTTTGGTGGGGCTTTTGTTACCTGGGCAGGCAGTTTGTAATGGTTAGATTAATACATCAGCTGGATGTTTAGGCTGAAAGATCAGCAGTAAAACAGTTAATGCTGACATTTTAAAATTTACATCTTTAGGTTCCAGAGTAAACAGTCAATTGAGACGAATAAGGCTGTTCATTTTCACGCCTTTCAGACCCCTTGTTTCAGATTGTTGGCAAACTCAGAAAGACAAAACATTTGGTTTATACTTGGTTCCTAGTATCAAAGTTATCTTTGAACCAATGTTTGTTGCTGCTGTTTAAAGAAAGCTATTTTAAAAACAAACAAAAAAACCCCACAACCCTATAACAAGGGATGAATTTTGTGGCAAATTCCACAATGGCAGAATCCATAGGACACTACATGTAATTTATTGTAGGGAAAAGAAAGCAATATCCCCTCCTGATCCTGTTTTAAGACAACTAATTCACACCTAATTAATGCAGATTACCAGGGAAGATACTACATAACGGCAACTTCACATGTCATTTTCTTTAAAGTTTATAACTAAGTATCTGAAAAATCTAAATATATTGAACATAGAGTTGCTTTTGTTAATTTTTATGAGATAAAATTTTATGTTAAAAAGTATAGATCTCATCTGACTTTGCTATGGTGGGATTTTCTTTACCTGCTTTTTTTTTTAAACAACCGACAAAACTAATCACTGCTTTTCATTATTTGTATTTGTTCAGAACCCTTAAGATTCCAGCGAGAGTCCAGAGACAAAAAGTAGACGCTAAGAACAGATTCATTTATCACATTTCACTTAAAACAAAGTAAGTCTTAGATTCGGAGAATTCCAAACGGAGGCTTGGGGTCTCTTATTCTTGTCAAAAGAGACCACAACAATGGTTTTGTTATTGTTGCTACTGCTGAAAGTGAAGATGGAATCAAAAAACATTTTAAAAGGTTGGCATAATAGAAACTCATTTGGGCTTTATAGCCGTTTGAAAAATTCAATGCTTTTAATAAAATAATGATTAGACATACAATTTGCAGATTCAAAAATGGAAGCCACTGCTCAAATGTTTGATCTGATGTTCTTACTGGAAAAAAAACTGGGAGGTGTGTGCCAGGTGACAGTTACAACAAACTACAATACTTTATCTTTGATGCACACCCCTTTTTAATTCATGTTTTACAAATGTCTGTTACTGTACAATAATCAGCTAAATATCAGAAGTGCTCTCCCTACACCCTTTGCCCTCATTTGATGTACAGAGCACAGCTCAACTCTTACTACAGCTTCTCAAAACAAAATACCCATTTTAACGTTCACCTCATTCATTTGGTCAATGAACATTCATGTCTTCCCTTTTTCCTCTAAGAGAGGTCACAATTTTCAGATACCATTGGGCACAGCTAATGTAATATTGAACCACATTCAAGAAAGTTAAGTATCTTAACAGTGAAGCTGGAGTGTTTTTATATGCCTTCTCCTGTAATCCACCCAAGGTGGCCCTCTGTCCCCCTCCACAGCTTTGCCTTAGGGGGCTGGGTCTTTTGGCTCAGGTCAGAGGGACTCATGCTGCTACATCAGGAGGTCTCCTGGGTTTGATCTGCATTGTTGATGATGTCTCACTCAGGGGCGTTGTGCAACATTCCTAACCCCAAATCAACCCTTGCATTTCATGATTTCATCTTTCAGTAGCAGTTTGTAGGGAGGGGAAGAACAACAATTATTCTTAAATCACGTAGGGAGATAGTTTGGGGTTGGGTGGGGGGGTGTGTGCCTTTAAAAGAAAAATGAGAGAGTCTCATATTCACAGTTCCCTAGACAGTAAAGAGTTTTTTTCAGATGACGGATCCACCTCTTCTGAGCATGCAAATCAACAAAGGGCCATAAAGCACGTCTTCAGAACAGAGACCATTCATGCTCAGTTGGCTGTCAGTCAGCATTTTATGATAGGAGTACTTGTGGCACCTTAGAGACTAACAAATTTATTTGAGCATAAGCTTTCGTGAGCTACAGCTCACTTCATTGGATGCATTTGGTTTTCCACCAAAGACCAGAATGATGAGTTTGGAGATCTGTGCTCTCTAGTCCCAACTCTGCCACATTATTTGATTTTTTGCATACAAGTCACTGAAGCCAATAATTTTAAAGCTGCACTCATAAAATATCTGGTGCACCTGCCAGCTGTAGTTGTTCACAAGCAAATGTGTAAGTACATGTGAGGCAGTGTTGCCCAATAAATAGCATACTGGGCTGGGAGTTAGGAGATCAGAGCTCTTTCTATTACTGGTTCTGCTCTCTTCAGGGCTTTGGCTCCTTTTCCCCATCTGTAAAACAGAGATTAAAATACTTGTCTGTTTTTGTAAGTCATTTTAAGATCTGTGGATGAAAGGCACTATATAAGTAATTGTTGTTGAGTCTGAAAGTGCATAAGTGCATTCAGTGTCTTAGGTGCTAAGAGTTGTTTTGTTTTTGAGTGCACTCATCTGTAAAATGGGAATATAATATTTCCCCTCCTGACAGGAATGGTATTGTGAGGTTCCCTTCATAAATGTTTGCAAAGCAACCTTTATGGTAGTTAGTGCAAAGTATGGATAATTTTATATGAACAATAAGATATTAACTTTGAAGTCTCTGTAGTAATTTAATTTCAGACTGCAACCTCAATCCTGCATCTATACGGTACCTAGTGCAGGATTGGGGCTTTATATAAAGCTCAACTATACGTTTGTTTTCTTGGATCAAGAGGCAGCAGGATAATTGCCTGCATTCTCCAGCATGAACAGATTTTAGAAGAGAGGATGACTTTCTGGTCTAGGTACTGGATTGGGAGATGTGTATTTAATTCCTGCTTCTAACAGATTTTCCGTGTCCTCTTGAGCTTAATCTCTGTACCTCGGTTCTCTAGCTGTAAAGTGGACATATTATTTTGTTTCTACGGCCCTTGATCTGCCTTGTTTTCAAAATCTCTTCACAAGAAACTGTCACTGCTTAAATGGGTTTGTACAGCGCCTAACATAATAGAACCCTGAAATCGGTTTTATCATCTAGGAGCTATTTTAATCCATTTTGTATATTACGTATGTGTTTTGCTGATGGCAGCGCTGCTTGACTATAATGGCTATATTTCAGGTTATTCATCATATAAGATCAAAATGAATTGCTAATTAGAGAGAGAAGGACATTTTTAGCATTTCCTCTAGAGATCCTATTTTAAAGCACAGATGACATTTAACGGTTCAGATGTATATGCATGCTCCCATCACCCTTCAGAGTCTGGTGGAGTAACAATACGATTTAAACTTGTTCCCCTTTTCTTTCTGATTCACTGTAGCATTGAACCCTTGGAACTACAAAATTCTAATAATCCTAACTTTGCCACTCAGTTACTTGCAACCAAGGTGAGTGTTTTATCCTCACAGTGTCTATTTCCCTGGTCTAAAAGATGGATAAGAGTTACCTGCCTCACAAAGATGAAATTGTTCAAAGCACTATACGAGCAGTAAAATAGTGTTATTGTGTACAGACATACTTTATATGCTGATAACTTGCAAGTTGTATCTAGAGAAGGCACAAGGAATTTTATTCTTCCAGGAAACATGACATTGAACATTGTCTAGGGTCTTAAATAAGGCATTCAATACTAAGCATATGTTTAAGATGGAAATGAGCTCAAAGCACAAATGGCACTCCACTCAGAATTGCGACTTTAAAGTCTGCAGTGCAATAAATCATTGATAAACTTATCATTTTGGCAGTGAATATACCATAGTGCTTTAACACCCTTATTTTTTTTTTGAAAGCTCTGTGTACTGACCAAATTTCAGGCATATTTATTCCATTATTTCTCACATAATATCCTAGGTAGCGTCAACTGATTGTAGCATTCTATTTCACTTCCTGTCCTAAAAATACCACTGTTACTATTAACTAGCTGCAATAACCAATCTTCAACATCAGAGGCTGAGCATTTCAATGGTCGATGAACTAATCCTATGTGTATATGGGGTGAAATTTTACTCTTGAGATGTGGCCATGTAAGGGAGATGGAGTGGCACTGGCTCAGTATTTACTATTGGACTGCCCTCCAGCACCAACAGGACTAGTTAGGTGGAATTTAGGTTGAAAGGGATTGGTGGGAATGCTCAGTTCACCTTACTGCTGCTCTGAAAATGAGAGCTAATGACTGTGCCAACCTCTGCATGCTCACTAGACAACTGAACACTATCACATCCACAGCTGACACATCATGCCCCCTTCCTCCCACTTGGGATTGTGAAGTGCTGTGAGTTGCAGTACAAAGGCTTCTGTCTTGAATGTCTATAGGACTCTTCTAATGCAATTGTATGTCATACTGAAGCTCCCTAGGTTCTCTTCACCCCAATCACCACTCTAATACTCATCATAAGGGAAGATTTGGCCTAGACTTAAAACTTCTAGCTTTCTTTGAAGATGGAAATTTGTTGTTCTCAAGTACAAACAGCATCCTGTGCATTAAAAATATTGTCATCTTGACTTGCTAGTATGTCCATTGTTCTCAGACATAATGACTATACATGGCTTACTGATGGCTAAGAAGACATCAACTGAACAGTTCAGCTGACCAACAACAACTATTGAGAAGCTTAATAAGTTTAGCCCACTTTCAACTCTTGTATTTTAATCTGCTGCTGATGTTCAGGCAACTGGAGGGTAACCCATTCCCTGTACACCAAGTATTAAGATGCTCAGCCTTCCTACAAAGATGCACTGGGTTCCCCAAAAGCTTTCTCAACAACCCCTTTCTAGAACAATGTCAAAAATGATCTTGGGAAAGGAGCGGTGCTCCTACAATCCCAGGAAAGGAGAGCTTTCTTCTGTTAGAGCCTAGTAGAACGAACTCCTGTGTCTCTAGAGTTTGGGAGCATGGTAGAATTTCCATGAATCATTGGCTGTGCGCTGAGACAAGCAGTAACTGGATCAGACCATTAAGTAGCATTTTGACAATCAAGAATAATCCTTTCATGTATTTTTAGGCAGGTGTTTATTTCTGCAGACCCATAGCCTTGAAATCTCACCCATCCTGCAGGGAGGGAGGGACTCTGTAGAACTCGTCCTGCAGGACAGGCAATTTCTCTTGGAACAGAAACAACTTTAATGCTACAGGAGCATATATTTATCATTTAAGTATCTATATTTTCCAATGAAAATTTTTCAATTTTCATGAAACTTACCAAGAAATCAAGGGTCATACTCTGGCTCCATAAGTATACAGGTGAAATCCAGCCCTGTTCCTATTGCATTTCTGCACAGGGAGTAGTCTGTATTTCCTGATTTGAAGCATGTGGGAAGAGAGTTAGCACCACCAATGCCACCATACACTCCACAGGGGCCTGCAATGGAGAGAACTCATGTTGTGCCCTTTTCAAAATTATAGCGATTGCTGCTCCAGTGCCTCCTGAAGTTTTCTACTGGCAGATCAACCCCAGCCACTGCTGCTGAAGTCCCTGCCTGCTACTCTCAAATATGGCAATAGTTTCTCGATCCACAGTTTAATTCTAAGCAAGGAGTACATCACACAATCTAGTATTGAGGCTAGTACAGAATGCACAGAATAGAGCTGAAGATTAATGATAAAGTTGCTACTAATGTGAGATTGCCCACTTGAGAGGAAAATGTCACTGTGTTGTCCTAGACTTGCTCAGAGGAGACAAAACAAGATGAGAATTTTTGCAGTAGATCTCTCAGTAGATCTCAGTTTTTCAGTATCACATCTCAGACTTTTACCACCGCTTCTGGAATGCGGATACTATGTGACAAGGACTCCAATCTATTCCATAAGGTGTCTCATGGACAGAGACTGAAGGACCATCACCTTTCCCCACTTGCAGTCATGAGGACCACCTCATGCATTGCATAACATCTAAGTATTTACAGAAATTATTTACACATGGACAAGAATTTGGGGTGGAGGGGTTAATGACCCAAAGCTAATCTCCTAAATAAACTGCCAAATTTTCAAAAGTTCTGAGCACCCAGCCACACCCATTCAAAACAAATATGCTAATTATGCACTCAGTTCTGCTGAGCTTGACATAAATTGCAAGCTCAACAGTTGAGAGGAACAGACCCAAAATGTACATGTTTAATATAGCCAGGGCCACTCTACATTGGCACTTGCTCCAGTAGCTTCAACCATCTGAAGTGGACCAGAAACCTGTTAGTACAGTAGCTTATTGTTAGTCTCCTTTTAGCCCTTTAAAATACATTTTTATGTGCATGAGCAGGTATATATTGTGCAATGTATCTGTGACTAAAGAAAATTAGTTACCCATAGAAGGGTAAAATAGTAGATCAAATGCTACAAACCCCTTCTCAACTTTTATGCAAAATAGTAATATTTATAATCTAAGGCTTTGTCCTCTCTGCCTACCTAGTGTCTTGCTTCCTGTCACCAGTGAGTGTGGCTGCCCTTTGCGGAGCACTTTATGGTCCAGTAAGCACTGTCGACTCTTGCTTTCTATTGACAAGATTAAACAGGACCCCTACTTTATTTTTTTTCCAATAGGAAAATGCCAGGTGGAAGTGATTGTTGAAGTACAACCTGTGCTGAGTGGGGTAACTGGGGAGTCGGAAAGAGGGGTGAGGTGTTTTTTTTGGTTGCTTGTTGTGTGGTGGGTTTTTTGTTTTGTTTGTTTGTTTGTTTTATATAAAGTCTCCTTTTCTTTATCCTTCAGCTCCTGGTTCAGGAGTGGTTCGGGACTATTTAGAAAAGCTGGACGAGCACAAGTCCATGGGGCCGGATGCGCTGCATCCAAGAGTGCTAAAGGAGTTGAAGGATGTGATTGCAGAGCCATTGGCCATTATCTTTGAAAACTCATGGCAATCGGAGAAGGTCCCGGACGACTGGAAAAAGGCTAATGTAGTGCCCATCTTTAAAAAAGGGAAGAAGGAGGATCCTGGAAACTACAGGTCAGTCAGCCTCACCTCAGTCCCTGGAAAAATCATGGAGCAGGTCCTCAAGGAATCAATTCTGAAGAACTTAGAGGAGAGGAAAGTGATCAGGAACAGTCAGCATGGATTCACCAAGGGCAAGTCATGCCTGACTAATTTAATTGCCTTCTATGACAAAATAACTGGCTCTGTGGATGAGGGGAAAGCAGTGGACGTGTTGTTCCTTGACTTTAGCAAGGCTTTTGACATGGTCTCCCACAGTTTTCTTGCCAGTAAGTTAAAGAAGTATGGGCTGAATGAATGGATGATAAGGTGGATAGAAAGCTGGCTAGATTGTAATGCCCCAAGGATCAGTCCTTGGGCTGGTTTTGTTCAATATCTTCATTAATGATCTGGAGGATGGTGTGGATTACACCCTCAGCAAGTTTGCAGATGACATTAAACTGGGAGGAGAGGTAGATGCGCTGGAGGGTAGGGATAGGATACAGAGTGTCCTAGACAAATTAGAGGATTGGGCCAAAAGAAATCTGATGAGGTTCAACAAGGACAAGTGCAGAGTCCTGCACTTAGGATGGAAGAATCCCATGCACCGCTACAGACTAGGGACCGAATGGCTAGGCAGGACCTAGGGGTTACAGTGGACAAGAAGCTGGATATGAGTCAACAGTGTGCCCTTGTTGCCAAGAAGGCCAATGGCATTTTGGCATGTATAAGTAGGGGCATTGCCAGCAGATCGAGGGATATGATCATTCCCCTCTATTCGAGATTGGTGAGGCCTCATCTGGAGTACTGTGTCCAGTTTTGGGCCCCACACTACAAGAAGGATGTGAAAAAATTGGAAAAATCCAGCGGAGTGCAACAAAAATGATTAGGGGACTAGAACACATGACTTATGAGGAGAGGCTGAGGGAACTGGGATTGTTTAGTCTGAGGAAGAGAAGAATGAGGGGGGATTTGATAGCTGCTTTTGACTACCTGAAAGAGGATGGATCTAGACTGTTCTCAGTGGTAGCAGATGACTGAACGAGGAGTAATGGTCTGAAGTTACAGTGGGGGAGGTTTAGGTTGGATATTAGGAAAAACTTTTTCACTAGGAGGGTGGTGAAACACTGGAATGCGTTACCTAGGGAGGTGGTGGAATCTCCTTCCTTAGACGTTTTTAAGGTCAGGCTTGACAAAGCCCTGGCTGGGATGATTTAGTTGGGGATTGGTCCTGCTTTGAGCAGGGGGTTGGACTAGATGATCTCCTGAGGTCCCTTCCAACCCTGATATTCTATGATTCCTCGCTCCTCTCAGCACCTCTAGTTCTTTCCTTTTAGCTTTCTTCTTTCCCACTTGTCTAAAGTCCTGAGAAACTGAATTTGGGTCCATAGAGCATCTCACAAGCCTTGTCCTTATCCCTTTAAATCTTAGCTTAAATGCTGCCCAGCTGCTTCTCCAGCCCAGCAGCAGTGATGCTTTACCTTGTAGGCCAGCCACTGCAGTGATAGCTTAATCCTGACTAACATCCCATTTAGGAAACTTGACTGGGAGCTGGTTTAATGACCTGAATTCCATTTCTCAGAGGATTGGCAAAGGAGGTGTGAGAGACCATGGTGGAGAGACAAGCTTAATTTTCATTATTTGTATCATGATAGTGCAGAGCGGCCCAAACAGAGATCAGGGCCCTGTTGTGCTAGGCACTGTACAAACACCTAGTGAGGGACTGCCTCTGCCCCTAAATAGACAAGACAGGGTAGAAAGATAAACCAAAGGCACAAAGAGGTGAAGTTACAGATTTTGTCTGCAAAGTGTCATTTAAAAAGAATCCCCTGCAGCTGTTAGGTCAAATGGGGGATAGAAAGTTAGTGATGAGAGAGAGAGAGAGTTAAATTGTGCGTGTGTAAGTAAAACATGCATATAAGCTTTTAACCCCTTAATGGAAGGAGAGAATTCTTCTTTTCCACTTGGTAACTTAAGGACCAGATGGTACACAGCTGTGACCTACAGAAGGCCCAACCAGCTAATAAAATATGCCTGGACACCTGGGCCTATATTTTACATATTCAGCAATGAGTTTGGGTGCCTAACTTGTGACTCATTGCAGGGGCCTGGTTTTCAGAAAATGGATGTTCAGCCCTCTCAAAAAATCAGACCCTTTAAAGGTGTTTCAGGTTGGGCACCCAAACTTAAGAGTCACTATTAGATGAGACTTCGTCTTCAGTGTCCACAACCATTGTCTAATATGTTTGCAGATTTCTGTTGTCTGTTGCATAAAACCCTCTTTGGAACTTTCCTTGATTGTCTGCATCTCTTGTATACCTACCTATCTTCATGGATAGTAATAAGTGGGGATTCTGTACTCCATGGATTTAGCATTTTGTATAGGTAAACAAGTGAAACTGATAATTTTGTATCTTTCTTGTTCAAAGCTTTAGGTAAAATTCACCTCTGTGCAGAGGGCCAGTACAAGGCCTGTGTATACCACTTAAGTCCTATGCAAACCCTATACTGAAGGCCTTGTGTAGAGGCTTTATGCTGACTCTGCATACTGGGTGATTTTCATTCTTGGTTAATGTGATCCAGGTGCTAAAAAGCCCTGGCTGAAAAGTGTTAAGTTAAAGGCACAAGTCAGCTAGGTACATAAATATTACATGGTTAAATCTGTAATGGGTTCCTACAGCAGATTTGCTTTGTTTAAAGAGTTCCATAACCCTGCTGATTTATGGCATCTTTTCCAAGAGTACACTACTTGCAGAGAACTCCATCTAAACATTTTCTGTCACGCTGGAGGATTATTACACTTGAGTAACTAATTAGCCACAAGGAGCTAACCACTGCTGTTTAGGACAAAAGACACGACCAAGAAAGCTTTTATTTCTGTTGTGGAAAATGACCTAAGGGGTTTGGGGAGGGACCAGAAAGGAGACCTAACTTTCCTGCTTTCATTTAATATAACTCAAATACTTTTTTGCTTTTAATTAAAGCTGACAACTAATAGGTAGTGTACTAAAGGTTAAAGCGCTAGACTGTGTCTCTGAAGACTCAAATTCTATTGCCAGCTCTGCCTCAGAGCTTCTGGACAGATCATGCTCCCTGATTGTACCTCAGTTTCCTCTTTGATAAAGTGGGGTTAACAGTTATTTGTTTTACAAAACACTTGGAGATCTATGGCTGAAAAGTGCTGTGTTTAACGGTACTACAGTATGTTGTGTTCTGTTGAAACTGTGGGGTGAGGAGGGATGGGGAAAACATTTCCAAACCTGGACCAGATGATTTTTGAGACTTAAATTTACAGGTATATTAAGAAAACTATGAAGAAAGTGATTTAAGGTGAAATACTGGCCTCACTGAAATCTGTGGATGACTTGCCACTTACTGCAATGAGACCAGGATTTCACCCTAATTTTTTTTTGAAGGAAATCTGGGGGGAAAATATCAAATGTAAAACAAACTCTGAAATACAGACATGTCATGCAGCAGTGTTGTCACTTCCTACTTCTATCCACTGGGCATGCAGCGGAATTATCACTTCTTCTCCATTATCCCATGTTCCCAGTGGCAGTGTTCCCCCTCCACCTCTCCCACAAATATTTGGGGAGAAAAAGAGCATTTCATTGCTGTGAATTTACAGGAGAGAACAGATGTCCTTGTAGCCTTTGCTTTTTACTTTTTACTTTCTTGGCAAGGTTAGGAAATATAGTCACTAATGCATGTAAAATGTTTGAGAACCTCTGGTACCATGGAAGTGCCAAATATTATTTATTGTTCAGTAAATGTATTGGTGGGAGTCAAACTCTCATTGCTGCTTAGCAAAACAAGAGATGGGGGCAAGGGAAGTGCAAGCAGATACTACCTCATTCAACACCTGTCACTTTTCTTCCTCTTTCCTCTTCTCTCCTCTTTTTTACCCTTCCTGCAACTGCTCTCTCAGCCCCCTACTCTTGCTGGCTTCCACATATGTTGAAGCCTCACAAGTCTGTGCTGCCCACTTGTAGCAGATCTGTTTAGAACAATTAGTGGCGGGGCGGGGAGGCTGGGGTCTGATCATCCAGCTGATGGACAAGATTGGGGCCATTGAGTCTTGATAGCATAAGATTAGTCCTTTCTGGTTTTATCAGATTATCTGCAAAGTGCATGTGGATATGGTCTCGACACCATGTAGTCTGAATTGTCTGACATTGAGATCTTGCTGTTTTTCCTCAGTTCTGGCAGTAATACTACCAGTTTCACTGGTAGGTGGAATTACAGTAAGGGGTAAGATCCTGGAGAACTTTTTATGAGGGCAGGTTTGAATACGTCAGCAAATATAATTTCACGAAAAAGAAACATGGAACCAATATGGCAAAGCTGTCTCCGAGAGGACCTTCCTGTAGCAAATTGGCACTGCAGTGTTATATGTCCATTCAAACCAGCCTTAGCTTAGTATCTGTCTTAGAGAAATGGAGCAAACTACTTCCAATTGGGCACACTGCCATTATAACAGATGGGCGTAAAATGTAGGCATCCAAGAGACAGTGTTAGGCAGCATTGAAATTGGGAATATCTAAAATATGGGAGCTGGTCACAAAAAGGTGGGTGGGGAGAGGATTCAGTGAAAGCTCTCGTTACCCATGGAAATTTTGTAGCATTGAAATTTTAAGATGGGTACCATTTACAAAATTCAAATGCAGATCCCGATAAAATTTTTGAACTCCTCCTGTTTGGATTGTTCAAATTCGTGCCTATCTCTAGCCAAAGATGTGGAATGTTCAGCTATCATAAAATAGGTTTCAGAGTAGCAGCCGTGTTAGTCTGTATTCGCAAAAAGAAAAGGAGTACTTGTGGAACCACTAGACTATGTTCTATGTCAGATAAGGAAAGTATGTCTGTCTGAGGCAATCAAAACAGGAGAGATGGTAAGAAATGGTCTTCAAAAGGTGATAGTGAGTACAGAGAATTGCTAGCCGAACTACATATGCTTTAGCTTGAGTCTATCATGTTGCTTCTAATTTTCACCTCATCTTTGATTTAGCTTCCACTTGACACATTTGGGGCCTGGGCCACACAGAACTCTATGCCAGACTGTTTCCAATTCCCAGTATTTTGCCTTGCCTAGAAAGTTAGATTGCTGAAATATTTGCTAGAATAAATAGAGGTTAAGTGTGAAGTCAGTAGGTGAGCTTTGCTTCATGGATATTGATATAAAAAGCAGTTGTCATACTATTTTGACTGATCTAAAGAACAGATGTTTGTATGTGATTTATGAACACAAATGTGTACATCTTCCATAAATATCAATATGTTCCAGTAACAAACTGAGTAGAGAATTCTAGCCCAAGAAGGCTGGGAAACTGCAGGCAGTATTTGAAATTGTCCATTAATTCTTGGTTTTAAATGAAAAATAGACTATAAATCCAATCCTGTAATCCCTTCACATTTGAGTGGTTCCTCAGATTTCAAAATAGGACTATTCATGTAAGTATGGCATAATCAGACCTGATAATACAGATGTCTGTTTAAGATAATTAAACCAATAAATAATGACATTCAATATACAGTAAATGCACTTTGGAAACATTACATTAATATGACCTAGTTTGTATTTTAGTCACTATCAGAATTTTAGCAAATTTCCAAAGCTAAAAATTTCATGGCTAAGTATTCATTGGAAGCTTCTAGTTCTCTGAATAATTTCTGTAAGAGTAATCAAATATTTGATTAAGCAAATAGGTCATCACCACTGCTCACATTTGCACTGGTCCTAAACTATTGTGGTTAAACAGCATCCCATTTCTCCGAAAAACTGTGTTGCAGACATGTAATATTAACTGATGTGTTTAATTTTAACAGCACAGTTAATTTTTGAACAGCAAGTTTACTCAAAAACCATCTTCAGTAGCCATCAGTGAAATCTTCTGGACTGAGGGAAGCTATATATTTATTCACCAATTTGCCATGTAGGTCACATAAAGATTTTTTTAAAAAGATTTCTATAGCTGCTTTTTTATTTCAAAGCAGTTTTCTAACATGCCAACATTTATTCTTTAAATTTCATGGGCAGTTGCATTACACCAGGAATAAATTTGGTACACAGTATAGTTTCCGTTTATACACACATTATTATACACACACACACACACACACACACACCATATCACTAGAAAAAACAGCTCCATAAGTGGCAGAATTTACACAAAGCAACCTATTATGATTTGTATTGAATATAACATTTTCCCTTTCTGTGTTAGACTGGTAAGTAGTATTGCGCTGATATTTTACACAGCTGCTACTCTTTTCCCCAGAGGTGGCTGCATTTCACTGGTGGGTGAAAGTACACCCTAGAACATCCTTTTGCTCCAGTACTACACAAGGATATTCAAATATTTTCATAACTTTAAGGCCAGATGGGACCATTATGACTATCTAATCTGATCTCCTACATACACCAGCCATCTAACACCACCCAGTAACTCCCACATTGAGTCCATATTTAGGAATTGATTCTGCACTCCCAACACACCCCAAACTTCTATCCACTTCAATTAGCGTTTGTAAAAGTATTGCGAGATCAGATAATACTGCTTCGTAGTTTAGGTTTTGTTGTTGTCTTTTACCCATGTGTTGCAGAAGTGAATGCTTCCTCCCCACCCCCCATTCTGCTACAGAAGGACTTCCTTTCTTGCAGTGTCCATACATTTTTACTTTTAACACTAAGTTTCATTTCAATAAGTGACTTGCATTGGACAGCCAGCCAAGAAATAAAATAAAGCTTCTGTTGACAATGGTCAAGTGGATTTAACTCATTCTTTGTGTGTGTTACTTTATTTCAGGTCCAGTGTCAATACAATATGAAGATGTGGCAATCGAGAGGGTTATATATGTATATATATATATATTTAAAAAAAATGGAGAAACAACATGAACAATGGAACAGAAGAACAGGTAAACTGGTTTTAAAAAGGAATAAAAAGGAGGCAATAATTATGCCTCACTTTACTTGCAAATCTTACTCAGGACCTCATATGGTGTGAACTGGCCTAGCTCTATTGATATCAATAGAGCTATGCCAATTTATACTAGCTGAGGATCTGTCTTAATACCATTTTTAGATACTGCCACTGAAATTCACACTGGTATCAAAATTGAAAAAAAGAGTTTGAAAATGCACTACCTTTCTTCCCGTCTCCAAGTGTATAACTGAAGGCTTGCTGACTGTGGGAGATTAATGAAAGTAGCCAAAAACTCTGCACAAGTGATAGTTTGTGACACGTGCAGAATAATGTGTTTTGCCCCTTGCTTCTAGACAAATGAATATTTATATGCAAGGCATAATTTTCCCTGTAATAACAATTTAACAACATCAAGGAGATGCTATTAACTGTTAAACGTTGTCAGTGCAAGTTAAAGATGCTGTAAGCCACTCAAAGCCTTTACCACTGAGCTACATTAACATAATCTTTCAATCAGTGCAGAAGCTGCATAGAATTTTTTTTTAAAAATGTATCCCTAAAGAGCAATGCTAGGAGTGCAATACTTAGAAACTGTATGTACTTGCAAGAAATCCCCAATTCCAGACTATTTGTATAACCAGGTGTTTGTCTTAACAATCTCACTGCATGTAAGGGCAGCAAGATAGATTCAAAAGGATGTTCAATGCAATCAGCATGGATCCAGAATTATTTGGCATCTATCATGTATTCCACAATCAGTGGGTGGGTGTGTGGAGGAGGAAAAAGGAAGGTGAGGGACAAAGAAGAGGGCAGGGAAGAGTTTCAAATTAAAGCTGCAGTCACTATTTCCAAATAGGGAAAGGAAGCCTAGCTATCCCATGTAGGGAAACTGATAAACATGGAGTGGTAGTGAACAGTGAAATCTAGTTGCTGATATTAGCCAATATTATACAGTTAAACATTCTTCTTTGATACCAGATAAAAAAGTCAAGATGTGGACTCCTGTTAATTAGGAGTTGAGATGCAGCTTCCCCAGCAGCAATGTAATAGTTTGTGCAACACAAGCCGCATATCTTCAATTTAGGTCAGCCATCAAGAAGAGGAAAAAAGGACTGGAGACTGAAGATGAGATGCTCTATTTCACACAGTTGCCCGCTGGAAGGACTGGCAAAGGCAGTCACTTAAATTAAGTGCAGGTCATCAGACAAGATATATAATCTATTCCTGAAACAGACAACTTCAACAGCCCAAATCCCTATGGCCTTTACAGCGACACAATGAACTACTTCCTCATGTACCTCTGTCAATTCACGTTAGGTTCCTACTTTTTTAAAAGTGATATTTCATGTACATTATGATCCTATTGCTCATAGCAAGGAAAGTGCTTTGGTTTATTTATGACCTACTAACCTTAAATTAAAAAAAGCATACAAGTAATCTGAATGTTCTCATAAGCCTGGAGATTTGAAATAAAACTTAAAATAAATCTGGCATTTGTAGCACAGCCAGCTAAGCTATATTTGCCCAGTTGGGAATTTTTTTTTTAAATGAAAACCAGATGACAAGAGGAAAGCATTATTACTCTACATAAACTGCAGGTTTGGGGCATCGGGACTGCAGTTCATGAGTGCCTGAATTTCTCATGAGCTTCTGCTTCCATCAGCATAGAGTTAAATAAAGCAACACTGTGGTTTTACATCTATCTCCAGTCTAGAAGACTAGAATGAAAAGCCAGCTGTAGTTTTTGAGCTAGAATGTAACCCAGCCACAGAACCTAACCTTGGAAATAGAGAGGTTGGTTATCAGTCAGGCAAGATAATGTGTGTTTGGGGGGGGGGGGGGGAGTGACAGAAAAGGAGCTGTAGTACTAAAAGAAATGGAGAATAAAAAGCAAACATCCTCCCTCTTCTATTTTAAAATGTGAGTGACCCTAAACTACTCATTTAGCTGGGACAACATTGAACTCATGCAGATCGGAACAAAGGTCTGTCGAATCCAAGAGCCTGATTCTCCACTCACTCATGATGATGTAAATCAGGAGTAACTTCACTGAAGCCAATGGAGTTGCACTGGAATAAAACCAGTGAGAGTGAGCAGGTAATCAAGCCACAAGACTGTGCTCTGCTATATGTGGATACATCACAAGTTCTTGGCTGTATTGGCAAAACAAGTTCCCTTACATTTACTTTGAATTCTGAAGCTTACACAATTGCAAGTGATTCATTTCCCAGCCCAAAAAAAAAAAAAAAAAAAAGAGGAGCTCCTGTCTACAAAACACACTGTAGCCCACAAAAGAAAGAGGACTCCAGTTTATGCTACTACAATCATGTTGATGTGCACCAGCATGATTTTCTATTTGATAAAGGATAGCAAATCATTTATCTTTGTTTACTATTACATGTTTAAAAAGTGGGGCAATCAATTACAGTATATGCAGGTGTCATAAAGGGAAGGGGGTTAAGAAGCTCTGATACAGTACTATAAAATCCTCTTACCTGTAAAGGGTTAAGAAGCTCAGGTAAACTGGCTGGCACCTGACCAAGAAATGACCAATGTGGGGACAACATACTTTCAAATCTGGATGTGGGGGGAGAGGAGAGAGAAAGGCTTTGGCTGTCTGTGGGATACCTTTGCCAGGAACAGATCAAGGATGCAAGCCCTCCAACTCCTGTAAAGTTAGTAAGTAATCTAGCTAGAAAATGCATTAGATTTTTCTTTTGTTTTTGGCTTGTGAAATTCACTGTGCTGGAGCGAATGTAGTTCTGTTTGTGTGTCTTTTTGTAAATTAAGGTTTTGCTTAGAGGGATTCTCTGTATTTTGAATTGGATTACCCGGTAAAGTATTTACCATCCTGATTTTACAGAGGTGATTCTTTTACCTTTTCTTTAAATAAAATTCTTCTTTTAAGAAACTGGTTGATTTTTCATTGTTCTTAAGATCCAAGGGTTTCGGTCTGTGTTCACCTGTACCAATTGGTGAGGATATTATCAAGCCTTCCTCAAGAAAGGGAACGTAGGGCTTGGGAGAATATTTTGGGGGAATAGGACTCCAAGTGGTCCTTTCCCTGTTCTTGTCTAAATCACTTGGTGGTGGCAGCATACTGTTCAAGGACAAGGTGGAATTTGTGCCTTGGGAAAAAGTTTTTAACCTAAGCTGGTAAAAATAAACTTAGGGGGTATATCATGCAGGTCCCCACAACTGTACCCTAGAGTTCAGAGTGGGGAGGGAACCTGACATGGTGCTAGCAGTGGGATCATTTTTTGAACCAAAAGCACAGCAGGATTTTTAAAAGGACAATTTTTTCTCTCTGCTTGAAAAACAGGGAGGATTTTTTAAAGCTGATTAGAGCTGCAAGTTCTGTCCCTTTGCCTAGAGACAGAGCAGCCTCATAACAAAGGTATCATACAGACAGACAAAGCCTTCCCCCGGCCCCCAGATTTGAAAGTATCTTGTCCCCCCCATTGGTCTTTTCCTGGTCAGGTGCCAGCCAGGTTACCCAAGCTTCTTAACCCTTTACAGATAAGAGGATTTTATAGTATTGAATCTGAGCTTAACCCCTTCCCTTTATATTTATGGCAGCAGGACAAATCAGTTAAAAGAAATAGCTATGACTTAAAGTCCTTGCCACGGAGCCTTATTTACCATACTAAATGAAATAGCACAGAGTCATGGTATGTGGTGTCTTTTAGCTTTGGGGTTCCATTTATGTGAATATTAGCAAGTTGAACAAGAGATGCTTGAAGTGAAAATAGGTTATGCATTGATATGCCAAATATACCACACCAACCCCACTTGGAAACAAGATTTCAGATGCAGCACTTAATGAAAACCAACAAATCATCAGTTTCATGATAACTAGTTCTGCTGCACAGTAAGATAAAAACTCTCTAGTTGAGCTTGAACCTTTCAAGCGAATTCTCTTCTGCAGACCAATTGTGCTTGCCAGTGCAGATAGTAAGCAAGGTAGATGAGTATGAATCAGAGGACAAAGTGAGACTTGTCTTTCCACTTCCCAACCCTTCCAATTAATGGCCAAAGAAGACAAATCTTTGTTGCGTTACACATGAATTGCAATACTACGTACACTTCCTTTTTTCTAAAAGCCAGTTTTGATAGAAGAGAAAGTCTAAATGAACTGGCAAGGTTTAGAAGAAAGGCAAACAACTTCCATTATTGCTGGAGCCTTATCAGAATGAGCACTTCACGAAGCGTGATAATCAAATACTTGATATGGACAAGACACTTCAAACAAACAAAAACAAAAAAAAAACCTATCACACACACATCCCATTGCACTCCAAGAAGGAATCTCTAAGTTAGAATGACACAGATAAGTTCACCTCTTACTTTCATAACAGGGGGAGCCAACTGAAATTTACATTTAAAGAAAGTCTAACACTGCATCAGACTGCAATCCGATTACCTCTAAACTAGTATAATGGGATTTCAGTTGACTTCTTAGGTTAGGCAGATGTATGTGGTGGATATGTATGTAGAAGGGCTTTCTAAATTAGACTAATTGTATGGGTTGTATAGAAGCATTTGAAGAAACGGATGCTCCTTTTAGAACAGACAATTATTTAATATAGTGCTACTGGCATATATGGTAATTTACAAAGAGAATGAAGTAGTTCTATCTCCCATCTTCCCCTAGAAGCTTATTGAGAAACAAAAGCTGCAATACAGTCAATACCCAACAAAAACCGTCAATACCCAACAACCTTAAACAGATTCAGGTTTGATTGAATTCACCCAGCAGAAGAGATTTTATTGGGGACTGGGCAATCTATTAGTGACGTTGCTGGTTCATTTTGCTTTTACCCAGTTGTGTAGAAGTATGAGATTGCACACTCTGATTAACGTTTAGCTCCATGGTTTGACTCACAACACTAGATATTTCGGTCTAGATTTCCAAACTAGATAAATAAAGCTTTTAAATAAATGAAACAGACCTTTTTTTTTCATAGGATCAAAGCCTGGAGTGTTGCCAGTTTCTTGCTGTAGGATTGTAATAGAATGGGCCAAGGAGGGTGGGTGGTGGTGCTAAGGGAACAATGACAAACTGCATAATCTGTATGATTAAAACCATTGTGTCAGTTATGATTTCCCCCTCCCCCCCTTTCAGATTTTTAAGGATGCTGTCAAGTCCGTGGAGTTCTGTTTTTAGTGGTTGCTTCAGTGAACATTCAACGCTGTCGGTGAGTTTGGAATTAAAGTGAAAACCATCGACCGTTGATTGTACCCTCCAGCTAACCATCATCCTCCTTGCTTCATGCTTTCAGGCCTTTCACTGAAGACAGCTGCCAAACCAGCACACAAGGTATATCTTCTCCCCCGCTCCCCCATCCTCTTTGCAGAGCTTTACTAAAAAGGTCACAATCAACATTCATTGCTGTCGGTGGGTTTAACTATGTGGACAAGCTCACTGAACAATGAATGCAACTGTGGCCCCACTTTTTGCAATCACAGTCAAGAGGAATATCAGCTCTGAAAGCATCACTGAAAGTCTTTCATATATGAAACTTTCCTGATCAAAAGACGAATATCTTCAGGATTTTTTGTTTTAAGTTGATTTGACTCAGATGGTTGAGACAACAATCACTCCTCCCTGGAATTGACTACAACATAAAGGGAGATCATTCTGCCATTAATATCTCTTACTTACTACAGATATGAACAAAAACTCTGGTATACAAAAAGCCTCCCTGTATGCACACCTGAGGATTCTGAGCACAGGAAAGATGGTTGAAAACACTTCTAAAATAATAAATAATCAATCATCATCATCATCATCATCATCAAATTTATGCACTGCAACATTGCACATGCAAAGAGATGACAGCTATGTGTGTCCTTGGCTAAACAAGACAAACCCACCCCAAAATTTCTTGCAAATGGGAGCCTTAGTTAAAGAATGGCGATAATATTCCTTATTCTGGTGTAATACAATTCATTGTTAAGTGAAGTTTATTTAAACACCTAATAAACATGAAAATACAAAGCTTATTGGACTTGCCTCTTTGTACTGTTTTGAGATAAGCTGGAAAGAAATTACTTGTATGGCTGGTAAAGTTCTGCTCATTGTTTCAATTATGGGATAGAGTGGTGAGTGGTCATGCTGCATTCCCTGCTGCCTGGTGTAAGGGGAAAAAAAATAAAAAGGGAAAATTGAAGCACACCACCACTTCCCCATCCCCACCCATGCTTCACCTATAAATCTCAGGCATCAACCTAAATTTCTAACACCAGCTGAATGGGTACTGAAACATCATGCAATTCTCTAAGCCAATTTCATCCATTAGCTTCAGTTTCTTGGTGAGTTTTTGCATAGCCATTACTCCCAAAAGGAGAGGAATGACAAATCATGTCTTTTGTCTCTCCCTTGTGACATGCATTCCCACTGACAATGTCTGCTTTTTATTATGCATATAAATAGAAGCTTCAAACACATTTCACCTAAGATTTCCTTCTTAGCTCAAACAAACAGGTAAATATTAGGGTATCTGGCCCTCATCCTGCTCATATACAAGTAGTGTATTATACAGTACCATGCTAATGAAATGGCATTTTCTTCTATAACTTGATCATGATGGGGTGATTGAATCTAACTTTTTTTTAATTATTCTTTACAACAGAGATCTGACATGGATCCAATGAGAGATCAATGCACATAGCATGCATAGAGAACCAGTTCTCTAAACAAATACCTGAAATTCTAAGGCCATGTCCTCCTAGAAGCTTATGAATTTTTAGTTAACTTTGGTGCTGAGTGGTACCCTTAGTATGAAGATACATTTTGCTTTGTTCTAGTTACTGCAACAAAGAGGGGATAGCTCCAGGTGAACTGTTGTTGGAGATACTGCAAGGTTCTAGACTGTATTCATTGGGTCCTTTGTTCCATCACTTTTCCTAAGGTTCTCTTCCTCCCAGCCCAGGGTATTTTAAGTGGTACCCACGCACATCCTCTCTCTGTGCTCCCTCTTCTTTTCTGGCATGGTGCCCTAGATGACTATAGAAGTTCTTACTCTAAGTACCCCAAAGGTATATTTAAAAAAGGGAGCATTTTCTCTGGAGACCACAAAAGCTACATCTTATAATTGAAAGTAGTAACTTTCAGATCAAGGTGCAGCTAATATCTCCTGAATTCAGATTTATTTAAACACAATTTATAATATGCTAGATCCTGTTTTCCTCAGGGAGCCTCTTAAATATTAGATAGATAGCTATGGTGTGTTATGAGTTTATGAATAGACATGGTATTTATCTGAATAGAAGAACCTGGAATTTGGCAACACAAGAAGAAGAATATCCTGGTATGGAATCATCCTAACACATAGAGAAGTAATGGGAATCATTCATGGTCTTTGGTTAACAAAATTGCATACTAGAATTGGTGTGGAGATATGAACTTCAGCTCCACATAGAAGGAAGCTGATTTTGAATATATTGTTTTGTATAAGGGATCTTTCTTTATAATACCTGATTACCTTCCTGTGTCAGAGGAGCTCTACCTTATTTTGTTTCCTGCACTGATTCAATATTACTTAACATTTATATTACAGTAGTGCAGAGAGACCTTCATCAGGATTAGGCTAGGCACTATACAGACACTTATGAGGAGACCAGCCTTATCATAGAGAAAAACTTATAATTTAAATAGTTTTCATAAAGAGTGTGTGTGTGTGCGCACGCATGCACACATATAAACATTTTCACCTGGACCAGGTTATACTCAAAGCAGTGGTGGGTTATGAAATTAAGCATGACATGTAGACTGACCCTATGTGAATTTCAAGACAGATATCCCAGATACATGGATGTAAGAACATTTGGACAGATAAAGGAGAAACAGAAAACAAAAAAGCCAAGAATCTCTACAAGTCCTTAAGAACAAGTTCCATCTCACATACAGAAATTAGGAGAGACTGAGTTTGGCACATGTGTATATGGTGTAAGCCATCAAGGACTATATATTAACCACCCTGTCATAAAAATAAAGGGAAGGGTAACAACCTGTCTGTATACAGTGCTATAAAATCCCTCCTACCCAGAGGCAAAACCCTTTCACCTGTAAAGGGTTAAGAAGCTAAGGTAACCTCGCTAGCACCTGACCCAAAATGACCAATGAGGGGACAAGATACTTTCAAATCTGGAGGGGGGGAACAAAGGGTTCTGTGTGTGTGTGTGTGTGTGTGTGTGTGTGTGTGTGTGTGTGTGTGTGTGTGCGTGTGCGCGCGCACGAGAGAGAGAGAGAGATGCTTTTGCATCAGGGTTGGAAGGGACCTCAGGAGATCATCTAGTCCAACCCCCTGCTCAAAGCAGGACCAATCCCCAACTAAATCATCCCAGCCAGGGCTCTGTCAAGCCTGACCTTAAAAACTTCTAATGAAGGAGATTCCATCACCTCCCAAGGTAACGCATTCAAGTGCTTCACCACCCTCCTAGTGAAAAAGTTTTTCCTAATATCCAATCTAAACCTCCCCCACTGCAATTTGAGACCCTAATTCCTCATTCTGTCATCTGCTACCACTGAGAACAGTCTAGATCCATCCTCTTTCAGGTAGTTGAAAGCAGCTATCAAATCCCCCCTCATTCTTCTCTTCTGCAGACTAAACAATCCCAGTTGCCTCAGCCTCTGCTCATAAGTCATGTGTTCCAGTCCCGTAATCATTTTTGTTGCCCTCTACTGGACGTTTTCCAATTTTGCCACATCCTTCTTGTGGTGTGGAGCCCAAAACTGGACACAGTACTCCAGATGAGGCCTCACCAATGTCAAATAGAGGAGAACGATCACATCCCTCGATCTGCTGGCAATGCCCTTACTTATACATCCCAAAATGCCATTGGCCTTCTTGGAAACAAGGGCACACTGTTGACTCATATCCAGCTTCTTGTCCACTGTAACCCCTAGGTTCTTTTCTGCAGAACTGCTGCCTAGCCATTCGGTCCCTAGTCTGTAGCTGTGCATGGGATTCTTCCATCCTAAGTGCAGGACTCTGCACTTGTCCTTGTTGAACCTCATCAGATTTCTTTTGGCCCAATCCTCTAATTTGTCTAGGGCACTCTGTATCCTATCCCTACCCTCCAGCACATCTACCTCTCCTCCCAGTTTAGTGTCATCTGCAAACTTGCTGAGGGTGCAATCCACGCCATCCTCCAGACCATTAATGAAGATATTGAACAAAACCGGCCCAAGGACCGACCCTTGGGGCACTCCACTTGATACCAGTTGCCAACTAGACATAGAGCCATTGATTACTGCCTGTTGAGCCCGACAATCTAGCCAGCTTTCTATCCACCTTATCATCCATTCATCCAGCCCATACTTCTTTAACTCGCTGGCAAGAATATTGTGGGAGACCGTGTCAAAAGCTTTGCTAAAGTCAAGGAACAACATATCCACTGCTTTCCCCTCATCCACAGAGCCAGTTATTTTGTCATAGAAGGCAATTAGATTAGTCAGGCATGACTTGCCCTTGGTGAATCCATACTGACTGTTCCTGATCACTTTCCTCTCCTCTAAGTGTTTCAGAATTGATTCCTTGAGGACCTGCTCCATGATTTTTCCAGGGACTGAGGTGAGGCTGACTGACCTGTAGTTTCCAGGATCCTCCTTCTTCCCTTTTTTAAAGATGGGCACTACATTAGCCTTTTTCCAGTCGTCCAGGACCTCCCCTGATTGCCATGAGTTTTCAAAGGTAATGGCCAATGGCTCTGCAATCACATCCACCAACTTCTTTAGCACTCTCGGATGCAGCGCATCCAGCCCCATGGAGTTGTACTAGCCCAGATTTTCTAAATAGTCCCGAACCACTTTTTTCTTTAACAGAGGGCTGGTCACCTCCTCCCCATGTTGTGCTGCCCAGTGCAGCAGTCTGGGAGCCGACCTTGTTCATGAAGACAGAGGCAAAAAAAGCATTGAGTACATTAGCTTTTTCCACATCCTCTGTCCTCTGTTTTGCCTCCCTCATTCAATAAGGGGCCCACCACTTTCCTTGACTTTCTTCTTGTTGCTAACATACCTGAAGAAACTCTTAACATCTCTTGCTAGCTGCAACTCCAGATGTGATTTGGCCTTCCTGATTTCACTCCTGCATGCCCAAGCAATATTTTTATACTCTTCCCTGGTCATTTGTCCAATCTTCCACTTCTTATAAGCTTCTCTTTTGTGTTTAAGATCAGCAAGGATTTCACTGTTAAGCCAAGCTGGTCGCCTGCCATATTTACTATTCTTTCTACACATCGGGATGGTTTGTCCCTGTAACCTCAATAAGGATTCTTTAAAATACAGCCAGCTCTCCTGGACTCCTTTCCCCTTTATGTTATTCTCCCAGGTGATCCTGCCCATCAGTTCCCTGAGGGAGTTAAAGTCTGCTTTTCTGAAGTCCAGGGTCTGTATTCTGCTGCTCTCCTTTCTTCCCTGTGTCAGGATCCTGAACTCGACCAGAAATGCAGGCTTACAACTCCTGTTAAGTTAGTAAGTAATCTCGCTAGAAATGTGTTAGATTTCCTTTTGTTTAATGGCTGGTAAAATAAGCCTTGCTGGATGGAATGTATATTCCTGTTTTTGTAACTTAAGGTTTTGCTTAGAGGGATTCTCTATGTTTTGAATCTGATTACCCTGTAAGGTATTTACCATCCTGATTTTACAGAGGTGATTCTTTTACTTTTTCTTTAATTAAAATTCTTCTTTTAAGAACCTGATTGATTTTTTCATTGTTCTTAAGATCCAAGGATTTGGGTCTGTATTCACCTGTACAAATTGGTGAGGATTCTTATCAAGCCTTCCCCAGGAAAGGGGGTGTAGGGCTTGGGGGGATATTTTGGGGGAAGACATCTCCAAGTGGGCTTTTTCCATGTTCTTTTTTTAAAATGCTTGCTCGTGGCAGCATACGGTTCAAGGACAAGGCAAACTTTGTACCTTGAGGAAGTTTTTAACCTAAGCTGGTAAGAATAAGCTTAGGGAGTCCTTCATGCAGGTCCCCACATCTGTACCCTAGAGTTCAGAGTGGGGAAGGAACCTTGACACATCTACTATTAGGTTTACTGAAATACTTGTGGTATTTCCCACTGAAATTATCAGGGATGCTAGAAATTACAAGACAAAAGTAAATAGTAAGGTTTAATAACTAGCTGTGTTTCAATGGTACCAACTGTAACTTCTATTAATGGGCATCATCCTTGTGTATCAAAGGAAGAAGAGACTTAACTCTGTTTAGACACAAGATACCTCATTATAGACAACATATTGCACAATATTCCTCCTGACCATCTAGTTTACAGACCACTTACTTGCATACAATACTATCGTTATAAAAAATGCATAAAACAAAGTACTAGGCCAGGGGATGAGCCTGTTAGTAATGATTATTCTGAAGTCCAATGGAAAGGTCTCATTTTTATGGTTTGTTGATATTGTATATAAAGTTATAAATCCCCAGGGACCAGAGGTCTTCTGCAAAAATGTCAATGAACAATGCCATTGGTAGTAATTCACTCACAGTAATGTATACTATGAGGTCAAGCATATCAAAGCTACAGGGAATGCAATGGCTCCTGACTCTTAATAGGAATGCTAGTTTAAGATTTATCTTCCTTATAGAAAGATTAAGGGGGTAAAATACAGTTCTCTATTTTGATAAACCGCTTGCTGTTCCCTCATCAGTGGTCACAACAGCATGACTGGAATTACATTAAATTAAAGATCAGATTTTTAAAATTTCCTCTGAGTGTTCCTGCAGTTAGCCCGACGTCCTGGACAACACAGGCCAGAGAACTTCACCAAAAATTTTTGGATCAAGCCCTAGATTTATATTTGAGCTCATAGATGCAGACTTTAAGGCCAGAAGGACCACTGTGATCATCTAGTCTGACCTCCTGCACATCGCAGGCCACTATGCCTCATTTAGAAAGATCCAGTTTTGACTTAAAGATTGCAAGGGATGAAGAATCTGATGTTCACTACCACAGAAGGAAGAACATTTCAAAGTCATTACTTACGCTTTATCTACACTAGAAACTGAAGAGCACCCAGTTGTTATGCTCTAATTGCCTCACAAGGTCACTGCTGGCATGAACTAAAAAGGTACCTAGTTTGGATTAATGTAATCCTGTTGATAAAAGACAAACTAAGTATCTTTTAGTTCATGCCAGCAGCATCCACATTGGGCAGTCAAAGTGCAGTACACTAATGCCTTATGCAACTCCTGTAGTCCAAACTGAGGGGATGTGTAGACAGAGGACTGGTCTACAATACTACTATGAAGGAGGGAAATCTTATCCCTATTTTACAGGAGGGGGAAGCAAAGTATGTAGAGATTAAATGACTTACCCAAAATTACACAGGAAGTCTGTGGAAGACCTGGGTTCTGTTCCCAGGTCTGCCAAGTCCCAAGCACATGTGTTACTGGGAAGAAAGGAAAAATCCCTTAACCACAAGAACATCCAATGATGAAACCCACTTTTTTTGTTCTACATTGCAGCACTGTTCTTTGCCCTTCTGTATTTGCAACTACTGTACTTTATTCTCTTTCCTGCCTTTATATGGTTATGCCTCAAAAGGTACCTAGAAACCATAATCAGGTTTATGTTTATATGTGCCCAACCACTTTGAATTCTCTCTGCTGTACAAGTAGTGGGCTATATACATTTAAAGAGCAAACAGATAGGCATGTTCAACTGTAACTTCCTCATTCAGCCTTAATCAAATTCTACATCTTTTTTGCCTTTCTTTGCATTGTTTTATATCCTCCTCAAACTACAGGTACCAGAAATTCATGCAATATTCCAAATGCAGACAAGTCAAGACTCCTAAAATGAGCTTTTAAATCCCATGCCTTTCAGCCAAGCATAATGATGCAGTGCCATTACAAATGCCAACATTTACATTTATTGACTATCATTCCTTGCCGAGTCCCAGATAGCCAAGTCCACTTTGTATCAGTGTATTTTATCTCACTGCAGTGCAGGACTTAGCATTTGCTGAACTGGAGGGCAATTTCTCCAGAACATAATTTCCCTTCAGAACAACAGACATTTCTCTAAAATTTTAAAACTTAAAGAAAATGGACAGCATGCATTAGCAGGCAACAACATAAACAGCAGTCTCTTACAACATGGCTATTGAAAACAATTTATTTACCAGAACACTTTACCACCAGCCCTTAAAAAGCCCCTCCCCCCAAGTGCAGGGAGGGGCTCAGAGGACCTTCTATCTCCCAAAACAAACCAGAACATTTTCACAGTCCCTAAAGAAGAATAGGTTCCATCTCAAACAGAAATAAGAGTCTTCAGAGTGTGTGAGCATATACCAAGGGAGCCATTAAAACATGGAAATTTACCACAAGCTATGCAATCAGGAAGCACTGCAGATATTGTGGTAAACCAAATTTAAATAATGAGGATTCCTAAAATCCTATTGTAAAAGTGAACAACCATCCAACAATCTTAAAATGGCACCCATTATAAACTCCAATTTACACTAAAATGGAAGGTGGGGAGGACCCGTTGCATAGTCTTTCTGCCCATAAAGTGGACTTGCTTGTTGTTCCCTCAGAAAAGGGGGAAAAACAGATGCGAACAAGATCACTTTTAGACAAAAATTTTTTATTCTGTTCCAGAGAGATCAAGTGATGAAAGAGAAACAGTCATGTTCACTAGCTCAGCATTGTATATTGAGATACTAATTTCCTCCTGTATTTCACTTCGTCACAACTACTGAGCATTTCCGCGAGGACTGCAAATGCAGACATACCTGGCACAGCCACATAGCAATTTCTGTTATGAGACCTTCAGCTTCTAATTTTAGAAGTGGTTTAAGGCTGGGATTAGAGTTTTTGGTTTGATGGAATCAAGGCCAGTGTTTGCATTGGACAGCCTTGAAATACTGAACTGTTTTCAGAAGATTTGGACATCAATAGTCTCAGAAGATCTTGTGTTACGAGATTTCAGCCTTACTGGTACTGAAAGCAAGTGCCCCTTTCTAGGCTTATATCTGAACTAGGGCCAAAACCATAGAGACAGATTCAGATCTAGGGATTCTAAATCGATGCCCACTGCAAGTGAGAGGGGCTCAGCTTTGAAGTTTTTTTTTTTCATTAGTAGAGAATGATACAGAACCCAATATACTATCAAAGGAGAATTTCTCTTATTCTCTTGTGGCTTTCTCCACCAAGCAATGGTATCTTTTTCAGTGATAACTGTTTAAAAAAAATAAAATAAAAAAATAAAAACTCCTCCCCCCACACAGCTTGGTGAGCTGGCCAAGGGCCTGACCTTCCAATAGTGAAGTCAATTGGAATTTTGCCATGCTCTTCAAAAGAAGCAGGATTGGACCCTTCACTCAGTAAATAATAGGATGTACTGATGATACATATCCCAGTTTCCTCCTATGTTGTTTCATATATACACAATTACATGAACAGGGACATTAAGGACTGTGGATGATACATTTGTGATAGGTGCAAGCTTTTGTTTGCTAAGTTACTTTAAATAATTAAAACTGATTAAAACTAATTCCAATGACAAAAACCTCCTCAAGATAACAAGTTTGCTGCCATTTGTTTCTCAGTACTGCTCTTCATACTGAAGCCTCAAAGTTTCCTATTAGGCTCTGATGATGGAGCACAAGTCTGAAATTGAGCCAAATTGTATGCTTCTAAGATGCCAAAATTCAGAGATTTCAGGCATAGGAGACAAAGCTGCAAAGCAACGTTCACATGAACATTGTCATAGTTATGATTTTATTCTGTATTAGACACACTCTTGGGTGGCCAACTTTCCATTTTTTCAAACCCAAATACTACAGGCCACCCTGTCACTTACTCTCCCCCCCCACAGGACTCACTTGCTGCCCACAGAGCTGGGGTGGGAGGAGCTGATATGGAGCCTGCCTGCCCAATCGGGGCACAGAGGGGTCGAGGGAGTGTCTATCCCTGGAGCAAGGGGATGGAGAGAACCAGGGCAATGGGAGGGTGAGAAGGCAGGATGGGTAGCAAGCCCAGCTGCCGGCCAACCTCCTCAGGTGCTGTGCACTGTCAGGATCCCTCCTCCTCCAGAAATAGCTGCTCTTCCAGCCTTCCTGGTGGCAGAGGCAGATCGCAGTTACTGTGGTAACTGGACTTTTGGTGTCCAGACAGCAGTGCTGACCAGAGACTGCACAAGTCCCCTTTCGACTGGACTTTCCGATCAGAAACTGGCCACCTGGCAACCCCACTAAAGAATGAGATATCTAAACTGTCAGAATGCCTATGGGAAATAGCAAGTTACCCCCAATTTATTTGAATAGCAAGATGCACAAGATACGCGAGTCAACAATTCAGTGGTGAAAGAAACCATTTTAAAACAATTTCTCATAAGCATTTTGTACCACTGAAATCAGAAAAAGATACAGAAATATTTTGGCTAAATTGAGTTGGGCCCAGGTGGTTGCTCTCAAAAGTCAGCATCACCATCTGATGTGTAAAACATTCCTAATTATCATGAAGTACACCCAGTTCTAATTGCTGTATTTGAAATAAAATAATGAGCCATGGCAAGTCTAAAACTCATGTTGGTGCATCTACATTAAACTGCTTTTGGATGGCATTTCCGTAGTGTCAATATGCTGCTAGCTATCAGGAAGACAGAGATGATGAGGCTGCCAAGCCCACTGCCCTTTCCCTCCCACAGACTCTGGATACTGTTAAAAGGCCAAGAACTGCTACAGAGCTAACAGGAACTGAAGAATTTCAGGTAAGACGTTTGGAGAGACAGAAAGGTGTGGTGGGGGGGAAGAGGAGGGAAGAGAGGACTCAGTAACAGTAAGCAGCATCTGTAACCCTGAGAATATTATTGAGGAAAACTTATTAGCATTGTCCCTAGAAAGATCTTTGTATTCCCCCAAAACAATTGCATGAGATCATTCCAGAAGTTTTAGCTGCTGCTGATCTGCTAGCTAATTCACAAACGGGGTCAGATCCTCATCTTGTTTGAGTCAGCATACTCTACTGACTTCAGCAGAGTTATGCCAGTTTATACTAACTGAAGATCTACAAACAAACTGTAGCACCATTTACATAAGAAACACAGACTCTGCATGTTCTGCAGTTTATTACACTAAATGCAAGGTTTTTCAGCTGTAGGGTACATGGGCTGTCTTTAAACACTGCATCTGAAAAACGTGTTCTCTCCTCAGACACGTACATTTCTACCAGGAAAAGAGTTGTGGGTGTCCCTTGGCAATTGGGCATATAACACTTGAATGCCCAGTTACCCAGTTTGCATATGCAAAGGACTTTTGCAGCTATATGCAAGAAGCTTTAGGACACAATGTACATTTTGCAGATACACTCTTTACACCCGCATTATGATAATCTGGCCTTACCTGCCACAAGGCATTCTCTTCAGTTTTGTTCATACTGAGGTATGTGGGTGGGGAGAGAAAGTTCACAGCATAGTTACATTCGACAGTGGCAGCATCAGCACACTTGATGGTGGCTTGCTTCCCCTCTCACTGCACACGCACTGTATTTTATGCTCTACTTTCCATGATTAGGATATAAAGCAGAGAACTGGTAAAAATAGCTTCATTTGTTGCACTTGAACTATCAGGAAGAATAAAAGTCATCTAAGATTTTCATCAGGTCACTCATCACTGTGCCATCTGTGTGCTTTCCTGGTTCAGAGCCCCTGCTCAATCATCTCCTCAATACCCTAGTTTCATACCCCATTGGAGTCATTAGGAGCCCTTCCAATGACTTCAAAGAGCTTTGGATCAGGCCCCTAGAAACAAAGGTTTCATTTAAATAATGTATCATTATGTTTCAGACACTACAGATTGCTGCATTTATTGGTGATCAGGTGTAAGCATTGTGGAAAGCCATTTCTGGAATCAGATACAATACTACAAGCAGCATTGTTATAGATAGTGGGTACAACCCATTTCTTTCCTCCACACGGCCTTGTTGAATCAAAGGGGTCTATAAAGGATCAGGAGAGGTCATATGGGAATTTCAGTGCAGATCTCTGGTTTCCTGAATTGGACTTCAGTTTCTCTAGTTTGGGGTTTGTTTGTTTTTAAAAACCTTCATCATCATCCGATGACATTTCCTCAACACTTTTAATCACTATGAGGGTCTCTCTTCACTTGAATTAAGATTCTGCTGGTTACAAAGTGTTACCAATTTATAAATAAAGTTGCTCACTAATCTGGTTTTCCATGCCTTCACATGTGCATTGTTTCATTCATGCCCCACCACAAATTTCACAGGCAAATGGGGAAAAAAGTCTTCCTGAATTTTCATTGTAACTCAAGTTTTCCATCATATTTTTAACTGAACTGTTGGTAAAGCCTCCTCTGAAAAGTTAATGTCATCACAGTTTGGTTGTGTTTGATTAAAATGGAACCTTTGATGTGTCCATTACAGAATTAAAACATTACTAGCATTCAGGGAATTAAGGTAGAACATGGATCATTGCCATTTGGCAACGTTATGTAGTCTTATAGGGCTGCATTTTCAGCCACTGCCTCTGAATTTTGAACACTCATCTTGAAGAACCTTTGATTTAAGGTGTCCAAGAATGGTATTTGCTCCTAGAAATAAACTTGTGATTTTGTGCATGTAAACTGGGTAGACCTCTAACTGCTCATTTTGCACAGAGCTCTTTGCACAAAAGTACCGAGTACCAAGTCCAAAATTAGTTCTTGGTTAGAGGCTGCTTTGAAAATTTGGTCCACAATGTCAATAAATAAACTTTTATAAATATAGTTCTGAGTCAGCCCCAGCAGTAGAAAAATAAATAGATTGCATGTTCCTTTCCTACAAAAAGTGATTCCAAAAATATATAACTGTCACTTTTCATCTTTAGAATAAATGTTAGCTATTTGAAAAAAAAAAGACCCACAATGAGCAATTATGTTTTCATCCTTCATGTCATTTTACATCATTCCACTATCTCAGCTATGCTAGGAAGCTTAAAGGCAATATTTTAGGTGTGACTTGTCTACAGTGTATTTGCTATTTTGATAATTAAATTACATACATTTTTTAAATAATCAAATTCTGAAACAGACATCCATTAAAAAGAACCCATGACTCACTGCATCTGTGATGCTACTGATACTGGGTGGGAAAATTATATTTGTTAGAGATATTGAGGATTATAAAAATTAAAGTGTTATAGTATAAAGACTTGATAGATCAGCAAATAATTGTAGAGAAAAAAAATATTTTTAAACCAAATACTCACGAGTCAGAGAGACAATTTGACCTATTTATAAGCCATTTCTTTTCCAAATTCAAAATTTCAGAGACAGTAAATCCAAGCTAAAAAAGGAGCAAATATCTGTTCTATATGCATTGATATGATTAGCAAAATACTAGTTCTCATTAGGAAAGGTCACAAGATTATTAATTTAACCTCATAAACATGGATTCTAGTACTTCAGTGAGCAAGGGGTTATGGACTCATGATTCATGCTAATAGCTATTAGCATGGTTTAGGATCACAGTTTCAGTATCAAAAGCAGATTTGAAAACTATTTTCCTTCTCTGAATACAGAATTTATGGCAAATATACAAAGATTAGGTCTCCAGGCAAGTATTTTTTAAAGGCTGCATATTCCTATTACAACCAATTACTTTTACCATAGAAAGTCATAACAAAGCAGAAAAACTAGGTAGGTCAAGATCTTCAAGATTCTTGGTTCCAGCTCCAACTCTGGTTTGACACAACTAAGAGCTGTTGACAGGCTGCTCTAAATTATGCCACTGATGTGGTGTCCATATGTTAGTGGAGCACAGACATAACATAGCAGAGCTCCTCCATGTTGCCTCTGCAGCCTCAACTTAACTTATCCCTCCCCAACACACCTGAGGCATAGACCTGAAGCTAGTATAACTGTATATCAGGAAATCCTCCTAGCACATGGTAATACTCTACTACAAATTTGCAGTCAAATTGTGGCTCCTTTACACCACCTGACAGGTCTTTAGAGAACCTGGCCCATAAAATCTATTTCAGCGGTAAGGAATAGATACATGCTAGCACACAGTACCTAGTTCTGAGTCAGCCCCAGCAGTAGAAAAATTAATTGATTTTTTTAATTGTGTGTGATTGATTGCAAAGTACCAGGCTAGTAGGTAGAGTTTAAATTTCAAAGCCTTTTCTTGAGATGAAACACCACACAGATGGAGTCTGGCCTCAGGAAAACAAGCAGCACAGAACAAGTAGATTTGTTGCTATTGTAAAAAGTTAGGCTTAAAGCTTTACGGTCTCCCTTTCTGTGCCACAGGGTGGCAGGTTTGCAGCAGTGTTGCTCTCAGCTGCCAGCAGGTGTTGCTGCATGTGTCAGTCTAAAGGCTCTATTCACTAAACTTTCCCACTCCAGTCACCTCTCATACTCATTATGACAGGAAAAACAGAAGAAAACAGAAAGACTGTTATACCGCTTAGTCTAAAAGTCTTCACAGCCTGACCCCAGCTATGTTCCTAAGGCTCCTCAGACTAGAAGGAAGGAAAAGTTTGTCCAGGCAGAGATATTTTTGGTTCCAATAATCTGGTCTTTGTAAGTAAGTATTACAAGAGAAAATTTTAGAGACTTTTTTTTAAAAAAACATGTAGTAGGTGTAAAGACACAGGTAGTAGCAGCAGACAGTCATTTGACTAACAAGCAAGTTTTACACAAGCTTCCAGGTTCTCATAAAGACTTCCCTTATAGGTGAGAGTAATCAGAAGTTTATACATAAGTGCTTCAAATATCAGTGCACTGGAGGATTTAGTAGATATTGGTTTTCCCAATTTACAGTTCCTCCTGGAGTTAGTCTCCAGTTGCACCAATTTCCTCTCCATTAGAAGAAAATCTTTTATGAGATCCCAAAAGCTTGTATGCAATATTTATCCAGTTCATCTAACTAAGGGTATTACTATGTACCTATAGTTATTGGATTTGTCCCCGATGGCACTACACATCATATAACAGATGTGAAATGCAGCCCTGTTGAGAAAAGCACCAGTAATCAACTACTGCTTTGCTTTATTACAAAGCAAGTTTTCTTTTGAGACAACCTAAGCTACCATTAAATATTAATTTGATATTAATGTAGAATAATTAAATCTATTGCAATTTCAGAGGCCAGTATAGGATTTTGGTCATTCTGACTTGTACACTAAACTAAAATACAACTGTGAAAGTTATATTACAGGAAAGTAAACAATACCAGGTTTGCTTTTTAAAATCAATACTAGAGATTGGCCTAAACTGTAGAATCCAGAGACAGGTTTCTAACATTCATTCTAAAGTGTAATGGTGTTTAAGGTTTGATTCATTATAGACACGAGTAGCCATAACACTGTCTGCATTTCCTTCCCCTGCCCCCACTCCACAGTTTTGGGGTGTTGATACCTTCAGTTTTGGGTTGAGTCTATCTCTACTAAAATATACAAACCTTGCAGCTTTCTTTTTGATTGGGGATTGGGGAGAGGGAGAAATTATAAGGTTACAATCTCCTTTCACAACCACATAGATGCAACTTCAAGGCACCATTAAAAAGTCAAGATGGTCATGTGGGTAAGATGTGGACTGGGAGATCTGGATTCTGTTCCTGCTGTGTCATGGACACCCATGAGACCTTAAACAATAGTCACAATCTCTGACCATCAGGTCACCATCTATAACATGGAAATCATAATACATCCCTGACTCACAGGGGTTCAGTAATGCTTGGACATGATCTGAGATTACTGTCATGTAAGCAATAGAAAAACATCTAAAATAAACAGAAGATAGCATTGTTAAGGAGGAGAGTGGGGGGAAAGAAGAAGTTGGTGCATTGTCTATTTTATAATCTAGGTATAATGAATACAGCTTTTTTTTATTCTTAACTATGTGATTTTTTTAAAGCAACACGTATTTGCTGGATGAGTGCCTTAAACAAGCAGTCTCATTCAGAAGGACCACGCATGTGTCAAGTCCATGTGTTTGCAGGTTCAGGGCCTAAGTGAAATCCTATCTCCAAACTAACATCCTTTCCTAAATAGTCAATTACATGAAGTCTGTGTAGACACACCTTCATACACAATGCTTATTATAGTATCCAATTGTCTACTGTATGCAGTCTCCCCCAAATAAATGCTTTCTATATACTTGGAAAAAATTCAAAGACATATAAAATTGTTTTCAAAGTCCAGCCCAATCAGATCCTATAGTGTCAGTCTCACAAGGGGAAGGGGAAGGTCACTGCAAATTTTGTAAAAGTTTCTACTTGAAAAATGGAGGAAGGTTTCAGGAGAGAGCCAAAGTGGGTGAATAGATGACAGGGCATCAGAGTGTATGACATGGAGAAGGAATGCTGCTTGAACAGGAAGATGGCAGAACTGGGGAGTGAGACTATGAATTTTTTGTAGTAAAGGAAAACTGTGTGACCGGGGACTTCGCACACAGAAGCTTGCCAATGGGGTTGGAGGACATGGATGATGAGGGGGTTGAGTGAGAGCCTGGAGTGGAGAGAATGAGGAAAGGCATGAGTGGCTGATCATAGACAATGTAGGATTGTAAATCATGAAAGAGTAAATAATTAAATAATTAAATAATTAAATAATTATTAAATTAATAATAAATAAAATAAAATAAATAAATTAATAATTAATTAATAATTAAATAATTTGAGGGCTCTTATTTAGTGTATTGTTTTCCCAGTGGATATTTAAAACTTTGTGCATTGATCCCATGAGTGCAAGTGGACAAATGGACCCACACAGAGCTCCTGACTCAGCAGGACTCCTCATGGATAAGCAATCCACACAGACCCTTGAAGTTGCAGGATAAAGTCCCCCGTTATTTTGTTACCATTTTCATTGCAGTTTATTGGTATTCTCTCATTTGACTTATTTTTTTAAGACAAGCAGGATCTCTGTTTTGGATTTACAAATGGAATAATAGTAAAGTGTTGAACACATAAAAGGCTTCTCCTGTAACTGCTCTTTCCTTCAGGATTTATTTATATACAAAAGGGCTGGATTCAGCCAAGAAATGCACCCTGTGAAATCCTATTGGCTTCAGAACACAAAAGTCACAGCAGTAATTTGCCAAGTCCTTTCCACATCTTGAAATACCATTTTGAAATGATTGTTTCCTGTGATACCACAAGTACTTTAGAGTCTCTAACTGGTTTCTTTCTGGTAAAAAAATTAAGAGAATGTGGGAACACAGGAAAAGCTAAGACATGTACAATATTCTCACAATCAGTGAAAAAAATTTCCCAAGAGAGTTAGTTCTTTTCTGATCTCATTTTTCTTTTTTTGGCTCAAAGGAAAAAGTATTTTTTCAGGCCCGATAGAGTTCATAGAAAGATTTTTGGCTTCCACCAAATTTGAGTTCTCCTCTCACCTAGAAAGGTACAAATATGCTCAGCCAAATCCACAGTGCTCACCGCTGCTTGAAACAAAATCTATGTAGCTCTTTCACCACCATTTGCAGTCATTTTCAAAATTTGGTACACTGACCACACCACCAGCCCTCTCAACCACCTATGCGCATCATCTTTCACTATTATGCAAAAAGAAAAGGAGTACCCGTCGCACCTTAGAGACTAACAAATTTATTAGAGCATAAGCTTTCGTGAGCTACAGCTCACTTCATCGGATGCATTTTTATTATGCAGTAATATATAGCATCACTTCTGTGGGGCCTTTTTCTGAATGTGGAATCAGAGACATTCCTTTAACTGCAGAATGTGAATATTGACTTTATTTGGTCACCCAAAGACTTCCTAGAATTGGAAATACAGGGGGTATTTTTGTAGATCTGAATGGTGCAAACACCTTTGTTCTTATGAAAAATCCATTTAAAGTGAAAATTCAATGATGCCAGTTTTAACATGGTAGGGGGACATGTAACTGAGCTCTCCTATTAAGATTTTCAAGGTATGTTGAGGTAATTGACTGGTTTCTCAGGGCAGCAATGGGAGAATAATTTGACAAGAGGGGATTAATCACTTCCTAAAAAAAACCCCATACAATAAATTCAGGCCACACTGTCTGCCTCCAGCCCTAGCACAGATAAATTCAGCTGCCCATTGCCACCCTTCATACACCCCTCTGCAGGGCTCTATTGTTGTTGCCATAAGAAGGTCCTAGCTGCTGCTGGAGCACCTCTAGGCTGGTAATCCTCTTCCCTACGCCCTCTAGGGAAAAAGGAAAGGGTGTGGAGCTGCCCATTGTTGTCCTGCAGCAGAGAAGAGAGGTCAGAGAGATCAGATTGGGCTGATCCATTTTTCTCAATTTTTTTTTGGGCGGGGTGGGGAACCCTCGAGACTGTGAAGAGCCCAGCAGCTCAGGGCCAGCTCCTGTGTTTGCATGGTCCTGGGAGATAAACAACATTTAGTTCAATGGGTTATTTTAAACTAGGATTCAATTTAGGATGGGAACTGGGTGCCTAAAGTCCCAGTCTTAATTCATCAATGACTGCATTTGCACTGGTGTAACGCTCGATTCTCACAATACTCTCCTTTCATAAACGTTGTGCCATCACATCAATCCAGAGCACCAACTATTTGCTTTCCTTCCACCAGAGGCATTACTGAGGTATTTGAAACTTGGCAACAGATTAGGTCTCGTACAATACTTGATGGGCCTGTGTTATGCCAGCTGAGCTGTTCGCATTTAGTTAAAGACAAAATATACTGTCTCTGAATTTATTCCAGAGCTGTTGCCCTCACTCAAGAGTGGAAACTGAAATAAGGTTAGTAGGCATTCTTTCCCTGCTACTTGTGGGAAATGATGGATTCTGATGCATGAAATCCAACACAGTGTTCCTTGAAAATATTTTTCTTAATATGTAAAAAAACCCAAAATGTATGACCTGTAAGAAAATTGAGCAAATAAACCTGTTTGGTAGGTCCATTTGCCTGACCAACTGGATACTGAAATCTGGAGCACAACTATCACCTGTGATAGGTTTCCTTATCTGAGGAAAGACTGAAAATATTATGGTATTGCCAAGGGGGTTGGGGGGAGCGCCCATGTATGTATAATGTCAGTCTATAAGGACTAAAACAGAAGTAGTATTACTTTTCACATTAGCTGAAAGCCAGGTGCACAACAACTGATAGTAGTGACATTTAAAACCCCTTTGGGATGAGGGATTTCAGTGCATCTTTGTTTTGTGCACTTCTTTTGCATGTTACTCATGTAGCATCTCATGAGTTCTCCAAAACTACACAAACTTACATAGAACAAGTTTTTAGCTGCCAAAAAAAATCTCAGTTGTTTTCCTTTGTTCCAAAGATTTAGGGCCAGCTTTTAGTATAAGTGAGAATGTCTACATTGATTTCAATTGAGCTATATCAATTTATACCAGCTGGGAATCTGACCCTTAAACTAGAGATTGCTGTTAGCCAGAGGGTAAACACTCTTGCCATTTGCAGATGCCCCCCCCTCCAACTTAAGCATCCTATTAACTTGAAAGAAAAGAAGCCATGCATCACTTATGTACCTCTGTGAAGGGTGACCATAGAAAAGCATAGCTCAACAGATATAGCATGTTGCTACAAAGTGGCATCCTTTATTACACATCACAGCTCCTAGATATGCCGGGGGGGGGGGGGGGGGGGAAGTAGTGCATGCACACTGCAATAAAGAACTCCTGTAATGTGAGTCAGTAATATTACTCCTACTTGCACAGAATTCAGTCGGAGACACAGCTCATAAACCACTACAGAATATTATGCCAGTATTTGGCATTTCTGTAGAGAATCTCAAAGCTCTTTCTAAACACAAATCCACAACACCCCTGAAACAGGCAAGCCTTCATACATACAGTGAAACTGAAGCACAGAGAAGTTTAAAAAGGAACACTGTACATTCAAAATTTAGTCAGTCCATTTCAAAAGCTGAGTAGTTGCAGTTACTACACCTGCCTCTGCTGTATGAAAGGCCCAATTAAGTGGACTTTATACCAAGGGCTGACAAAGGAAAAAAGCTGCTAAAAACAGGGAACGTGTCTTCAATCAGCCAGTTACAAGTAACAACTAAAGTAACTAACAACTAACACTAGAAAGTAAACAAAATTCAGACAGAAATCTGATGTAAGTTGACAATGTCTGTTGAAAATAATTTTCTCAACAAAAAAAAATCACTAGAGTTTAGGAAATAAAGTCCAGTGTTGGAGACTACCAGACTCAGATAATCACTACACCATGCTTCCTCCTAAAATTAGATTACCATAGTTTGTCTGTGTGCTTAGGAGTTTCCCTGACTGCTAAAACAGTTTAGAAAATGACTCCACCAGGACACAGAATATGTTTTTGGATACCAGACATTTAGAATTATGTAGATTCATAAAATACTAGACAGGATGGGAGGATATAGATTTTTTTTTTTACACTAGAGATGTCAAGCCAGCCCTAATATGGATAAAGCATTAATGTAGTTCAAATACTACTACTAACATTTCAGGACAAACTGATTTATCAGCCAGATTTATTTTTGCAACATTCCTCTAAAAATTTTTATTCAAAAGCTCACAGCTTCCTCATCATTCAAAATGCATGTGAAATATGATAATTAAGAAAGCATCAGATAATTGGAATGCACAAGAGACATTACAACTTGAATTATTTTGTTGAAAGAACGAACTTTCTCTTGGGATCTTTAAGCAAAGATTGAGTCCCATTTCCAAGTCAGACTTCTCAATAAGTTACAGACACAGCCAGGGCTGGCTCTACCATTTTTGCTGCCCCAAGCAGTGAAAAAACCTGTCGCTGCCGAATTGCTTCCGCGGACGGAAGGAGAGAGAGAAGCTGCTGCCAAATTGCCACCCCTTTCTGACTGCCGCCCCACGCACCTGCTTGGAACGCTGGTGCCTGGAGATGGCCCTGGATAAAGCAAGTGTTATTTCATATTACAAAATTGGAACCCTCAAAATTCTTTCACACATTGCTCATTACTTCCATGCTAATACATGAACATAATCAGTTCCCACAGTGTTGCCTTCCTTTCTTCCTGAAACTACTCTTAAACCATGACATTTTTCAAACAGTCAGATTACTTTAAAACAAACAAAAACAAGCAGTCAAACTTGCCTGATTTCACCAGTTTTATCTCAAAATACCCAAGTTGCTCACCAATCCATGTATCATTAAGAATATTTGGCACAGCAAGAGACATTACAGACATGCATTCCAATTCCAAAAATTGTCTTGTTAGTCTTTCTAGATGCATGTAGTATAAATAAGAAGAATGTCACTAACAAACATATGCCTAAAATTACTAGATTTAGCTTCACTGCAAAGTTACCTTTATCAACGTAGTGTTACATTTTCATCAGAAAACACAGTTACTTAAGAAAACAAGTATGTGGCAGAGTTATGACTCCACCTCTATTGCCAGAATACATGTATAAAGCCTGGACTGGAATAAAGGCTAGCTACTGTAACTGCACTTCTAGGATAAGATAACCTATGAAACCATTTAGTTTTACTTCATTCTACTTCTCACTTCTAGAAGGAATACTCTTGATTTGCTACAGCTAGTTAAACTGTCCATCTTTATCTCTTTCCATATCACGAGCTTCTATTCAAGCAGAAACAAGTTCTGAGCAGCTCTCCTTATGCAAAAGCCACCTTTGCTTTTCACTGGGCTTAACACATCTTAACGACTGACAACAGAACTCTGGAGGACCTTCGGTTAATTGTTCCAAACTCAGTTAAAGTCAGTGGGAGCTGTGAACTCTCAGCAACAGGGCCATTCATTCCTCATCTGTTTCTACTATAGAACAAAAGATATGGGTGGCATCTTTACAGGCTATGCTGCCACAAGCAGAGGCCATTTCAGTTTTGCTGTAGGCTTGGACAAGCTGTAGGAAAATGCTAGTGGGCAGCCATAGGTAGAGACTGGAGAGCCACATAGGCTTGATATTCAGTGCTGCTTTCTATTTCTTGCAGATGGCATTTAAGAGAGGCATCACCCGTTTTCCCCGATGTTGATTACATTAATAATCATTTAAAAGATGACTACACAAGCTAATCAGCAGTGCTTGTGTTCCAAGAAATTTAAAATTAAATGGATACTTTAAATGAAAAGTAACACAGTCGGTTCTAACAGAATTCTATCTATCCACAACACACTTTACACAACTTTGTGAAGTTACAAAGACAGCACAAAATGTTTAGGAAGAATACATTTTGATCAGTGATTTATTCCATTTGAATCAGTACATAAAATGAGGAGCACTGGTGGAACAGAGCAGAAAACAGCATGCTCTAGAGTGCTGCTATGGCCATGCTATTTCATAAGAGCAACATTAAAGAATTCAGACTTCTCTCAAATAGGTTTCCTGATACCAAGAAAGCAAATTCTTTGTGGACCCAATTCTCTTTACATTTGAACTGGTTAACTCCATTGGACTTCAGTGAAGACATGAATTTTCACAGCCAAAGGTTTAAATAAAATATAAGAATCTTTACATGGTCATTTTATTAGACATATCTCCACCAGATGCTTCACTGAATCCAGGACACACCTTTACACAGAGAGACTCATTACTGGCAGGTCACTACTTCTCACTATTTGGAGGCTTGTTTTTTTTTTTTTTGTTTTTTGTTTGTTTTTTGTTAAAAGAGTGGGATATACAGTGTGTCCTACCACAAAGTGAGACCTTGTTAGAGGTTTTCCTTTAATATTTCTTATTGCCTTTTGTTTCATATCTTCAGATAAGGAAGAGAGAGCATTGAAGAAGGATCAGAAAAAGGATATTTCTTAAGGCCCCAGTACTGCAAAAACTTTTTTGTTTGCTTAAATGTATACACCATGAATATTCCCATTAGAGTACTTAAGCATATGCTTAAGTGTTTCCAGGCTAAGGGCCTATGCAATATTTCTTCCGGAGCACGAGAAAAAGATAGGATTTTGATCTACTTTTTTTATTTTTAGGGGCCTACCTGCTTATGTTTATTTGGAAATTCATGGACTTTTGCTTATTTATCTTTGTAATCATATAGGAGCCACTTTTTAAGAAGGGGGATATCATTCCGTTTATACATTTCACCACAAGTACAAACAATGAAGCTTGTGGTGAACACGCAACGGTGTCGAAAACCAAATGAATTATATAACACAATTTCTATTTCTTCATGTTACTTCAAGTGCCAGTTGCTAATACCAGACACTAGTGCTATACCCTCCCAGGATACCACCCTGAGTATTACAGCAAGAGGTAGATAATATCCTGCCACACACTGGAAGGGATATCAGGATCTGCCACATCACCTCCTGGCAACGTTATTCCTTGTCTGATGTAGGCCTCTTCCGCTTCAAGGAATTTTGAAAATGAAGACTGATGTACCTATACATTTTTTGCAAGCAAATGCACAGTACTATTTAAAACATGGTTTTCTAGTTCAAGGGAAGCTTGTGTTGTATATTAGACTTAAGGCACCACTCTTTCCCAGTCTCCAAAGCTAGGCTGCTGCATGTGGGTATCTCATGTTACATAAATACTTTTTCCATTAGACTCTCTCCCCTCCTTTTTTCATAGTCTTATTTACTTTTTCTACTGTGCTGCTGTCTATACCTTTCTCTAGCTTCTCCCAAGTAGAAAGTGAACCTAGTTATTTTTGCATTCAAGTTAGACTTAACCCACAATGTTTCAAAGTGTGTTTCAAATTGACCATACCTAGTAGATTATCACCAGCTGAAAAATACCTCAAGCTCCCCCAGTCAAACAAACAAAAAAACCACACAACCACACCCATGAGTATAAATACAGATAAACAAGAGCTGTTTGGGTTTGAAGCATCCTAAAATAAGAGATTTTAAAATATCCCACTGAGTACTATTTGCTCTTGCAGAATGCACCTAGAATTTGTTGGCAGACAATGCAGAAGGCTGCAGCCGAGGAAGAGTCCCATGATCAAGGTTCTTCTCCAGGCTTTGATGCCTCACACATTGTTTTTCCCCCTCTATAAATCTGTTATACAAACATATTTTGTTCTCAAATACCTCTATCACTAGATACTGTACTTGCTCAGAAAACAGTGAGAAGTAAAACAGCAATGGACTACACTAGCACAGGGCTAAGACCCAATTCTCAACCCCTCCACCTTTAATATTTCAGGCATAAGATAAGGTCAAAATATAGGTGGTACTTTCAGTTGGTGGGGGATGAAACAACTCTATCAAAAGTGACTGCTGATGGCTGATTTAAGGAACAGTACTGATATTGCTGTGAAAGGAGACACTAATTTCTACACTATGTGATGTGGAATCAGATGGTAAGAATTTTGCAAAACCATTGGATATCCTTTGGCCTTTGGGTCTTGGAGACTCACAGGCCCACTGAGGAAGAGTTTATCAAGACATGCATGTCATTAGCAGAAAAAAATTACTTAGATAATTGAATGATTCCTTCTCAGAGTATCAACCTTGTCTCTGCTTCTCCTCTAGAAAGAGCTCTCCCACTGAAAAATCCAATGGATCCCTCGTTAAAACCATACATTCTATTTCAGAAGCACTGCTGATATTGCAGGACCTCTCCTTGATCCGAGCTTCTAGCCTCAGTAAGAATAGGATATAGATTGAAAATAATGATATGGGGGCAGTCTTAAAAGTTCCCTGTTACACATTTTAGGCATCTTATCATATTGCCATTAAGACAATACTTCACAAAAACTTATTCTAATAGCTTGATAGAGTATTGCTTACACTTCCAGAACTCCCATTTACACTAAAGTGAATTTTTTTTATTGTTCACATAATGCAGAAATAAGCTGTGACAATTTAAGTGGAGAACATGGAAGATCTAGAGCTAGGACCAACAAAACAAGCAAGTCACACAACCAGGTTTCTTTTATAAAAATAAGAAAATCCTAGTTAAGGTTCATATTTATCTTAATCTTTCTAGATGACTCAGAGCAAGGATTGTCTTAAGGCACTAGTCAGTCTTTTTAAATGGCCAAGCAAAGATTGCCTAAGGACACTAGCCAGATATTTTCCTTCTACATTTAGCATATATACAACAAACACCCCCAAAACAATAAACTGATTTCAACAGAAAGTTTAAGCCCATGCCTACCTGAACTCAGGAGGTTTTTATAAGACTTTTCCCCCACACAGCTTTGCCTGCATTACTTTCTTTCTTGAACAAAGACCAACCTTATATATCTTCTGATGAGGGTAATGAGATCCTCCTGTTCCAACTGAATGGGTCAAAAACACAGCTGCCTTCCCCCAACAAGTTAGGAAGTGAGGAGAGCAGCTGCAGTTTCATGACCATGGTCAGTGTTCAGGATCTTTTCTATAGCTACTTGTTTATTTCCTGGGGAGAGTTCTCCCAAGGAAGTTCTCGCAAAGGGCTTATAAACTCCATCACAACCAACCTCAGTAAGTGTAAATAAAACAAAAACATTAAACTGTTATAATGAAGTCAAAACAAGTATGTTTGGTCACTGTTTTTCTAATGTACCTATGGTACCATCCCTGAGGTGTGTAGGGAGGCTTGGTAAAAGAGTCCTTCAGTACTGAGCTAGAGATGTGGGGTTTGTTTAAAAATAACTGAATTTGTGTAAATTCCCCAACTAAAATTGAACCAGAGCAATACATAGTAAAATATTCACCTAACCATAGGTTTAAAAAAATTGCGATTTCCCCTCCTCCTCTACAGATACTCTAGTAGGTTGCTACTGCAAATGTCTAGCAGCAATATAACTACTCAAACTCTTAATCTGTCCTCTGACTTGATACATTACAGCAGCTTTTCCCATCTCTTGCTAGAAGAAACAATAACAAATTAAATTTGGTATCCTAAGGATAGGCAAAAGTTACAAATGTGCGAGTGGCTACAGAATGAGTCACTGTTTGCAGGGGAGCAATGATCAGGCGCTTACTGAGTTTCTGAGCAGTCTCTGTGAATTACATGTTTCTGGACAGATTCAGACAGGGCTGAGTTTTTACATGCAGTTAATAGAAGTGCTGTGTCTTCTCTCCTGAGAGAGAGAGATCGATCAACTCCTGAACATTTGTTAAAACATTATTTGGGCCATACTCTGCCAGGTTAGGACAGGGCAACCACTGACTGCATAGCTCTGATCGCCATGACACGTATTAGCCAAATAGAAATCCTCAGAATGGAACACGTGTTTAAGGAGCATTAATTCAGGTTTAGGGGTGTGTTCCCCAGGCATGTAGCATCTGGCTCAACAAAATGACCTTCTGATAAACAAGTGTGTTGAATCGTTAACTGCACACGTTGAGTTGGTTGTGCCTTGACATGACTGAAGTAGCAGCATCTGGGTTAGGCACATGAGCATCCTTTGTGACCTCCTGAAAAATCCAGCATTAGTGCTCCAGCTTTTGCACACATCTACATGACCCATGCTTGAAGAGGCCCTTTCTAAAAATTCCTGGAGTGGGCAAAAGAACAAGTTTCTTGCCCATGGAACCTTTTGAAAATATTGGTCTTGATACTTAAGTATAAGAAGGTTAATTTAAGGTTGTGAATGGCACTCTGCACTTGCTAGCTTTCCAGCAGATATGTAAGTAGACCTTTTGAATGCTCTTACTCATTAAAGCCCTCATGGTACCTTTTGTAGAAGCAGGTGTAAACCCAGTGTCCTTGCTAAATTCCAACTTGACTAAATGCAATTTCAGCTGGTTATATCACTCTTCACTTATTATTCCTAACTGTTGTGCAGTGCTACTATGTTTCATTCTCAAACTAACTTATTATCAAAGTGATTTGTTTGTTTAATGAGTTGATAAAATTTTTTAAAGAGCTTTAGGATCTATGAAGTCAGCAAAGTTGCACCTGCTAACATCAGGTCTGAATTTATACAGTTATACTCTGTGATCATGAAACATTACAAAAGCATGATTTTGAGAAGCATCAGCTCCTTCTAACTTACACAGAAAGAAATCAATGTTAACCATTAAAAATATAAATGATTTGTTTTGCCTGGAAGTTGTGTCCTACAATTTTTTTAAAAAGTCAATTTAAAGTTTCCAAGCACTGAAAAGAATTCTAAAGGGTTCTGCTTTTAATACTCAGCATCTGCCTAGAAATATATCAATCATTTGATCACAAACAGCTGTTGCATTAGTCTTTTAATCAGCCATGATTTTCAAAAGAGAAGAAGAATGTTGGAACAGATGATGGAAAGTTATTGCATAGAATCCCGACTTAGGAATTCCAAATTCCAATTTTAGGGAGACAAAACTTTATTAAGTATTGTAAAAATTTCTCATGTGTAAAGTACTTTGTTATAAAAAGCATAAACCATCACATATGTATGAAATACATGAACACAGCATGCACGCACTCACAAAAGTATTCAGAGTGATATGTTTAATGTGATATAGTAAAATGCTGCATATAGGCATTGTTCTGTGTCAAATATATAGGATACATATCACTAACTACAACAAATTGCAAAGAACAAAGCTGTTGGCTAATAGAGATATATTATCTCCTCAGTACTCATAAGCTCCACTAATGGGAGTTATAAACTCTTGCTGATGGATGAATTTATACCTTAATCTAAAAAAAAAATAAAAAATTGTGGGTGCTCAATAAGAGCCAAATGCAGCTCTCAATTTCATGGATATAAATCTGGAGGAACCCCACTGAAGTTAGAGTCATTCCAGATTTACACTTGCATAACTGAAAACAGAATTTGGACCTATATGATTGCTCCTTATTCTTTTTAAGAAAATGTCATTTTCTTTGAGATATCAGCATGACAACTCTGTCACTTGCCTTTCATAAGAACATAAGATGCGGGGTAGGGGGAAGTATATTTGTAATGGAGCTACTCCCATAATCTGTTACACAAGGGTTTAAGGACCAATTAGTGGATCTCTGATTGCATCCTAGTTTGAGGTGGAGCTAGGTAAGAATCATTAGGCACCTGGGCCTTGGACGGAACCTGAGGGAAGAGGCTGCTTCTGTGGAGAGAATCCCACAGAGAGCAGGTCATCTTAAGAGGGATGGAAAAATGGTTAGCTCAGCAGAGAAAGGAGAGTGTAGGAGGAGCTAGATGCCTGAGAACTAAAGGGAGGCTATGTTAAGCACCAACTGTAGGGAAGGAACCCAGGGAAATAGCAACACACCTGATGAAGCTGACCCAACTGCTTAATACAGGGTCCCTGGGCTGGTACCCAGCATAGAAGTTGGGCCTGGGTTTCCCCAACCAGTCCTGAGGAAGAGGCATGCCAGCCTAGTGGAAGGAATACTGACCCCAGGATGGGGCTGAAGAATGACCCTAAAAGATGGGCAAAGGAATAGTTCAAGAAGAGGTCTGAAAGACAAGGGCATCTCCAGCCTCTTCCCAGCATAGGGGCTGAGCTATAAATCTTGTGGGCACAGATACTTTTTTGACAATAACCTCTTAAGTGTGTTTTATCTATGTTACCCTCAAAGGGAGAATATAGAGAGAGAGATCAAGTTTAAACATCATCTATGGCAGCTCATTGGTGGCATATTTATTCACAGAAAATCAAATAGAAAATTCAATAGAAAAAAAGCTAAGCCAATAAATAAACAAACATAACAAACAAATGCAAACTTCTGGGGAGAAATTACTGTATGTACTGAATTATATTTTAAAATTAGCCATTTGCATACAGCAAAGTAGGATACAGCAACTCACACTGCAGTTAATCCAAAGCAGGGGTCATCGATGATAGAGAGGGTTAACTGAGCACAGGGGCTGGAGGAGGCCTTATCCGGACACCTTCTGCTCTGTCCTCCATCCTTAGCCACAGCTGGAGGAGGCAGTGAGTGGGAAGGGTGATGGATGCTGGGTCTATGCAGCTCCCAGCCAGTTTTCACACCTAAGCATCCTCAGCCTGGGCCAGAACATGTGCAGCTGCAGTAGCTCCCTGGGAATGTGAACCAGGTGGGAAGGAAGCAGGAGCGTTATTTCAGATATTTTTGGGGGTGGGGAGAGACTTTAACCATAATTCCAGGGGCTACTTAAGCATCTGAAAACTCTTGGGTTTTTTGCAGATAATAACTTAGTTACAATGCTCCTGTCAGCTAATTTCTAATTCCTATATATATATATTTATATATATATACACACACACACACCGACACCAATTAAAGCAATATTTTAAATGTATATGTAAATTTAGAACAAGCAAGATACTCCCAATCCCAAACCTAGTGGTATCAGTTTTGGAGCCTTAACACAGATATCAGAAACACAAGTTTGATACTTTGTACGCTATCTTCAGTAGAGATAAAAACTATATATATATATATATATATATATATATATATATATATTTAGCTTGTACTCCCCTTAGCAGTGCCAGTTTAAAAAACAAAAACATTAGCTGAACTCATATATATATCTGCTTGCTTTCTCTAACAAACACACTCTGTGTCACTGCCATCACTACTCTATTTTAGTCAATTGTTCTTCAAGCCACTAAAAACATATTTACTTAAGTTTTTCCTTTTTTATTAAGAACAGGAATTTAATTTTCTAATTATTTTGTCCCTTACGTTTTCTGATCACAATCATGTATGTGACTCATTAACATTTGACTCCATCATTATTATTAGTTTCAGACTTGGAACCACATTTATTTTCATACAAATATTTAGTTATTTTACAGATATAATTTAAAATACAATTTGAGAATAAGTGACACTCATCTGCACACCGTCTAAAGTTACGAGTTCAGCTAATGTTTTTGTTTTTTAAACTGGCACTACTAAGGGGAGTACAAGCTAAAGTTACATTCTAGAAGGATACTATTATTTGATTGTACCACTTTAAATAATGAATGACAAAGCACAATATGGTAATAAAAGTAATAATAATAATAATTACTCCAGCCAGGACAGATTAGGCATTTAGAACTCATTACTCAAAAAATTAAACTTAAGCATAAGAGAAATAAAATGATGAAATACACAGACCAGTCAAAAAAGTAATAACAGTATTGTAATCCTCAACGAACTTTGAAAGAATAAAATTACAGAGAATATATGTGTATTGCACATTTTGATAGGACGTGCCAAGTAGTAATAACAACATAAGTGTGTGTGTGTGTGTGTGTATATTGGGGGGAGTGTGAGAGAGACTGTATGCCTGAGTGTGTCAGTGCACTCTCTTTAAGCCAAGCAGTTAGGAGCCTAAACCCTTGTTCAGTACAGCAGCAACCTCCGTTCCCACTCCTGAGCCAGAGGCACCGGTACAGACAGGCTCCCTGTCCCCGCACACCAGCTCAGCGGAGACTCACTTGGGCGTGGCCACCTCTAACATCAGGCAAGCTCCCCCACAAGCCCCCTATCAGCCATGGATCAGCTTCCCAAAGAAGGGGAGACTGCGGTAGTGAGAGCTGGGTGGCCAGAGAGCAGCAGCTGCTGGCTGGGTACCCAGCTCTGGGAGGGGTGGCTATGGCAAATTTGGGGGGGTTATAGCCCCCACAAATCCCCCTCCCAGTGCCACTCCTGCTGAAAGCTCTCCTGTGTTAATATGTTTTGTGAACTTTCAAATTGTATCTTTTTTGTTACCCTGGAATTGGACTGAAGTTTATGATATGGCTGGAGGGCTGAGTCACAGACCTAGTGAGTCAGATGGCCTGAAGGAGGTATTGGAGACAAGGACCCCTTAATAGCACTGCACCCTGCCAGAAGAGGCTGCTGTGGTTGTGACTACACAACCGACACTATAGTACAATCCTTTTTACTGAAAAAAGGATATCCTACTGGCATACAGTATCTGCAATACAGTTTCACAGAATATTGTAAAGCTCCTTGGCTTAGTTCCTTTTGATGGCAATGCATGGATCACTTGATAATTGCCCTGTTCTGTTGATTCCCTCTGAAGCATTTGGCATCAGCCACTGTTGGAAGACAGGATTATGGGTTAGATGGACCATTGAGGTGACCCAGTATGGTCATTCTTATTAATTAAATAGAGATTCATCTCTGTCCAGAGATTTTGGCTTAAAATCTCCACATGCTCCCACCCAATCTGGAAGCTAAAGGTCTCACACATCTCCCATCTGAGGAAGTGAGAAATAATCCACTGTAAATAAATATATTTCAAGTATTTTGCTACAACAAGCCTCTAGTATCCATGCTCTCCTGTGTCTATGCTTTCTACTCTGGCAGATCTTTGGTCATTATTCCAAGAGGAGCAGAGTAGTGGAGATGAAATGAGGAAAATTCTTTTACATCTTACTATGTACCTGCAAGATAGCTTAAGGACAAATTAGTACTAGTGGAAAAGCAAGCAATTTTTCTGCAGAGTGAGCTGCATCGTATCTGGGAAGGCGAAAAGCATGCCAACCCTATCGTTTTTATTACACTGGAAGACTGAACATTGATGTAAATAGAAACAATATCTCTCAGAGAGAAAAATAACAAGGAGTAAGAGGAGCGTGCACTCATATATTCCTTTAGTTTTTGCCCCTTAACTTCTATATGTTTTTATAATAAACATATTATAAAGGAACCCAAGTTCAGACTCTTCCACCTACTCTAAGTAAACCAAAGAAATAATTATTAGAAACTAAATGTCATTCAGATGCCATTTTGAAGCAAGTTATTTTCCATATTTGGACATGGCCCATTATCAAACCAGGACAAATTTCGATGCTCATGATACCTTGTTTTGTTTGTGGGTCTAGTGTAACATTAGTTCAGGTTGGTCTTATCAACACACTATTAAAAAAATTAGAAAATACAAAGTTGAGTAAAAAGTTGTAAAGTCAAGCACTCAAGTTAGGAAATGCCCGAATGAATGAATGAATGTTGCCAGTGCAACTTTAATTGGGGCCCTTTGTCATATGTATTAGAATCATAGAATCATAGAATATCAGGGTTGGGCACCAGGAGGTCATCTAGTCCAAATCCCTGCTCAAAGCAGGACCACTTCCCAACTAAATCATCCCAGCCAGGGCTTTGTCAAGCCTGACCTTAAAAACTTCTAAGGAAGGAGATTCCACCACCTCCCTAGGTAACGCATTCCAGTGTTTCACCACCCTCCTAGTGAAAAAGTTTTTCCTAATATCCAACCTAAACGTCCCCCACTGCAACTTGAGACCATTACTCCTTGTTCAGTCATCTGCTACCACTGAGAACAGTCTCAATCCATCCTCTTTGGAATCCCCTTTCAGGTAGTTGAAAGCAGCTACCAAATCCCCCCCCCCCCCGCCCCATTCTTCTCTTACGCAGACTAAACAATCCCAGTTCCCTCAGCCTCTCCTCATAAGTCATGTGTTCCAGTCCCCTAATCATTTTGGTTGCCCTCTGGTGGACGTTTTCCAATTTTTCCACATCCTTCTTGCAGTGTGGGGCCCAAAACTGGACACAGTACTCCAGATGAGGCCTCACCAATGTCGAATAGAGGGGAACGATCACGTCCTTCGATCTGCTGGCAATGCCCCTACTTATACATCCCAAAATGCCATTGGTCTTCTTGGCAACAACAGCACACTGTTGACTCATATCCAGCTTCTCGTCCACTGTAACCCCTAGGTCCTTTTCTGCAGAACTGTTGTCTAGCCATTCGGTCCCTAGTCTGTAGCGGTGCATGGGATTCTTCAGTCCTAAGTGCAGGACTCTGCACTTGTCCTTGTTGAACCTCATCAGATTTCTTTTGGCCCAATCCTCTAATTTGTCTAGGACACTCTGTATCCTATCCCTACCCTCCAGCGTATCTACCTCTCCTCCCAGTTTAGTGTCATCTGCAAACTTGCTGAGGGTGCAATCCACACCATCCTCCAGATCATTAATGAAGATATTGAACAAAACCAGCCCAAGGACCAACCCTTGGGGCACTTCACTTGATACCGGCTGCCAACTAGACATGGAGCCATTGATCACTACCCATTGAGCCCGACAATCTAGCCAACTTTCTATCCACCTTATAGTTCATTTATCCAGCCCATACTTCTTTAACTTGCTGGCAAGAATACTGTGGGAGACCGTGTCAAAAGCTTTGTTAAAGTCAAGGAACAACACGTCCACTGCTTTCCCCTCATCCACAGAGCCAGTTATCTCATCATAGAAGGCAATTAGATTAGTCAGGCATGACGTGCCCTTGGTGAATCCATGCTGATTGTTCCTGATCACTTTCCTCTCCTCTGAGTGCTTCAGAATTGATTCCTTGAGGACCTGCTCCATGATTTTTCCAGGGACTGAGGTGAGGCTGACTGGCCTGTAGTTCCCAGGATCCTCCTTCTTCCCTTTTTTAAAGATGGGGACTACATTAGCCTTTTTCCAGTCGTCCGGGACCCCCCCCCCCCGATCGCCATGAGTTTTCAAAGGTAATGGCCAATGGCTCTGCAATCACATCCACCAACTCCTTTAGCACTCTCGGATGCAGCACATCCAGCCCCATGGACTTGTGCTCGTCCAGATTTTCTAAATAGTCCCAAACCATTTCTTTCTTCACAGAGGTCTGATCACCTCCTCCCATGCTGTGCTGCCCAGTGCAGCAGTCTGGGAGCTGACCTTGTTCATGAAGACAGAAGCAAAAAAAGCATTGAGTAATTAGCTTTTTCCACATTCTCTGTCACTAGGTTGCCTCCCGCATGCAGTTAGGGGCCGACACTTTCCTTGAGTTTCTTCTTGTTGCTAACATACCTGAAGAAACCCTTCTTGTTACTCTTAACATCTCTTGCTAGCTGCAACCCCAGGTGTGATTTGACCTTCCTGATTTCACTCCTGTATGCCTGAGCAATATTTTTATACTCTTCCCTGGTCATTTGTCCAATCTTCCGCTTCTTGTAAGCTTCTCTTTTGTGTTTAAGATCAGCAAGGATTTCACTGTTAAACAAGTTTCAGAGTAGCAGCCGTGTTAGTCTGTATTCGCAAAAAGAAAAGGAGTACTTGTGGCACCTTAGAGACAAACAAATTTATTAGAGCATAAGCTTTCGTGAGCTACAGCTCACTTCATCGGATGCCTTATTTCCACTCTATACGGCTAAATTCAGTGCCTTGCATAATGACAGGTTTCAGAGTAGCAGCCGTGTTAGTCTGTATTCGCAAAAAGAAAAGGAGTACTTGTGGCACCTTAGAGACTAACAAATTTATTAGAGCATAAGCTTTCGTGAGCTACAGCTCACTTCATCGGATGCCTTATTTCCACTCTATACGGCTAAATTCAGTGCCTTGCATAATGACAGGTTTCAGAGTAGCAGCCGTGTTAGTCTGTATTCGCAAAAAGAAAAGGAGTACTTGTGGCACCTTAGAGACTAACAAATTTATTAGAGCATAAGCTTTCGTGAGCTACAGCTCACTTCATCGGATGCCTTATTTCCACTCTATACGGCTAAATTCAGTGCCTTGCATAATGACAGGTTTCAGAGTAGCAGCCGTGTTAGTCTGTATTCGCAAAAAGAAAAGGAGTACTTGTGGCACCTTAGAGACTAACAAATTTATTAGAGCATAAGCTTTCGTGAGCTACAGCTCACTTCATCGGATGCCTTATTTCCACTCTATACGGCTAAATTCAGTGCCTTGCATAATGACAGGTTTCAGAGTAGCAGCCGTGTTAGTCTGTATTCGCAAAAAGAAAAGGAGTACTTGTGGCACCTTAGAGACTAACAAATTTATTAGAGCATAAGCTTTCGTGAGCTACAGCTCACTTCATCGGATGCCTTATTTCCACTCTATACGGCTAAATTCAGTGCCTTGCATAATGACAGGTTTCAGAGTAGCAGCCGTGTTAGTCTGTATTCGCAAAAAGAAAAGGAGTACTTGTGGCACCTTAGAGACTAACAAATTTATTAGAGCATAAGCTTTCGTGAGCTACAGCTCACTTCATCGGATGCATTTGGTGGAAAAAACAGAGGAGAGATTTATATACACACACACAGAGAACATGAAACAATGGGTTTATCATACACACTGTAAGGAGAGTGACAACACAGTATGCCAACATTTTTATGGCTGACTTAGAACAACGCTTCCTCAGCTCTCGTCCCCTAATGCCCCTACTCTACTTGCGCTACATTGATGACATCTTCATCATCTGGACCCATGGAAAAGAAGCTCTTGAGGAATTCCACCATGATTTCAACAATTTCCATCCCATCATCAACCTCAGCCTGGACCAGTCCACACAAGAGATCCACTTCCTGGACACTACGGTGCTAATAAGCGATGGTCACATAAACACCACCCTATATCGGAAACCTACTGACCGCTATTCCTACCTACATGCCTCTAGCTTTCATCCAGATCATACCACTCGATCCATTGTCTACAGCCAAGTGGTACGATATAACCGCATTTGCTCCAACCCCTCAGACAGAGACAAACACCTACAAGATCTCTATCATGCATTCCTACAACTACAGTACCCACCTGCTGAAGTGAAGAAACAGATTGACAGAGCCAGAAGAGTACCCAGAAGTCACCTACTACAGGACAGGCCCAACAAAGAAAATAACAGAACGCCACTAGCCATCACCTTCAGCCCCCAACTAAAACCTCTCCAACGCATCATCAAGGATCTACAACCTATCCTGAAGGACGAGCCATCACTCTCACAGATCTTGGGAGACAGACCAGTCCTTGCTTACAGACAGCCCCCCAATCTGAAGCAAATACTCACCAGCAACCACACACCACACAACAGAACCACTAACCCAGGAACCTATCCTTGCAACAAAGCCCGTTGCCAACTCTGTCCACATATCTATTCAGGGGATACCATCATAGGGCCTAATCACATCAGCCACACTATCAGAGGCTCGTTCACCTGCGCATCTACCAATGTGATATATGCCATCATGCGCCAGCAATGCCCCTCTGCCATGTACATTGGCCAAACTGGACAGTCTCTACGTAAAAGAATGAATGGACACAAATCAGACGTCAAGAATTATAACATTCAAAAACCAGTTGGAGAACACTTCAATCTCTCTGGTCACTCGATCACAGACTTAAGAGTGGCTATACTTCAACAAAAAAGCTTCAAAAACAGACTCCAACGAGAGACTGCTGAATTGGAATTAATTTGCAAACTGGATACAATTAATTTAGGCTTGAATAGAGACTGGGAATGGATGAGTCATTACACAAAGTAAAACTATTTCCCCATGGTATTTCTCCCTCCCACCCCACCCCCCACTGTTCCTCTGATATTCTTGTTAACTGCTGGAAATAGCCGACCTTGCTTGTCACCATGAAAGGTTTTCCTCCTTTCCGCCCCCTGCTGCTGTTGATGGCTTATCTTAAGTGATCACTCTCCTTACAGTGTGTATGATAAACCCATTGTTTCATGTTCTCTGTGTATGTGTATATAAATCTCTCCTCTGTTTTTTCCACCAAATGCATCCGATGAAGTGAGCTGTAGCTCACGAAAGCTTATGCTCTAATAAATTTGTTAGTCTCTAAGGTGCCACAAGTACTCCTTTTCTTTTTGCGAATACAGATTAACACGGCTGCTACTCTGAAACTTTTCTAGTTGTGTAACAGAAATCTGAGTCAGGACTCAGAGCTATAAGTCCCCCCTCCCTTTTTTTTTTTTTTTAAACAAATGAAATCTTCTGTAAGGCCTATAAACAATATACAGGAAAATGAGCTGAAATTGTGTCTTAATTTCATGTAACCCTTTCTGAGGAAAGCAATAATTCCACTCTCTTTTTCAAAGGTAAGTTACCCACATACAAACCCAAAGGAACTAAGCAGCTTATCCGAACCCAGTCTGCTTTCATTACAACAACTCTTATGCCCCTTCTTTTAATATCATCCTCTGAGGTAAACCAGTCATCAAAGGCAACCATTGCCATGACAACCAGGACACTAGTGACTCCCCCCCACAGTATGCAAATAAAGTGGTGGAAGGGAGTGCCTGACTTTGTCACAATGGTGCTGGTGAAACACTGAGGTGAAACACCTATAAAACAAAAACTTCGGACACAACCTGAATGACACTCTCATTACTGCAAGGCCAATATTCATGCCATTCAACACACTACAAACCTCATTCTCTTGCAAACCACAGTTGTCATAGTGCTTTTGATGTCTATTTATCTCAGAAAGTTAACGTTTGGGTCTTGTCTGTCTGTAAACATGGGTTCACCCAGTTCCCAGCATAACACATATCAACCTGACAGCATAGATTGAGGGTTCTTTTTTAATATAATTACAGCACTCATTTAAAGAAGAAACAAATAGAGTTTAAACTATAAAATATTGTTGGGTTTTCTGGCACACTGGGTCACTATGCTGCTACCTAGGGAGAGATTAGACTATTGAGTCACCATTTTATGTGCAAGTTCAAGAACAGACCCTCAACTGCTCCTATATCCCCTTTGTACCACTGGCTTAAAAGCTGCTTTAAAAAGGTAGTACCAGAACCTTCAGCTGGCAAAGTACTGGCATAGCCAACCCTTATAAAAGCTGCTTCTTCCTTACCCTTCTCCCACACCATCAGAGTAATGTGCCCCACCCCCCACCAGTACACTGGAAGGGGCTCTAGTACAATGAATTGTAGTGATCCTGACCATAGGAGTGCTTCCTTGTGACCTCTTATCCAGTAGCATAACTTAGAGCAAACCCCAACCCCTTCCCCTAGTGGGTCTAGCATTGCCGTGTATTGTATTGGTTGAAAAGCACTATACACATCATCCTAAATCTATACTGGCCAAAAAACTGCCCACACACATTTAATAAGATCATGACATACATTAGCAGGACTCTTCTGAATTTATATTACAGCAGTGCCCAACATGTGCTAGGCACTGAACAGAGAGGAAGACAGTCCCTGTCATGAAGAGTTTACAGTCTAAGGCCCTGATCCTGCATCAAGCACCACACAGGTGCAGAGGTGTACTTGTGCAGATCCCACTGCAGGATCAGGGCTTAAACCAGCTACAGAAGATATGGGAATGGGTTAGACACCCCGAACAAAATGTTAAGTGACATTAGATACACTTCTTACTAGTTCCATGGGTTTTAGTTATACACCCTATATACACGCATGGATAAAGTAATCCCTCTTTCTTGCTCATGTATCCTGCTGCCACCCATGTTCAATACAATGGCCTTCTTCCCTTCTTGCATATCCCATGCCAGAGATTTAAGACTGAGACAGAAAGAGACAAAGTGGCCAGTCTAGAAAGTTGCATATGTTCAAAGGTAGGAGCGAGTCACCTGAGCAGTGCAGCAACCTCAAGGCTAGTCAACCCTCAAGTATAGAGCAGCTTCCACCACTAAACCTCCATGCAGCTTGAAAGGAGAGAATGTCAGGAGTTGGCCACAGTCTCTAGCTGCAGAGCTAGCTAGTCATGATAGCAGCCAGAACCACAGCCGGACATCTTGCATGTGTACACATGCCCCCCTGTCGGCAGAGGGAAGAAAACAGCAGGAACCCAAAAGACTCCACAGAGAGGTTCACAATCATAATAGCATTTGGGATTCTGCATGTTTATTACAGACAGAACTTGAGCGGCACAGATCTACCAAATGTGAATATATTACATTCAGCGTATTCAAGCATCACATGAACTGTCACAAAGAATAAATCCAAATAGTATTATGGTTCTCTCTATCTAACACACTTAGGGCCCCCATTACTTTAGTATCTGAGCCCCTCTCAATCATTAATGTTTTTATCTTCACAACAATGCCCCAGTGAGGAAGGGAAGTCCTATTATCCCCATTTGATAGAGTCTTTCTGTGCCTCAGTTCCTTAAATTGCTTGCCCAAGGACTCTCACACAAGGAGTCTGCAGCAGAGTGGGGAATTGAATACAGATTTTTGAGATCCCAGATGAGTACTCTGACATCAGACCATGCTTCCTCTCCTCTTACCTTAATCACTGTGCACTGAGCTGAAATAAATGAAAAGGCTCCTGTTGACTTGAGCAGACTTCAGATCAGTCCCTATAGCTCCAAACTCCCTAAGAGATAAGCCATGGAGATTGGTGCATGGGAGTTCATATGCTGGAGTATTACTTGGATACTCAAGTGCTAGAATCAAAATATGGGTGTACAATTTGCTGTACAAAAACAAAATCCATTCATATAAAGAGGAGCATACAGCTCACCCCAAGAAGCAATTTCTTCCTTGCTGCTTCTTGATCAACATTGAAAATGAGTAGGAACACTTTAATATTTGTGATTAAAGATGAGGTGGGAAAAATATTTTAGCTCCCACTTATCCTCTTTTTTATTTTATTTGATTTTTTAAATCGCTACCAACTTGAAGCCCACCTGCTGGCTTCACAGGGAAAGGCCTTTCTAATAAAGCAATACTGGCCTCTCAGAGCAATACTGAATGGACGGAGGGAGTATAATTTTTAAATAGCCATATATGTAAGGTTGTGGGTTAATGAAACTAACTCTGTAGGTTTTGACCATACTCTAACAGCTTGATCTTGTACCACTGAACTTAATGGTGCAGCTCCAATTAATTTTCTAAAGTGTTTAAATTTTTGGAATCTGTCTATTTTAAAACCAGGTTTTGACATTGGGACTTACGCTTCTAACTCAGGTTGGTGCTTTTGAAAACTGGACTCTACTTCTAAAGGAGATTTGAAAATACAAAACAAAACAAACTTGGGACTCCTAACCCTAGACTTTTCTCACCAAGAATTAACGTCAGCTAAGCCCAGGAGTCAGGGAATGCCCTAGCAGTTAGTACCAAGCTCTCCAGATTCACGGCAACAAAGGTTAAATGTGAGTTGCTTTTATTTACACAGAAGAAACGAGGTCTGTTTGCTTTAGTAATATAATTGTGTTAATTTTTTAATTTTGGAGTGAATGTTGGTGAATTTCAGTGCTCACAAAAGGGAGAGATTCATCCTGGCTGGAGCAAGGCATAGTGCAGGCAGGCCCTGTGTAAACTCCCACACACATCTCTGTCAATGCACTTCAGTCATGAGTAGCAGCAATCCATGGCTGCTATCCCAGTACTGGACCTCTCCCACGCAGAGAGTGCCAAGTGTGCTGAAATGCGCAATGGTTTTGTAAATGTAACTAAGACCACCAAAATGGCACATTTAATGACTTTCTCCTGTGCTTAACACTGAGGCTGCACAGGCACTGAGTATAGAAGGAGGGGACACACAACACTGGCCAAGTGGAAAGCGAACAAAGAGACAGCAGACAAAACCTCGTACAATGAAAATCATGCAATCCATCATATGGTCATTTCTCGTCAACTGGATTCAATTTCCATATGCTGGAAACTACTTCAAGGGGCAATTTCTGCACCCTCCTTCTTTGGTCCACCTTACAGAGGAATGGATGTAATTCTGCTTTGTGAAGAGAGGCAGGATTTGAGGGGACAAGTGGATACAAGACTCCTAAGCAACACAACTCCCAGCTGGGTGGGAGCTTCCTATGTGCTACGGTAACCCTTTCCCTGCTAGCTGAGGTATGCAAAGATAACTGCTTATAGTTCACCATACTAGTCATGATGTCAGGGATCCTGTCATTAAACTATGCATTAGCAGAATAGCTTGCTATCAGGCAATCTCTCAGATGCTGACTAATATAATAAAGACATGCACACTCAGGTAAGATTTCACAAGGACTATTGTTTTGTTTTTAGACAAACTGAATAGTTATGCATTAAATTATACACAAATCTGTCTTATACTTACTGCAGTGTACAATATTGATAGTGAAATAGAAGTAGGGTTAAATTATTTCATTGTGCGGCTGTGAGCCAAGTGCAAATCTTGTACTGGTAACTTCTCTTTACAAAGTTAATCTTTGGTGGGGGGGGGACAACCAAGAGTTCCTCTCTGATTGGAAATGTCATTTGGCAGCATAAATGTTTGTCGTATTCTAAGTCCAAAAAGTGATTGAAGGTACTTCACTGATAATTGCTGCACACTGATAGGTCTCAATCTACTGCACCAATGGAAAGGCTCCTATTGACTTCAATACTACAGGACAGGTCCTGAGGAGGATTGATAGAGGAGAGAGATTGTTAGAGAGGATTGATAGAACTGGCATCACAAGAAAGTTTTAAGAAATCCCACACAAGCAGTTTGGTTAGGGAACCTAATCCCTCAGGTTTTAAACATGCCCCATGTATGAAAACCCTACACAAGGAAAACCAAGAGGAAGGCCACAAACGCAACCATTGTCAACTCTGGGGGTTGCATAAACATTATCCCCCTGGAGGAGGCAGTTCCCCACCTTATTGGAATGTGAATGTGTTTAGTTTCGAGACAGCTTTGAAGGTATAGCAGGAGTCAAAGGGAAATCTACACAGGTGTTTATTAGAAGCATAGGAGGGCAGCTCTTCAGCCTTCCGTCCACACAGCATGGCTCTTTCAGATATTGTACTGTCAGAAGAACCCACCCTGAGCAGTTAGCTACACATAATGGAGAGCATTCATCAAAAGGTCATGATTAGAGCAGCATGATCTTCCTCAGTGAAATCCCCATGGGGTTGCCTTCCACCACCCACTGAAAATGGGGGAGAGGGAATGATGCAGCTTGCACCCAGCTCTCCCTTCCACTCACACACTCTAGCACTTTTGGAGGATACTTGGATGAGACCTTCTCCTCAATGGCCTCATCCCGATGGAAATGTTTATTCCTCCATTGCTGACAAACTTTACCCTCCTCACTTCTTCATTGCTTGAGTCTTCCAATCCTGCACAGCCATAGCAACGATGGTCATAATACTTGCACCTGCCCCCGGTGCCTGCTTGGGATGCCTGCTTGGCCCACTGAGGATCAAATGGACGATAGCCTTCTAGAATGCATGTACCTTCACACTGCAAGACAGCACGTTTGAAACAAATATTAAAGAGCTAAAGTAGTGGGCAGATGCCTTCCCACCATACCCTCCTACTGGTTTTGCACTCAAGATGGTTCATGCTCTCTACTTTTATGTAAAGTTTTGCTAAAAAGCTGCTATACAAACAAATGGCTGCAATACCTCTTGGTTGTTTAATCTGGCCCACCCATTTCCCATACACATGTCCAGCAGCAGAACACCTGCACACATTTCTTGTGTTAACCCATTTCACTAAACTGAAGACACATCCTGTTCTTGCATCTGTGCTGTATTACTCATGCTGTCTTATGATGGCCCTACATATGTGGTCTTTGCCCCCAAACCACTTGACAGGAGCCTCATCTGCACAAACTAAGGCTGTTTGGAGCAGTTGCCATCACATGGTTGCTCAGTCTGTTTGTAATGTCTCTGAGCCAAGAGGTGTCAGACTGCAGGGTAAGGGTATCAGCCTGGACGCCTATTAAAGTTCAAACTCTTGCCAAAGAAACCCGAATAAACTTTATAAAAATATTATTCCCCTCCTTCCTGTTTATCTTAGATTTTGAAGTTATAACTATTTAATTTATCATACTTGATTTACTGCAGTTATTTACTTTGGACCCTTTTGTATTTGATGATTTTTGAGCAAAGAAGCGGCTAATTCAACATGCCAGTTGAAAGGAGGAAAAATTCAGCATCAGGAATTAAACTAAACAACTCCTGATTTATTTATATTTTTAGCTACAAGTTAAAGCTTGAGGTTGAGCAATTGAAATTTGAGGTGCAATTTAAAAAAACTGGCAACATACAAGAGATCTAAAGCAAGAGAAAAAAATCTATGGCTATAGGGGGATATGCACACTGGACATTTTATTTCCTAAAAAAATACTAGTGAAATGGCTCATGAGAGGTGCCATTGGAAATCCTGGGGAGCTTTTGGTATATATATATATATATTTACCCAACAGCGGCAGTACCAGTGTAAGCTTTCTCCCCACCCTCATATATCTCCCACAACAACCATCTTGTCCTGGAGAGACCACCTTGAGAGTCAGTTCTGTCTACATGCCCATTCAGTCCTACATCAAAAAGGATGGCAACTATGCTGTGGGCAGTGTTGAAATCTCAAAGTATATAAAGAACTGCACAGAGGGAGTGATTTGTATTGTACAGCAGGTATTACTGGTCTTATAAATCCCAGGAACTATGTTATGTACACTTGAGTGCCATCTACTAGCATTTTCTCTTAACTGTACGAATATACTACAGTCTCATGATCACTGCTGTAACAGACTTCTCCATTATGAACTGGACTTATGCCACCAAATTCATTTCACATAGATCATCAAAGAGCAATCAGATATTTGTGCCTTTCCACTATTCTGATGTTTGTATTGTAACTAGTGCTCCAAATCCTAGATACTTAAATATATAACCTGAATGTAAATACCACTTACATGCACATCTAGGAGGAGTAGCTGTGTTGCCTGAACAAGTGGGGTAAAGGAATCTCTGGTTCCTTGTCTACATGAAAATGAGGAATCTCTCAGCTCTCACTCTTCTCAAAAAACAACACAAAAACCACACCACCACATACATGTGCATGTATACACACACACACACACACACACACACACACAATTCCTCTCCTGTTTCTTCACTGGTTGGTGCAATGCAGACTCATTAGGTGGGCAATTTTGGATTGCCAGTGACAGGGCTGGTTCCTGTCTGGGGAGTTTGTGGGTCTCCAAGTTTTTTCTGCCAGTGGGTGTAGCAGCAGCAGCATCACCACCACGTGATGGGAGAATTGCCCAAGCTCATAAGCTGCTGACTGTCTTTTACAGAAAGATGTGTATTTTCCACTTGGTTGTAGGAGGCAGAGAGGGAAAGATGAAGAATCTGGTGTCTCCAGTTCTCCCCTCTCCATGGTGAAAGGGAGGCTTTGCCACTGGCTTTCTGAACCCTAACTATAATGCAGGGAAATTCTGTTACTCCTGTAAGTTCATTCTCCCTTTCTGGTTATCTATAGATGGGTATGGGGGGGCGGGTGTTGAGAGGATAGAGAAGATGATTGCAGGGCACAAAGGTATGCAGTTCCACATTCTGCATCTGTACAAAGACGTACAATTTTTTGATTGGCTATATGCCTGTTTGGGGACAAGGACACCCTTTAAATACATTTATTTCCATGTCCCATCAAATAAGATAATGCAGTGCCACATCATAACATGACTTCAGTATAACGTATCATAATAAAACATATACAACCACTGGAATTTGTGATCTCCCCTCTATTTTGAGGTACTTTAACCATTGGTGCTGAATTGGTAACCTCACTGTCACAGATTCACAGGAGCAGTGCTACACCCCCAGGTTGGGACAGTGTCTTGGAGGAACCCTGTTTGATGTTCCAGACCCACAAGGGGTCTTTCTGTTCCTTCAGGGTAACCTATGCGGCCTGGCCACCTTCTGAGACTGAACCTATGAAGCTTCTGAACTCCTTCACACCATGAGCTCTATTCAGTGAGTCAAACTGAGATAGATCCTGGTAGAGACTTATGCACCTCACCAAGTATTTACAGTGACATTCAAGGAGTGCTTTGAAGATAGCAGGGTTTAATAGTCAACTGAACACAGCACTGGCAGTCCATTTCTCTATGCTAACATAAGAATGTTAAGCATAATCCATTCTGATCAGCCCAGAGCACCAGTCAAGAGGTAGTCAATCCCACTTTCAGACTCTCTGTCTCTCTCAGGCTTTCTTTCTTAGTCAGTTCCCAGGAGAGAAAGCACAGGCTCCTTCCAGAAGCCAGCCTTTTATTCCCTCACCTCACACCTTGCAGGCCTTTGTTTTGAAGTTGGGGTTTCCGCTTAGCTTCCTTTCTCAGAGGCAGGGAAATCCACAAGTCATTGGAGCTTGCATGGTCTCTCTGCCCCCCTTGTTGATCTGGGCTGGTTCCAAATAGTACCTTAGGGTACAATTGTTTCCACCTTTTTTGGCGTGCAGACGGACGGCACCACTTCTCTCCTGGTACTATGAATCCATCTCACATTTCCTCTTGACTTTCTATGTAATCTCTATAAGTATCTACTCTTTCTCTTCCTCATCGACCTCTTCGCTGCCAACTCTGGGCCATCGTGAACTGAGCAGCCCAGCTTCCGCTGCCAACTCTGCCGTGCTACCAAGCTTCTCCATGTTGTCTGTCCTGGGCTTCCGCCTCCGTGAAAGCTACAGAAGACAACCATTTCCCGCTTTTTTTCGGCTATCGTGAACCGAACAGCACCTCTTCTGCTGCCACTCTGCTCTCCTACGTTTTGCGCTCTTTTTCCAGGATTACCCGTGCAGGCGCTATAGCACGGCAAGCAAGGAGCCCGCTCAGATCTCTGCTGCAGTTATGACTGTTGTAAATGCCTCGTGCATTATCCAACAGTATATGCAGTACCTGCAAAACTGGGTAAGGAAGCGATGACAGTGCGATTACGTTAGTGATGAGGACATGTACACAAATGTTCCTAGAAGCACGGCATGTGGCAATTGGGAAATCATAGTGGCATTAGGCCAGGTTCATGCCATGGAACGCTGATTCTGGGCTTCGGAAACAAGCGCAGACTGGTGGGACCGCATAGTGTTGCAGGTATGGGATGATTTCCAGTGGCTGTGAAACTTTCGTATGCGTAGGGCCACTTTCATGGAACTTTGTGACTTGCTGTCCCCTGCCCTGAAGCACAAAGACACCAAAAGGAGAGCAGCCCTCACAGTTGAGAAGTAGCCCTGTGGAAGCTTGCAACGCCCGACAGCTACCGGTCAGTCGGAAATCAGTTTGGAGTGGGCAAATCTACTGTGGGGGCTGCTGTGCTGCAAGTAGCCAACGCAATCATTGACCAGCTACTATCAAGGGTAGTGACTTTGGGAAATTGCAGACCATGTGGATGGCTTTAATGTGCTGGGGTTCCCTAACTGCAGCGAGGCGATAGACAGAACGCATATCCCTATCTTGGCCCTGAAACATCAGGACGGCCAGTATGTAAACCGCAAAGGGTACTTTTCCATGGTGCTGCAAGCACTAGTGGATCACAAGGGATGTTTCACTGACATCAATGTGGGCTGGCTGGGAAAGGGGCATGACACTCGCATTTTTAGGAACTCTGATCTGTTTGAACAGCTGCAGGAAGGGACTTACTCCCCAGACCAGAAAATTACTGTTGGGGATGTTGAAATGCCTATAGTTATCCTCGGGGACCCAGCCTACCCCATACATAGGCACCCTGGAGAGTAGTAAGAAGCAGTTCAACTATAGGCTGAGCAAGTGCAGAATGGTGGTAGAATGTGCTTTTGGACATTTGAAAGTGCGCTGGTGCAATTTACTGACTCGGTTAGATCTTAGCACAACCAATATTCCAATTGTAATTGCTACTTGTTATGTGCTCCACAATATCTGTGAGAGTAAGGGGAGACATTTATGGTGGGGTGGGAGGTTGAGGCAACTTGCCTGGCAGCCAATTTTGCACAGCCAGACAATAGGGCAATTAGAAGAGCACAGCAGGGCATGCTGTGCATCAGAGAAGCATTGAAAGCCAGTTTCATGACTGGCCAGGGTACAATGTGAGAGTTGTTTTTGTTTCTTTTGAAGTTACCCGTCCCCTATATATATATGAAAGGAAATAAAGTCACAATTATTTTAAAACTGTTCTTTATTATTTGTTGCACAACACATTGAGAGAAATCAGAAGGTTGACCGTCGGGGGGGGGGCGGGGGCGGGTACTGGGGCAGGGTGGTGGAGAAGGGAAGGACAAGTCCAGAAACCAAATCAAAATTTTGGATATGCCAGCTTTCTGCTGCTTGTGCAATCCTCTGGGGTTGAGTGTGTGGGTCCCTGTAGCCTTCCCCCCCACCCCCAGGGTTCTTGGCCGTCTGGGTGAGGAGGCTATGGAACTTGGGGAGGAGGGAAGGGGGTTATACAGGGGCTGCAGCAGCAGTCTGTAGTCTTGCTGACTTTCCTGCATTAGATCCACCATATAGTGGAGCATGTCAGTTTGCTCCCCCATGAGCTTGACCATAAAATCCTGCCTGCTCTCATCGCACACATCCCTCCCCTCTTCGTGTTCATTTAACACTTTATCCGACTCCGCAATTGTTTGCCTCCATGCATTCAGCTGGTCCCTATCAGTGTGGGAGGACTGCATGAGCTCGGTGAACATGTCGTCCCGAGTTCATTTTTTCCAACTTCTAATTTGGACCAGCCTCTGGGACAGAGTAGATAGGGGCTGTGTTGAAACATTTGCATCTGTGGGAGGAGAAAAAGGGAGGGTAGTATTTTAAAAGATACATTTTAGAGAACAAAGGGGACACTTTCTCAGTGAAACAGGCAATTCATAGTACACAGCACATGTTCTTTCTCTACAAGATCGCATTTTGCCTCTTACACTGAAGTGCCTGCCACTTTGGTGTGAGTAAACCATCACGTGCGGCTGGGCAACAGAATTCAGCTTGCAGGCAGCTGTGGTAAGCCCTAAGTGCTTGCGAGGTTCTGCTTCTTCTGCATTCATGTCAATGCTTTCAAACTGCCAGGCCCCCTTTCCCATAGCAAGCAATGCCTGGTGGGTTTGCCATATAAAAGGAGGGCCTGCGGGCTCTCTGGGATGATCGCTTCACACAACACCACCACTCCCCCACACCCACTGCGTGGCTCCGATAAGGGTCTGAGCAGGGATGAGCCCTTTAAACTAAATGCGAACAGCCCCACACGGCTGGGTTTTCCCCCATCCCCCACCGCGTGGCTCCGATCAGGCTCTCACTCACCAGAAGTGCCTTCTCCAGGGTCATGGTCCGGGAGCCCGCATTGGGAGTGGGGGGGAGGCTATTGGGTCCAGCATTAAGAATAGTTCCTCGCTAGGGTGGAAAACTGATTCCCCACTTGCCACTTGTGCACTGTCCTCCTCTTCGTTCTCCAATAATTCATCCTCCTTGCCCCGTGCAACTCCCCCCTTGCAGGTGTCCACGGACAGTGGTGGGGTAGTGGTGGCATCACCCCCCATAATTGCATGCAGCTCACGGTAGAAGCGGCATGTTTGGGGCTGTGACCCAGAGTGCCTGTTCACTTCCCTGGCTTATTGGTATGTTTGCCTGAGCTCCTTGATTTTTGTACGACACTGCACTGTGTCCCTGGAGTAACTTCTTTCCATCATGGCCCTGGAGACTTTAGCATTTCTTTTTTTGGAACATAGTTCTGCCATAACAGATTTGTCTCCCCAACATGCAATGAGATCCAGTACCTTCCATTCAGACCATGCTGGAGCTCGTCTGCAAATCTGGGACTGTGGGGTCTCTTGTGATGGTGGACTCTGCATGGTCGCCTGTGATAGTGGACTATGCTGATGGTCACCTGTGCTGATGGTGACCAAACAGGAAATGAAATTCAAAAGTTGCCAGGGCTTTTACTGCATACCTGGCTAGTGCATTGGAGTTGAGAGTGTTGTCCAGAGCAGTCACAAGGGAGCATTCCGGGATAGCTCCCGGAGGCCAATAATGTCAAATTGCATCCACAGTCCCTGTAACCCGGAACTGAGATCTCCATTTTAGCGCTACTCCACTTATCGAGGTGGAGTACAGAAATCAGATTAAAGAGCCCTTTAAATAAAAAAAAACAGTTTGGTCGTGTGGATGAAATCAGTTTTATTTCGAATTAACTTGGCTAATTCTGAAATAACAGCGTACTGTAGACCAGGCCTTAATGACTCTTTGTTCCACCTAGACAGGGTGGACCCACACACACACATGCTGTGTCTCAGTCTGCCCTGAGAACAAACAATTCTGCCCCCCTCGCCCCCACCGACTGGGTAGTGATGCAACATATAGGGGAAATTGAGGCATGCATAGGACTCAAACACTACAGAAAATTCCCCATTTCATCACACTCACAGAGGTCTATGCCTTTGCTTCAAGCTAGTAAACTAGTGCAGAGTCAGTGAACTCAGAACGGTCTTCACCTAACAAACCAGCAAGCAAAAGATGAGTCAGTGATATGACTGCCTTGTTTTCTGATATGAGACCAGGAAAATAGAGGTGCTAAGACATTAACCTCACAAAGACTTGTGCATGGACTTCAGCCCAGCCACATAAAGCTGATAAATAGTGTGAGAGAGAGGGACCTAATTCAGGACATTAGTCCTGCATGCTTGAGATGCTTAACCAGAAACCTCAAAAATCAGCCCTACAAGCTAGAAGTGCTGAACTATTGATCTCACAAAGGCCATTGCTTTCTTATCAGCCAAACATCCTAATGTCTCAAGAACTTTGATTTGGGGTTATCCCAGCAAGTTTAAGGTGCTGAGACAGGGACTTCAGACTTACGTACTTGGGCATCAACTCAGCAAGCTGAAGCAGTAACCACAGAGACCAGTGAGCCTTGTCGTCAGGCCCATAAACTAGAGATTTTGAAGCAGAAACCTGACAGGATTTTTGCTTCAGGATAAGTGGTGTAAATTGGAGGTTCTGAGCCAAACATCTCACAAAAGCCTGGGTTCTCACATCAACCCAGAAATCTAGAGATATTGAGCCAGGTGTGACCCCACAAAGTCTTGGTCTTTGACAGGACTCTAGATGTATTGATGGAGAGGCCTGAACCTTGAAATGATCCAACAAGCGAGAGGTTGATATCTGCAAACCAAGCTAAAACTGATGATTAGTGACCTTACTGAGCCCCAAGTGCCTTCACATTAGACCACCAAGTTAGAGATGTTGAACCACTAATCATCACAAAGCCAAATATCTAGATAGCAGCCTATTGTGCTCAGGGTACTTAGCTAGAGACCTCACAGGGGCTTGAACCCCATAAACTAGAGGTGTTGCTCCAAAGACCTGACAGACACCTGTATCTTGACAACAGACCAGAAAATTAGTGGTGTTAAAACAGTTATCTTGCAAAGATTTTTGCCTTACCTTCAGGCCAGTAATTTAAAAATCCTAAGTAAGGGACTTCACAGAAGCTTCTGCTTAGACATAGTCCCAGCATACTAGAGCTGCTGAGTCAGTAACCACACAAAAAGAGTGTTGAGCTAGGCACCTCATAAAGGCCTGAGCCATGGCCCCAGCTCCAAAAACTTTAACTGCTGAGGCAATAGGCCTTATAGCAGACATCAATCCAGCAGATAAAGTTAATCAACTACTGACTGCAGAGAGCTCTTTCTTGTCATTAGAACATCCAGCTAGAGGTGATAAGCCAGAGAACACGCAGAAGTCTTTGCCTTCACAGTAAGCCAACATGATAGAGCAGTGGAGCAAATAATTTCAGAGTCCATTGAGTTACCATCAGGCCAATAAGCTAGAGATGTTTGATAGGAGTTAAAATGCAGGGTAGTCTATGTGAATGCAGAACCTCCTCCTCTGCGTCAGCAAGGCGAAGTTCTGTCTCCTCTCCATCTCCTGGGCTTGGGGGAGCTCAGCTCAATCAAACATCCCTTCCTCTTTTCTCTTAACTGGCTGGCCAAAGGAGAACTAATTACCCTTGAGAATCTGCAGTGGAAGCAGCAGGTGCCTGGCTGGGTAGTTTATTGCCAGTAGCTGGAGAAGCCTGGTCACTTAAGAACAGAGGAAACATTGTCCAAGTGAGTGGAGAGTAAACCCATTTCCAAAATGGAGAACAGAACGTGGAAAGCTGAGGGCATCCTGTGTGTCCAAGAAAATGGCAACTTCCAAGAAGCCCTATATAGAGGTGTAGCTCAGAATTCATTAATCTATGAGGAAGAGAGAAACAAATAATATGGGATAGAGTCCAGAATTAATTTATTGAGATAGGGACAAGGAAAGAAGCCAATATTTATTAATTGTGGGATGGGAGAGAGATGGGGGAAAAGCTGAGAATTCACTAATTGAGGTGTGGAGGTGAGACCATAATTGATTATTTTTTAGAGAAAGGTAAGAGCCTTGACTCTGTGAATATACGATAGTGAAAAAGAAGAATTCATATACTGGGGCATGAGACAGGGGAAAACTGAGATGATTCAGTGATGATGGGAACCCATAATTCATTTAAGAGGAGAGCATGTTTCTTATTAATTAGGTTGGGTTGAAGATGATCAGAAAACAGAATTTCCATTTCATGGGAAATTCCAACATTTCAAAATTTTTCATTCCCAATCAGCTGGAAAAAATTGAATTACAAAATGTTTTGATGTTTGTTTCAATCAAAATGTGTCATTTTGGTAAGGTAAAATGTTATAATACAGAATACTAAATATAAATATATTAAAACTAAAGTCTACATGAAATGCAATAAGATTGTACTCAAAATGAAAATTTTCTTTTTGAAATAAAACATTGACATTATCAAAATTAAATGAGAAATTATTCATTTCTTCTTTCTCCCATCAAAAATGTCATAAAAATTGAAATGTTCCTGTGACACATTAATTAATTAATTAATTAATTAAATTAAATTAAATTAATTTGCAATTAAATTGTATTTTTCTAACAGAAAATTTTGTTAACATATTTCGACCAGCTCTATGTGTATGTGAGGGGAGAGCTTAATAATTTATTTTACTTGGTCTGAGGGAGCGTTGATTAACAGTTGTATATTGGTCAGTGGTGACAGTGTTGATTTATTGCAGGGGGGAGTGAAGATCTAGGCAATAAGAAAAGGAGTACTTCTGGTACCTTAGACACTAACAAATTTATCTGAGCATAAGCTTTCGTGAGCTAAAGCTCACTTCATTGGATGCATTGTTGTTTTATGTACAGCACCTCACTTGTAGCTTTGCCTCTGGTAAATTCACTTTTGAAGAAAAATGCCAGAAAAGATCATTCACCCTGTAAGGCAAATTGTGTTAAGTGTCTAGTATCCATGGACAAAATGTATGTTAATGAACAGTGCTGCTTTCCTAAGCAGCTATCCGGTGATCCCATTGCTAGCCATTACTAAGTGGTAGAGTCGTGACCTCATAGAGGGATGCTGAGAGATGCAGCAAGGGCACACGATCAATCAAGGCTATTATATACAGATTAATACTAGACTAGATATGTACATCAGTGCTTCTACACACACTGAAGCAAAGCATATTCCTACAGGTACACACATGCAGTGCTGAAAAAACAAATGTCACATACATATTACCATTGAAGGGTACTACATTAAGTAAATATAATAAACCAATAAATGCAAAATTGTCAATACTGTTTTAAAACTGATGTATTTGAAATGTTTCAGTGCAGCCTGGTGGACAAAAAATATGCTTGCAATGAAACCCATTCAAATGAATGTTTGCAGCTTGCAATGTTAATCAATATGTAAATTCGATGTCACCATCAGGGTCCCAGGAAATTGGCAATGAGCTCTTTGCTAGAGATGGTCAAAAATTCTGTGACTAAACACTTCTCCAGGAAGTTAGGCAGCTGGATGCGAGCCAAAAAATCCATTTCCATTCTCCCCAAACAGAATTTTCCTTCCACAATTTTAAAAGTCTCCCCCCACCCCCATTTTTGTCCTGAATTGGGATTTTTTCCCCCTCAAAAAATCTAAATTTCTATGGGAGGGAAATTATATTTTCCATCCAGCTCTGGCGCTTTGTATCTCAAAGTTTTGGCCTAAGAAAACAATGATTTTTGAGCTGGACCTGGGCTGTAAAATTCCCATATGGGTTTGAGTTCATCTTTCCAAATCTTCCCGTCCCTCCTGCCTGCATCTCTGAGAACAGAGTATTCAGATCTGAAGTCCCAGATCAAACCCAATAATTTTTACCTGTTGGCCTGTACCTCTTAAATGTCCCTCATTTTAAGACTGACATGCATTTTACTCCCAAAGTTACTACATTCAACACAAATGTGGTGTCACTTTTATTGTTGAAATAAAGAACAATGCTACATCAGGTCAGTGGGACAAATGAATAATTAAAAATTATGGCTGGATAATTTTAATGGCCGTTTTGCCATTTTGTGAAAATATACAAAAAGTCATTCAAATCTCATGTTTTAAGGTCCTCTGAGGTTCAAAAGAGCATCTCACCTCACCATGCCTCCTCTCACAGCTTTGCACATATGGTGGGATTTATTATGGGGCGTGACACTGACAGACTGGCCAACTTGGGTATGACCCATAACAACGTAACAAAAGGTATTAAAATGTAATCAAGACAATCTACTAGTATGTGAATTTGAAAGAGATGTACTAGACCAGCAATCATTAACCCATTTATTCATAATAGAAATCAAGGGTAGATGGTAAGTATATTTGTGTGTGTTTACCTCTCTCGTTAGACATTTAACAATATAACCAGATTAGTTTGTAGATGCTAATTCCCTTTCTTTTCTTAATTGCCTTATGCAGATGGTTCAATTAACCTTAAGATCAAAGATACTGCAGGAAACTAAAAATATTATCTATATTGTCTTCAACTTAACTATCTATGCTATAATGAAATACCGGCAAATTGCCTTACGTGAATGAATGCAACTAGTTTACCTGTGTATGCGTAGGAAATAGAAGATTAGCTTCAAAGCAACAACCTGTACTGCCTATTCTTCCTTGGGGGAGGTTCTACTGTGACAAGAGGCTTGTCAGACTGCTAGAGAACCATAAAGGAAGCTTTGGGCCTGATTCTTTTTATCTCTAGTCTGCTTAAATAATACTTAGAGAAAGTATAAGTCGTAAGATGGAGATCTTCCAAATAATGATTTGGAATAACCTGAAAAATGCCTGGAAAGGCTTGAACAGTCTCTACACCTGGATAGGACTAATGGACTATAACCCTTTAAATTGATTCCAGAAAGAATTTTACAAATCAGCAGTCTCACCATCTCCGCTATGAAACTGACTTACGGACTTTACATATATTTGTATGTATATAGAACTTTTAACCATTTTCAACTCTCCTCTTTCTTTTTCCTTTCATAATTAAACTTTTAGTCTTTAGTTACTAAAGGATTGGCATCAGCATGAGTATTGGGTAAGATCTGAGACTCATACTGACCTGGGAATAAGTATCCAGGCCTTGTGGATTGGAGGACCTCACAATGGTGCATCAGGTTTTCAGTAACCTCTCACTATATTAGACTTGGCTGTCTAGATGGGAGTCAAGGGCTGGAATGTTTAAAGGGAACTGTATTTGGCTTCTTGATAACTGATGTGATATTACAGAAGCTGTTTTATTACTACCTTGGTAAATAAATCACAGTTTTCGGGATTGTCCGACCTATTCTTTGCAGTCTGCTCTGACAGTATCATTCTCAGTGTGGCCCATCCAGGCACCCATTCAAAGGGGGGTTCACTTTCCTTCCAAGCAATAGACCTTGACCACTATAGCAGATTACCCTTCCATACAGACCAATGATCTGACTTGCTTGAGCAACTGCTCTCTAATTCCAATTTCTCTGAGCCTTAGCTTGGCTGTGCAGCCTAAATTCAGCAATCCTCTGCCTTTTACTGGTTCATGTTTCAACCTTAATACGGTTTTGATATTGTTTCCTATTAATACTTAGTTTTAATAATACTGGTATTTAATGTTAGTGATTATTTAGTTTGATATTCATTAAAACTAAGGCTGTTGCGCAGTTAAAAAAATTAATCGTGCAGTTAAAAATCGTGCACAGTTAAACAATAATAGAATACCTTTTATTTATATATTTTTGGAGATTTTCTACATTTTCAAATATATTGATTTCAATTGCAACACAGAACACAAAATGTACAGTGCTCACTTTATATTTATTTTTATAACAAATTTGTACTATAAAAACCAAAAGAAATAGTATTTTTCAATTCACCTAATATAAGTACTGTAATATCATCTCTTTATCATGAAAGTTGAACTTACAGATGTAGAATTATGTACAAAAAAATAATTGCATTCAAAAATAAAACAATGTAAAACTTTAGCGCCTACAAGTCCACACAATCCTACTTCGTGTTCAGTCAGTCACTCAGACAAACAAGTTTGTTTACATTTGCAGGAGATAATGCTTCCCACTTCTTGCTTACAATGTTACCTGAAAGTGTGAACAGGTGTTCACATGGCACTGTTGTATATCACAAGATATTTACATGCCAGATGCGTTAAAGATTCATATGGCCCTTCATGCTTCAACCACCATGCTTCCATGCTAATGAAGGGTTCTGCTCGATAACGATTCAAAGCAGTGTGGACCAACGTATGTTCATTTTTATTATCATGAGTCAGATGCCACCAGCAGAAGGTAGATTTTCTTTTTTGGTTGTTTGGGTTCTGTAGTTTCCACACTGGAGTGTTGCTCTTTTAAGACTTCTCTGAAAGCATGCTCCACACCTCATCCCTCTCAGATTTTGGAAGGCACTTCAGATTTTTAAACCTTGGGTTGAGTGCTGTAGCTATCTTTAGAAATCTCACATTGGTACCTTCTTTGCATTTTGTCAAATCTGCAGTGAAAGTGTTCTTAAAATGAACAGCATGTGTTGGGTCATCATCTGAGACTGCTATAACATGAAATATGTGGCAGAATGTGGGTAAAACAGATCAGGAGACATACAATTCTTCCCCCAAAGAGTTCAGTCACAAATTTAATTAACATACTATTTTTGTGTCATCATTATTTTTGTGTGTCATCAGCATGGAAGCATCTCCTCTGGAATGGTGGCCGAAGCATGAAGTGGCATATGAATGGTCAGCATATCTGGCATATAAATACCTTGCAATGTTGGCTACAAAAATGCCATGTGAACGCCTGTTCTCACTCTCAGATGACATTGTAAATAAAAAGCCAGCAGCATTATCTCCTGTAAATGTAAACAAACTTGTTTGTCTTAGTGACTGGCTGAACAAGTAGTAGGACTGAATGGCATTGGAGGCTCTAAAGTTTTACATTGTTTTGTTTTTGAGTGAAGTTACATAACAAAAAAAAATCTACATTTGTAAATTGCATTTTCACAAGAGACTGCAGTACTGTACTTGTATGCGGTGAGTTGAATACTAGTCCTTTTGTTTATCATTTTTACAGTGCAAATATTTGTAATAAAAATAATAATATAAAGTGAGCAGTGTACACTTTGTATTCTGTGTTGTAACTGAAATCAATATATTTGAAAAAGTAGAAAAACATCCAAAAATATTTAATAAATTTCAATTGGTATTCTATTGTTTAACAGTGCGATTAAAACTGTGATTAATCATGATTAATTTTTTACTCCTGATTAACTTTGAGTTAATCGCACGAGTTAACAGCGATTAATCGACAGCCCTAATTAAAACCCAAGGGCTCAGTTTCCTTCTGTGAATAGAAAGAACATTACTCCAAAAGTGGTTTACATTAGGCACCTGAGATGTTTAAATGTCATTCCATTACCCATTCGTTAGGATAGTAATGCGGCTGTGAATTAGACAAGATTTAGCGGAGCTGTGATTCTCTTTTTGCAAGTGTCTATACAAATCAGGTCACAGCCTGCACTTTGCACTTTTGCAATAAATACGTAAAGGTCAGGAGAGCACTAAATCACCTGCAGAAAGCAATTCAAGCAATAAGTATCCTCCAGAATTTCTACAGTCCCCAGCCTTGCAGGAATTTAAAGGAACTTAGGGTCCAGATTTTCAGATGTTGCAAATTAATGGAGCTACACTGATTTACAGCAGAAGAACATTTAGCTCTAAGGCCCAGAGTCTCAAAAGGTATTTAAGCTCCTAACTTCCATTGATTTCAAGCATTTAAATACCTTTTGAGGATCTGGGCCTAGGTGTCTACTGCCTGGGGAGATATTTGCAGTTCTTCCAATAGTTCTGACATTCTCTGTTTTGTACATAACCGCATATCTCTCTTGCTGTTTTTAGGTGGATGACACCTTGGGAAACAACTAGAGCTTTGCTGAAGACCTAATCTTAGTGTGGGGGAGGGGGAAGGCAAACTAAGAGTGTTGCATGTTTCAGAGGTAGGCCAAGCACCCTGATTGTGCCACAGGAAGGGGTCAGTTAACACAGGATCAGCCTGATCTGTACCCCATTCACTTACGGGGCATTCACATTTTCCAGAAAACTCCTCAAATTGTTGGTGGCCTTTGCCCCTGAAAATGCAGGAGTAGGTTGGAGCTCTTCATCCCCAAAGCTGCCCTCTACATTTGCCAACTCTGCTACATTGATCTTCTCATAATATGCAAACAGGTTTGATGTCCTAAGTTTTTTTTGCTGATCTGGGCCAGGTTTGCCTTAGTCTCTCTGGCTATAGGTGCTCTTGTCTCCTGAAAGGATTCATAAACCAGTGAGGCTTTAGCTGGAAAGGAAGGAAAGTTCAACTTGCAGGCAAAGGAAATCCCAACTGTTTGTGCATCCTTGCTGCTGTTTCTTCAAGTGAACTGCTGAGTAGACGTTTACTTGTGTAGGCAGAGAATGAATGAAGCATCTGACCCAGGAAAACTGGAAAATTATGTTAACCCCTTTACACTTACATTCTTTGGCTCTTAGAGGATCAATCACTTTTTTGGGTAGCTTTCAGATTCAGTGTTTTTTAATCAAGTATACACAAAGCCTATGGCATGGTTCTCTACCTCGGAGCTGGTATGAATGTGTGGTTCAAATAACAGCACACTGGAATGGAAAGTTAGGAGTCCTAGCTCTGCCACATGTTGTATCACCTTGCATAAGTCAGATTGTAACCCACACACCTTCTCGGTGTGGTGTTCTGTCCCATTCTAGTGGCACTGAGACCACTTAGAAAAACGCATAAAATGAGTCTGCTCTACAGCCTTAACTAACAGCCAGCTGGCTTTTAGCTTATGCGTAAGAGACTCATGCACTAAGCTCTAGAGTTCCAAAGTTTGATCCCGCTGACCGGGGTCTGCCCGTGGACTGTGGGCATTACAATATCATGTCTGTATTCCTTATCCCCATGTTACAGATGAGGAAGATAATACTTACCTACCTTTGTAAAGTGTCTGATCTTTTGAGATGAAATGAATAATACAAGAATTAAGCACTACCATTGGTTCTGCTGAAATCGGCAGATATGCGGAACTACAAAACCATATGCTGAGTGTAAATAAAAACCAACCAATTTGCAGTCTACAGAGAGCAGATGCATTTCAAGTCCCTTCATTCTTTTACATATAAGTAACTTTACACAGAGTTTTACATATTTCAGAATAGTTCCCACTATGCAATTTATTAATTGTCCTTTTTATTTGGCTTTAAAATATTAGGCTGAAATCCACTAAGGCAATAGTAAAATAATCCAAACTGTAACATACAAATCATCAGCATATGATGAAACTACTAAATAAAATCAACAATGTGCTAATAGCATGTACTATTAGTAGCACAGTATTTTGGAATGTTGGATATACATAATAGGTACGACACTTTTGCAGAAGCGTTCTCTTTAAATTAGAAAAAAATAGCACAAGAAGCAGTTGTGGTAACACATGGGATCTCAAGTTGCCAAATGTCAATTCAATTAACAATCAGAGTTTCTCCAATCAGTCATACTCCAAGTTCTGGACTTTCTTCTTCAGTCTCAAATATTGAAGCTTCAGATGGATTTATGTGGAGCAAGGAGGACATCTTGAGGCCAGTTAGAAAAATGCAAAGCTTACAGTCCTAGATAGGTAAGGATGTGTGGAACCAGTTACTTAGTTGGTGTAAATCCCCATAGACTTCAATGGAGCTGTAAGATATGGCCCAGATATGGCTTTACTGTTCTGCAAAGCATGTGCAAAGCAAGTACAACCCTAACTAAAGTCAATAGAAATTGCATTTCTGAAATATTGCATATTCCTTACCCTCTAAGTCAATTAAAGATAGTAACACAATAATTAGTTACAAGAAAACTCATATTTGCCATACTTCTAACTTTATATTTATGACTGTACATTATTAGAGATTCTGGTCCTGGCTACTTACTTTCCAATAACAAAAAATAAGATTGAAAAAAGGTAGCATGACTTTTCTTTCTACTCCGGAATACCAGACCATAATGAAAATCAGCATTACAATATACAGATTTGTAAAAAGATCAAAAATAATTCAAATAATGTGAAAGGAATAAAATGCAAATCTACACAAAAATTAAATTTTCACAGTGCATTACATTATCCACAAATTTCAAGTATTCTTTTCATACCGTACCTCTGAAAAATTAACTCAAGATCAAATTTTGACTACTTATTCTGTTTGAGATACCTTTGTACAGCCAATTTTCATATATTTTTCTATGCACTCTCAGTTAAAACTGGAGTCTTGGGTCCATTTGAAGAACTTTCTGTTCCCTGAGTGCCATCTGCAGATTTGGAATCTTCACGCTCTTCCATATTCATATTGGCTTCTGACTCCAGTGAGGTGATATCAATAGTAATCAAATTAACTTCCTGATCTGTTTTTCCTACTTCATTGTCAATTTCAACTGTATCTTCCTGCTTGCTGTTTTTCTTTACTTGTCCATTCTGTGCAGGGTAGATGCTGCTAATAGTATCATAAAGGAACTGGTATTGTTCCTAATACAAAAAAGAAGGGATTAGTGTGGATGAAATGCCATGTGACTGAGCCAGGATGGCTGATTTTTTTTTTTTTGTCTTAAGTGTTGACAATGTGAATCTTTCCATCTTATTGAAACATTCAGCGTAAGGTGGTCTCCATGGCTGCTGGTCCACAGGACAGCACTGAGGGCATCCCTAATTCCTTGTAGATCAGGTACTATGTCACTACTTAAAATCACCCCATTCCCAAGACAATGTTGCAAAATCCATCCCTCTTGATTCACATGGCAAACTATCAAAAGTGTGTTTAAAAGAGAATCAAGCAGGTGGATTAAGTGTACAGTAGTGACTACTGTTCAGTTCTCTAATAAACCACAGCAGAGTTAGCAAATCTAGATGATTTAGATGGATTGTCAGAGAGAAGAATGCATATTGCATGCAAGTAGGAAAGCAGCTCCTTCAGAAAATAAGGAGAGCATTTTCTAACCTGCCTAAGGGAGTTAGGCATCCAACTCCCATGGAATTCAGTGGCAGATGTGCTCCTAAATCCCTTCGGCAGCTGCCAAGTTCCAGCCTAAAAAATTAATGGTTTACAAATACCATGTACTGTTGACCTTTTCAGCCTCAAGAAAGGTTTCAGAGTAGCAACCATGTTAGTCTGTATTCGCAAAAAGAAAAGGAGTGCTTGTGGCACCTTAGAGACTAACAAATTTATCTGAGCATAAGCTTTCGTGAGCTATACCTCACTTCATCAGATGCGTGGAATGCATCCGATGAAGTGAGCTGTAGCTCACGAAAGCTTATGCTCAAATAAATTTGGTAGTCTCTAAGGTGCAACAAGTACTCCTTTTCTTTTAGCCTCAAGAAACTTATTATTATAGCTGTGGATAGGTTGCAGACTAGTTCCTTCTTATCACCAATAGCTAATTCACAACTGCTGATGAATAATTAGGGATAAGATAATGATAATACATGTTTCCTATGCAGAAACAATGCCAGTGGTTATTAGAACATTCATGACTAAAGATAAGCAAATCTATTGCATTGTTTGGTTAACTCATAGGATTTACTTACAAAAGTGGGGACCATTCCCGGCCTCGCACGTCGAAGAGATTTCACTACTTGGAAGACATCTATCACATCTTCTGTTTCTGCACTTTCCAAGAGAGTCAACAAGGCGCAAAACACACCAGTTTGTTCAGATCCATTACTAGAAGATACACATTATTGGAATTCAAAAATCATCACAATTTCTCACTAGCAGTTAGGTTTATTTTAAAGATTAGTGTACTGACAACAGTCACAAAGGTTCCTATCTCTGAAATATTTCTCACTGGAATGAGATTATAGTAATCAAGAATACCATTAAGATGCAAAGAGGACATCCCATTTTTACTGTGCTAGATTATACCTAGCCCTTATGTAGTCATTCAATTGGCGGAGGAGTGGGGGTGGAGGCAAGGTAGCCTCTTCTCCCTTTTTGTAGCTGGGTAAGGATCAACCAGATTTAGGTCCTGCCCTTGGGGACTACAGAGCTACTATTATGATGGTCTCCCAGTGGTGCATGATGTTTACCAGTGGGTAGGGAGTAAGTGTAGCCATAACTCTTCCTTTTTCATTCCCCGCCCTCCCGCCCATATGCTCTCAGTGGCCAGAATTGCTGATTCATCTTACAATATGCATAAACTCCCCCCCCAGTGCAACACAAAGCCCTGAAGAGGCATTGTGCCACTGTATTGGTGCTTCACATCACTCCCAACTCAGGCCACATAAGACTTGAACCATGCTGATGTTAACAGCTAGCCATGTGCAAGATATAATGGCCAGCAAAGAAGCTAGATCCATACGTACTTCCCTATGCTAGGTTTGGTGAAATTTACACCTCCCTGAACAAGGCTGGCCTTTCCAGCTGGTGGGTGCAGCCTTACAATCCACTGTGAGCTTCACAAGGATGCCTGCCAACAAAATATTGGAAGAATGTGCTGAGCTGACCTTTCTCTGGCCATGTACCAGCCAGCACATCTACTTTTTAGATAGCTCTCGCCTTCTGCCCTGACCCATGTCTCAATGGAGGGGAGGTTGTGGCCACTTCGCAATGTTGTATGATACACAGGTGAATGTTCTGCCATGGGAGCCCTCTGCTGGGAAAAGCTGGCATAACTGTAGGGTGAATTTAGTCTCCAGGCTTTAGGAAAGTTTAGGAGCAAAGGGAAGAATTATGAAACTGCTATTGCTAAGTATAACCAAACCATAGAAATGCACTAAAATATCTGTAGCATCCAGACCCACCGGCAGTGAATGACAATTGGAATGCTCCGGCTGTATCTGCTGTCCTCAGTGACACTTTTAGCTGCAAGTTTTTGTTTGAGGTTCAGAATCATGGTGACTAAGTCTTTGGGGTTTTCAGGAAGGTCTAAGCCATTCCACCTGTGGTACTGGTACATATACACATTTCGAGTTTCTTTCCTCTGCAAAACAGAGAGAAACATAGAGTAAATTCAAGGGATAACATAATGATCCACATTATATTTATTCCATGTGAATTAAAAAAAAAATCCTGATAATCACTTAGGACTAGACTGACTGGAACTACACCTGTGCAGGGTGATAACATTGTGGGTACTCAGGCCTTATGCATCCACTACCATCCATTTAGGAGGTAGATTGGGCCTGGGTGGAGACTTGACTGAATTACCTCACAATGTGTCATAATTTGCCGTGGGACCAAACCAGCAATAACTTACTGTCTACTGGAGACAGAGAGGAGCAAGATAGGTCTCTATCCCTCATTTTACTTATGTCTGACTTTGTAATTCAGTGGTGACAGTAAGTCACATTTTAATAACTATTAAAACATTTAAAGCAAGGAACTAATAAAACATCAGCTATCAAAACACAAACAGGTTTGTTTTTGTCTTTTGGTTGTTCCTTATTTTGTTTGCCTTTTACGAAAGACTATGTTTAAAATAGAAAAACAAATGTAAAATTCCTATTTGTCATTTTTTATCTTTTACCTTCACATGTGTTACATCAAATGCACGTATGGTGTAGCTAGAAGACAGGTTGACATCTTTCATTTCAACTTCTATGCCTTCGTATCTTTGTTTTCCTTCTTCCCAATATTGTGCACAGAGTTGCTAGAAATGAAGAAATTATAAATCCCGTCCTTATTTTCATCATTGCTTTTGCTTTTCTTTCGAAATCAATTTAAAGGATGCATATACTCTATAAATATTCAGTTTCATTGTATTATAAAATACATCATTGATAAACTTTTACAGTGTAATCATAAATTCATTTCAGCACAATTTAAAATATAAGGATGGAATAAATCCTATTAGAAAACAAAATAGTTGATAGGTTGAGACACTTTCTGACAGTCACATTTTTGGTTCGGAAATTAGAATTTCATTGCAATTTAGAGATTGGAATTCTGTTCTTTTCTCTTATAAAGAGTATTGTATCATATACTTTACTTCAAAGATGACAAACTAACCTGATCTCCGTCTTTCAGCTCTGTCAACATAACAATTACTTTGACTTTTCTTTGAAAGATCATTTGCCAGAAGTCATTGATTGTTTCTGGTAGTGGCCCTTGTGTTGCAATCATTTCTTTTGGACCCCAGTAGCCCTAAAAAAGACCATTTGAACATGTGATTTATTTTTACTAATTCATCTAAAAGGCAGTTTTCATGTGTAAAGGAGTATTTACCATTTAAAGGGACTTCGGTAGCCTATGTGAAATGAGTTAATGGTCTCAGTATAGTTTCTAGAGGACAAGTATCTATTTCAAAAAACCATCATCACAAGTGGCAATAGTTCATAGTGTCACCAGAAAGGACAAAAATTAGTGGGCACTAGTTAGACTGACCCTCCATAATGAGCAGTCCTTTATCCAGGACGAAGTTGAGACACATTTATACAACCATATGGGAAAGCTTTGGTATGAGAAACTGGATATTGAGTGACGTCCCTTGCAACATCACAGAGTTGCTAAGCAAGTTAATGCAGACTGACGTATCTATTAGTAAACAGATATTTACAATCAGTAGATATGCTAACTGTATTTTTGTTTACAGAGTTCAGACAAATCCCATTCATTGCATAATCTTATAATCAGTTACATCTGCTGGTATCCAACAATGGCCCTCCAAAGATAGTATCTTTTAGATGTGACAGTGACACTAAAAGCTTGCTTTTCAGTGCTGGCCTCTGTTTTCACTAGGCCAAATTTGTATCCACAAAAAACTGTATAAAATTGACTGTAAGGGAAATTAATATATATAACTACCTGTGTGTACCTGGAATTCACATAGGTGGAGGTCTACTCATACATGTGCTGGCAAAAATATAGGTGGCACTGAAAAACCTAGCTGAAAGTCAGGTTTTAAAAGAAACTATAAAAGATAATTATTTTACCATCACTCTGTTTATTGCAACATTCACTAGACTTAGGGCTATTATGAATGAAGTATTTAACTCTTTGAGGCTGCATAGATTAGGACAGTGTAAGGTAAGAGCTCTGTCTTTCTCCCATGGGACAGCCAATATTACAGGATCTTTGTGATTCAGTCTATAAATGAACATCCAAATAAAATGCCAGATCTTGATTGTCTTACTCACGTAACTAGTACCATGCTAATGAAGTCAGTAGGACTACTGGAAAGAGTAAGATGAGCAGAAATTGGCACATAGCTATTATCAGGGACTATCAGCAGAAAGCATATTAGATACAAGTAGTTTTATCCTCTAAATACATACAGTTATGAATGATGCATTTATGTATCTGCTTGCTTCCTCACAATCACTATCCTCATCAGATGATTCCTCTGAATCATGTTCACTCTCTTGGCTTTTCTCCTCCTCATGTTTAATTGGTACTCTGTTAAAGTCATCTGAAAAAAAAAGTGTCACAACAATAGCTTGTATTGGCAGGAAGAAAGCAACCATCTCCCTTCTTAGTTTTGTTACAATGGAAAGGGAATGTAGAAAAAATGCAGTGATTCAGCAGTTATGCAATGGCATAGAGGCAGCAGACATGCCACAATGGTTGTTTGGGAAAAAAATCAAGGACTCCTCACAGTTTATATTGTAAATCATTCACTTCCTAACTTTTCTAGGATGGAGTACATATCAATACGGTAATATACTGTCCTGTTTTATCTGAAAACTTTCATACAATTAGAACAAACTGACTGCAGACATCATCACAAAACTTACATGGAATCATTTTGGAATTCCGATTTTTACTTTTATTTTCCTGTCGATTGCCAGTGTTCTGTGACCGCCATCCCCTGTACGATGGTAGCCTCTAAGAAAAGAAAACATACAAGGTCACACCATGTGCTAAACAATGCTCTGCCAGCTTTATAAAATAGTGATACTCTCAGAGACCCATCTCCTCTCTTAATAGCTCAGTCCCTCACTGCTTCATTTCATTCCATGGAAGTGCCTGGACCACAGTTTACGAACCCTTGAACCTACCACATGCAGTACCACAAGAAACCATGCAGGTGGAAACAATTTTAAAAGATTGTGCTGCTGTATTTTATGAACAATATTAACAAAAAGGGAATAAAATTGCTATTTCTTTAAGATATTTCACCACTTTAAAAGTTTTTCCAGGAACGCAAGGTTAATTTATTAAGTCAGTTATGGTACTGCCAGAGTATATATGCTACAGAAAACACATCTGTTTAATGATCTACCAACTATGGTACCCACTCTTCGTGGGCATCATAAGCAAACTGATTTTTTGTCAAATACATGGCTAGTGGTAATTTGCACCTTCACATCCACATTGCCACAAAGACATTATTGCTACAAATAAATTGATAACCCTAGGTTCAATTATTTTAAAACATTTTACATCTCTCTAAGATCCTGATCCTACAAGCTATTCTACTCAGGCAGTTGCTTGTTCTCCATCCATGTGGAAAAGCTTTAATTTTATACACACTCCTGGTTCAGCCACAGGAAATTATATATTTGTTCATTATATTTTGTCTATAGTTTCTCGTAAGGGAAAAGAAAAAAGTTATGGAACCCTAAGAGGAAGAACTGAAAAAAAGAAAAAAAATTACTATATATTTTCAGTAAGATAAAAATAATTTAAAAATACAAAATATCAATTTACAATCAGAAAAACTGGAACAGGTAAAACTCAGTCTGAATACTCCAGGGGCCAGATTCTTGTAAAATGGCCTAGCTCAGCTGAAGACAATGTCACTATGCCCATTTAGACCAGATGAGTATCTGGCCCCATCCCTATTCCCCAACAACCAAATATTGGATCTAATTCTGCCACCCTCACTTTAAGCAGATCCTTAGTCTGTTGATTTCATTTAAAATCACTAATTTACTTTGCAGAATTTGGATCTGAATTATTGGTTTATTTAAATTACTGCATGTCACTTTTTTGTTTAAAAGCAGAACAGAGAGTCGAATCAAACAGAATGCACTATTATATTTACCTGGAATTCTGCTTCCAGCAGAGAGGGGTCACTGGGAGGATCTCTTTTCTTCAGATTATTAAGATAGGTGTGCAGTTCAGAGAGAGTGACCTCTGTTTCACCAAACTGATTGTATTCCACCAGTGCTTGATGGATCAGGATGTACTGTGACTAGTGTTCCCCAATTTAAGGATGAGGTGGATTTCAAAAATTGAAAATAATAATTAGAAAGAAGAGATTTTTCAAATTGTTCTTACTATCTAAAACATATAATAATATGTATGTATTCTTATTACTGTTGCAATGTTAAACTGGCAATAGATACAGCTATTACTATGTCAATTAAACACAGTTGGCTATGTTAGTGCAACATTTAGTGCTTTTGATCAAAGGTGCCATATCAATCAAATGTAACATAGCTTAGGTTGTACAGCTAAGAATTTGGGGTGGGGTTTTCCAGAACACCCACCTAAGTTAGGAGCTCAAGTCCCATCAGTCATTTTCAATGGAACTTGTGCTCCTAAGCACTTCTGAAAATCCCATACTAAAGAAAAAAAAAGTGAATATGCATAGTTAACCCTGCCCCAGAATGTTCATATTTGGGTGCCAAAATATAATAGGCTCCTATATATTTTTGTCCCTTTTTTTTGGTTGCAATTCCAAATTTTAAGAAAATGGTTGAAATGTCAAAACTTTGGAAAATGCTGACCATCCATTCCTGCTTCATGGATGGTTTTCCTCCCTCTGTTCTTTCATAGTTTTATATTTCCCTGGATAGCTGCACTGAAAAATTATGGCCATCTTAGTTTTACCTAGGGTTGAGCTAGCTGGGCCAAGCTTTTCCTGAGGGAGATTAATAAATGAAACAAAGCAGCGAGCTCTAGAACATACCTCTACTTGAACCATGAGGCATCGTTGTCGACGGAGCTTTACAACATAACCATAAACATCCACTCTGCCTTCTACCTCTAACCCCTCCAGCATAGCGTCGATTGCAATATAGGTTCCAGTACGTCCCACACCAGCACTGACAAGTACAAAGTGATTGAGAGAGGAGGATGAATGACAGTCATGTTCTGCAAGGTGTCGCAAAGCAGTGCAAAGAGTGTGGCTTATAATAAATTAATCCACAATTCAAAAGTCTGGTAAACTTACATTTTAAATATCTTTTAAATAAATAAGGACAATATTTTCAAACTAAATAAGTGTCTGCTTTTTAAAAGTCACAAGCATCCTCAGGTCCCATTGATCTGAATAGGAGCTGTAGGCTTTTATTACCTTTGCAAATCAGGCCTCTTATTTAGGACTGTAAGTATGGAATTGCGTGCCTTACTTTAAAGCAACCAACTTTGAAAATTTTGGTCTAATTAATTATTGCTAACCTTCCCTGACTTGTTTTTCTGGGTAGCTCTGGCTGGCATTTGTTTACTATTAGACCCAAAGTGCTGGGATGATATTAGAGAGTTCCTGTAATATTTACCTGCAATGAATCACTACTGGGCCACTAAAAAAGTTGCTTAAAGCATTAACTCTGCGGCGTAATTTGAGGAGAAGATGAGGATCTTCAGGCACTCCATGGTCTGGCCAGCTAGTGAACTGAATGTGAGTCACATCTCTCCCAGGTGTCTTCTCCTTTCTCTGGACAGGGTGGGATTGTTTCATTAGTACCACACCAAAATCAAATGTAAATATACAAAATGTAGAAGAAAGCAGAAAAATATGTACAGTAGGCATCGAGTATTGCAACAGCGATTCCAGACACTGTACAGTCATGTTCTTTCCAAGGTTTCAGAAGTTGGAACATGTTCCAATTTTAATAACAAAAGAGTCGTTAAAAATAAGAGCTGTATACGTGGAACATGCCATAACTTGAAGAAAGAATATAATGACAATCCACTTTAAGATTAAGTCCAATATTATCATCATAAGAATACTCTGTTTTGTGATTATGTAGATTGTACCATGTATTCCCCACTACACTTGTAAATCATTTAGGAAGTCACCATACAGGTCTATATGCTGCCAAGGGTATTTGTTGGTTATTTTGGTTATCTGTACTTTTAACTACCTGCTGAGGTCACACAGACCCACAGAGGAATGAAGGAAGTCTAAAAACAGCAACTCAGAATAGAAGTGGGTCTGTCAAACCTGTGACAATCAATGAGGTGGCTCATTATTTCTAAGTCACTGTAGTCAAGGCTTAAAGCATACCAGGTCCCTTAGGGTCACAGACCCTGCTTTATTATGGTGTTGCCAGAACCAGGCAGGGAGAGGGGAAAATACATTTTGGTAGCTGGGGAACTATGACTGTGAATCCAAATAAGAAAAAAAATTACAATGGGGTGCACTTGGCCATTGACTACAGGATGGAGATGAATCACAAGGACGAAACAACAATATACATCTTGACTGTTTTCATTCTCTTGTTGTGAATGGAGAGTTGGGGATAGAGATCTAACAGGAGAAGAACAATGTATGATTGTCTCTCAAGAAGCACTCTGCAGTCAGCAGACTATACCATCATTGTGGCAGTCTGAATATACCATGGGACATGTTTTCACCTTGTGCTTAGTTAGATATTAACCTGAAGCCATGCGTGTTTAGGATGTAATATACTGAAATTGAATTATCTCACCCAGGCAAAGTGCTGGGATGCTACCACTGATTCATAACTGTATGCTTATCTTACATTCAAGCAATACTCTGCACTGTGACTAGCTGATATTTGATTTAGATAATGACCATTTGCGTATTTCCCAATAACTATTCAATAGGTGAATCTCCAAATAGGAGATATAGCCAGTTTTGGTTGGCTGTATTCCTGGACGTGACATAATCTTGAATTCCTGGAGATTCCAGGACAATCCTGGAGGGCTGGCAACCCTAGGAAAACTGACTGAGAGCCCCAGGTAGCCAATCAGAGCATAGAATTTGCAAAATTATTATACAGTTGCTCCTACTAGATTACGAGCTCTAATAATGTGGGTTTGGAAGTTTCATAAGGATGTCTGAGTTGATGGTTTTCCCCCATTCTTAGCCTACATAAAAATCAGCTGATATTTTACTATACTTTGAATGATCAGCTGTGACAGCAGTCACCATGTATTTTAATTTTAATTTTTTTGTTAATATGATCTTACAGCCAAGCAAACAAGCACCAAACAAATTGATACATAAAAAAAACTTCACATTATTTCTGACCTGCAACACTCTAGCTATTGTAATTTGGAGTCTCTCCTATGCATGACGCCACAGAGTTTTATTAATACTTAAATCTTAAGGGGCTGGGTATGGCCACCTTACTCACAGTAAGTGGTAACTACTTAGGCTTAATGGGACTAGTCCCAGAGTAAGCTTCTACTCGATGTGAGGAAAGGTAGCAGAACTGGGGCCTAAAGATGCAAACATGGGAGCAAGATGGGTCTGGGCGGGTGTTGTACCATTTATGTTTCAAGATGACCTAAACCTCCAGCACATTATTCCTTAAATCTAACAATAAAGAATAAATGGTGCCCTGACTAACACTCTAGGTATCCCACTGAAATAAAGTTGCAAGGAATAAAGGGGCAAAATTTATCCCTAAAGGGTAAATTCTGCACTCTGTTACACTCTAGCAACTAGTTGTGCTTCACTGGTATAACTGAGATTGGTAATTGGCCTACAAATCTTGAAAACCCCATATTGACCACTGATAGCTCTAAAACACAGTTTATAAATACAATAGAGGTTACCGTAAACTGTAATTGTTCCCCAGTAAAGTTCAGACAAGGATAGGCAATACAGTTCTACGAGCCACATATCAAGGTTCCTTCCCCACTCTGAACTCTAGGGTACAGATGTGGGGACCTACATGAAAACTTCCTAAGCTTACTTTTACCAGTTTAGGTTAAAACTTCCCCAAGGTGCAGACTATTTTACCTTTTGCCCTTGGACTTTCGCTGAATGAATTTACTAGGGGGAAATAATATTTAATGTGGTGGTCTCAGTGTTAATTTAAACATAGAATAATATATGTTCATAAACCAATAACAAGTTTTCTTAATTTAAAAAGAGTAAATCTCTGACAAAACCACAGTATATTGCATACAATTTATCCAGCCTTGTCAGTAGGCTTATCGAACAGAAAGTTACTGGTGTTCCTGAGAATACAGTGCCCACAGTAATGAGGGAAATCCTAGTGATGAGATAAGTTTCCAATTCATATTTGCCCTATGAAATTACACACCATCTACTAGGTGTTCTCTCAAGCTCTATGTTGCTTGGTAGAAACAGGGGGAAATGGTAACTGTCACTGTTGTCCTGGCAGAATCTCTGATAACAGTCTCTTTATACCAACTATACAGACCAATTCAAATTATTCTCACATTAATAAGCCAACTCACATTTGTAATATGCAGTTTCTGAATAATGTAGTCAGGACATATTTTACTTTCATTGCTCTTCACAACAATGTCCCCAAAAGTTGCAGTGCTATTTTCTGTGGTCGGCCAGTATTGGGCACATTTGTTCTATGAAAATACAATAACTGATTAGAAGTATGATATCAATGTGACTGAAATAACTGATTAGAAGTATGATATCAATGTGACAGTGAAATTAGGTTCTGAAGAAAACTTGAAATAAAATAAAATCAACACCAGATAAAATACATAACCAATACTTCAGTACAATTTCAGTTTCCAATAAATACTGTAGTTAATCCTTTAACGAGATTACCACTGCTTTAGTTAAACATTCGAAAAAACCCAAAGATCCAGATTCTGGCCTCATGCACAAAGCATGAAGGTTCTGCCCATCGAATTTACATAGAGAACAAGATCGGAAGGAATTCTATCCTCCAACCAAACTGCAGGGGCAAAACAGCTGCACAGTCCATGCACAGTCATTGTCACTGCCTGAAGGCTACAGTAAAGATTGCAGCTCACTCTGTGACTCCTACTTATATTTTTAGTCAGTGAATATACATAACTGCAGATGCAACAGTCATGTCCCACCCCCTCGCAATTCATGCCCAAATTCCCTTCCACTCCTGTTAACAGTGTGGCTATGCTGTAAACATGTCCACTGCCAGCCAGCTCTTCTCCTTAAAACGATCAGAATATCAATACTCTTATCTGCATCTGAAACATGTGGCCCTACCAAATGGTGAGCACTCTCCTAATCGCTGCTTCCAAGTTTGGTTTCAGAAGTAGGAAAGGGAGGGCACAAAACAAACTGGCAGAGAACTGTGTAAGCATTGCCAAGACATTAGGACAGGATGCTGGGGGGAGAGGAGGAAAGTCCCAAATACAAAATATCCCCTCTTTCACTGAGAGTTGTGACAGGTCTGCAAGGATGTGGGGGAGGGAGAGAGATTTTAGTGCAGCTCAGCAAATTCTAACTTAGGGAGTTTTGGGGCAAGTTATACCCTCCTATGGGTTTATCTGCAAGAAGGTAGAATGTAGTTCCCTATTTCTTAGGGCAGTGCGTCAGATGATATTATTGAGAATGCTGCTGATCAAATAGTCTAAAGGCAGAACCATGTAGGCTTGTTAATGTTATTCAATTTCTGAGATTCTATCACAAATAGAGAGTAAAAACAAGAATGAACAAGGATTCAAAAGAAATATTTGAATGCAGAGAAAACATTTAAAGGAAAAAAGAAAAGCATAATTCACCACGGCAGAGCAACCTCCTGTATACCGCAGCTAAAGGATTAATGTGTGTGTGTGTGTGTGTGTGTGTGTGTGTGTGTGTGTGTATATGTCACCCTCACCCTATTATTTTCTTCACAGCGAGTCACCATAACAATAATTGTTGCCTTCTGTTCCCAGATCATTCTCCAGAAATCATCAGTGGTCTCATCCTTGGGACCTAGAAGATAAGGTATTTGATAAGAGCTCCCTTCTCAAAAATTAGGAAAAACAGAAAAACTAGAACATAGTTACCATACCTATTATGGCTCAGAAACCATCCAAAGGTCATGCAATACTCGCCATAGACTGAATGACTTAATTACGATTCCACCATCTTAGTCTACATAATTTTAAAACTTTATTAGTGTGTAGCTGAGAAGGGCAAAAATTCTCCAGTGTAAAAATAAAGCAAATACTTATAGCCAATATTTTGCACTCCTCAAATTCCCTTCTTTGGTTGGCCATAACTCCCCAAACCCAAACAGTCTAGCACTGCTTTATTTATTAAATTCCACATATGCTGACCATCCAATTTTGTTTAAATATATTAATACTGTTTGACTCCACTACTTTGATTTCAGGATAATTGGGTGAAGAATGCAATAAAAAATAAAGTAAAAATTTACCTTGTGCAGCAATGTACTTCCTTGGTTCTTTGAAACCCTGTTTTAAAAATATACATCATTACTAAGCATTTAAAAATAGCAGATGAAGATTGTGAAAAGATTTGTCACTTCAGAAATCTACGTATTTAACATGCACAATAATATGGACACCAATCCAATAGTACCAACACAGCGTAAAGATAGAACTAAAGAAGTGGAAACAATTAGTTCTAGAAGAGTCAATCAAATGCATTTGGTGCCTGAAATGGGACACGTATTTTTTTCATTTGTGCCTCAAAAATTTTACTGAGAAAAGTCACTTACGTCAATATGGCTTGCATTTATATAGTCTGATCCTAGGTCTCCGTTTATCTCTGAGAGTTCAACTCGGTTATAATCATCTGTTTAGATAATTTAAAACAAAGTAATGGAATAATTAACCAAATTGCCTCAATATATTGATATAAGCGAAAACAATGAAATATTTACACAATGTATGGAATTCGCATTCACTACTTACAAGGGAGAATGTCAATGTAACGGTTTTTGTTTTGGTTGTAGTTTTTGCGTGCTTCCTTTATTGAGAACTTAGAGAAAACTCTGGGAATGCTCTGTAAAATATAATGCTTCTTTTATTCATAAAACACATTTTAGATAACTTCAACTAGCAACAAAATTCACATACTTGTTAATTAGTTCTTAATGACAGTTGGAAGATAACATTCTGTTATTCACAATATTATGATTGATACTGATTAGCTTTTTGAACAAATATGATTAATATATTTAACATATAATCAAAAGATGCCTCTCGCTTTCTCAAAAGACTAATAAAGAAGCTCCACTTCTCCACTGGATTCTAGTCTGAACAGAAATTAATAAAACTGCTCTGAAATGCAGCATAAAGGGGCCCTGGTCCTTGACTGGGGCTCCTATAAACTACCACAAAACAAATAATAATAATAACACACTTCTAAATTCAACTCATAAAAGTAAAATCTTTAGAAACTGAGGAATCCTAAAGTCCACAGCAGTTGTGACCACTTGGCTCAGCTTAAGGTTTGTCTACACTTTGAGCAGGGGGTGTAATTCTGAGCTTGAGAAGACATACCAGTGCTAGCTCTGATCAAACTAGCACACTAAAAATAGAATGTAGCCATGGGACTACAAGCAGCTAGATTTCCTGAGTACACACCCATCTGAGATGGTAGGCATATATTGGCTCTGCCTGATTCAGAGCCAGGTCTCTAAGATTAGTGCCTTATCCACCAGCCTGTTGGCTATTCTCAGATGGGGGTGGGGGTTCTTAATCTTAGATGTTTTGTAACACAAAACAAAGGGGTTGGTTATTGAATGTGACAGATTATTTTTAATCACATGATCTATAATATCTGGTTTTGGATTTGTGTTACATTTCTGACTAGGCACAAACCTGAAATTCATCAAGGAAAAGTCTTCCTTCATCAGCAATCTTTCTCTTGTAGGTTTCCAACAACATTTCTGCAGGAATTGGCTCTACGTTCATCAGTTGTTTTTCGTCATCTTTAAATATAGAGACATATATTTTATATTTATTTGTATTGGTTTTTAAAATGTACATAAAATCTCAGTAAATACATTCATTAAACAGTAAGATTAGCTAATGAGAACAGAACAGTCAATCAAACTAAGTCATATATGTTTATAGCACCAAGTCACACCCCATCATATGTGAGTAAACAGAGCCCCCAAAGCAACTGAACTTCTCCAGTGGGGGACAGGTCAAAGAAACACTGCACACAGGGACTGTGTTCATTTCCGGGCACCGCACTTTAGAAAAGATGTGGACAAACTGATGAGAGTCCAGAGGAGAACAACAAAAATAATAAAAGATCTAGACAATCTGATCTATGAGGAAAGGTTAAAAAATGGTGTAGATTTAGTCTTGAGATAAGAAGATGGAGGGGAGACCTGATAATAGTCTTCAAATATATTCAGGGCTGTTATAAAGAGGACTGTGATCAATTTTTCTCCATGTCCACTGAAGGTAGGACAAGAAGTAATGGGCTTAATCTGCAGCAAGGTATATTGAGGTTAGATACTAGGAAAATCTTTCTAACTATAAGAGTAGTTAAGCTCTGGAATAGGCTTCCAAGGGAGATTCCATCAATGGAGGTTTTTAAAAGCAGATTGGACAAACATCTGTCAGGGATGGTCTAGCTTTACTTGGTCCTGCCACAGTGCAGGGGGCTGAACTTGATGATTTCCTGAGGTCACTCCCAGCCCTACATTTCTATTATTCTAAGAGTTCTGCACCTCCTGAGTACAGAGGAGTAGCATGCTGAGTGCACAGAGGTGACTTGGGAAAGTGGTGAGTGTGGCCAGTAAGGCCATAGCAACATCTGAACCTGGCACAAGACACTTCAACCCAAACAGGGACAATGTCAGAAACTAATGTGAAAATCATTCTAAGTTTTCCCTGAGTTATTATTGTTAATTACAATGTTAAGTCCTTGTGCATTTTGATTCCAATTTAAATTAAATGTTTTTGCTATTCCATACAGAAACAGGACAAATGGATGTAATTGTGAAAGTGCCATCTTCCAATTAGTATAATTAATTTTATAACCAGAAATACACGTATATTCTTTCAATATGTCCATAGAAAAGTGAATTCTGGTTTCTTTTAAATCGATAATAAAATAATATCAGCTGCACAGAAAACAGCAAAACGTGTACAATGGGAACTCTGGTATAATTTTTTCATATTATTACTTCTCTACAAGAAATTACTTAGGGTGCTAGATCTGAAGGAAACAGGAAGAGCAAGGAGTATGCAAAAATGGGCAACTTTGTCAAGTTACCCTTTGTAAATTAAAAAATGGAACTGAAAACATTAGTTCATGCAAGAAATTTCCCAAAATTTATTATAGATAATCCCAGTCAACACAGTTGAACTACTTTTCACTATCTAATGAGAACAACTTCCCATACTAAATGGAGCAATCTCCTGACATATCTGTTTATAAACTCTTTGACCCTGGTATAAAAACTATTTGTTCCCAGTGAATTAATTTGGGATTAGTTGGTACTGTCTGCCAAACCAATCACGGGCTCTTCCTTTCCCATTTTTCAGGGGGATAAGGAATTGCTGGTAAACTCAGGGTGTGCAAGGTACTAGGCACAGATTTGAGGCACCTCTTGTTTATACTCAATTCTTGGATCATGTAAAGGTCTACGTGGGTGAGTTCACTTCAGAGATGAATCTCATGAAGTATTCTGAAGCCCCTTTCTGTATTCTGTTATGGCCATTGTTTGAGATACAGAAATAGTTTTACTGACAAGATAATAAATATTAGATTTTCCCAACATTTAATAAAGTTACAGTCATTCACTTAAATAACATATATAGATTATTCACTGACCTCTACCTTTGGCATGGGCAAGGTTTGATTGTGTTAATATCTAATTTGTGTAAATTAATTAGACTTTAGCCATCTAAAATATAGATGGCTCTGAGCTGGAATAAGACATTTGGCTAATATCTTATTTCCACTTACTAAACATATCTTATATGGAAAATGTACTTACCCCTCTTAACAAGCACCACATCTTCACCTGAATTGCTGTAAAAAGCATGAGTGTTTGTTAAGGCTTTGACTAATGTAATATATGTATGACAATGAATTAAAGGATACAATTAATTAAATAAAGGTAGAGTCTTATAGGAATTGGGGAGTGGGAAGGAGTGCTAAGAGATTTCAAACCAGGTCAAATTCCTTTTATGACACTTCGTTGCCCAACAGAGGCAGCCAGGGATTCCTATATCAGATGGGAGTCCCCTAGTGCTCCCAAGATCAGAGGAGGTGTAAGAGCAAATTATAACTACACTTGCCTCCCCATCTTTAGCCAAGCTGAGCATGAGCTTGGCACAGCTGAGGACTGAGACCTCAGTTTTAGAACACTACTGCCATTTCATATGTGGAACTCTGGCTAGTGCCCTCTGATTTTCCATTATGTATCTGCGGCCAAACTTTTGCATGAAACCCCAGATCCCTTAACACTGTTCTGAAATCTTCTGTTTTAGCATAGATCATGAAGAAAAGTCTGTATAGCACCTTGATCACTCTGCATGCTATAGAAAGCCAGATACAACCTAATGTTCATATAAAAAAAAATATAAACAGTGGATACTTATTTCTCATGGTTTGGCAAAAATTCTGCTTATAGAAAACCTTTATAGAGTCATAAAGGCCAGAAGGGATCATTAGATCATCTAGTCTGACCTCCTGTATAACAGAGGCCATAGAATTGAATCCAGATACTCCTATAGTGAGCCCAGTAAGTTGTGTTTGATTAATCCAGAGATATTCATTTTTATTCAAGGGTATTCTCACAGACTTAATGTGCTGGCTCAATGAGTTGCCTTCCTGATGCAGGGAAAGAATGAAGCTGTTTGTACCAGCTGTACCAACAGCAGAAGGGGGGCTGATTTTGAGCACATTTATTTGTGAATTATCTGACAGCTCTTTGATAACTTGAATAACATTAAATCATAAAAAGAAAAGGAGTATTTGTGGCACCTTAGAGACTAACAAATTTCTTAGAGCATAAGCTTTCGTGAGCTACAGCTCACTTCATCGGATGCAATTGGTGGAAAATACAGAGGGGAGATTGATATACCCACACAGAGAACATGAAACAATGGGTTTATCATACACACTGTAAGGAGAGTGATCACTTAAGATAAGCCATCACCAGCAGCAGGGGGGGGAAAGGAGGAAAACCTTTCATGGTGACAAGAAAGGTAGGCTATTTCCAGCAGTTAACAAGAATATCTGAGGAACAGTGGGTGGTGGGGTGGGGGGGAGAAATAGTTTTACTTTGTGTAATGACTCCTCCATTCCCAGTCTCTATTCAAGCCTAAGTTAATTGTATCCAGTTTGCAAATTAATTCCAATTCAGCAGTCTCTCGTTGGAGTCTGTTTTTGAAGCTTTTTTGTTGAAGGATAGCCACTCTTAGGTCTGTAATCGAGTGACCAGAGAGATGGAAGTGTTCTCCAACTGGTTTTTGAATGTTATAATTCTTGACGTCTGATTTGTGTCCATTCATTCTTTTACGTAGAGACTGTCCAGTTTGACCAATGTACATGGCAGAGGGGCATTGCTGGCAGATGATGGCATATATCACATTGGTAGATGCGCAGGTGAACGAGCCTCTGATAGTGTGGCTGATGTGATTAGGCCCTATGATGATGTCCCCTGAATAGATATGTGGACAGAGTTGGCAACGGGCTTTGTTGCAAGGATAGGTTCCTGGGTTAGTGGTTCTGTTGTGTGGTGTGTGGTTGCTGGTGAGTATTTGCTTCAGATTGGAGGGCTGTCTGTAAGCAAGGACTGGCCTGTCTCCCAAGATCTGTGAGAGTGATGGGTCATCCTTCAGGATAGGTTGTAGATCCTTGATGATGCGTTGGAGAGGTTTTAGTTGGGGGCTGAAGGTGATGATTAGTGGCGTTCTGTTATTTTCTTTGTTGGGCCTGTCCTGTAGTAGGTGACTTCTGGGTACTCTTCTGGCTCTGTCAATCTGTATCTTCACTTCAGCAGGTGGGTATTGTAGTTGTAGGAATGCATGATAGAGATCTTGTAGGTGTTTGTCTCTGTCTGAGGGGTTGGAGCAAATGTGGTTATATCGTAGAGCTTGGCTGTAGAAAACGGATCGTGTGGTATGATCTGGATGAAAGCTAGAGGCATGTAGGTAGGAATAGCGGTCAGTAGGTTTCCGATATAGGGTGGTGTTTATGTGACCATCGCTTATTAGCACCGTAGTGTCCAGGAAGTGGATCTCTTGTGTGGACTGGTCCAGGCTGAGGTTGATGGTGGGATGGAAATTGTTGAAATCATGGTGGAATTCCTCAAGGGCTTCTTTTCCATGGGTCCAGATGATGAAGATGTCATCAATGTAGCGCAAGTAGAGTAGGGGCATTAGGAGACGAGAGCTGAGGAAGAGTTGCTCCAAGTCAGCCATAAAAATGTTGGCATTCTGTGGGGCCATGCGGGTACCCATCGCAGTGCCGCTGATTTGAAGGTATACATCGTCCCCAAATGTGAAATAGTTATGGGTGAGGACAAAGTCACAAAGTTCAGCCACCAGGTTAGCCGTGACATTATCGGGGATACTGTTCCTGACGACTTGTAGTCCATCTTTGTGTGGAATGTTGGTGTAGAGGGCTTCTACATCCATAGTGGCTAGGATGGTGTTTTTAGGAAGATCACCAATGGACTGTTGTTTCCTCAGGAAGTCAGGGGTGTCTCGAAGATAACTGGGAGTGCTGGTAACATAGGGCCTGAGGAGGGAGTCTACATAGCCAGACAATCCTGCTGTCAGGGTGCCAATGCCTGAGATGATGGGGCGTCCAGGATTTCCAGGTTTATGGATCTTGAGTAGCAGATAGAATACCTCAGGTCGGGGTTCTAGGGGTGTGTCTGTGCGGATTTGTTCTTGTATTTTTTCAGGGAGTTTCTTGAGCAAATGCTGTAGTTTTTTTTGGTAACTCTCAGTGGGATCAGAGGGTAATGGCTTGTAGAAAGTGGTGTTGGAGAGCTGCCTAGTAGCATCTTGTTCATACTCCGACCTATTCATGATGACCACAGCACCTCCTTTGTCAGCCTTTTTGATTATGATGTCAGAGTTGTTTCTGAGACTGTGGATGGCATTGTGTTCTGCATGGCTGAGGTTATGGGGCAAGCGATGCTGCTTTTCCACAATTTCAGCTCGTGCACGTCGGCGGAAGCACTCTATGTAGAAGTTCAGGCTGCTGTTTCGACCTTCAGGAGGAGTCCACCCAGAATCCTTCTTTTTGTAGTATTGGCAGGAAGGTCTCTGTGGGTTAATATGTTGGTCAGAGGTGTGTTGGAAATATTCCTTGAGTCGGAGACGTCGAAAATAGGTCACCACAGAACTGCATCATGTTCGTGGGGGTGGAGGGGCAAAAGGAGAGGCCTCGAGATAGGACAGATTCTTCTGCTGGGCTAAGAGTATAGTTGCATAGATTAACAATATTGCTGGGTGGGTTACGGGAACCACTGTTGTGGCTCCTTGTGGCATGTAGTAGTTTAGATAGCTTAGTGTCCTTTTTCTAAGTGTGCGTAGTAAATGGCTTGTCTAGTTTTTGTAAAGTCCAGCCACGAGGAAGTTTGTGTGGAAGGTTGGTTCTTTATGAAAGTATCCAGTTTTGAGAGCTCATTCTTAATCTTTCCCTGTTTGCTGTAGAGCATGTTGATCAGGTGGTTCCGCAGTTTCTTTGAGAGTGTGTGGCACAAGCTGTCAGCATAGTCTGTGTGGTATGTAGTATGTAGATTGTAATGGATTTTTTACCTTCAGTCCTTTCGGTATGATGTCCATCTGTTTGCATTTGGAGAGGAAGATGATGTCTGTCTGTATCTGTACGAGTTTTTTCATGAAGTTGACAGATTTCCACTCTATACGGCTAAATTCAGTGCCTTGCATAATGACAGGTTTCAGAGTAGCAGCCGTGTTAGTCTGTATTCGCAAAAAGAAAAGGAGTACTTGTGGCACCTTAGAGACTAACAAATTTATTACAGCATAAGCTTTCGTGAGCTACAGCTCACTTCATCGGATGCATTTGGTGGAAAATACACAAAGTAGAACTATTTCCCCATGAAGAAAAGCAGTACTAGTGGCACCTTAGAGACTAACAAATTTATTAGAGCATAAGCTTTCGTGAGCTGCAGCTCACTTCATCGGATGCATTACAGTGAGCTCACGAAAGCTTATGCTCTAATAAATTTGTTAGTCTCTAAGGTGCCACTAGTACTGCTTTTCTTTTTGCGAATACAATCTAACACGGCTGCTACTCTGAAACCTGTCATTATTTCCCCATGTTATTTCTCCCCCCCCCACCCCACCCCCCACTGTTCTTCAGATATTCTTGTTAACTGCTGGAAATAGCCTACCTTGCTTGTCACCATGAAAGGTTTTCCTCCTTTCCCCCCTCTGCTGCTGGTGATGGCTTATCTTAAGTGATCACTCTCCTTACAGTGTGTATGATAAACCCATTGTTTCATGTTCTCTGTGTGTGTATATCAATTTCCCCTCTGTATTTTCCACCAAATGCATCCGATGAAGTGAGCTGTAGCTCACGAAAGCTTATGCTCTAATAAATTTGTTAGTCTCTAAGGTGCCACAAGCACTCCTTTTCTTTTTTCTCCTTACAGTGTGTATGATAAAACCCATTGTTTCATGTTCTCTGTGTGTGTATATAAATCTCCCCTTGTATTTTCCATCAAATGCATCCGATAAAGTGAGCTGTAGCTCACAAAAGCTTAAGCTCAAATAAATTTGTTAGTCTCTAAGGTGCCACAAGTACTCCTTTCTTTTTGCGAATACAGACTAACATGGCTGCTACTCTGAAACATGTCATTAAATCATAGATATTTTGTTCTCTTCTATTAGATTCTTATATTGTGCCTGCTACCATACAAGCCACTAAAAAGATCCAGGATTTAGTTTTTCTTGTTTTGTTTTTTTTTAACGGCAGAGGCATTTCTTTTTCAAATATCAAATGAAATAGCTAACCCATATATTTAAAACATCATCACTTTCTTTTATAAAACATTCAAAATGATTTGCCTACTTCTAAAAAAAAAAAAAAAGGAGATGGAGGAGGGAGAAACTTACCTTAATTTCTCTCTGTGGAGATCATAGATTTTATACAGAACAATAAGTAAGGCAATTGATGTCACAATAATCAAGAACGCCAGGAATATAATCAGGGCTTGAGAATTGTCTATCAAAAAAATCATGGTGTGAGTACATTAATAAGTTATTTTTGAACAAACAATTAGAATTAGCATAGTAATTGTATTCATTTTATGTTATGTGTGTGTGTGTTCACATGAATTTAGAAGGTCTGGTTAGGATTTGAAATGTATTTGTGGAAATATTATTTAATTGCTTTGTTTTGTTTTATTAAAAAAAATTCTAAATAAAAAATTCCTACTGGAAAGAGGGGAGGGGAAATTGGAGAGGAAAGGGAAAAAATCTGAAAAACAAAATACTTTTTTTAAATGAAAATATTCATTTTGTTTTGTAATTTTCATCTAAAAACAAAACATGCTGACCAAAATGAAAAATTTCCATTAAAAACTTCATTTTTGTCCAACAGCTATTTTATATTGAGAAAACATTTTTTTTTTAAATTGACTAGCTCTAGTGTTTGTGTCTTTCAGGCCACATCCTCTTTCCCTGGACATATTCCCTGTGACAGCTTGATGCTATGCATTCCAGAACAGCACAAAGAAGCCTTAACAGAGCCAAGAATCTGGCCCACTATCCTTTTCTTCTGATGATGATTTCCTCTCAACTGTTCCTGTCCTGGCACGAGTCCCACCCTCTTTAAATACACACTTTTTATTTCTGAAATGCATCTAATCTTCCACCTCCTCCACTCTATAATTCCCTATTGCATTTCTTCTTTGGGATGTCCCTTTGCTAATGTCAGTCTTTGACATTTTGTTTGGATAGCATCCAACTTCATATTTCTATTGACTGACCTTCTTATTCCTATATACCTGTCTGTCCCTTTTCTGTCATCTCTTGCCCATGTGTTCTACTAGACAAACAGTTAATAAGTGTGCTAAATACCATTTGGTGGAGATTTTTCTCCAGTCTGAACCTTTTCAGCCTGAACCATTTTATTCCAATGTGGATGCAAAATAGTTGAAATGATTCAACTAGTGCACCTGTTACTGTCTCACAGTACACTTGAGTAATTGCATTCTACCTACCTAAATTCCCACCAAAATTTCATTTGTATAAACTATTCTTCAATTACTTACTTAATAAAAATGGTGATGGATCTGAGACAAAGCTCCAGATTCAAATACACCTAAATTTTGTATCCAGAGCTGAATTTTGTGTCTTGAATCTATCTCTAAATAAAATGGTAGTGTAGTACTGGTGGTACAGCACAGTTTCTCCATTACATCAAATAGGTGGAACAGTGATCCCAACTATATAAGCCAATAAATCATTTTTCATTAACTCAATTAGTTTTCTTTGCAAAGAATAAATAATGCATATATAAAAATAATTTGCATTGTGGTGTAAGACCTGTGGCAAAATGGCTGATCTTGGTATGGTGGGTTCCACGCTTTTCTTGGAAGACGGGCTAGAATGCCACCCTTTGCCCCTGCTCTTGGGGCGCCAAGAGCCCCACTAGTGGCCCAGGGAGGTGGTAGAGGAGGGAAGTGGGGAAAGAGTCTGGGTTTGCTCCTCACTCTGAGCCCCAGCCCTTCTCAACTCCTGCGGGTTTCTTTCCCCTTTGGGTAGGGTTACCCTTGGTCCTTGATGCTGGGAGAGGGAGCTTCCCTGCCTTGCTGGGGGCAGGGCCTCCCTTCCTCCGGTTGTCTGGTCTTTCAATTGTCTGCAACACACGTTCAAACTCCACTCCTCTTTCCTTCCTCGCACCTCCATCTGCTTGAAGCAGGGCGGGTTTATTAGGTTCCTGGCAGGGCCTTAATTGACTATAGGTGCTCCAATTTACCTGTAGCAACCTTCCCTAGTCTACAGGGAACCACACCTTAATTAACCTAGGGCTTATATATCTCCCCTCTACCACTCTCCCACTGCTCCCTGGTCCTGCTGTATCTCATCCTGTTATTTGTTGAGTACCTCTTGTATAGTGCTGAGGGCCCTTGACTCATTAAACTCAACAGGAGTTAGGGAAATGGTTCTACTGTGTTGGGTCACCCTCAAAGTTATATAAATATGACAGAATTATAATTATGTAGTAGTAGAAATAAAGATAGACAAAAGAGTATATAGGTATTGTAAAAAGGTATGAACATCAGTTCCATGCTGTTGAATTTCACTCTGTAACAAATGCAAGGCCAAAGTGCTAATTATTTCAGGCCGGTACAGGACAAAGAGCCTGTGCTGGAAAGTGATAAGAACTTTGAGGAAACAATGCTGTTCTTTAAAACAACACCCTGATGCTCTTCCCCCCGTGGGGGCCCCTTGTCATGCCTATGTAAATCTTGGTATCCAAAGAGGGAAAAATAGACAGTGGGATAAAACTTGTTAAATGAATCAATAGTCATAGATTGTGTGGTTAAGTAAAAGAATGAATGATGAGTGCATGGAATTGAGAGCCTGAAGCAGGGAAATAATTGGTTTGTAAATGGTGCCAGCCTAATCCTAAGAATTTCAACCTTGATATCGATCGGCTGAAGAATATGCAAAGTGGAGATAACCGGATGACCTCCGGAGGGTGAACCGTAATTCACCCAAAACGCATCAAGGAAGAACAAGAAGATAACACCTAGCCATCATGGAGGCGTCATGGATGTATCACCTGCTGATTGATCTGATTGATGGTCATCTCAATTGTAAATTCAGCATGATGAAGCAACTTCCATAGACTTGTATTGAACCAGAGACCTATAAAAATTGGGTCCAGGGATTGTGTTCTTTGAGTCCGGTTCTACGACCACCCTCCAGGAGCATCAGATGCACATCTCACAACTATAACAATCTTTATGTAGAACCTGTGTGTGAATGTCTGTGTGTGTGAATGGATCTATATAGAAATTGCATATAGGAATATTTTGTTCTATTTACAATAAACGTGGCAATTTGCTTTGTCCCTCTTACAAGATCCTGTTGGTATAATTTTTATTATTGTAACAACTGTACTGAGGTTTTCATAGTGATGTTTTAAAAATAAGCTAAGTCTTGCATGCATTCAATAATAAGTTAGACTAAGTGTTTTGCAAATCTTTATTCGCGATTAGTCAATGCAACTTTTTATGTGACTAAGGACTAGTCATGCAAATATTGGAATTATGACAACAGTAGAATTTAAAAGGCACACTAACATTGTGTGCCATCTCAATGACACTTAAACAAGTCTGTAAATAAAAACGTTGACTAGTCCATTGAAAATATTTACTTACATTTTGTTGTTACGTGGTGTTTGTCAGAAGCCCGTTTAAATTCTCCATTGTCCAGAAAAATCTGAATTGTAGTAAATGAAGATATTCATCATGTTAATTTGTATTAAGCAAAAGTGCGTCCAGAAAATTAAAATATTGATTTCCAAGTAGCTATGCAGATTTACACTAGCTGAGGATCTGTCCCCCAATCTTTTTCAGCTCTTAAATATGGCTGCTACTAAATTGAAGCAGTGCATTGCAATACAAACTATTAAAAATAACCTTTTTGGTGGTATATCAATAGCATTTAGGTTACTAAATCTTTGGAAAAAATCAGTTAGAAATAACTAATCATAATGAGGGTGCATTTTGCATGGATATATTTTTATTATGAAAGTAGATGTGCAATATATAATAGAACATTATAGTTTATTTGGTTATTCGGTGAATATGACAAGTATATTTTATAAAATAGCTCATCATCCAATAAATAGTGTAATATTTTATTGCATTTATTTGTATCTATAATGGATGTAAGCAGAGTCAGGATGAGCTCTACCTGACATCTGGTGGCGAGTCATGGTGGGTTGTGGAAAAGAACTTCAGGGGCTGATCTCCTTTGCATAGGCACACCCACCCTGCCTAGATGGTCACTTTGGCTGCTGTAGGAGCCCCAGTTTCTCTGTTATTGGGGCAGGAATAAACTCTTATTATCCCGATTATGTGAATCAAGGACAGTGGAATTGTACTTGGCCTTTTGTTATGATGGAGGGACTCACCATCAACTAAGCAGCACTCGCTAGGTAACAGTCATGGGTTCCAAAACTCAGTGAATGGAAAGAAGCTGGGGAGAGGTATTAATACTTGGTGGTATCAGCCCCCTGGTGAGGGCCTTACATGTTAATTGCACTTCCTCCTCTCTCCACTGTGGAATATCAGAGCTAATTTTGATTCCATTAGGAGTCTAGTTACAGGTTGCTGAGCTGAATTCACTTTGGGCTAATGGTGCACCAGCACTAAGGCTCCCCTACTACAAGCTGAAATCACAAAAGAGCTAAACTTACTAAGAGCTGAAATCACTGAGTGTTGTGTTAAGTAGTGGGGGAGCCTGAAGATATATTGCGGAGCAGTTTGCGGGACAGCTGGCAGAGCAGAGCAGAGCGGCTGGTGGAGCAGAGCAGTTTGTTGGATGCCTGGAGCAGCTCATGGGGGCGACTGGCAGAGTGGAGCCCCATGGAGAGGTGGGGCAATCAGCTTTGGACCACATGAGGTTCCCCTTTAAACCCCCCCCCATCTCCACCCAGGTTGGGAGGTAAAACTCTGCAGATAAACTTTTGAACTCTGGGACTGCCCTGACCAGGGACAGAGACTTTTGGGTTGTTGGACTTTGGGGACTTTGGGTGATTTTGGGTTGCTGGACTCTAGAACCAAAGGGAAAGGACATGCCCCAATTTGCTTGGGGTGGGTTTTTTGCTCATGGGTTATGTTATGAATCCTGTTTGTGGTGTTTCCCCAACATAATGCCACATTGTTTCTCTCTGTTATTAAAAGGCTTTTTGCTACACTCAGACTCTGTGCTTGCGAGAGGGGAAGTATTGCCTCTTGGAGGCGCCCAGCGGGGGTGGTATATATTTGTCTCTGGGTGGGGGCTCACGCCGGTTTTGCAATGTGTTATTGGAATGGAACCCTAGATACTGAACCCAGCCCCTGTTGCTGCCAACTCTGACGGGCAGAAGGGTTACATGTACACAATGTCAAAAGCAATTTGGAATCTCTTCATACATTCTTAAATAAAATTCCAGAAGTATGATTTCCATACAGGATTCACAGTGCAAACTTTTCTGCATTCACACAATTTCTCTCATATTTAAACACCAAGTTAAAAAGCAACATGTGCATCTAATTTCCAAATATTATATCTTTCTATATTTTCTTTTGTGTATGCATTTTCTGATTTTAAAGCGTTCTTATGCTGTATAATATTTGTTAAATGCAGCCTTTAGTTTTGCAAAATATAATTGGTTTTAACTAAAACTATAGCATCTCCCAACAGAGAATCTCAAAGCACTTTATAAATATTATTCATTAATTTAGGCTCACACCATCCCTAGGAATTAGGCACTCAATCCTATAATGTGCTTAACTTCCTCAGAAACTATTGATCTCAATGGGAGTTGAGTGCTCGGCACCTTACAGGATGAGGCCCTAAGTAAGCATTTTTCCCATTGTACAAATAGAAAAAGTGAGTCACAGTGAGATTTAATAATTTGCCTGGAGTCACAACGTCTGTGGCAGAGCCAACAATTTTAAAGGATAAGGTCCTAACTGACACTGGTGGCTGTTGACCATGAATGCAAACCTCTCTCTGTCGTCACACCACGCCACTTCAGAGCATGTTTCCTCCTTCAGGAAGTAGCACTTTGCATTCTTGTGTTAGCATGCCTTGTATGTATTAGCAGGAGTATTATAAGCAAGAGATGAAAAGTAATTTTTCCACACTATTCAGCTCTGATAAGGCCTCAGCTGGAGTTCTGTGTCCAGTTCTGGGCACCACGCTTCAAGAAAGATGTGGACAAATTAGACCAAGTCCAGAGGAGAGCAACAATATTGATTAAAGATCTATAAAATATGACTTATGAGGCAAGACTGATAAAACTGAGTTTGTTTAGTCTGGAGAACAGAAGACTGAGGGGAATAAGATAATAGCCTTCAAATATGTAAAAAGTTGTTATAAAGAGGAGGGCAATAAATTGCTGTCCTTAACCACTGAGGACAGGATAAGAAGTAATGGGCTTAAATTTTAGCAAGAAAGATTTAGGTTAGACATTAGGAAAAACTTCCTAACTATGAGGGTAGTTAAGCACTGGAACAAATTGCCTAGGGAGATTGTGGATTCTCTGTCAATGGAGGTTTTTAAGAACAGGTTGGACAAACACCTATCAGGGATGGTCTAGATATTACTTAATCCTGCCTCATTGCAGGGGACTGGACTATATGACCTATCAAGTTCCCTTCCACTCTTCCATTCTAAAATTTTCAGCTTAATCACTGCTAGACAGGCTTTCTCTTGAACTGGCTGGCTCTGTGCTAACTGGAAATGCTCTAGACTAGAGAGCCAAGGCTGCAATTAGATAGCCTAGTGGGCTACTACCAGTGATAGTATATTTTTCACTTGCTTTGAGCATTAAGCAGTCATGAAGGGCCATAGTCCTATTATGTTGGTTATGATGATGGTATTCTTCAGGATCTTTAAGGGTTCTTTAGTGAATGAGAAAAACTGGGTCAGCTTGAAATGGCATAAGTAGAGGATCCCAATTGGCCATAGTCACCCCAAATTCATACATAAAGCACCATCTGTTCTGCTATTCAAGGTCTCCTTAGGGCTAACACTGACTTTTAGAGAAACAGTGAAGATCACTGAGTGATAAGCCAGCATCCTTGAGATTGCACGTGAGATAAAACACACAAAACCTTAGTTTAGTGACAGCTAAGGTTGCATCAGGGCACATCCCACCAACACAAAACCTGAAAAAAAGGAGAGGAGGAGATTTTAAGAGTCCTTAATACATGTATATATTTGATAAGGACATTCCCTCCACAGCAGCCACCTTTCCTGAAGAGACTGGTATTTCTGCCTCTGCACCATACAACCGAATATCTCCATCCTCTGTGTCCATGTACACTCTCTGGACTAAGAGAAGGAAGATCTCTAAAAGACCCAGAGTTCCTCAGTTTTGGAGCTGGGAAAATAACAACTCTTTGGGCAGGGAATATACATAGTAAGTGGAATTTGAGGAGTGGCAACAGAAATAGCAGTGAGAGCAAGGTAGGGAAATTTATTGGAGAGAGGAAGCCCAAAAAGCTCTCTTTTGTATCTAATGAAAATCTGGTTAAGCCAGATAAATAGAAACTACTCCTTTTATACTACTCGGAGAAGGGGCAGGGATGTCACAGATAGATGCTGAATGTACAAAGCCACAATAATTTTTGTCACGTATCAAGGACTGCGCTGGAATTACAAGCTATGACTTTAAGAGTTGCAGGAGGAAGGGTGTCCATGTTCTTGCTTGCCTGCTAACGGGCTCTGTAGGGAAGCATGCATCAGCAGAGACAGACTGACTAGAATAAGCTGGGGGTGAGTTGTGCCTCTCTCTTTTAGAGAGATGCCTGCTTTGTCTCTCTCTCTCTCTTTTCGGGTACTTGTGAGTTATCGTTCTGAATTTAAGAAATAAAGTGGTGTTATGTTGCAACATTTGGGCAAGAGTATTTACATTTTTATTCAATTTCTTTGTGGGTTTGCCGGAAACATAAGTTCCAATGAGTTGATGGTTACCTGTTTTGTTAATTTCCTCTGAAGTACCTGGTACTGGCCACTGACAGAAGACAGGATACTGGGCTAGACGGACCTCTGGTCTGACCAAGTGTGATAAATGAAAGGGGTGGGGAGCTCCATTTTATGGACACCCAGACAGCCAGTAGCTATAAAATCCTTCTTAGTAGCTGTTCTCTAACTGCTTTACCTGAGCACTCCAATGATTGGGACCTAGTGTTGCAGCAGTTGCTCTTTGCCTACAGGGCTGTACCACATCCCAGTTTGGAGTTTTCACCCTTTGAACTCGTTTATGGCCATGAAGTTAAGGGGCAATTACAGTTGGTGAAGTAGCAATGGGGGGGGGGGTTACATCATCTCCAGGAACTAACATTTTGGACTTTGTAACCAACCTGAAAACACCCTCAAAGACTTTCTAGCTGTTGCTTGAGAAAACCTACAGGATGCTTAACAAGAGTAAAAGGCCTGTTATGATAAACATGCCAGAGAGCATTCCTTCAGAGTAGGTGACCAAGTCATGGTCCTGAAAGTGCTCCAGGTCAATAAGATGGAAGCATTGTGGGAGGGGCCATTTATGGTCCGAGAGTACCTGGGAACTGTTAATTACCTAATAGCATTCCCAGACCCTATCCTAAAACCTAAAGTATACCATGTTAATTCTCTAAAGCCCTTTTATTCCCAAGAAATCAAGGTTCTCCAGTTTACAGCCCAGGAGAGAGACGATGCTGAGTGGCCTGAAGGAGCCTACTATGAAGGGAAAAGCAATGGTGGCATAGAAGAAATGAGCCTTTCCATAACCCTTGGGCATAAGGAGTGACAGCAAATCCAGGAGCTGTGCACCAGCTTTGCGCCAATGTTTTCAGCCACCCCAGGATGGACAGAATGGGCGTACCACTCCACTGACACAGATGATGCTCGCTCAATTAGAGACCAACCCTACTAGATGGCTCCTCAAGCCAAAACTGCAATAGAAAGGGAGACCAAGGACATGTTACAGATGGGTGTAATCCACCCCTCTGAGAGTGCATGGGCATCTCCAGTGGTTCTGGTTCCCAAACCAGATGGGGAAATCTGCTTTTGCATGGATTACCGTAAGCTAAATGCTGTTACTCGCCCAAAGAACTATCCAATGCCATGCACAGATGAGCTATTGGAGAAACTGGGATGTCCCAATTCATCTTCACCTTAGACTTACTTAAGGGGTATTGGCAAGTGCCACTAGATGACCCAGCCAAGGAAAGGTCAGCCTTCATCACCCATGTAGGGCAGCATGAATTTTATGTGCTCCCTTTCAGACTGAGAAATGCACCCGCCACCTTCCAGAGACTGGTGGATAACCTTTCATTGGATTTGGGGAATTTGCAGTCACCTACCTTAATGATGTGGCCATATTCTCAGATTCATGGGCAGAACACCTGGAATACCCCCAAGATGTCTTCCAGCGCATAAGCGAGGCAGGATTAACCATTAAGGTCAAAAAATGTCAAATAGGACTAAACAGGGTAACATACCTTGGACACCAGGTGGGTCAAGGAACTATCAACCCCCTACAGGCTAAAGTAAATGATATCCAAAATTGCCCTGTCCCTAAGTCAAAGAAGCAGGTCCAATCCTTCTCATATTACAGACGATTTGTACCACACTACAGCCAAATTGCCACCCCACTGACGGACCTAACCAGAAAAAAACAGCCAAATGCAGTTCAGTGAACTGAGGAGTGTCAGAAAGCCTTTAATCAGCTTATGACGGCCCTTAAGTCTGACCCTGTGCTAAGGGCCCCAAACTTTGACCAACCTTTCATCATAACCATAGATGCGTCCGAGTGTGGTGTGAGAGCAGTTTTAATGCAGGAAGGACCTGATCAACAATTCCATCCTGTTGTGTTTTTCAACAAAAAACTTTCTGAGAGGGAAAGTCACTGGTCAGTCTTAGAAAGAGAATGTTACACCATTGTGTATGCTCTTGAGAAGCTACGCCCATACATTTGGGAATGGCGTTTCCACCTGAAGACTGACCATGCTGAACTGAAGTGGCTTCACACAGTCAAAGAGACTAACAAAAAACTTCTTCCGTGGAGTTTAGCTCTTCAAGACTTTGATGTTGAAACAACACACAATTCAGGAACCTCTAACAAAGTGGCTCATGCACTCTCCCAGGAAGGTTTCCCAGAATCAGCCAGGTATTCTAAGTCATTGTAATCCTTAAAATGTGGAAAATACTGTACGGTCTTCATGTAATTAGTAGTAAAATTAGAGGTGCATGTATCTTATTAACTGTTTTCCTAAACCTCCACGAAGAAATCCCAGCCCGTGTGGACCCGACCTGAACCAGACTGGCCAACACAGTCTGTGATTTGGGGGGCACATGATAAATGAAAGGGGAAGTAGCTCCCTTTTATGGACACCCAGCCAGCCAGTAGCTATAAAATCCCTCTTAGTAGCTGTTCTCTAATTGCTCTACCTGTAAAGGGTTAAAAAATCTCAATGCTATGCATAGGTAAAAGGAAGTAAGTTGGCACCTGGCCAAAAGAGCCAAGACTCCCTTTTTGTCTGTCTGTTCTCTCGGGGAGAGGTGGACAGGATAGCAGTTATGCTGTTAGAAACTTGGGTCAGGTATTAAAAAATCATCAGTATCATACCTAGAAACTACTCATTTAAAACCCCAGATATGTAAGTAGATCAGGAAATTTCTAGGAAGATGCAATTAGGTTTATCCCTTTTATTTCGTTATGGCTTGTGGATTCCTCTGTGCTAACACCACATGCTTTTGTTTTGCTTGTAACCTTTAAGACCTCAGGAAAGCTATTCTTGGTACTTAATCCTTGTAGTTGCTCTTTTAAAATCTAGCAATAGCCTGAGTTCCCAGATGTAGCTTCTTTCTTTTTTTTTATTAATAAAATTTACCTTTTTTAAGAACATAATTGGATTTTTGTTTCTTAAGGGGTTGTTTAATTAGCTGGTGGCAATAGCTGATTTCCTTTTTTCCCCCTCTCTTTCTTTCTGAGCTCTTCCCTGGTGGGGGGGGGGAGTGAAAGGGCTTGAGGGTACCCCACAAGAAGGAATTCCCAAGTGCACCTTCCTGGGCTCTCAAAGGGGTTTTGCACTTGGGTGGTGGCAGCATCTACCAATCCAAGGTCAGAGAAAAGCTGTAACCTTGGGTGTTTAATAGAAGCCTGGAATGGCCAGTATTAATTTTTAGAATCCTTGCGGGCCCCCACCTTCTGCTCTCGAAGTGCCAGAGTGGGGAATTAGCCTTGACACCAAGTAGAGCCATTCTTATGTTCTTCTAACTCTTGAGTAGACCCAGAGCCAGAATCCTGTTGTTGCTACCTAGGAGACCCTTCTGACTTCCCCAGTGAGGATCAGGCTGAAAAGGCTAAATCATGGCCCCTATTCAGAAACCCCTCCAGAAGCAAAGCAGATTCCTTGTGTAAACGAAGGGGATTAGTGCAGGTGGTGCAGGAGGAGTTGGCAAGAGGCCTGAACTCTGCTCTCACCATTAGGGCAATTTCAGGGCCTCTTGTTATGTTTTAGAGAATGTCTCTGAGTTCAAATTATAAAATGAGTGAACAATTTTCAAACAGTACATTAGCATCCACTGTCTAAAGCTGCCTTTCATTAGCAAGACAAAAGGAAGGCAGGAAAGGGATGAAGAAAAACGGGCAGATCCTGGTTCCTGAAAGAAACCAAACTCTGAGCCTCTTACTAAGTACTTTCTTAGTTCAATTAGCATATAGGAGCAGCTACCAGGGCCTGGAAATGCTCCAGAGAAGTGGCAGATATAGTATACAGGCTTTATAAGGAGAGTGATAAATGCTGCAAAGATAAAATGCCAGGAGGGGATATCCATCCATGCCTATAGTGGAAGGCAGGAATACGGTGGAGGAACTAGAGGGAGGCAGTCAGGAGAAAGAAAACTTTATCTGAGAGAGAGCTCAGAAGGAGGATATGGTTTGAACAGGAAGATAAATGTTTCTCTGGAAGGTGAGGGCTCAGTGGAGAAGTGTGAAGAGTCTGTCTCAGGGTCTGGTGGGGCTGGGGTCTGATATTTTGAGTGGGATCTGATCGTTGAGTCATCTTCATCAACCGCAGAATGTAACAAATTTCAGGAATAGACCTTGAGTATCTCAAGAGTCCACAGTGAAAAATCAGTAAACAATCTAAAAGTATGTGTTTGCTAAGGATTACCTGCATAACCTAAATTTAGAGTTTAATTTGTGCTGGGGCTTGCTGAGGCTCCACTCTTGTACCTCTTTTCATGCTATGACGCAGTGTAAGCACCTCTTTTGTCAGTGGCATGCAAGACATAACCTTGCACATGAGGGGTGTGCAAGGTCACGCTGTGTGGAGGACACCCTTGTTATTTCTTGAGCCCTAGCAACTCTTTCTTTACAAATCAAACACTGCCTATGTTCTGACTCACACACTTACCTTTCAGTCTCCTACCATTTTGATAATCATGAAAATTACATAAGTTGGATATTACTCAGTATGAAATGTAAAATAACCTATGAAGTGCAGTTGTGAATTGTCATCAGTAATCGTTACATTTAAAAATATTTTAAAATGTAAAATATTAATTCTACTAAGAAAAGAATGTACCACAGCAGAGAAATTTTTGATAAATACATAATACAATAAAACAAAAAAATTGCAGCTACCAATAATTTTGTAGTGCAATGAACTTTTTCTGTCTCTTTAAATATAGATCTTACCTTAAAGGTGTATTGTTTCAGATAATAAAGATCTTCTTTTTGAAACTCACATGTGTTTTTTTCAGTTTCATTCTTTCCCTCCCATACCAGTGTGAATTTTTGATTTGCACCATTTACAGACTTCACCTTACACTTAATGCGGACAGCATTATTGGAAATCAATTTTACTTCGGTAATAGTCACTTCATCTGGTTCTGTTTATAGAAGAAATGATACCATGTTATATTTTAATATTTTGGAACCAAACATTTTAACTGTTATAGTTTCACCCATATTTTTCACTAATCACTACCTCTCTGTACCATTGATACATTTGTTATATTTTACCACCTAGAAGAACTCCACTCCTGATTCAGAAAAGTCAATAATGCTTTAAGTTAAGCATGTTCTTAAGTCCTTTGCTGAACTGGTACCTCCATAAGTTGGAGTGAGACTGTGATATAAAAACGGCCATACTGGGTCAGACCAAAGGTCCATCAAGCCCAGTATCCTGTCCTCTGACAGTGGCCGATGGTAGGTGCCCCAAAGGGAAGGAACAGACAGGTTATCAAGTGATCCATGCCCTGTCAGCCAATCCCAGTTTCTGGCAAACAAAGGCTCGGGACACCATTCCTGTCCATACTGGCTAATAGCCATTGATGGACCTATCTTCCATGAACCTATCTGGCTCCCTTTTGAACCCTGTTATAGTATTGGCCTTCACAACACCCTCTGGCAAGGAATTCCAGAGGTTGGCAGTGCGTTGCATGAAAAAATACTTTCTTGTGTTTGTTTTAAACCTGCTACCTATTAATTTCATTTGGTGGCCCCTTGTTCTTGTATTATGAGAAGGAGTAAATAACACTTCCTTATTTACTTTCTCTATACCACTCATGACTTTATAGACCTCAATCATATCGCCCCTTAGTCGCCTCTTTTCCACGCTGAAAAGTCCCAGTCTTATTAATCTCTCCTTACATGGAAGCCGTTCTATACCCCTAATCATTTTTGTTGCCCTTTTCTGAACCTTTTCCAATTCCAATATATCTTTTTTGAGATGGGGCGACCATATCTGCATGCAGTATTCAAGGTATGGGCATGCCATGGATTTATACAGAGGCAGTATGATATTTTCTGTCTTATTATCTATCCCTTTTGTGATGATTCCCAACATTCTGTTTGCTTTTTTGACTGCCGCTGCACATTGAATGGATGATTTCAGAGAACTATCAACAATGACTCCAAGATCTCTTTCTTGAGTGGTAACAGTTAATTTAGACCCCATCGTTGTATATGTATAGTTAGGATTATGTTTTCCAATGTTCATTACTTTGCATTTATCAACATTAAATTTCATCTGCTATTTTGTTGCCCAGTCTCCCAGTTTTGTGAGATCCTTTTGTAGTTCTTTGCAATCTCCCTGGGACTTAACTATCTTGAATAGTTTTGTATCATCTGCAAATTTTGCCACCTCATTGTTTACCCCTTTTTCCAAATCATTTATGAATATGTTAAATAGGATTGGGCCCAGTACAGATCTCTGGGGGACACCACTATTTACCTCTCTCCATTCTGAAAACTGACCATTTATTCCTACCCTTTGTTTCCTATCTTTTAACCAGTTACCGATTCATGAGAGAACCTTCCCTCTTATCCCATGATTGCTTATTTTGCTTAAGAGCTTCTGGTGAGGGACCTTGTCAAAGGCTTTCTGAAAATCTAAATACACTATATCCATTGGATCTCCTTTGTCCACATGCTTGTTGACCCCCTCAAAGAATTCGAGTAGATTGGTGAGGCATGATTTCCCTTTACAAAAACAATGTTGACTATTTCCCAACAAATTATGTTCATCTATGTGTCTGACAATTTTGTTCTTTACGACAGTTTCAACCAATTTGCCCAGTACTGAGGTAAGGCTTACTGGCCTGTAGTTGCCAGGGTCACCTCTGGAGCCCTTTTTAAAAATTGGTGTCACATTAGCTATCCTCCAGTCATTTGGTACAGAAGCTGATTTAAATGATAGGTTACAGATGACAGTTAGTAGTCCTGCAATTTCACATTTGAGTTCCTTCAGAACTCTTGGTGAATACCATCAGGTCCTGGAGACTTATTACTGTTTAGTTTATCAATTTGTTCCCAAACCTCCTCTAATGATGCATCAATTTGGGACAGCTCCTCAGATCTGTCACCCAGAAAGAATGGGTAAGGTTTGGGAATCTCACTCACATCCTCAACAGTGAAGACCATTGCAAATAATTCATTTAGTTTCTCTGCAATGGCCGTATCGTCTTTGAGTGCTCCTTTAGCATCTCGATCGTCCAGTGGCCCCACTGGTTGTTTAGCAGGCTTTCTATTTCTGATGTATTTAAAAAAAAATTGCTATTCCCTTTGCAGTCTTTGGCTAGCTGTTCTTCAAATTCTTTCTTTCTAATTGTATTTTTACACTTCATTTGCCAGAATTTATGCTTTTTTCTATTTTCCTCATTAGGATTTATCTTCCACTTTTTAAAGGATGCCTTTTTGCCTCTCACTGCTTCTTTTATTTTGTTGTTTAACCACAGTGACTCTTTTTTGGTTCTCTTACTATGTTTTTTTTTTAAATTGGGGTATACATTTAAGTTGAGCCTCTATTGTGGTGTCTAAAAAGTTTCCACACAGCTTGCAGGGATTTTACTGTTGGTACTGTACCTTTTAATTTCTGTTTCACTAACCTCCTCATTTTTGTCTATTCCCCTTTCTGAAACTAAATGCTACAGTGTTGGGCCGCTGTGGAGTTTTCCCCGCCACAGAGATGTTAAATTTTATGTGATTGGAGACTGTGTGATAGGAGAGCTCTGCCTATGATCCTTCATATAAGGATAAATGGCACAGTAATGCATCATTTCCTTCTCCTATGATTCTCCATTTGGGATACTGTTATAGGCAAGAGCTTCTTTCGCAAAGACATTCTCCATGTGTGTGCTAGGATAAATGATAAATGATAACCCCCATTTATAAAAAATACTTAAACTCCCAGTATATATTCTGTGATAAAGTGATTTAGAACAGTGGTTCACAACCTTTCCAGACTACTGTACTCCTTTCAGGAGACTAATTTGTCTTGTGTACCCCCACATTTCACCTCACTTGAAAACTGCTTGATTACAAATTCAGACATAAAAATAGAGAAGTGTCACAGCAGATTATTATTGAAAAATTGCTTACTTTCTCATCTTTACCATATAATTATAAAATAAATTGGATTGGACTATAAACATTGTACTTACATTTCAGCGTATAGGTTATAGAGCAGCATAAACAAGTCATTGTCTGTATGAAATTTTAGTTTGTACCGGTTTCACTAGTCCTTTTTATGTAGCCTGTTGTAAAACTAGGCAAATATCTAGATGAGTTGACAATACCCCCTGGAAGACCCTCAGGGATACTCATATTCCTGGTTGAGAACCACTGATTGAGCAAAACATGGCAGGAAGTCGTGTCTATTTTTTTTACCCTACTTTCTATTTTATTTTTTATAAAAGTGCATTTAGGGGTTTTTATTTTTTAAATTTTATTTATGCATTTATTTATTTATGCTAATGAAAGGTTGCAGAAATCTTCATTCACTATGAATGAAATTCTGGGCTCTGAATGCTCTGTGGGGAGGGCAGCCTAATTGACAGCACAGACAAGCCAGAAGACTGAAAGCGCTAGGGGACCTCCCAACACTGTAAACACCTTGCCACCATATGGGGCTTGGCATCCAGTGCCTAGCAGGGGAGGAGACTGAAACCAAGACCGAGTGCCTAGGTCCGGGTCCTGCTGCCCTCACAGGGCAGGGAACCAACTATGATTGACCCCCAGAGCAGTAGCCAGATGCTTGTGCTATGTGTGTGAGGAGAGCCTCCAGCAGTTTTGAACTGACACCAGAGAGGCTGGGTAGAGAGAATGGGAGAGCCAGCCCAAGAGACACCTCCAGCCACACACCAATGCCATGCCAGGATCTGAGTTGAATTATCTATAGTTTAGGTTGTTCCTTCTCCAGTTCAGACTTGGATGGTGGCTGCATCTAGCTTGCCAGCTAGACCAATCACCCCATAATCCACTCCAAAAAAATTTTAAATTCAAAGAGAGAGTTCTTACTACTTGCTAACTCTTCCATAAGAGATTTCAACAAAGATAAAACCAATGGGAATTGAGAATCATTAAAAGAAGTGTCATAATCCACCAAGTCTGATGATATAGGTTTATACTTATTGCTCCTGCTGTTCATAAGTCAGTAAGATCCTTATCCATAAAGTGCTTAGTCAGTAAAGATATTTCCTGGGGTATCATCCCCCCCCCAGACTTTAAAGTGTCAGGAGAATCAGAACTGGTGTGTTCCAAACCCTGGTGCTGAATAAGGGAGTTTGCTTCTCGGAGAAGAAATCAGTTAATTTAGACTGCAGTGGAGGAGGAAACATCTGGAGAGCTAGGGGGTGCACATAATCTTCAAGACAAAGACTGTCCAATTTCTTTCCTTCCCAATTTCTACTAGGGAGAGCCTTTACCACAATAATTCACATATTTTTGTCCTGGAATATGTCCAGGTATAAAAATAAGATTAATTATATGGAGATTTTTAAGTTTTTGAAAACTTTTGATTTGATTTTTTTCTTTTCACATGAAACATGGTTAGCTAAATCTGATTTCAGTCTTTCCTGGTTTTGAACCCTATCTCCATGGATGAGATCAATTGTCAAAAAGGGGTTATGTATCAGGAGGACTTGCCATCTTGGTTTTCTTACACCTGAAAGCCCAGATTTTACCTTTAGAATCAAAGGTTATGTCTACACTGCAATTAAAAACCCTCTGCTGGCCTGTGCCAACTGACTTGGGTTCATGGGGCTCGGGCTGCCGGGTTGTTTAATTGCGGTGTAGACATTTGGGCTCAGGTTGCAGCCAAGACATTTGCAAACCTAAATGTCAATTAAACAGCTCCTTAGACCGGGCCCCTTGAGCTTGAGTCAGCTGGCATGGGCCAGTAGAGAGGTTTTAATTGCAATGTAGACATACCCAAAGTGTCAGGGCATTCAGGCTATATTTTTAAAAATTTCTCCTGATCTCCAAATTTTAATAGGTCAATGTTTTTCTTGCCCAATATCTCCCCATTTTATTCTGAGTCATTGTGGGAATGCCTGGAGGAGCAAATTGATCTGGTAGGTCTTCCATTACAAATGGCTCATATAATAATTTTAGGAGATTTTAATGCTCAAATAGGTGCTCCAACAAACTCAGTATCAGGGGAAGAAAATATTGAGGATATTTTGAACCCCTCAAAACTCTAGAGATCAGGTGGTTAGGTCTGGACAAAGTTAAAGGCTTTATTAGATAAATCAAATCCAATACCTGTACAAGGACAAAGTGTAGGGGATAGAGAAGAACATTTTACCTATATTTCATCTCCTGGTGGTAGTAGTATTAATTATATTATCCCTATAATTAATTGGTCCTTTCACTGGGATTTCTTTATATTTTCTTGCCCAGACAGCAACCACCAACCTCTTTGTCTTTAATTATGAAAGATGTGCCCTTTTAGAGAGAGTTATAATTCTGATGGTCAGAATACCTTAACCCCTTCAGAATAACATGGTTGTAAAAGACTAAAAAGGACCCCAGCCATTTGTGATAAATTATCAAGAAGATGGAGGTCTCTGATGTTAGAGACAAAATTATTAAGTAACATGATTCATCTCAAATGTGTGAATCATACGAGTTGCTGGTAAAGTCCTTGCAACCACTTTTTCTAAATAAATTGGTTTTAATTATCCCAAAAATGCTTTAAAAGATAAGCTCACTTGGTTTTATGTGGTCTGTGTGAAGCAAACATCTGCTTTAGCACGTAAAGCTAATAGGATAAAATGCAATCCCTCTCCCAACTTACTTCAAAATCTAGGAGCTGCCAGAAGAGGACATAAACTTTACTATATCATAAAAACAATAATATTTAAGATCCTTGTGGAAAGATTATGAAATAGCAGCTAAAGCTAAAAATTCTTCCATTTTTTGAAGAAGTCTTGGGCTTTGGTAGATATACTCCAGTTGAGGAACCAAATATTAATGATGAAGACTAGAGAGCACATTTTGGACCAGTCTTTCATGATTCCCCCCAACCAGTTTTTTTTAAATCTAATTCTACCATAGTTGATGCAATAAGGAATAATCTCTTTGATATACCACTCTGGCCTTCAGTAACAGATAGTGAAGTCCAGTCATTTGTTTTAGCCCAATCTCAGAAAAAAGCTCCAGGGGAAGATTTTCTCCCTGCTTAAATTTTGTAGGAAAATGGTGATTGCTGGTCCCCAGTCTTGGCTAAATTATTTTCTGTCATTAATTATATTGAATGGGTTCCCTCTGACTGGAAGTCCAGTATCATAGTTCCTATTTTTAAAAAATGGGATGGAAAGAATCCTGCTGCATATAGACCTATTAGTCCGGTAGATGTGGCAGAGAAAATTTATTCCAGATTTTTACTAGCTAAATTTGAAATACGAGTTTTAAAAGCTAATTTATAACACAAAGAGCAGTCAAGCTTTAGGGCAGGTAGAGCCACAACTAATAATTGTTTTATTTTATATAATTTATAAATATATTGTGGTTAAGGGTACTTGATTATATGCAGCCTTCATAGATCTAAAGATGGCATTTGATTCTATTAACCAAGACAAACTTTGGGCAAAATTTAGAAGGATGGGTATTGATCTACGACTTTTGTATATTTTGGAGGCTCTATACCAGGGCAATATGGCTAGGGTAAGAACTAAAGGCAATGGAGAATGTACTAATATTTTCCTTGTTTCTAGGGGAGTACACCAAGGATATCTTCTAGCATCTCTTCTTTTTAATTTGTATGTAAATTGTGTAAAGTAACAAGTAAGAAATAGTGAAACAAAAGTGAAATATATTTTTCTTCTCATACATTAGTTCTTTGAATTTTCAGTAAAAGTAAGTAAATACATAAACTTACCTGCTGCTTTTGTCTTCCATTGTTCAATTACAGTGTCCCCATAAAATCTCTTTGATGAATATTTGCTTACTGTGTATGCCGCTATTGACACTGTATAGTTGCTGTAAGGCTTTAAATTAGAGCAGTAAAAAATGGTCTCATTGACAAATGTGTAGTCAACTGTAAAATAAATAAATAAATTAGTCGAAAGCTTAAGTTAAGACTTCATAATAGTAATATAGGAATTGCTATACTGGATCAGGCCACAGATCCATCTTCATTCATTTTCTTATCGTCTAGCAAAGGTCAATACTAGATTAGTTGTCATCCTTTGCTCTAAAACATTGGTCTACATGCCTTATATATGTTTTTATTCTATGTAATATAACTATGAATGTTATTCAAAGTTTGCATCCAAATTTGGCCAGGTCATAAACTTCTGAAAATCTCAGTTTGCACATGCTCAGGACAGCTTTGTTAGAATCTGGCAGCTAAATTTGCTTAAGATTTCATTTGCACTGAGCACGTTACAGCATCTCACAGCTCCTACATGTAGACCATACTCTGCATGTGCCATCCCCAGAGAGTGATTGACCACGCTCCAGCCCATAGCTTCAATGGTTAAACAATTGTGGCTCCTGACTGCTGGGCACAGTAACTGAGGGCAGGGAGGCTGTCTGTCCTCTTGACCTAATGCTCCCCCTGCTGGGTCCAGGCACAGTGGAGGAAATGAGGAAGCTACCTGACTCCAGTACAGAAGGATGAGGAAAAGGGCGAGAGGGGGAATATATGCATGGCACCAGAGACAGAGGCAGGAGCTCCAGAGAGAGATGGGATAAGAGACTGGGGGATGGGTTAAGGAGCAGGAGCCAGAAAGGGGTAGGGTGACCAGATATCCTGATTTTATAGGGACATCCCAATATTCAGGGCTTTGTCTTATATAGGTGCCAGTTATGCCCCACTCCACACTTGTCATGATTTTTCACACTTCTGTCATGATTTTTCACACTTGCTAATTGGTCACCCTAGACAGGGGAAAGAGGAGGACAAAAGTGAGGGGGGAGGAACAAAAGGTGGGAGAGGGGCAGGAGCTGTGGAGTAGGGAAGAGGAGCAGGAAAGGTGGGAGAACATGGGCAGGAGCAGAAAGGGAGGGGAGCAAGAGCTGGGAGGGCAGTGGCAAGGGGTCAGTACTGGTGAGGAGAATGAGAAAAGAGTTGGGCAGAGACGGACAAGCAGAAGCCGGGGGGGGGAAGCGGTATCAGTAAGGAGGACTCATGGGCAGGAGCTGGGGTGGAGGGATAAGAGCAGAAGGGGACAGGGGCAGAAGATCACTTGTGCACTCTCCCCTCCAAAACCTGGAAATGAACCCATTATTACAAAGTCTTAACATTTCTCTTCTGTCTAGCAAATAGCTGTAAAACCCACTGGAAAAATAGCTGTAAAACACACTGTCTCCATCTCTCTCTAGGGATTGGTCCATATTTAAGATAGCAGCCTTCTAGTGCTACTAGTTAGTCAGCTCAAGTGGTAGTCAACTGTACTATAGATCTAAATAACCCAAACCTATTTATGACTAGGGCTCATTGAACATTTTCCTTCAATATTGTTTTTTGAAGAATAATTGGATTTTTGACTAAACATTTTTTGCAAAAAGCGTCTGGTTTTCCATGGAAAATTTCAATATTTTATCAAAATGTCAAAAATTGAAATATTTCAGACAAAAAAAGTTGTGATTAAAAATGGCACTACAATGTTTTATGGGGTCTGTAGTTCAGGTTCCTTATGCTCTCAATCTGCTCTATAGGCTGGGCTCCTTCTTTGGACTACATGTTCCATGATACACCACTTTCTCTTCTTAGTGAGGGAAGCAGGTGCATCATAGGAGCATAAGACTCCCAAACTACATCTCGTGTGAAGCAAGCAGCACATTTTCAATAGAAATTAAAGTTTTTGGCCAAAATGTTTGTGATTTCAGCCAAAATATTTTTCCAAAAATTCAGAGACTTCAGAAAAAAAATTCCAGACAGCTCTGCTTATGACCAATTTGGCGACTCATTGTGGTTCCACATGATGAAATTTTTATTGTTTTAATTTTTAAGTTTTTAGAAAACCTAAGAACTTACATCTAACAATATTACATTAAAAGAAGATTAATGTTGTAAAATCAAGCACTCAGAGTTAGGAAATGCCAGAATTAAGGTGGCCTGTTTAATCTTAATTTGGCCCCATTATCATATAGTCTTTAATTACATGATCACATTTTTTCCACAGGACTCCTGCTCTATTCAGTGTGTAGGCTGGACATCAGAGTTGTGTAGTGAAGAAGACTGTTGCCTGTAGGATCCCTGACCTCATTTGTTGCAGAAGGTGGAAGGCATATGGTGAATGATAGAGGGAATTGCAGGAAAAGAAAGGATGGTCTTATGGTTAAGGCAGCTGAATGATGTCCTACAGGACTGGATTCTATACCTGCCTCTGACATAGAGTTTCTATGTGATTCCGAGTGAGTCAATTACACCAAAATTTCCACAGGTTTCCACTTTGTGTTCCCCATTTTCTGGATGGTCACTCTGAAACACCTCGGGTTGGATTTGCAAAAGTTCTGAGCCCTCATAACTGCAACTGAAGTCGATTGGAACTGTGGTCTAAACAAATTAAGTGCTATAAAATGACAAGTTCTCTGACAAAATTATGCCCTACACTTCTCAAATCGGGCATCCAACAACTCATTGACACAATTAACTATTTTAGCTTTAATCTCTATCTCTCACTTTCCCACGTGTAATATAGGTATAATACCACTTCACATCACAGGGGTATTGTGAAGATAAATTCATTAATGCTTGTTAAGAACTAAATTTCAGTGATGGCACCATAGAAAAGCCGATGAGGAAACAAATAATTCTTCATTCAGTGCAAGGTGTGAACGATGTGTACAAAATATGACTGAGACTGTCCAGTTTGGCCAATGTACATGGCAGAGGGGCATTGCTGGCACATGATGGCATTTTTCACATTGGTAGATGTGCAGGTGAACGAGCCCCTGATGGCGTGGCTAGTGTGTTTAGGTCCTATGATGGTGTCACTTGAATAAATATGTGGACAGAGTTGGCATTGGGCTTTGTTGCAAGGATAGGTTCCTGGGTTAGTGTGTTTGTGGTGTGTTGTGTGGTTGCTGGTGAGTATTTGCTTCAGGTTGGGAAGCTGTCTGTAAGCGAGGACTGGTCTGTCTCCCAAGATCTGGGAGAGTGAGAGATCATTTTTCAGGATAGGTTGTAAATCTTTGATGATGCGCTGGAGAGGTTTTAGCTGGGGGCTGAAGGTGACAGCTAGTGGCATTTTGTTATTTTCTTTGTTGGGCTTGTCCTGTAGTAGGTGACTTCTGGGTACTCTTCTGGCTCTGTCAATCTGTTTCTTCACTTCAGCAGGTGGGTATTGTAGTTGTAGGAATGCATGATAGAGATCTTGTAGGTGTTTGTCTCTGTCTGAGGGATTGGAGCAAATGAGGTTGTATCGTAGAGCTTGGCTGTAGACAATGAATCGTGTGGTGTGTCCTGGATGGAAGCTGGAAGCATGTAGGTAAGTATAGTGGTAAGTAGGTTTCCGGTATAGGTGGTGTTTACGTGACCATTGCTTATTAGCACAGTAGTGTCCAGGAAATGGACCGCTTGTGTGGATTGGTCTGGGTTGAGGTTGATGGTAGAATGGAAATTGTTGAAATCATGGTGGAATTCCTTAAGGGCTTCTTTTCCATGGGTCCAGATGTTGAAGATGTCAACAATGTAGCGCAAGTAGAGTAGGGGCATTAGGGGACGAGAGTTGAGGAAGTGTTCTAAGTGAGTCATGAAAGTGTTAGCATACTGTGGGGCCATGCGGGGACCCATAGCAGTGCTGCTGACTTTAAGGTATATATTGTCCCCAAATGTGAAATAGTTGTGGGTGAGGATAAAGTCACAAAGGTCAGCCACCAGGTTGCCATGACATTTTCGGGGATACTGTTCCTGATGGCTTGTAGTCCATCTTTGTGTGGAATGTTGCTGTAGAGGGCTTCTACATTCATAGTGTCCAGGAGGGTGTTTTCTGGAAGATCATCGATGGATTGTAGTTTCCTCAGGAAGTCCGTGGTGTCTCTAAGATAGCTGGGAGTGCTGGTAGCATAGGGCCTGAGGAGGGAGTCTACATAGCCAGACAAACCTGCTGTCAGGGTGCCAATGCCTGAGATGATGGGGCGTCCAGGATTCCAAGGTTTATGGATCTTGGGAAGCAGATAGAATACTCCTGGTCGGGGTTCTAGGCATGTATCTGCACAGATCTGTTCCTGTGCTTTTTCAGGGAGTTTCTTGAGCAGATGGTGTAGTTTCTTTTGGTAATCCTCAGTGGGAATCGAGGATAATGGCCTGTAGAATGTGTACATTGAGCACTATTCACTGAATACCATCCACCCTGCATACTGCATGAAGAAGGGGTCTTGTGGGAAAATAGCATGTGATTATGTAACTAAAGACTAACATAATGCATACACACTGGGCCTGAATTAAAGTTGAACAAGCAGCCATACTTTTGGCATTTCCTAACTTTTGAATGCTTGACTTTGCCACTTTAACATTTTTTTATTGTAGCTTTTTTGGATGTAATCTATTAAACATTTAATCCTTTTTTGAATCCTGCTTAGCCTATGGACTAAGTATTTTATGACAACAAACTCCATATCTTAATACTTAATTTATTTGAATTTATAAGAAATTATCAATGTGCATTATGCAAAAAATATAAAAATAAAAACTGGAAAAAACCCTCTCTTTGTAGTGGTTTTAAATTACTTACCTTTCAACTTTGTTTTGTATTTTGAGAGGGTGAACAAGAGTACCTGATTTATCTTCTTTTTCCTATCCATTTTTATATACCTCTATTATATCCTTTCTTATTGTCTCCTCTTTTTGTTCTAACACTCTCATTCTTTCTTCATGGTGAAATCTTTCCATACTTCTAACTGTTTTCATTACTCATCTAGGAAGCCCTTCTATTTCTTATTTGAGACAGGGTGATCAGAACTGAACAATATTCCAAGTGAGCATGCACTATTGGTTTATATAATGGCATTATGGTCAGCTGGGACCCTGGAAGACCTAGGAGCAGCTCTGACTCTGAGGTAGCCCACCTGGAGCTACAGACCCTGGAAGCCTGGGTTGTGAAGAAGCCATGAGCCTGGTAGCTTGGGAGCCAGAATTCATGACCTGGAAAATGGTAAGATTCCAAATTCAGCTTTTCAAGAACTGAGCGCAGAAGTGGGCAGGGGAGAGAAGAAGTAGGTGAGGGAGGCAAGCTGGGCCAGATAGACTGTGTGCAGCCCTCAGAAATCTGCCCCAATGACACAGATTTGAAAGGGGTGTGTGTGTGTGTGTGTGTGTGTGTGTGTTTATATGCATGCATATCCAAAATGATCCATCCTATCCTTTTGCCCTCTCCCCACAAATTCAACAATCCTCCCTTCCCCCATCATATGTTCTACATACCCCATGTTGGCTCAGCAACTAGAGGATTAACAAACCAACTGCCTGCTTGCTCAGCCAAAGCTCACTGGCAGCCCCACAGCAGCTGTGAGGATAAAAGGGCTGCAAGGCAAGAGAGAGTGGAGACTGCAGAGAGAGGATCCCTCAAGCATACCAGTGAGAAGCTGCATGACAAAACCAATCAACCAAGGAGGGAGACGCAGGAGAAGAAGCTGGAGAAGACCACCGAGGTAGGAAGTAACTCAGGGAACAGCATGGGACTGAAGAGGACTGGTTCTGGCTGTTCAAAACAAGAGCCCTGAGTTGGAACTCAATGGTATAGGCAGAGCTGTGTTCTTCTATGTATGCCAGCCAGGGACCGTTGGAGAAAAGGTCCTAAACTGAGGAAAACTAGGGCTGTTTAGCATCTCTTGGAGCCACAGAACTTCTGCTTCCCCGTTATCCTAAATGAGACAGAATCTACTGAGGAACCAACCAGGAGGGGTTGGTCCTTGACAAGGGCTTGGCAAATACAGTGGGGTGTGACAGTATAGGAGAGGATGGAGTCAGGTTGGCTTGGCTCACCATTCTGCTGCTAACAGATAAAGACCCCCATATTACACTCACCTCTTATCCCAACATCAACAATCCATTCCTTATTGTCCTTTCTTGCCACTGCCAACATTCTCTCTCTCTCTCTTGGAACTGGGAGTTGGACCAGGCTTCCTAGCTTCCCATTCAATGTGCGCTGCTGCCACTTTCTAGTATATTCACTTTGGGAAGAGGTTGGTGGTGCAGAAAGTCCCAAGTATCTGTCAGACTGTTGGGGGCAGGGGGAGTCAGCCTAGTCAGGTGCCCAGGAGCAGATATTCTATGAGAAAGGAGGCCCCATGTGCTTGTGGTAGCAGATTAATGGAGTACTAAACTGTATAATACTTTTCAGCCACTAGATGGCACTGCATGTAATGCTTCTCAGCCATACCTGCTGAGATGACTTCGGGATGCGGGGCAGGGGAGAATGCGGGGTTGCATGTCCCCCCGGATTTCTGTAAACGCAGAACTGCCCTTGCAAGAATTGCTCTGCTTACCCTGCCGGGGGGAGGGCTCTGTCCTTCTCACACTGCACCTCCCCATGGCACTTTTCCCCTCACTCAGCCCCTCTCCCTGGCAGCTGGGCCCAGGCGGGGAGTGGAGGGGGCAAGCCGCTGCCACCTCCCCAGCCGGGCTCTTGCAGGCAGCTGCCCTACTGTACAGAGGCAGCGCCCCAGAGCAGCCACCCTCACCCGGGAGTAGAAGCAGCTCTGTCCTGCCTCCTCCACTCCCCATCTGGGTCTGACTTCTGGATACAGGAGCCGAGTAAGCCAGAAACATGCTGAGGCAGAGGCACAGAGTGAGAAGGACAGAACCCCCCCTCTTCTCCAGCAGATAACTCTGGTGGGGTGGGGAGAGAGCAGTGGCCCCGGGCTGGGCGCAGAGTTGCTGGGGAAGGCACTGAGAACAAGTTTCCTCTGCTCAACCCGAATTAGGGGCATTGCCTGTGCCCCTCACCCCCCCCCACTCTCCACCCCCAGCTGGGCCCAGGCCATCCCAGAAGTATGTGCTCCCAGTTCCTGTGGCCCCAGCCTCCCAGGAGCCCGAGGGATTGGCTACCCTGGCCCAAGGAGGTGGGGTGGAAGGTTCCTCCCAGAGGTAATGCATGAGTTGGTCACATGCCCCCCCCATTATCATCAGGTACAGGTCATCTCTGCTGGCAGAGCATTGAAGGATCTTATGCTGAACACATCTTATGTGTATAAGCAAACTCTGTAGCCACTCCATATCTGGTGCAGAAGAACATGATGTGGTGCCAGGAATAAATTTAGAACAGGAACAAAGCAACAAAGGTTACAGACAGAAGGAACAGCAACAAAGGTTGCAAGATTTCATCAACATTCCATTCTTTAATGTCCCAGAGAACTTCAGCTTTGAAAAGCCTCCACAATGGACAGTGCACTAGAAACAATATTTTGCAAGATTTTGCATTGCTACCAGGCTTCACAAAGAAACTGGACATATACGGATATCACCTTTAATTAATGCTATTGGGAAGCAAATAGAGCATATCTTTAAATCTTTTGGCTTTACTGATGACTGTTACAAAGATGACTATGAAAGGGTTCTGGGCTGTACTAGATGCATACATTATACCTCAGAGAAATATGGTTTATGAAAGTCTATGTTTTCATTAGAGAATTAAAAAAACATAAGAATGGCCATACTAGGTCAGACCAAAAGTCCATCTAGCCTAATATCCTGTCTTCTGACACTGGCCAATGCCAAGTGCCCCAGAGGAAATTAACAGAACAGGTAATCATCAAATGATCCATCCCCTGATGCCCATTCCCAACTTCTGGCAAACAGAGGCTAGAGACACCAACCCTGCCCATCCTGTCTAATAGCCATTGATGGACCTATTTTCCATGAATTTATTTAGTTCTTGTTTGAACCCTGTTGTAGTATTGGCCTTCACAACATCCTCTGGCAAGTAGTTCCACAGGTTGACTGTGTTGTGTGAAAAAATACTCCCTTTTTTATTTTAAACCTGCTGCCTATTAAATTTCATTTGGTAACTCCTAGCTCTTGTGTTATGAGAAGGAGTAAATAACACTTCCTTATCTACTTTCTCCCCACCAGTCATGATTTTATAGACCTCTATCATATCCCCCCTTAGTCATCTCTTTTCCAAGATGAAAAGTCCCAGTTTTATTACTCTCTCCTCATGCGGAAGCTGTTTCATACTCCTAATAATTTTTGTTGGCCTTTTCTGAAACTTTTCTAATTCCAATATATCTTTCCTGAGATGGGGCGACCACATCTGCACACAGCATATTCCCAACTATACATATAAAATGATGGGGTCTAAATTAGCTGTTACCGCTCAAGAAAGATCTTAGAGTCATTGTGGATAGTTCTCTGAAAACATCCCTTCAATGTGCATCGGCAGTCAAAAAAGCTAACAGAATGTTGGGAATCATTAAGAAAGGGGTAGTGTGGCAGAGCACTGGTTTTGCCTCGGGGGTCCTGTGCTTCTAGGCAGTTACGGTTTGCCTCAGAGGTTTGCTGTGACCCTCAGTGTAGCCTCTCTCCCCTCCTAGAGGCAAGGATTACAGTTTACTGAGCCACTTTCATCACTGGCCAATCAACAGGTTTGGTGTAAGAACCCTCTTTAGTCCCTGTCTTCCTTCTCAGGGAGCGTTTGTGTAGAGGTGGGGGTTGGGGGAACCCGGGCCCACCCTCTTCTCCAGGTTCCAGCCCAGGGACCCTAATTGGCAGTGGCACAGGTAGTTTCCTATACTACCAGAGCTATAGCCGTTCCCTGGGCTATTTCCCCAAACGGCTCCTCTTAGCACCCTCCTTGGTACCTGACCACGCTTGTTCTCCCCGCTCTGTTAGTGAGCACCTTCTTTTTCCCAGTCTTCCCACAACACTTCCTCTTAATCTGGTCCCGGCCAGTTCTAAATGGGCTTCAGGTGATCTGATTAGCCTGTTTCCCTTGATTGCTTCTAATCAGTTCTTAATTGGTTCCAGTTATCTTCTGGAGTCTGCCTGACTTAATTGCTTCTAGCACCTTCCTGACTGCTCTGACCCCTGCCCTGGTCACTCAGGTAACAGAAAACTATTCATCCAGTGTCCAGTGTATTTTCCTTCTTCCACACTCCTGAACCTAACCAGTCTGGGTGTGTCACAGTAGATAATCAGATAGAAAATATCATCTTGCCTCTATATAAATCCATGGTATGCCCATATCTTGAATCTGTGTGCAGGTGTGGTTGCCCCACATCTTATTATCTATCCCTATCATTTTATATGTATAGTTGGGATTATGTTTTCCAATGTGCATTACTTTGCATTTATCAACACTGAATGTCATCTGCCATATTGTTGCCCAGTCACCCAATCTTGTGAGATCCCTCTGTAGCGCTTCACAGTCTCCTTTGGACTTAACTATCTTGAGTAGTTTTGTATCGTCTGCAAATTTTGCCACCTCACTGCTTACCCCTTTTTCCAGATCATTTATGAATATGTTGAAAAGTATTGGTCCCAGTACAGACACTTGAGGTACACCGCTATTTACCTCTCTCCATTCTGACGATTTATTCCTACCCTTTCTTTCCTATCTTTTAACCAGTTACTGATTCATGAGAGGACCTTCCCTGTTATCCCATGACAGCCTACTTTGCTTAAGAGCCTTTGGTGAGGGACCTTGTCAAAGGCTTTCTGAAAATCTAAGTCCACTATATCCACTGGATCCCCTTTGTTCTCAGGCTTGTTGACTCCTCTCAAAGAATTCTAGAGATTGCTGAGGCATGATTTCCCTTTACAAAAACCATGTTGACTCTTCCCCAACAAATTATGTTCATCTATGTGTCTGACAATTCTATTCTTTACTATATTTTCAACCAGTTTGCCCAGTACTGAAGTCAGGTTTACTGGCCGTAATTGCCAGGATCACCTGGAACCGGGTGAAAATGTTTTATAAGAGCTCTGCATTTATTGGCTGAAAACTGTGATTCTGGAAATGCAAAACATGAAAATACCAGAGACAGGCTGGTTACTGGGTTATCAACTAAAAGCCTTTTACAACAGCTACAACAGAAGAGTGATTTAACCCCAGCCACAGCTATACAGATAGCAAAGCACAAAAAGCAGGAGCAACTTGAAAAACCTGAAACTAGCTTAGAAGCTATAAACAGACACGAGTGTTAAAAGTCATTCGCATTAAACCCGAGGCAAGGAGAGAGAACTCTCAGCTAAGACCTTGTCTACACTACCACTTACTTTGTTATAACCTACTTCGCTCAGGGGTGTGGCTTATTCACACCTCTGAGCAATGTAAATTATACCAACCTAAGTGCCGCTGTGGATAGTGCTATGTCGGTGGGAGGTGGGGTAATTAAGTTGACAGCAGAGCTCTCTCCTGTTGGCTTAGAGCACCTTCACCAGAAGCACTATAGTGGTCTAGCTGCATTGATGCAGCTGTGCCGCTGCAGCGCTTCTTGTGTAGACGTAGCCTAAGAGGGACAAATTCCAGCCTACGTGCACAAGGTATGGAAAAAAGTCATATCCCAAGAGATTATGCATGTCCAGCGATAGGTGTATGGTGTAATACATGCATGAAATACGGACATAGAATATCAGGGTTGGAAGGGACCTCAGGAGATCATCTAGTCCAACCCCCTGCTCAAAGCAGGACCAATCCCCAATTTTTGCCCCCGATCCCCAAATGGCCCCCTCAAGGATTGAACTCACAACCCTGGGTTTAGCAAGCCAATGCTCAAACCACTGAGCTATCCCTCCCCCCAATTTTTTCAGCTGTTTGTGGCACCAAAACAGTCAGGGAGTTGACTCATATTACAGACAACCAAGAGCCATTGTTTCGTGATGACATAGAGCTGGTCTGGAGAATGAAATTGAATATTCCTGCCAAGACTATTGATTTTAAAATTGATTTAAAAGGAGCTGCTGTCTCAGTCATCTCAGAAGGGACTTACAATCACCTCCAGCCCCTCCCAGAGCTGAAGTCACCTAACACAGTTCTGAGTAGCCCTGGAGGTATTTTTGAACTGCTTGGATCAGTTCACAACAGAAACAATTTATAAAGACAAAAGCTATGTATTCAGAGTGCATGTGATCAAAGACCACAGCTGCAGCGTGGCAGCCAGGCCTAGTGAGTAATGTGGAAGAACATGATGGAGGATTTGATGATACTGGACTTTTGAAAGGCGATTCAGTACAAATAAATTTAAGAGACAATGCTGAACCATACAGCGTATTAACATCTCTTCCAGAAACACCTTGGAAAAGACTAACTGTGGAATTATGCAAATTCAGAGGACATCATTAGTTGGTTATCACAGGCTATTTTTACAAGTATATAGAAATAATGTACCTGTAAGACATAACATGTCACAGTGTTACTGAGAAACTGAAGTGTGCTGTTGCATACTTTGGTATTCCAGAACAACTAGTGACTGATAACAGACTCAATGCTCAAATAAATGTGTTAGTCTCTAAGGTGCCACAAATACTCCTTTTCTTTTTGCGAATACAGACTAACATGGCTGCTACTCTGAAAGATAACAGACTACAATTCACTGCAGCAGAATTTAAGTCATTCCAAATGAAATATGATTTTGATTGTATTACTAGCAGCCAACATTACCTACAAGTGAATGGAGAGGCTAAGAGAGCTACACAAACAGCCAAGAAGATCCTACAGCAGGAAGATGCATTCCTTGCTCTTCTGAGTTACAGATCAACACCAATAGCAGCTACTGGATACAATACAGAACAACTCATGATGGGAAGACAACTCAGAACCAACTTTGGAAAAGTATCTACCTCCAAAATGGCCAGACATGAAAGAGTAGTCAAATCAGATAAAAACATTAAAAGAGCTTATGAACTTTTACAAGAGATATCAGTCAATTAGAGAACTGCCAGGTCTAGAACCAGGTGTCTGTTCATGTCAAATTGGATGGAGAAAAGGGATGGACAATCCAGCTATCATAAAGAAAAATAATTCAGCACCCAGATCATATGTGATTGAGACTGGCAGTGGAGAGTTCAACAGAAACTGTCAACATCTACAGTCTGTTCCTCGGAAAGAACAATCAACACAGCAAACTCTACAGACGTCAGATGCAAGGCAAGAAGAAGACAACTTAGTGACCACAGCCAGTCATTGCAACTAATTGACAGCCAGATGACCAAGTTGTTACATGTTCAGGTCATGTAATTAGAAAACCTGTATGATTCAGAGACACTTAGACTGATATATACTGAACTTCAAAGACAGTATGATAGTGTAAATATTTTAAATGGTAGGAATGTAGAACTTAAAGGGGGAGGATATAACGGGAGGCTACACTGTATTATACTGTTCCGCCACTAGGTGGCACTGTTCATAAAATACCTTATTTAAATGATCTTCAGCCATATCTTGAAGAGCATTAAAAGATCTTAAGAAGAACACATCTGGTATGTATAAGTAAGCTCTGTAGCCGGTGCGCAACTGGTACAGAAGAACATGACAGGTAGCAGCGAATTTCAGGAGGAGCAAAAGGAATAAAGCTGCCATAGTGGCAACAGTGCAGAGCTGCAGCTGAGTTTTGGGACTGTGTGGCAGTGGCGAACAATGGCTTTTTCTGGGCTCCTGCTGGCTATTTAAAATGAAACCTCTCCACATTCCCAGGCTGCACCAGGACTGGAACCACACCAGACTTCCAGCCAGTCAGAGAAACTAGTTCACTGGGCTAGTGCCTAGTTGCACGATGGCCAATACAGGCCTGGGGAGAATGAGAGGGTTGTCAAAGGAGTGAAGGAACACTGCAGCATTTGGCCACTTTTGCATCCAAAACCTGTAATATTATACCAGAAGAAGAGAAAAGGTTGTCAGCTCAGGGCTGGATTAAAGCATAGAGACTTTAGGCCCATGCTTAGGGCTGTGGCTGCTAAACTAATGCGATTATATCAGAATTTCAGTTTTCACTTAAAAAATAAGTTTCTAGCCCTTGTGGTTGTGAAGAAAAACTTGAAAACATGACCCAAGTGTAACTGTCACAGAAACATCTACTTGAGTGTGCAGGCAGCCTGAACTAATACATCAGAGGAGTGAGCTGCCTATCTGAGGGTGTGTGTGTGTGTGTGTGTGTGTGTGTGTGTGTGTGTGTGTGTGTGAGAGAGAGAGAGAGAGAGAGAGAGTGTGTGTGTGTGTGTGTGTGTGTGTGTGTGTGAGAGAGAGAGAGAGAGAGAGAGAGAGAGAGAAGAGTACAGTGGGCCTGGCTCCTGTATCCAAGCACCTACATCCTGGCTACTGAAGTAAATACTGAGGGCCCTTCTGCTGTCACTGCTGACTGAGAGAAGGAAGCCCCATGCTGCTACTCCTACCATATGGGGTGGGAAGTGAGGGGTAGAAAACAACTGCTACTGTTCCTGTTTCTCTAGAAAGTAGGCTTCTGCTGTCACTCTTGGAGGAGAGAAAGGGACCCACTGCTGCCCTGGGGTGGGAAGCAGGGCCCTAACTGGAGAAGAGGGGCCCAGTGCTGCCTTAATCCAACCCTCCCATAAACCTGTTATATTATGGGTGTAGGATTAAAAGAATAACAAAGAGAATTGCTAACAGTTTCCTTACTATTCTCCCTTAGCCTTTTACTGAAATCTGTTTTTTCATATGCGAAGGATTCCTCTTCCCCAATTACATTTAAAATTCCGACAAATACCAAAAAGAATAAGTCACTCAAGGGACTGCATTAGTTGGCTATTTAATGCATTTTCTGATGATGGATGACACTCTGCTCACAACTGACCACCCAGGATGTGCACCTATTAATGGATGTCTTGTGACTTACTGCTAAATTACTTGTCTAAAATAGGAGATGTCTGATAATCTAACCTAGGGAGTTAAAATATGAAAAGCCCTGTAATATTAAACCAAATAAATGACATGACTAAACTGAAATAAATTTTGAGGACAAAAATCTTAATAGGGTGACTGTGGGGGTAAACTATTATGTTACTAGGTGAAAGTCTATGAACTGCACCCATACAACAGCATGAAGTGTAAAGCAAAAATGGCTGAGAACTTGAAAACCGGACAGTAACAGACTGTAAATCCCAGTGATGACTGAACGTGATGATATGATAAACAAAAAGAGCATTCAACCATACTTGTAGATGTTTCCATCTCGTCACACTGTTTCAACAGACATGTAGGCTTCAGAGTGACACACAGACAATCTTGGAACTACATAGATTATTTGTATTATAGTAACACCAGTGGCCCAATGGGATAAAGGCTCCATTGTGCTAATAAGACTATATAATTATGTACCAATCCACCTCACTGATTAATATTAAAGAAAAATAGGCTTACTATCAGATGGACACTTAACGCGATAGCCATGGATAGGACCTTTTGATGTGTTTTGGGGTGCTTTCCAGCTAAATGATATATTCGTGGAAGTACTGTTTTTCAGTTCAGGTGTCTCAGGTTTCTCTGGTTCTGTTTAGAGAATTGGGAAAGAGAGAGAGAGAGAACAACACTATTTTAATGAAGAAAACATTATTTTTCAAATGATAACTAGCTCATTAATTAAGGGAAAAAATTGCAATAAAAAGCCTAGTATACTCTTGCTTTTCCAAAAGTATCTGATGGAATTAAGGTTTCATTGGACAATAACATAAGAGTCTGTTGGGAGCTACTTGAGAATACTACTAAATACTGTCAATTAAACTCTAACTCACTTTACACAAATACTAATATAGTGCAACCAAAAAGTGTAGAAATTAAATAGTTTAACACACAACCATTGAGGGATAATCGTAGTGGGGGACTGTGTATTCTGAGGGTGCCTGACACTTCTCATTATAAGACCCATTATACAACTTTGTCAAACTTTGACCCTTTGGGGTGAAATTTTCTATGATGGGTTTCTGCCTCGTGTTGATTTTTTTTTCTTATTTTGGTCAAAACAGTTCAGCTATTTCTAAGAATGAGGCTACAGAAAAACATGTTACTTTGTCCATGGTAAAAAATTCTGGTGACCTTTTCTTTGACCAACTTTACTGCCCCTTGCTTTGGAGAAAAGACTTGCTGGATAATCCTACAGTACATACCCCAGAGGAAATCAGTGGTGGCACGGGGATAATTTTGCCATATCGTACCAGCAAGAAACAAGGAGTGGGATTGCTGCCACCAAGCAACCTGCCTGGATGAGGCAACTTGTCTTGCAAGCAGAGTTGGACTGTGAGGTTTCTGCTAGACTTCTAAGGGACAGAAGAGGATCCCAGGGACACTAAACAGAAAAGAACCCTCTAGGCTGCAAAGTTCAGTTGCAGTGCCCAAGAAAGCTGGAGGTAGAAGAACTGAATCCAGGGTTTGGTCTGGTGCTAAAGAGGAGAGGCCTGGAGTGAAGGGTTTCCTAACTCTAGGGAAGGAGGGCCCAGCTATGAGAACTGTTGATCCTTTTGTATTTTTCTCCTGTAGACTGGAAGTCCATGTGTACCATTTTTGCCTCACCATGGTACAGTAAAGGCTGTGTTATCCAGCACTTTATCAACCGGAAAGCTCTGTTAACTGGCATTTCTGATATCTTCCAATACAAATCTTCAGTCTAGTCACCAGGACTAGTATACTGCCCAGGAGGTTATGCAATTGCACATTCTGCACTCTACTTTTATGCAAAAGAGGCAGAAGACAAGTAAGCAAGCTGATATCAGGGATTTATTCAAAAAAGCAGCTTCCAGAGTGTGTCATAGGGTCATTACAGAATCTGCCCAATCTCCTACACCTTGAACATCTACAATGATAATTGATGTTGATAATGATGACCCTGAGGCACTGTAAGATCCTTAAATGCCTTCTGAATCATCAAAGATTAAATTATGTTTAGTATAGTTTTAGTGTTGTGTATCTTTAGTGATCTGGGTGTACACCATGCGCTGTCCATAGTGATATACAGTGTCATAAGATAACCTACTGTATAGAAAACTTTACTTGTATACACCTAAGTGCTTCAAGAAACCAACCATTCTGCAGTGCAGTACTACTACTGGATTGGTGCATCCCTGTATTCTATTTTATACTTGATTCATTTTATTGTATTCTAATTCTTTGAAAATTGGTATTCCAGTGGTAAGTATAACTGGAATTTTTGATTAACTGGCACCCCCCAATCCCCCAATGGGTAACACAGCGTTTATTGTATATGATTATGCCTGAACCTGTAGCTCAGAGGCCAAGAAATGCCCATGAGTCCAGAAGGTTATATGATGACACAGTGAATGGAGCAGAGTTCCTAGGTCTGATGCACTTGGCTCTAGCCAGATGTTTGTGTAGAAACAGCAGATGCATCCTGAGACTTGGAGGGTGGGGAAGTGTCTGCACATAGGGTGTATCCATGGGGACATCCAGCTCTATCCCACATCAGAATTAGGTTATCTATAGGAGACCAGGACACAGCTATTACTAGACATTTATTCTGGCGGTGCTGGGCTTAGACGGGGGCCCCATAGCCACTCTTTGGTGTAGGCAGTTTGGATAGGCTCAGAGCCAACTGCCAATATCTGTGCTAATATTCTGGGGAGTAATAACAAGAGTATATCATGTAAGACACAGGAGGTAATTGTCCCGCTTTTCTTGGCCACTGGTGAGGCCTCAGCTGGAATAACATGACCAGTTTTGGATGCCACACTTTAATAAAAGGAGTACTTGTGGCACTTTAGAGACTAACAAATTTATTAGAGCATAAGCTTTCATGGGCTACAGCCCACTTCATCGGATGCATAGAATGGAACATATAGTAAGATAGATAGATATACATACAGATAAGTTGGAAGTTACCATACAAACTGTGAGAGGATAATTAGTTAAGATGAGCTATTATCAGCAGGAGAAAAAAAAATCTTTTGTAGTGATAATCAAGATGGCCCATTTAGACAGTTGACAAGAAGGTGTGAGGATACTTAACTGAAGGAAATAGATTCAACATGTGTAATGACCCAGCCACTCCCAGTCTCTATTCAATCCCAAGTTAATGGTATCTAGTTTGCATATTAATTCAAGCTCAGCAGTTTCTCCTTGGAGTCTGTTTTTGAAGCTTTTCTGTTGCAAAATTGCCACCCTTCAATCTTTTACTGAGTGGCCAGAAAGGTTGAAGTGTTTTCCTACTGGTTTTTGAATGTTACGATTCCTGATGTCAGATTTGTGTCCATTTATTCTTTTGCGTAGAGCTGTCCGGTTTGGCCAGTGTACATGGCAGAGGGGCATTGCTGGCACATGATGGCATATATCACATTGGTAGATGTGCAGGTGAATGCGCCCCTGATGGCGTGGCTAATGTGTTTAGGTCCTATGATGGTGTCACTTGAATAAATATATGGACAGAGTTGGTATCGGGCTTTGTTGCAAGGATAGGTTCCTGGGTTAGTGGTTCTGGTGTGTGGTGTGTGGTTGCTGGTGAGTATTTGCTTCAGGTTGGGGTGCTGTCTGTAAGCAAGGACTGGTCTGTGAGAGTGAGGGATCATTTTTCAGGATAGGTTGTAAATCTTTGATGATGCACTGGAGAAGTTTTAGCTGGGGGCCGAAGGTGATGGCTATTGTTCTGTTATTTTCTTTGTTGGGCCTGTCCTGTAGTAGGTGACTTCTGGGTACTCTTCTGGCTCTGTCAATCTGTTTTTTCACTTCAGCAGGTGGGTATTGTAGTTTTATGAATGCTTGATAGAGATCTTGTAGGTGTTTGTCTCTGTCTGAGGGATTGGAGCAAATGCGGTTGTATCTTAGAGCTTGGCTGTAGGCAATGGATCGTGTGGTGTATCCTGAATGGAAGCTGGAGGCATGTAGGTAAGTATAGCAGTCAGTAGGTTTTTGGTATAGGGTGGTGTTTATGTGACCATCACTATCAGCTCTCTAACTACACATTCTACAGGCCATTATCCTCGATTCCCACTGAGGATTACCAAAAGAAACTATACCATCTGCTCAAGAAACTCCCTGAAAAAGCACAGGAACAGATCTGTGCAGACACATGCCTAGAACCCCGACCAGGAGTATTCTATCTGCTTCCCAAGATCCATAAACCTTGGAATCCTGGACGCCCCATCATCTCAGGCATTGGCACCCTGAAAGCAGGATTGTCTGGCTATGTCGACTCCCTCCTCAGGCCCTACGCTACCAGAGCTCCCAGCTATCTTAGAGACACCACTGACTTCCTGAGGAAACTACAATCCATCGGTGATCTTCCAGAAAACACCCTCCTGGACACTATGAATGTAGAAGCCCTCTAAGCAACATTCCAGACAAAGATGGACTACAAGCCATCAGGAACAGTATCCCCGATAATGTCACGGCAACCTGGTGGCTGACCTTTGTGACTTTATCCTCACCCACAACTATTTCACATTTGGGGACAATATATACCTTAAAGTCAGCAGCACTGCTATAGGTACCCGCATGGCCCCACAGTATGCTAACACTTTCATGACTCACTTAGAACACTTCCTCAACTCTCGTCCCCTAATGCCCCTACTCTACTTGCGCTACATTGATGACATCTTCATCATCTGGACCCATGGAAAAGAAGCCCTTGAGGAATTCCACCATGATTTCAACAATTTCCATCCTACCATCAATCTCAGCCCAGACCAATCCACACAAGCGGTCCATTTCCTGGACACTACTGTGCTAATAAGCAATGGTCACGTAAACACCACCTATACCGGAAACCTACTTACCACTATACTTACCTACATGCCTCCAGCTTCCATCCAGGACACACCACACGATTCATTGTCTACAGTCAAGCTCTACGATACAACTGCATTTGCTCCAATCCCTCAGACAGAGACAAACACCTACAAGATCTCTATCATGCATTCTTAAAACTACAATACCCACCTGCTGAAGTGGAAAAACAGATTGACAGAGCCAGAAGAGTACTCAGAAGTCACCTACTACAGGACAAGCCCAACAAAGAAAATAACAGAACGCCACTAGCAATCACCTTCAGCCCCCAGCTAAAACCTCTCCAGTGCATCATCGAAGATTTACAACCTATCCTGAAAAATGATCTCTCACTCTCCCAGATCTTGGGAGACAGACCAATCCTCGCTTAGACAGCTTCCCAAACTGAAGCAAATACTCACCAGCAACCACACAGCACACAACAAACACACTAACCCAGGAACCTATCCTTGCAACAAAGCCCAATGCCAACTCTGTCCACATATTTATTCAAGTGACACCATCATAGGACCTAAACACATTAGCCACGCCATCAGGGGCTTGTTCATCTGCACATCTACCAATGTGATATATGCCATCATGTGCCAGCAATGCCCCTCTGCCATGTACATTGGCAAACTGGACAGTCTCTACGCAAAAGAATAAATGAACACAAATCTGACATCAGGAATCATAACATTCAAAAACCAGTCGGAGAACACTTCAACTTCCCTGTCCACTCAGTAAAAGATTGAAGGGTGGCAATTTTGCAACAGAAAAGCTTCAAAAACAGACTCCAAGGAGAAACTGCTAAGCTTGAATTAATATGCAAACTAGATACCATTAACTTGGGATTGAATAGAGACTGGGAGTGACTGGGTCATTACACATATTACAAAAAGAAAAGGAGTACTTGTGGCACCTTAGAGACTAACAAATTTATTTGAGCATAAGCTTTCGTGAGCTACAGCTCACTTCATCGGATGTGAGCTGTAGCTCACGAAAGCTTATGCTCAAATAAATTTGTTAGTCTCTAAGGTGCCACAAGTACTCCTTTTCTTTTTGCGAATACAGACTAACAGGGCTGCTACTCTGAAACCTGTCATTACACATATTGAATCTATTTCCTTCAGTTAAGTATCCTCACACCTTCTTGTTAACTATCTAAATGGGCCATCTTGATTATCACTACAAAAGTTTTTTTTCTCCTGCTGATAATAGCTCATCTTAACTAATTATCCTCTCACAGTTTGTATGGTAACTTCCAACTTATCTGTATGTATATCTATCTATCTTACTATATGTTCCATTCTATGCATCCGATGAAGTGGGCTGTAGCCCTCGAAAGCTTATGCTCTAATAAATTTGTTAGTCTCTAAGGTGCCAAGTACTCCTTTTCTTTTTACGGATACAGACTAACATGGCTGCTACTCTGAAACACTTTAATAAAGATGTGGACAAACTGGGTAGAGTCCAGAGGAAAGCTACAAAAATGATAAAAGGTTTAGAAAACATGATTTATGAGGAAATGTTAAAAAAAACTTAGTGTGTTTAGTGATTAGAAAAGAAAACTGAGAGGGAACCTGATAAGTCTTCAAATATAGTAGGGCTGTTACAAGATGATGGTGGTCAATTGTATTTCATGCCTATCAAGAGTAGGGCAACAAGTAATTGGCTTATCTGTAGCAAAGGAAATTTAGGTTAGATATTCGGAAAAGCTTTCTAGCTGTAAGGATAGATAAGTATTGGAATAGGTTATTAAGGGAAGATTTTTAAGAACAGGTTGGAAAAACATCTGTCAGCTCCTTGATCCTGCCTTATTGCAGAGTAATGGACTAAATGACCTCTCAAGGACTCTTTCAGCCCTATATTTCTATGATTCTAGAAATTAAACACTCATGGACTTTAAGGTCAGAAGGGACCATCGTGATCATCTAGTTTGACCTCTTGCACATTGCAGGCCACAGAACCTCAACCACTCCTGAAATAGACACCTAACCTCCGGCAAAGTTACTGAAATCTTCACATCATGGTTTAAAGACTTCAAGTTACAGTGAATCCACCATTTACATTAGTTTAAACCTGCAAATCACCCATTCTTCATGCTACGGAGGAAAGCAACCTCTCCCACCCAGGGTCTCTGCCAATCTGACCTGGGGGAAAATTCCTTCCTGACCCTAAATATGGCAGTCAATAAGACCCTGAGTATGTGGGCAAGACCCACTAGGCAGATACCTGGGAAATAATTATCTATAGTAACTCAGAGCCCTTCCCATCTAGTGTCCCATCTCCAGCATGTGGGGGGGTTCGTTACTGGCAGTCACCGATGGCCACATGCCATCTTGTAGGCAGTCCCATCAAACCATCCCCTTCATAAACTTATCAAGCTCAATCTTTAAGCCAGTTAGGTTTTTTGCCCCCATTGCTCCCCCTGGAAGGCAGTTCTATAACTTCATTCCTCTGATGGTTAGAAACCTTCGCCTAATTTTGAACCTCAACTTGTTGATGGCCAGTTTATATCCATTTGTTCTTGTGTCCACATTGGTGTTTAACTTATATAACTCTTCCCCCTCTGTGGTATGTATCCCTCTGATGTATTTATAGAGAGCAGTCACATCTCCCCTCAGCCTTCTTTTGGCTAGGCTAAACAAGCCAAGCTCTTTGTGTCTCCTTTTATAAATTTATTCGTCTCTAAGGTGCCACAAGTACTCCTTTTCTTTTTGCAAATACAGACTAACACGGCTGCTACTCTGAAACCTGTCTTATAAGGTAGGTTTTCCTTTCTTCAGATCATCCTTGTAGCCCTTTTCTCCACCTGTTCCAGTTTGAATTCATCTTTCTTAAACACTGGAGACCAAAACTGCGCACACTATTCCAGATGAGGTCTCACCAGTGCCTTGGATAACAGTATTAACACTTCCTTGCCTCATGCATCCTAGGACTGCAATAGCCTTTTTCATGGCCATGTCACATTGATAGTTCATAGTCATCTTTTGAGCAACCAATGTGCCCAGGTCTTTCTCCTTCTTTGTCTTTCTCTTTCAACTGATAAATCTCCAGCTTATATAAAAAAATTCTTGTCGTTTGTCCCAAATTGCATGACCTTGCAGTTTGCACTATTAAATTTCATCCCATTTCTATTACTCCAGTTTACAAGGTCATCCAGATCTTCTTGTATGATATCCCAGTCCTCCTTTGTATTGGCAATACATCCCAACTTTGTGTCATCTGCACATTTTATTAGAGCACACTCACTTTTTGTTCCAACGTCAGTAATAAAAATGTTAAATAAGATTGGTCCCAATGTTTCCTGATAAACTCCACTAACAACCTCCCTCCACCCTGACAGTTCACCTTTCAATCTGACCTGTTGTAATCTCCCCTTTAACAGTTCTTTATCTACCTTTCAAATCTCATATTAATCCCCATTTTCTCCAATTTAATAATTTCCCATGTGGAATTGTAACAAATACCTTACTGAAATCCAGGTAGATTAGATCTACTGCATGTCCTTTGTCTAAAAAATCAGTTATCTTCTCAAAGAAGGAGATCAGGTTGGTCTGGCACAATCTACCTTTCATAAAATCATGTTGTATTTATCCCAATTACGATTCACCTATATGTCCTTAACTACTCCCTCTTTCAAAATTTGTTCCAAGACCTTGCATACTATAGAGGTCAAACTAACTGTCCTGTAGTTTCCTGGATCACTTTTTTCATCTATCTTAAAAATAGGTCTAATCACAAAGTCCCTTGGTTCCTCTCCTACTCTTTAATACCTGATTTGATCATATTGAGGTGGACCTGGTAGGACACCTACAGCCCTATGCTAGCAGCTGCCACTATATTTTAGTAATCATTGATTATGCCACTCAGTACCCTGAAGGTGTGGGCTTATGGTCTGTGTTGGCACATGCAATAGCCAACAAATTGCTCCTCCAAGTTTGATGCCTGTTTCAGGCCCAAGGTGGTTGAAATGTTGGACAAACTAGAGAAGGGCAAATTTATAACTACCCTCAACCTCAGCAAGGGATGCTGGCAAATACCATAGGCCCAGAGACTGAGGAGACAGTATGTGTCATGCCTTTCAGACTGTACCAAATGCAGGCCCATCCATTTGGGCTCCAGCTACATTTCAGCATTTAACAGAGAAGATGCTCCATGTTCATCAGCCTTAAACTGCAGCCTACTTGGACAATGTGCTCCCCTTGGTCAGAACATCACAAGAGAGGTGCTGCAATCTCTTGGGATCAAGGGGAGGACTAACAGCTAACTCAGCTGTATTAGCTGCATGGAGACTAAATATGAGGATTAAACCAGAAGAATTGGACAAGTCAAAACCAGTAGGTAGTAAACTGAAGGCCCTACTAGACTCTCCATTTCCTTCCACAAAATGGCAGATAAGGGGGTTGGCTGGATACTAACAACACTTTGTGCCCCAGTTTTCCACAACAATAGCTCCCCAAGACAATGTTTTGCTTGGCCCCAGAAAGTCCACTCGTTTCCCAGCTTGTGAGGATGCTTTTGTGGAAATCACATGTATCTGCTGCAGTGAACCTGTGCTATATGGTCAGGATTTCACAAAAAGAGTTAATCTTCCCAAAGGATACCTCTGAACTGGGGCTTGAGACTGTTCTCTCCCAGGAGCTGGAAGAGGGAGGGCACTTCATTGAAATGGCTGCAGACAATGAAGAAGACCAGACCTTGGCTGACATGATAGTCATCTGACTGTACAGCCCTATGCCTTCACAATGCTCCATAAGACCAGACATAATCCTTGAAAACATGGCACTCTTTTTTCTGGGAGTTAGGGAGAAACTTGCTGATCAAAGAGTGTGCTCTGGGCCACTTTCTCAAAGGTAAAGGTGCTGCAGCCAGTAAAGGATTAACAGATCCTGGCTGGTCACATGGTTACTCAGGGCAGAGTATAAAAGGAACAGAGGCCGCTCTGCCACCCTAGGCAATAGTTCAGTGTGCCCTCCCCCCACCCTTTGCATTTTCAATATTCTCACCAGAACAATGCTTTCTGTTATCAGAGATTCCCAACTGGGGGGAGGGAAGGAAGGAGGAGATGGGCATGTGGAAAACACATTGGACTTTCGAGGGAGGTATGGCAAGCCTTCTGGTGGTTTGATGGTTGTGGTAGAAGTTGGGGGGATAAGCATCAGGTCGCAGCGCCACTCACTCAGATTTGGTCCAACCGTCCCTCCATCATGAAACGGGGACTGCAAGGCCAAATCTGAGTGAGTGGTGCTGCAACCCCATGCATTATCAGACAGACATTCTCCCAGATATTAGAGTGACCCCTGGAAAGAAAAGGGAAGTGGGGTCAAAGGGCAAGGGTATACTCTCCCTCCTCCTGGCTGGTTGAAATAGGGAAAGCCTCTGGGGATTCCTGCCCACTGTTTTCTCTTTGCTTGTTTTGTGAGCATTTTGTGGATAATAAACAAGATGAAGAAAGGATATAAAAATGCCCAGAGATCTATTTCTTACCTAGCACATCTTTAACATTAATTAAATATAAATAGAGCATTTTCCTACCCAGTTATCAATTACTTCTAAATATATAATTTTATGTTCAAATCTGTCCTCTTTAAGATCAGTATCTCTGTGTTCTCCAACCCATGCCTGTAAACATGCTATCCTCTTCCACTATCATTTGCTCCTTGTTCCAACCTCTTTGAACACCATGCTCTCTGCTCCCTCCTCGAATCTATGGGATTTATACTATGCCAATATCATAGAATCTGGGTACCAGACTTGTAATCTCCTTTATCCCTTCTCCTCACATCCTTTTCCTATAGCTGCTGTGAATAAAAAATGGATCTGTATCAGAAACATTAAAAAACAAACAAAAAATTATACTCACTTCCATAATCCGTTGATATATTAATTGTTTTCCGCACAACTGTGTTCTCAAAATAGTATATAGTCCCAGTGCATGTGTAATTCTTGTTGGGTGATAAATTTGTCAGTGTTTCCTGATATTCTGTAATGTTTTGGTTATCTTTCCCTATGTTAAAATGCAAAGTTTCATTAACACTTTTTCATAAACCCAAAAATTCTAGTTATCATGTTAGGTGGGATTTTCAAAAAAGCTCAACATTGGCCTAATTTGATATTGAAGGTTGACTTCAGCAGTGGCAGTGCTACATTAATGCTATGTGCTTTTGAAAATCTCACCTTTAAATATTTTAATGCTTTACATTCATAATCTATTCCTTTTACCTTGATAGATATTGGATCAAAAACCTGTTATCGGTTTTCAAAAAGGGAGCTAAATACATTACTTGCATCACCTATTGTACTGTACCTCCTTCATTTAAGATTAAAGGCTCTGTTTTGGCTGTGGTGAGTTACACACTTACCGTTCTCCCCCCCCCCCCTCCCGCCGATACATCTCCCCTGAGGTTAGAGGGGCATGTTCTATTCAATGTATCCTGCTCAAAGATTATCAAGATACACAACCATTTGTACACATCTTCCTTGGTGAAGACAGTCTAGACATTATGAATGTGAATCTGGATTTCAAGTACAACCAATTATTTTCAAATATGACTTCCAAGGTGGTTTCTTGTTTCTTTGATTCACTCAACACTATGAATTAATTGACTAAAGTGATAAAAATGTAATATAAATTGTACAGATAGCAAAATTTATGTTTTTGTCAAAGTTGTCCAAAAAATGTGGCTCAAGCCAAAACAACAAATATAATTAAAGAGTTAAATTCTGGCCTTATTGAAGACAATAGTAGTTTTGCCATTGAATTCAAATGGGACTAGGATTATACCCATAGTGTTCCATTAAAATCAAAGAAAACAATACAACAAAGATTTCCTTTAAACATGGTTTAAGTAATATCAACTGGCCCTGCCTGGTTTCCTGTCAGCCTAATTTCCTGGTGGGCTGCTGGGTTTCTAAGGCCTGCGGCTCTGGGGAAGCCCTTCTTTGTGGACGTTCCCAGAGCTGGGGACTCCAGGGCTGCCCATCACTGAATAGCAGTTGTGAAACTGTTGTTAACTTGACAAGAGTCTGGTCAGTTTCATGGCTTTCATTCAGTGGTGTGCAGCCACAAAACTGACAAGAATTATGTCAATTTAAAGCACCAGATACCAGGTTGTCAGGACCTCTCCACTGCTGCAGCCCACCTGGCAGGTAGCTAGGCATCCTGGGGAGCATATTTCATTTCAGAATTGGCACCATTTTCATTGTTTCCAAAGTGAAAAATTGTGGGATTTCAGTTCTACCAAAATTTTCAAGGTTCTAGTTTTTGTCCCAGCTGAGGGTGAATTTTGTTTCTGAAATTGAACTGAAATTTGGTTTCCGACTAGCTCTAGAAATTAATTACATCTGATGTGATAATTTAGAAGACAGGTTTTCTATGTGGCATTTTCTTTAAGTTCATAGTGCATAACAACCATATGGTCATTAGTTAACATTATCAGGTAAGGTCCAATAGTATATAGAATAGTATATATATTTTTAGTTCCCATACAGTATCTACTGTCCATCATCTGTCTCTCTTCTCATACTCTGTTTACAAGGGAATATTTTCACACCTCCGTATTTTTATAAATATGCAGTCTTGTCTAATATCTCAGTTTATGCTGACACTTAGGATAAAAATGATATTTCTTGTTTTAAATTTGTCCCTTCACCATCAAATACAAATAAAAATAATTTAAAATTGTAACTTTTAAAAAGGTACAAAAAGTTTCCTACCAGTTTCACAGGCAAAATTGTAGACCAAATTGCAATTAGATGTTTTATTCCATGTCAGTTTTACAGATGTATTGGTGTGTTCATTGTCGTGCAATTTGTAGCTAGCTCCATCTGTGAAGAAGGATTCATGTCTTATATTACTGTGACATTTTCTGCAATATTAATTCTTTTCATACCAATTAATTATTTTCTTGTTTGGTGACTCTACTGTTATATAAAATATATACAAACAAATGACACCAAGTAGTACATTAAGAAATTTAACTAAGAACTAAAGGATTAACCCAAAAAACCCAGGGATTAAAAAATAATTATATATGTAACTGATTGAGGTTAGTGTTGGCCTTTGAAATTCTAAACCAGTAGTCCTCATGGAACACAAGGGATGTGACAAATTCTAAGTTTCCAAATTCAAAGTTTCTGTTATACAATATTCAAAGATAGCATGGGTTAGATTTTTTTTTTTTACAATGGCAAAAATTTATTTTTTACATTCTATCTTAACTCAAAAATGCCTGAAAATATTTTGCAAAAATTTTAAAACATAAAATCTCTTCTAGAGAAAGACCAGATATGGAAAATTCCAGCCCAGTTTTTTACAAAATTATAGACAGGGACAGACAAGGAGGCCCAGGAAAGCTGAACAACTTTATAGTTGCTCACGCTCTGTTGAGTGCCAACTTTATGTGGGTGCAAAGATGGGGGAAGAAGTTGCAAGAAGTTTTTCCTGTCTCCTGTAAGGGCCAGACATGCTCTGCTTGAGGGGGGAAGCTCCACTTCGATACATGGGAGTGTGACTGGCACAAAAGGAACAATCAGCTGCACAGCTTGAAGGGTTTCAGAGTAGCAGCCGTGTTAGTCTGTATTCGCAAAAAAAAAGGAGTACTTGTGGCACCTTAGAGACTAACAAATTTATTTGAGCTTAAGCTTTTGTGAGCTACAGCTCACTTTATCGGATGCATTTGATGGAAAATACAAGGGGAGATTTATATACACACACAGAGAACATGAAACAATGGGTTTTATCATACACACTGTAAGGAGAAAAAAGAAAAGGAGTACTTGTGGCACCTTAGAGACTAACAAATTTATTAGAGCATAAGCTTTCGTGAGCTACAGCTCACTTCATCGGATGCATCTGTAAGGAGAGTGATCACTTAAGATGAGCCATCACAAGCAGCAGCGGGGGGGAAAGGAGGAAAACCTTTCATGATGACAAACAAGGTAGGCTATTTCCAGTAGTTAACAAGAACATCTGAGGAACAGTGGGGGGTGGGGTGGGGGGGAGAAATAACATGGGGAAATAGCTTGAAGGGTGTAACAGCAAGTGTACTCCCTTGAAGTACCAGGGAGTTGAGCACAAATTCTTCCTCTCCCTGCTTCAGGACAGAGCACCACCCATATTGCCCCTTGTTATGGACTGTGTTTAATGTGAAGAATTAGTCCTGAGTAAATTTGGAGGTGTGATAAATCCTTTGTAGAGAGTTCGTGTTTCAGGGATTTGTTTTTCCAACATGTGGAATTTTCTGCACTGTAATGCATTCCAAGGGCAGAAATAAATTATTAGCCAGAGATGAAAGGATGTACTCTATCATCGCAGGGATGATTCAGCACTATCAACAAACAGGCTGAATTTCACCAAAAACAAAAAAATCTTTCCATATTTCCTCCATTATTATTTAAAAAAAACCCATTTTAATTGTAACATTACTATTCACTTTTCTATTGAATAGCGTTTAGTACTATTGCTTATATCCATGATGGTTTAGTTCCTTCTTTATTTTTCCCTTTTGAAACATGAAACCTGCTCCCTTTCTGGCTAACAATTTAGCAGGATGATAAAGAAAACAAAGATAAAAATTTCAGAAGGATCGAAGGCCCAGATCCCAAATGATTTCAATGGAAGTTAGAAGCCTAAATACCTTTAAGGATCTGGCATAAGTGATTTAGGAGACTAAATCTCATTTTCAAAAGTGGCTTAGGCACTTAGAAACCTAAATCTCATTGAAAATCAATGAGACCTAGATTCCTAAATCACTTATATTCTTTAGAAAATTTTACCCCAGATTAAATCTCCTCATTCTGCATCAGTCCTGAGACCCATGCAGAGGACTGACCCACCAGGCCAATATCCTGGCTATACAATAACTATTCCCTACTAGTTATAAGCATGTGAAAAATAGAGTTGGCTATAAAGGAAACTGTTTTGGGAAACTGAACTGTAGTGGTCATTCTCTATCTCTGACTAATACAGAGATCTGAGGGAATCATAGAATCATAGAATATTAGGGTTGGAAGGGACCTCAGGAGGTCATCTCGTCCAAATCCCTGCTCAAAGCAGGACCACTTCCCAACTAAATCATCCCAGCCAGGGCTTTGTCAAGCCTGACCTTAAAAACTTCTAAGGAAGGAGATTCCACCACCTCCCTAGGTAACGCATTCCAGTGTTTCACCATCCTCCTAGTGAAAAAGTTTTTCCTAATATCCAACCTAAACCTCCCCCACTGCAACTTGAGACCATTACTCCTCGTTCTGTCATCTGCTACGACTGAGAACAGTCTAGATCCATCCTCTTTGGAACCCCCTTTCAGGTAGTTGAAAGCAGCTATCACATCCCCCCTCATTCGTCTCTTCCGCAGACTAAACAATCCCAGTTCCCTCAGCCTCTCCTCATAAGTCATGTGTTCCAGTCCCCTAATCATTTTTGTTGCCCTCCGCTGGACTCTTTCCAATTTTTCCACATCCTCCTTGTAGTGTGGGGCCCAAACTGGACACAGTACTGCAGATGAGACCTCACCAATGTCGAATAGAGGGGAACGATCACGTCCCTCGATCTGCTGGCAATGCCCCTACTTATACATCCCAAAATGCCATTGGCCTTCTTGGCAACAAGGGCACACTGTTGACTCATATCCAGCTTCTCGCCCACTTAACCCGTAGGTCCTTTTCTGCAGAACTGCTGCCGAGCCATTCGGTACCTAGTCTGTAGTGGTGCATGGGATTCTTCTGTCCTACGTGCAGGACTCTGCACTTGTCCTTGTTGAACCTCATCAGATTTCTTTTGGCCCAATCCTCTAATTTGTCTAGGACACTCTGTATCCTATCCCTACCCTCCAGCGTATCTACCTCTCCTCCCAGTTTAGTGTCATCTGCAAACTTGCTGAGGGTGCAATCCACACCATCCTCCAGATCATTAATGAAGATATTGAACAAAAGCGGCCCAAGGACCGACCCTTGGGGCACTCCACTTGATACCAGCTGCCAACTAGACATGGAGCCATTAATCACTACCCATTGAGCCCGACAATCTAGCCAACTTTCTATCCGCCTTATAGTTCATTCATCCAGCCCATACTTCTTTAACTTGCTGGCAAGAATACTGTGGGAGACTGTGTCAAAAGCTTTGCTAAAGTCAAGGAACAACACGTCCACTGCTTTCCCCTCATCCACAGAGCCAGTTATCTCATAGTAGAAGGCAATCAGGTTAGTCAGGCATGACTTGCCCTTGGTGAATCTATGCTGACTGTTCCTGATCACTTTCCTCTCCTCTAAAGAAGCGGGAGGATGTAAAATACGGTTAGAGGGGAAGAGAAGGCCATCAGCAGATGAGGAAAGCTTCCATTCCTTACTTCCACTGCAGATAACTCTGTACAATTGGACCTGATATAAAGGAGTCTTATAGCTTGAAGGTGCAAGTCTGGAGGCCATCTTTTCAAACTCATGCCTATTATGTTCTGTAAATCTGAAGAGTTTATCAAATAGAATTTCCCCCACCATATCATCTCACTAAAGAATTTTTTGGTCTTCCTGTACTATGAGTCTAGAGAAGAATGGGTATCATTTGGCAAGCTATATAATTGAACGTAGAACACTAAATAAAAAATATTATATGCTGCTCACACCACTCAATCTGCAAAACACCAGCCTGGACTACAGATAATATAATTAGGGTGGAAAGAATTAAATAAGAAAAAGCTCAATAAATGTTTGTCCCTGAAAACATAATTACAAAGTCCAGTTTCTTGATCAACTGTCTCTAAACCATATACCTTGTGCAAAGAAATATTTAAAAACATACTTGTGTGTGACCACCCAGAGCTTGAAAACACACAAGCCTAATCAAGAAACGTGCATTTCAAATTAAGATAATATTTAAGGTATTTGAGGGGGCAATTTTTCAGGACTCCATGTATAATACGCTATTTGTTCTTTGAGCATGTATACTGCATCACTATTATATCATTTTCATTGAATGGACATGGGGAGAGGTGTAAATTTGTGCTTTAATCAAAGATTAATAGTACCAAAACTCAGAATCTGAAGTCTAAGGGTATAAGAGAGAGGAATTTCCAGCCCCAAACAACACTTGGAGTCCACCCAGTCAAGCAGCAGATTTCTGAAATTCTGCACCAAGAACATAACACAGTGTTTGCTAAATAAAACCTCGTATTGAACAAAAAGCTATACTTACTAGGTGGGATATGAATTACATGTGATGATATATTGGGGCATTCCTTATATCCAATTATAATTTCATATGTCTCACATTCCGTAAGTCCTTCAATAGTTTGGTCTTCTTTCACTTTAGAAGTGGAGTTGTAGAAAATAGAGTAGTTGCTGTGTTTTTCAGAAATGTTCAACTTTGCAGTGACTTTGTCTCTGTAGTTATACGTCACATTAATATTAATTGTTTCTAAAAGAAGGGGAGAAAATGTGAAAAATGAATTTACAACAATTTTTCTTACTTTTTTTTATACTTCAGCTAGAGAGTTATTGGTCCAACACTGTATCCTGCTCTTCAGCACACTCTGTGCTTTAAAGACACCAAGAGAAAATATTAGAGCTGGTTGAATTTTTTTGACCAAAAAGTTTTCCTGTCAGAAAATGTAATTTTGTCAAAATAGAAAATTTCCATGGGAAAATGTCAATTTCAATTAATTTGTTTTCAATTTTCCAGTTGGAAGAATAAAAAAAATCATTTTGAATTGACATTTAGAAACTAAAGGAATTTTTTTATTTTGAAACATCAATTCAAAATGAATTTTTTTATTTTGACATGTTGACTAATTTTGTGTGAATCAAAACTATTGAAATTTTCATTTCACCATTTCTGATTCAAACCTTTTCATAGTTTTTCATTCTGAGAAAATTTTCAATATTTTGACATCATTCCTAATCTGAAGGGAATGTAGTTTTAAAATGTTGACATATCCTGCAAAAGGAAATTTTCATTTTTTGAATTACTCCTGAAAACATCTGTTTTGGTGTATGAAACTTGGAAGAGTATTTTTCTAATCCCCTGATATATGAAGAAACAAACAAACCTGTATTTTGAAAATATATTGTTGCAGTACCAATTAATAACTGCAAAAACATTATATATTCCAAACTGTCTACCAAATAATTAGATCTGGACTCTGCCTATGAATTTGGGAGACTTGTCTAGTTTGAATTAGTGATCAGCCACTAAAATGTGCATTCATTTCCTCTCTCACATGGTGTAAAATAAGATTATTGCAGAAAAAAAGTGTAGAGAGCCCCTTGGTGTTGAATAAAACCAGACCTTTTTCTCCTTTAGGCAGACTCTGCTTCAGCACTGATGTGTAATTAATATCAGCAGCCTAGTGCCAGGTAGGATGCCTCAGCAGGGTGGGAAATGGAGAGCAGAAAGTCAGAAACTTTGAGGAAGTTTAAAACAATTATTCTAAAATAGTAATAAAGTTTAAAAAACAACCTGAGATTGGAGCTGATTTGGTTTATTTGAGCATTTAGCTGATCTGAGTGAAGTGGAGAAAGTTTCTTTCTGGTTTGAAAAGTTTCATTTCACTTTTATTAAGCATAACTTACCACAAGGTATTTTAGTTGTCACTGTAGAAGTTTCTGGAAAAGAAAAGAGAAAAACAAATAAATATCACAAGGCAGCTTTCTACATTCAGTTGTAGAGGACAGTGACTGATAATGTGCAAAGTTCTTGTACATTCAATGCAGATATTTGTATTTAGATGCAATGGATAAGACAGAGTCCGTCTGGGCAAAAATTACATTGGGGAAGATAACTAGTAGAGCCTCCCCTGGGATAGTGCTTGGGGTGTGCTATAGACCGCCAGGATCTAATTTGGATATGGATAGAGCCCTTTTTAATGTTTTTAATAAAGTAAATACTAATGGAATCTGTGTGATCATGGGAGACTTTAACTTCCCAGATATAGACTGGAGGACCAGTGCTATTAATAATAATAGGGCTCAGATTTTCCTAGATGCTATAGCTGATGGATTCCTTCATCAAGTAGTTGCTGAACCAACTAGAGGGGATGCCATTTTAGATTTAATTTTGGTGAGTAGTGAGGACCTCATAGAAAAAATGGTTGTAGGGGATAATTTTGGTTCAAGTGATCATGAGCTCATTCAGTTCAAACTGAATGGAAGGATTAACAAAAATAAATCTGCAACTAGAGTTTTTGATGTCAAAAGGGCTGACTTTCAAAAATAAAGGAAATTAGTTAGGGAAGTGGATTGGACTGAAGAATTTATGGATCTAAAGGTAGAGGAGGCCTGGGATTACTTTAAATCAAAGCTGCAGAAGCTATCAGAAGTCTGTATCCCAAGAAAGGGGAAAAAATTCATAGGCAGGAGTTGTAGACCAAGCTGGATGAGCAAGCATCTCAGAGAGGTGATTAAGAAGAAGCAGAAAGCATACAGGGAGTGGAAGATGGGAGGGATCAGCAAGGAAAGCTACCTTACTGAGGTCAGAACATGTAGGGATAAAGTGAGACAGGCTAAAAGTCGAGTAGAATTGGATCTTGCAAAGGGAATTAAAACCAATAGTAAAAGGTTCTATTGCCGTATAAATAAGAAGAAAACTAAGAAAGAAGAAGTGGGACTGCTAAACACTGAGGATGGAGTGGAGGTTAAAGATAATCTAGGCATGGCCCAATATCTAAACAAATACTTTCCTCAGTCTTTAATAAGGCTAAAGAGGATCTTAGGGATAATGGTAGCATGATAAATGGGAATGAGGATATGGAGGTAGATATTACCATATCTGAGGTAGAAGCGAAACTCAAACAGCTTAATGGGACTAAATCGGGGGGCACAGAAAATCTTCATCCAAATATTAAAGGAATTGGCACTTGAAATTGCAAGCCCATTAGCAAGAATTTTTAATGAATCTGTAAACTCAGGAGTTGTACCGAATGATTGGAGAATTGCTAATATAGTTCCTATTTTTAAGAAAGGAAAAAAAAGTGATCCGGGTAACTACAGGCCAGTTAGTTTGACATCTGTAGTATGCAAGGTCCTGGAAAAAATTTTGAAGGAGAAATTAGTTAAGGACATTGAAGTCAATGGTAAATGGGACAAAATACAACATGGTTTTACAAAAGGTGGATCGTGCCAAACCAACCTGATCTCCTTCTTTGAGAAAGTAACAGATTTTTTTAGATAAAGGAAACGCAGTGGATCTAATTTACCTAGATTTCAGTAAGGCGTTTGATACCATGCCACATGGGGAATTATTAGTTAAATTGGAAAAGATGGGGATCAATATGAACATCAAAAGGTGAATAAGGAATTGGTTAAAGGGGAGACTACAACGGGTCCTACTGAAAGGCAAACTGTCAGGCTGGAGGGAGGTTACCAGTGGAGATCCTCAGGGATCGGTTTTGGGACCAATCTTATTTAATCTTTTTATTACTGACCTTGGCACAAAAAGTGGAAGTGTGCTAATAAAGTTTGCAGATGATACAAAGCTGGGAGGTATTGCCAATTCAGAGAAGGATCGGGATATTATACAGGAAGATCTGGATGACCTTGTAAACTGGAGTAATAGTAATAGGATGAAATTTAATAGTGAGAAGTGTAAGGTTATGCATTTAGGGATCAATAACAAGAATTTTAGTTATAAGCTGGGGACGCATCAATTAGAAGTAACAGAAGAGGAGAAGGACCTTGGAGTATTGGTTGATCATAGGATGACTATGAGCTGCCAATGTGATATGGCTGTGAAAAAAGCTAATGCAGTTTTGGGATGCATCAGGAGACGTATTTCCATTAGGGATAAGGAGGTTTTAGTCCCATTATACAAGGCACTGGTGAGACCTCACCTGGAATACTATGTGCAGTTCTGGTCTCCCATGTTTAAAAAGGATGAATTCAAACTGGAGCAGGTACAGAGAAGGGCTACTAGGATGATCCGAGGAATGGAAAACTTGTCTTATGAAAGGAGATATAAGGAGCTTGGCTTCTTTAGCCTAACTAAAAGAAGGTTGAGGGGAGATATGATTGCTCTCTATAAATATATCAGAGGGATAAATACAGGAGAGGGAGAGGAATTATTTAAGCTCAGCACCAATGTGGACACAAGAACAAATGGGTATAAACTGGCCACCAGGAAGTTTAGACTTGAAATTAGACAAAGGTTTCTAACCATCAGAGGAGTGAAGTTTTGGAATAGCCTTCCAAGGGAAGCAGTGGGGGCAAAAGATCTGTCTGACTTTAAGATTCTACTCGATAAGTTTATGGAGGAGATGGTATGATGGGATAATGTGATTTTGGTAATTACTTGATCTTTAAATATTCATGGTAAATAGGCCTAATGTCTTGTGATGGGATGTTAGATGAGGTGGGATCTGAGTTACCCAGGAAAGAATTTTGTGTAGTATCTGGCTGGTGAATCTTGCCCATATGCTCAGGGTTTAGCTGATTGCCATATTTGGGGTCGGGAAGGAATTTTCCTCCAGGGCAGATTGGAAGAGGCCCTGGAGGTTTTTCACCTTCCTCTGTAGCATGGGGCATGGGTCACTTGAGGGAGGATTCTCTGCTCCTTGAAGTTTTTAAACCACAATTTGAGGACTTCAATAGCTCAGACATAGGTGAGGTTTTTCGTAGGAGTGTGTGGGTGAGATTCTGTGGCCTGCGTTGTGCAGGAGGTCGGACTAGATGATCAGAATGGTCCTTTCTGACCTTAGTATCTATGAATCTTCAAAAATATTTGAAAAACAGGGAAAACAATTCAATGAAATTTTGCAATAATTCTCACCATTTTAACCAACTCTATTAAATACTATGCATTTCATTATTACCCAGTGATATTGTTAATTGCAGATCATACTTCTCATTATAAATGGTTCTTAACTTTATTTCAACAATAGGGATCTGTAGACCACTGGTTGAAAACCACTTCTCCATGGTAATGACAACCTTTCTTGGACCCCTTAGACCTAGTCTGAGGACACCCAGGGGTCTGCGGACCACAAGCTGAAAACCACTGAATAGACTATATCTTTTAGAAAAAGATCCCATTTTGATTTAAAAATAGATCTGTACAGAAAATAAAAATTCCATTTCACAAAATTTTTTTTAGAAGTTTCAAAATTTGTTTCCATTCTGATGCAAAACAAAATGAGAGCTTTTGAAATTTTTCACAAAAACACACAACAGCAACCTGCCCATCCCAGAATAGCTAGTGTTATAGAGTCAGTCTCAATCACTGATGTTGGAGCTGTTTCACTTTCTATATCATATAATCATAAGACTGGAAGGGACCTCAAGAGGCCATCTAGTCCAGTCACATGCACTCAAGGCGGGACTAAGTATTATATAATTAAATATTCAGTGAGGAAGAGATGTTGGATCATATTAAAGAAGTTCTGTATTAAAATCACAAATGAGTTTGTTTCCCCATAGTTTAAACTCCAGGGTATTACTAATTAAGAGGTCTCTTGGTTTTTGGTACTGTTTCTCTCCCTCTAATGTGTAAAACTTGCAAGCTGCTAATTGTGTTAGTACATTCTAAGACAGAGTCTGATCTCAAAGCAATCCTTTCTAACAACAACTACTCACACAGAGAGAGACTCAAAGCAATACTCTGTAACAACAGAAACAGCACCCAGAGACTCTCCGCCCTTTTGTTGTATTCATCTCGCTTTGTTAACAATTGTGATTAAAATAGAGATAGAGGATGTGTGTGGATAATAACTGAATGATCAGGGAGGTGCCAGCCTAAAAATCCAGTGTCCATCGGCTGAAGAAGGCGTCAAGTGGAAATAACTAGAGGACCCCCGGAGGGCAGACTGGAATCCACCCAACAGCCTCAAAAATGGGAGAACCAAAGAACAAGATAACATCTGGCAGCACGGAGCCATCAGGAATGTGCCATCTGCTAATTGATTCAGCAACAGCATGATGAAGCAATTCCCATAGACTGGCATAGGAAGAAATTACTATAAAAATGGACTCTAGAAAGTGAGAACTTCAGGGTCTAATTCTGCATACCAACTTCCAGGAATATCAGATGAGCATCTGACAAGGCCCTGCTCCCTCCTCATGTCCAGGCCACACGGCCAGTAGCTTGGCATGAGCAACTCTAAGGCTGGTAACTATGATAACAACCTTGCAGAACCTGTGTGTGTGTATGAATGAATGTGTGAATAAATATGAGATTGAATGGAATGTTATAGCTATAACTAACTGCTTACTAAGATTCTTTCTGTATTCACAATAAATGTGGCATTTTGCCTTTTCCCCTTTAATAAGATCCTGCTGGTTTTTATTTTATTGGTATAACAGAGATATATTGACTCTCTAGGCCACTGATTAGGATACTTGCCTATGATGTGGGAGAGCCAGGTTTGAAACTCTGCTCAGCATGATTTGGGGCAGAGACTTGAACCTGGCTTCCCCACAGCCCAGATGAGTGCCCTAACCACCAGGTTACTAGCTAGTCTGAGTGGGTCTCTGTCTTCCCCTCCTACCCCTCAAAATTTCATCCTGCACTTGAGATATTTTCCTGGCAATTTTTTAAACCAATACTTCCACAAAACGATTTTGACAAAACTGCATTTTTTAAGGAAAAAAGTTTAGTCAAAAATTATTTCAACCAACTCTATTTAAATACTCAAGAGTTGGAAGATTTACCACGTTTCCTGGTAATCTTTTCCTGTGTTTGATTATCTCACTGTTAAAAGTTTTGCCTTATTTCCAGTTTGAACATTGCTGACTTCAACTTCCAGCCACTGATTATTGTTATGCCTTTGTCTCCTATATTAAAGAGCACTCTAATATGAGACATCTCTTCTCTCTGTACGTGATTACGGACTGTGATCAGGTCACCTCTAAACCTTGTGTTTGATTAACTAAATAGGTTGAGATTCTTTAGTCTCTTGTTGTAAGACGTTCAACTCTTCACTGGTTTCAGAGTAGCAGCCGTGTTAGTCTGTATTCGCAAAAAGAAAAGGAGTACTTGTGGCACCTTAGAGACTAACAAATTTATTAGAGCATAAGCTTTCGTGAGCTACAGCTCACTTCATCGGATGCATTTGGTGGAAAAAGCAGAGGAGAGATTTATATACACACACACAGAGAACATGAAACAATGGGTTTATCATACACACTGTAAGGAGAGTGATCACTTAAGATGAGCCATCACCAGCAGCAGGGGGGGGAAGGAGGAAAACCTTTCATGGTGACAAGCAGGTAGGCTAATTCCAGCAGTTAACAAGAATATCAGAGGAACAGTGGGGGGTGGGGTGGGAGGGAGAAATACCATGGGGAAATAGTTTTACTTTGTGTAATGACTCATCCATTCCCAGTCTCTATTCAAGCCTAAGTTAATTGTATCCAGTTTGCAAATTAATTCCAATTCAGCAGTCTCTCGTTGGAGTCTGTTTTTGAAGCTTTTTTGTTGAAGTATAGCCACTCTTAGGTCTGTGATCGAGTGACCAGAGAGATTGAAGTGTTCTCCAACTGGTTTTTGAATGTTATAATTCTTGACGTCTGATTTGTGTCCATTCATTCTTTTACGTAGAGACTGTCCAGTTTGGCCAATGTACATGGCAGAGGGGCATTGCTGGCACATGATGGCATATATCACATTGGTAGATGCACAGGTGAACGAGCCTCTGATGGTGTGGCTGATGTGATTAGGCCCTATGATGGTATCCCCTGAATAGATATGTGGACAGAGTTGGCAACGGGCTTTGTTGCAAGGATAGGTTCCTGGGTTAGTGGTTCTGTTGTGTGGTGTGTGGTTGCTGGTGAGTATTTGCTTCAGATTGGGGGGCTGTCTGTAAGCAAGGACTGGTCTGTCTCCCAAGATCTGAGAGAGCGATGGCTCGTCCTTCAGGATAGGTTGTAGATCCTTGATGATGCGTTGGAGGGGTTTTAGTTGGGGGCTGAAGGTGATGGCTAGTGGCGTTCTGTTGTTTTCTTTGTTGGGCCTGTCCTGTAGTAGGTGACTTCTGGGTACTCTTCTGGCTCTGTCAATCTGTTTCTTCACTTCAGCAGGTGGGTACTGTAGTTGTAGGAATGCATGATAGAGATCTTGTAGGTGTTTGTCTCTGTCTGAGGGGTTGGAGCAAATGCGGTTATATCGTAGCGCTTGGCTGTAGACAATGGATCGAGTGGTATGATCTGGATGAAAGCTAGAGGCATGTAGGTAGGAATAGCGGTCAGTAGGTTTCCGATATAGGGTGGTGTTTATGTGACCATCGCTTATTAGCACCGTAGTGTCCAGGAAGTGGATCTCTTGTGTGGACTGGTCCAGGCTGAGGTTGATGGTGGGATGGAAATTGTTGAAATCATGGTGGAATTCCTCAAGAGCTTCTTTTCCATGGGTCCAGATGATGAAGATGTCATCAATGTAGCGCAAGTAGAGTAGGGGCATTAGGGAACGAGAGCTGAGGAAGCGTTGTTCTAAGTCAACCATAAAAATGTTGGCATACTGTGGGGCAATGCGGGTACCCATCGCAGTGCCGCTGATTTGAAGGTATACATTGTCACCAAATGTGAAATAGTTATGGGTCAGGACAAAGTCACAAAGTTCTGCCACCAGGTTAGCCGTGACAGTATCGGGGATACTGTTCCTGACGGCTTGTAGTCCATCTTTGTGTGGAATGTTGGTGTAGAGGGCTTCTACATCCATAGTGGCTAGGATGGTGTTTTTAGGAAGATCACCAATGGACTGTAGTTTCCTCAGGAAATCGGTGGTGTCTCGAAGATAGCTGGGAGTGCTGGTAACGAAGGGCCTGAGGAGGGAGTCTACATAGCCAGACAATCCTGCTGTCAGGGTGCCAATGCCTGAGATGATGGGGCGTCCAGGATTTCCAGGTTTATGGATCTTGGGTAGCAGATAGAATACCCCAGGTCCTGGCTCCAGGGGTGTGTCTGTGCGGATTTGTTCTTGTGCTTTTTCAGGGAGTTTCTTGAGCAAATGCTGTAGTTTCTTTTGGTAACTCTCAGTGGGATCAGAGGGTAATGGCTTGTAGAAAGTGGTGTTGGAGAGCTGCCTAGTAGCCTCTTGTTCATACTCTGACCTATTCATGATGACGACAGCACCTCCTTTGTCAGCCTTTTTGATTATGATGTCAGAGTTGTTTCTGAGGCTGTGGATGGCACTGTGTTCTGCATGGCTGAGGTTATGGGGTAAGCGATGCTGCTTTTCCACAATTTCAGCTCGTGCACGTCGGCGGAAGCAGTCTATGTAGAAATCCAGGCTGCTGTTTCGACCTTCAGGAGGAGTCCACCTAGAATCCTTCTTTTTGTAGTGTTGGCAGGAAGGTCTCTGTGGGTTAATATGTTGGTCAGAGGTGTGTTGGAAATATTCCTTGAGTCTGAGACGTCGAAAATAGGATTCTAGGTCACCACAGAACTGTATCATGTTCGTGGGGGTGGAGGGGCAAAAGGAGAGGCCCCGAGATAGGACAGATTCTTCCGCTGGGCTAAGAGTATAGTTGGATAGATTAACAATATTGCTGGGTGGGTTACGGGAACCATTGTTGTGGCCCCTTGTGGCATATAGTAGTTTAGATAGCTTAGTGTCCTTTTTCTTTTGTAGAGAATCAAAGTGTGTTTTGTAAATGGCTTGTCTAGTTTTTGTAAAGTCCAGCCACGAGGAAGTTTGTGTGGAAGGTTGGTTCTTTATGAGAGTATCCAGTTTTGAGAGCTCATTCTTAATCTTTCCCTGTTTGCTGTAGAGGATGTTGATCAGGTGGTTCCGCAGTTTCCTTGAGAGTGTGTGGCACAAGCTGTCAGCATAGTCTGTGTGGTATGTAGATTGTAATGGATTTTTTACCTTCAGTCCTTTCGGTATGATGTCCATCTGTTTGCATTTGGAGAGGAAGATGATGTCTGTCTGTATCTGTGCGAGTTTTTTCATGAAGTTGACAGATTTCCACTCTATACGGCTAAATTCAGTGCCTTGCATAATCACAGGTTTCAGAGTAGCAGCCGTGTTAGTCTGTATTCGCAAAAAGAAAAGGAGTACTTGTGGCACCTTAGAGACTAACAAATTTATTAGAGCATAAGCTTTCGTGAGCTACAGCTCACTTCATCGGATGCATTTGGTGGAAAAAGCAGAGGAGAGATTTATATACACACACACACAGAGAACATGAAACAATGGGTTTATCATACACACTGTAAGGAGAGTGATCACTTAAGATGAGCCATCACCAGCAGCAGGGGGGGGAAGGAGGAAAACCTTTCATGGTGACAAGCAGGTAGGCTAATTCCAGCAGTTAACAAGAATATCAGAGGAACAGTGGGGGGTGGGGTGGGAGGGAGAAATACCATGGGGAAATAGTTTTACTTTGTGTAATGACTCATCCATTCCCAGTCTCTATTCAAGCCTAAGTTAATTGTATCCAGTTTGCAAATTAATTCCAATTCAGCAGTCTCTCGTTGGAGTCTGTTTTTGAAGCTTTTTTGTTGAAGTATAGCCACTCTTAGGTCTGTGATCGAGTGACCAGAGAGATTGAAGTGTTCTCCAACTGGTTTTTGAATGTTATAATTCTTGACGTCTGATTTGTGTCCATTCATTCTTTTACGTAGAGACTGTCCAGTTTGGCCAATGTACATGGCAGAGGGGCATTGCTGGCACATGATGGCATATATCACATTGGTAGATGCACAGGTGAACGAGCCTCTGATGGTGTGGCTGATGTGATTAGGCCCTATGATGGTATCCCCTGAATAGATATGTGGACAGAGTTGGCAACGGGCTTTGTTGCAAGGATAGGTTCCTGGGTTAGTGGTTCTGTTGTGTGGTGTGTGGTTGCTGGTGAGTATTTGCTTCAGATTGGGGGGCTGTCTGTAAGCAAGGACTGGTCTGTCTCCCAAGATCTGAGAGAGCGATGGCTCGTCCTTCAGGATAGGTTGTAGATCCTTGATGATGCGTTGGAGGGGTTTTAGTTGGGGGCTGAAGGTGATGGCTAGTGGCGTTCTGTTGTTTTCTTTGTTGGGCCTGTCCTGTAGTAGGTGACTTCTGGGTACTCTTCTGGCTCTGTCAATCTGTTTCTTCACTTCAGCAGGTGGGTACTGTAGTTGTAGGAATGCTCATCTTAAGTGATCACTCTCCTTACAGTGTGTATGATAAACCCATTGTTTCATGTTCTCTGTGTGTGTGTATATAAATCTCTCCTCTGCTTTTTCCACCAAATGCATCCGATGAAGTGAGCTGTAGCTCACGAAAGCTTATGCTCTAATAAATTTGTTAGTCTCTAAGGTGCCACAAGTACTCCTTTTCTTTTTGCAACTCTTCACTGTATCTTATCCAATTTTTCAACATCTTTTTTAAATTTTAGACCCCAGAACTGGACACAGTATAGCAATCTCATTAGTGCCCTATACAAAAGCAAAAAGAAAAGGAGTACTTGTGACACCTTAGAGACTAACAAATTTATTAGAGCATAAGCTTTCGTGAGCTACAGCTCACTTCATCGGATGCCTTCATCGGATGCATTTCCACCAAATGCATCCGATGAAGTGAGCTGTAGCTCACGAAAGCTTATGCTCTAATAAATTTGTTAGTCTCTAAGGTGCCACAAGTACTCCTTTTCTTTTTGCGAATACAGACTAACACGGCTGCTACTCTGAAACCTGTCATTATACAAAAGCAGTATCACCTCTCTACTCCTACTTGATATTTTCTTGATACATCTAAATATTGTCTTAGTCCTTTTTTGCCATAATATTGTTCTGAAAGCTCATGTTAGAACATGAATATGGCCATACTGGGTCAAATCAATTGTCCATCTAGTCCAGTATCCTGTTTTCTGACAGTGGCCAGTGCCAGATGGTTCAGAGGGAATGAACCGAACAGGGCAATTTATTGAGTGATCCATCCCATATTGTCCAGTCCCAGTTTCTGGCACTCAGAGGTCTAGGGACACCCAGAGCTTGGGGTTGTGTCCCTGAGCATCTTGGCTAATTGCCATTGATGGACCTGTCCTCCATTCTTTTTGAACCCAGTTATACTGTTGGCATTCACAACATCCCCGGCAGTGAGTTCCACAGGTTAATCGTGTTGTGTGATAAAGTATTTCCTTATGTTTTTTTTAAACTTGCTGCCTATTAATTTCATGGGGTGGTCCCGTGGTTCTTGTGTTATGTGAAGGGCTAAATAACACTTCCTTATTCACTTTCTCCACACCATTCATGATTTTACATACCTCTGTAATATCCCCCCTCAGTCATCTCTTTTCTAAGCTGAACAGTCCCAGTCTTTTTAATCTCTCCTCGTACAGAAGCTGTACCATACCCCTAATCAACATGCTCAGTTGTTTATGATGACTCCTAAGTCTTTTTCTGAGTCACTGATTTCCAGGATACATTCCCCCATTCTTATAACTACAGCATATATTTTTTATTCCTAGATGTTTAGAACCTTGTATTTGGCTGCATTAGAATGTGTGTTAATTGATTGAGCTGAGTCTACCAAGCAATCTAAATTACTTACATTGGTGACCTGTCTTGTCCTTATTTACCACCCCACAAATCTTTGTGTTAACTTCAAACTTTATCAGCAATGATTGTATATTTTCTTCCAGATTATTGATAAAAATATTAAATGTCATTGGAGAGAGAACTGATCCTTGCAAAACCGAGTTACAAACACCTTCCCTAGTTGAAAATTCCCCATTAACAATTATATTTGCAGATCTATGAGTTAGCCATCTTTTAACCCATTTAACATGTGTTTTATTAATTTGATATGGTGATAAGTTTTTTTAATCAGAATGTTGTACAGTACTAAGTCAAACACTTTACAGAAATCCAAGTATATTTTATCAGCACAGTTATGTAATCAGTCTAACTTGCAGTCTTGACAAATAACAATATTAAGTTAACTTGACAGGACTTACTTTCCATGAAAATCATCTTGATTGGTATTAATTATATTTCTATACTTGAACTCTTTATTGATTGAGTTCCATATCAGCCATTCCATTAGATTGCCTGGGATTAACGTCAAATCAACTAGCCTACTTTAACCTGGGGTGATCCCATTTGCCTTTGGCACAATATTGGCTTTCTTCTAGTCTACTGGAACTTCCCCAGATTTCCAAGGCTCCTTAAAAATTAACATAGGTGGTGAGGAGAAGTCCTGAGCCAACTCTTTTAAAACTCTTGGGTGCAATTTATCCAAGTGCATGAATAATTTACATGATTAGTGTCATTGTCTGTAAAATTATGTGAATGAAGTTACTTACATGCATAAGTCCTAATTACATGCATAAGTCCCAGCAGACTAGTTATTTAGTGAAACAACCTGTAAGCCATCTAAAACCATGAAACAAATCCACAGATCTATGGGAACTGATTCTGCACTCCTTCTTTATTTGCGCAAAACTTCTATGGATATCCATGAGAGATTTGTCTGAATAAGGAGTTCAGGGCTTAGCCTTGATTTATATTACTCCTTGGAAAATAAGGTTAATTTTTAACTTGGCTGACAAGAAATAAATCTGGCCTCTTTTACATCAGTTAACTATTACATTAGGAGTAGTATGCATCCTAAGAGATTTTAGTTTAATGCAATTTTCTGCAGTTGCATCTGTAGAATAAATCACTTGTTAGGTTTTAAAAAAATACCCAAAGTCACTTCAGTGCCCTCATTCTAACACATTTCCCATGCATGCAGTGTTAGGATTGCCAGAACTGTGTGCAGGTTTGTCACCTGTTGTGAGAGTGGAAGTAGTCAAAGTGGTGTTTGAGAAAGGCTGAAAAATGTTTGCTTGAGTGCTGGTTGGAGTATGGTTCACGGATGGTGAGGTGGTATGCAAGTGTTGCGGATTGAAAGCATCTGCAAGGACAGAACAAATTAGTATTAAAAAGTGAATTCATTGTTTCATGTAATCATATCATAAACGTCTTGGACTATGTACTTTCTTCTTGTAATTATCTTATCAAAAGATTGAACAGAGCTGCAAGTAAGGTTTTGTTAGTATTTCCATTGAAGAACAAAACTAGTATCTTTAACTAGAATTCACAATATCAGGACTCTTTTTTTATGTCAATCAGTTCTCAAATATATGGGCCATAATGAAGTCAACAGAAGCTTTGCCTGAATAAGGGCTGCAGGTTTTATCCCATTGTGTGAAAGTAGCTTTGCCCATAGTTCTTATCATTAGGCATAATTCCACAAACACTGCTAAGCATAGTGCTTACACCCAAGATACTCCTCATGGTGTAAACACTACCCTCAGCGGTATGTGTTTGCCAGGTCAGGTATGCTACCTACAGTGCCTTGGTATTTATTTCATTGCTTAGAAACCACTCACTGTTTGTTTTATCAGTTCTGTATTGGGCCAAGATCCTGCAGCTCTTGCTTTGGCAATACTCTCATTGACTGCAGAAAGAATTTTGACTGAATAATGACTGTAAGTTCAGGTCATATTCTGGAAATAAAACACAGAAACACCTTGTGCTCTTGCATCAGTTGTGAAGCTTAGGAACATTTTCAGTTTGTTGAGCAGTAAGTGTGATAAACTGCCAAACTACACAATTTTCTCCATGTACAGCTCAAGCAATTGTCTTATTGCCAACCTGGGAAATCTAAAGGAATACAGCAAACCTGATGGTTTATTTGTGGTTGTAGCAGGAGTGAGTGAAGTAAGGGCAGCAGTGCTGCTGTGTGGCTGATTGCTGGATCCAAAGGAAGAGTTTGAGTCTGCATGAGTGCTGAGGTTTGTGCTGCCTGTAGTAAGGAAGTACAATAGTTCTGTTAGTGCTTCCTAATATACCATGCACAGACAATGACAACAAAATCACACGTAAACAAGCTATCTATTCCTGAATAGATAATGTTAAAAGAAGGAAAACTGAGACCATATATTTTAGGCAGTTAAGCAATTTCATTTTGTTTCTTATATATAAGGCCAAAAGCAAAAGTAGAAACATGCATTCTATAAGAAAAGAAACCAGAGTTGCAAAGCATCTATGAGTTGAGAACCTGAAGTGTTCAATGCCCTCAGTTCTCACTGGGCCTGACACTGCTGCAGCTGAAGTCAAAGGTGAGACTTTCATTGGCTTCATAGGATCAGGATCAAGCTAGTTGATTTTTGATGGTAGCTGAGGTTGCTCAGCCCCCTGTAGATTCAGGTGCTTTGTGTTTTATGAAATGGTCATTGTCATTCAAAAAGAGAGAGATTTACCCTTGTAATTTTAATAACTATTCCAAAACAATAATATAAGTGTCACTATTAGCCTCTAATATTCTCTTATGTATAAAACCAATGTAAAAACTAATCTACTGTCCCAATTCACTTGAATAACTCAGTAAGGATCAGATTCTGTTGGTAAATACTTATATAGACATCGTACAAGTGTGCACAAGGTCATACATCCCAGTCAGTGGCAAAGCCAAGGAACAGAAGTTGGGAATCCTTACTCTCAGTCTCCTGATCTAACCACCACACAGCACACTCAGAGATATATAATCTTCCCCGGGAGTCTCAGTTGATTCATATTCTTTAGACTGGTTTGAAAGAAGTTATGAATAAATGTATGTCCAAAAATGTCATGTAATCAGTATTCATTACTTTGATTCTTTGAATAGGGAAATGGAAGCTAAAATTCATCTCTTGAAATACCTGTATGTAATATATACCATATATACCTATAAATAACCTAAAGGACCACTGGATGTCATCATTGTTCACAAAAGGAAAAATAAATAAACCAGGTTTTATCTAACAATAAACCATAACTTCTAAGCTGACTGCTATTTTTTTTTTAATTTCAAGTGATTTGGCATCTTGGTTCTACTTTTGTCCTATTGTCTGTTTTTCATCTTCTACATCACAGTTGGCAATTTCCACATGGTAAATAAGCACCCTGACTTTCACAATAAGCCAAAAATCAAGCTAATCCCATTTTAAAACAAGGCCAAAACAATCCAATCCCTAAGAACTCAATACTCTCTGTGACTAGATCCCTGCGGCCTGCAGTCTGGGACTGTGGTGGGCCGGCTGTGCATCACTGACACACACATCCCCGCTTTGCCCACCTTGCCCCTGCTTGCTGGGAGCCGATCAAAAAAAAGAAGCAACAAACTACATGCCAAACAAGCTACAAGCCAAAAACTAGCCAACAAGCAACTCACAAGCCAATTAAGCCAAAACCAAGCCCAATTTCTGTGTTTTTTTCGCTGGTTTGGCATGTCTGTTCTGCATGTCCAAAGAGCACATTGGTACCTCTCACTGTACTATCCTACTGCTATTTTTTACTGCTATAGTGTTTCTCTGCCTTCAGCCCCAGTTTCACTGTCCTCTCTCTCAATCTCAGCTGTGACCTCTTAACTCTTTGTTTGCAGATAAAGATAATATGATTTTGTAAGTGTGTGGTAAAATGCTATTATAGGATGAAGAACCTGAATTCTCTTATTTGTGCTATATTCATATTACTGTTTTTTTACTGTATAGATCTGGTCCCAAGCCAGTGAATTCAGTGGAAGACTTCAGCTGACTTCAGTGGGCTTTGGATTGTTCTTTTAATTCTATTGGGGTTTTCTGTAATTTTTGTAAAAGTTTAACTCCTCTGCTAGGTCAGATAAATGTGGAAACACTATCTGAAAGTATCAAAGCCAAACAATTATGAACACATTTTCTGTCTAAACTAGCACACACAATTCAAATCCTACCATATTCTACTATTTTTATTCATTATTTGTATTACAGTCATGCCTGGAGGCTAAGGCTCCATTTTGCTAGGCACTGTACCAATATATAACAAAGACACAGTCCCTGCCCTGAAGAACTTACAATCTAAATGAATATGTTAAATGAATGAGATATGTTCAGTGAAATACATGTAAATCACAAATTCAGACAAAAGCAAATTGATTCATTTGGTTCTTCCTTTTTAAACCAGTGTATATTATTTCACCTGTGATCTCACTATTCTAAATGTAAAGATATGTCAAGAGAAGGTTATACACATTTGTGTCCGTACATTAAGGCCCCAATCCTGCAATCAGATTCATTCAAACAGATCCTTGCCCCATGCAGGAGAAGGGCTTAGGGACCTGACTCATGAAGATATATGAGCACATGCCTGACTTTAAGCACGAGTAGTCCTGGAGAAGGCAATGAATTAAGTTGCAGCATACAAAAAGCACATACATTCTAGGCTCTTTAGTTCCGTTTACTTGGAAGGGAGCTGATTCACCTGAATCACTGACCTCTCTATATGCCACACAGGTCAAAAGTGTGCCACTGTTAAATAGCACTGAAAACTGAAAGCACATAGATCGGGAAAGGGGTCGGTGAAGCAGAGTGATAGAAACCTATAATTATATTGGTTTTATGATGTTACCTGTCACTTTGCAACTTTATCTCTATATACGGTATTTTTGTTTATACTAAAATTTGGAAACATTAACCATATTTGATTTTAATTTAAGCAATAAAAACAAAACAATGGAATGTTAACAAATTATGATGTAATATCATGGGCCAGATCCTCAGCTGGTGTAAATCAATGTATCTCCATTGAAGTCATTGGAGCTGGCTAGATTTACACAACCTGAGGTTCTGGCCCAATATTACTGAGACTAACTGGTGCTATACCAAAGAGTGCTTTTCAATTGTCAATGGGAAGAGGAGAACCATTTTTTTCTTCCCAACTTCACACTGACTATTCTAAATGACTATTCTAAATGTAAAGGCATTAAACACTCTAGAAGATAATACTTGTACACACAAAGCATGTGTCTTATTGGAAGTAAACACAACCACAGTGCAAGCAAATTTCATAAAGAAGTGTTGTAGTTCTGTAAGGAAAATAAAAATAGTTCTCTTACCAGTTGCAGTAGAGTTCTGTGTTTGCCCTTAAAGGAATAAAAACAGGAGTAAATACAGTATGTCAAGAGAAGGTTATACACATTTGTGTCCATACATTAAGGCCCCAATCCTGCAATCAGATTCATGCAAACAGATCCTTGCCTCCATGCCGGAGAAGGGCTTAGGGCCCTGACTCATCAAGGTATGTGAGCACATGCCTGACTTTAAGCACATGAGCAGTCCTGGAGAAGACAATTAAGTTGCAGCATACAAAAGTCATTGGAGCTGGCTAGATTTACACCACCTGAGGATCTGGCCCAATACTACTGAGTGAGACTAACTGGTACTATACCAAAGAGTGCTTTTCATGGGGAGAGGATAACCATTCTTTTCTTTCCAACTTCACACTGACTGCTCCTGGGCTTCCGCTGTAATCTAAAAAGATTTTAACCTTGCAGGTCACTCAGCCCATTGTAATAAGATTCATTTGAGGAGTTATCCTGTAGCTTGATGTTGGGTAGTCTGGGATTCTGCTGGAATGGGCATGGGATGGAAATTTCCCCAAGATGTTTGTAACTAGAGGTGAAATGGTTCTCTCAGGTGTAGAGGATGTAAAAATGGAGGTTCAATACCAGTCTATATAACCCTATAAAACATGGTGATACATAACTGACAGGAACTTAACTGTGAAATGTATGCTATAAATAGTAATTGTCTTTATGCTGCAGTTCCTTCTTTAATCCAGAATATTAATTCAAGTCATGAGACACTGAGCTCCTTTCTTTCATCCAGGTGCTTAATTATCTGTCATGCAGTACACTGTCTACCATAGAACAACATGTAGTATACCAGAAACAAGTTAAAACTAGAACTAGTTTTATTTGTTAATTCTCTGTGACATGCTGTGACACCTGAGCCAAGGAAACCTCCACATCTGAGTTGGAGTTCAAGAATTTGGGTGGCAAAGGTAGAATGAGAAATCAAACAATGCCTTAAGGGCCATTTTTGTCTAAGTATATATATATATATATATATATATATATATATATATATATTGTGACAGGGTCAGGCCAGATGGCTACAGGAGAGTAATAGAAGGCAGATATATTAGCCCCAGGTTAAGTAGGTCCCTTTTCCCTGGGTAAGGTAACAGGGAAGGTTCCAGAACAATCAGGAACCTTCTGGAGATAATTAAAACAGACAGACTGATTAGAACACCTGCAGCCAATCAAGAAGCTGCTAGAATCAATTAAGACTCAGGTTAATCAGGGCACCTGGGTTTAAAAAGGAGCTCACTTCAGTTTGTGGTGTGCGTGTAAGGAGCTGGAAGCAAGAGGTGCTAGGAGCTGAGAGTGAGAACACATAGTGTTGGAGGACTGAGGAGTACAAGCATTATCAGACACCAGGAGGAAGGTCCTATGGTGAGGATAAAGAAGGTGTTGGGAGAAGGCCATGGGGAAGTAGCCCAGGGAGTTGTAGCTGTCACACAGCTGTTCCAGGAGACACTCTAGACAGCTGCATTCCACAGGGCCCTGGGCTGGAACCCAGAGCAGAAGGTGGGCCCGGGTTCCCCCCAAACCTCCCAACTCCTGGTCAGACACAGGAGGAGTTGACCTGGACTGTGGGTTCACGAAAATGGCCAAACTGAGGGCTGCCGTGAAGCTCCAAGGCGAGCCAGTCCGCCAATAAGCGCAAGACCCACCAAGGCAGAGGAGGAACTTTGTCACAATATAGATAAAGAAGGCTTCCCTCAGCTGGGCCTCAGATATAGTTCAAATATATGATGCTGAGCCCAATCCCTTCCAGCACATCTGTGGGTTCCCTTCACCATATCACACCCCCATATTGGTATTTTTGGTAAACAGCCAACAATGAAATATTCCCAGTTCACTGTTAGGAAATGTAGCTTTAGAATCATCAGGACTATGGGTCAGATTTTACAATATGGCTGCCTAAATTGCACATGCACCTGCACATGCTCATGCTTTTATGCATGCAAGTGGATACTTATGCATGCACTTACCTGTTGTACACGCACAAATTCTGTGGATACAATTAGCAATCGGTGCCTGCATTTGAGAATGTGGCCCTGTGTTTCTAAGAAAGAAATTATATTAAATTGGCTATTAGTCAGGATGGGCAGGGATGAAAAACCATCCTCTAAAGTGTCCCTAGCCTCTGTTTGCCAGAAGCTGGGAATGGGCGACTGGGGATGGATCACTTGATGATTACCTGTTCTGTTCATTCCTTCTGGGGCACTTGGCATTGGCCACTGTTGGAAGACAGGATATTGGGCTAGATGGACAATTGGTCTGATCCAGTATGGCCATTCTTATGTTCTTATGTTTTAAGCTTTAAGAGTCTGATTCTCATTTACCTAAAGCTTCTTTGCATTTTGCTCTGGCAGCATCAAGAGGTCTTAATGTAAATGAGAATCAGATTCTAAATATACCAAGGATATACAAATATTTTGAAATATTTTCCTAATTTAATTATTTAATGTACTATTCATTTGAGGTAAGCCAGTGTGAACAACTGTAAAGGATTGTTGTAACATCTGTGTGGTAGAGCTGGACATTAGTTCAGAGAAAACAATCTAAAAACAAAACTGTGCCCGTGTTTCACTTTTACCTTCGTTGTTGCCTGTAGGAGAGTGTGGAATGGAGCGTGCAGGTAGAGGCGATGTGCTTGTGGGCGTGGGAGAATTTACAGTTTCTGTTGTTCCTTTTCCTGTTGAATGATGGGGAAAATATTATTAATTTATAGTGTACATAGTGGAAAAGTACAATTTAAATAGAAAAAAATGCCAACTGCCATTAGTTTTCGAGCTAAAACCATATTTCTTACTACAGCATTGATAATGGTAGCATGACAAATGGGAATGAGGATATGGAGGTAGATATTACCATATCTGAGGTAGAAGCAAAACTCAAACAGCTTAATGGAACTAAATCGGGGGGCCCAGATAATCTTCATCCAAGAATATTAAAGGAATTGGCACCTGAAATTGCAAGCCCATTAGCAAGAATTTTTAATGAATCTGTAAACTCAGGAGTAGTACCGAATGATTGGAGAATTGCTAATATAGTTCCTATTTTTAAGAAAGGAAAAAAAAGTGATCTGGGTAACTACAGGCCAGTTAGTTTGACATCTGTAGTATGCAAGCTCCTGGAAAAAATTTTGAAGGAGAAATTAGTTAAGGACATTGAAGTCAATGGTAAATGGGACAAAATACAACATGGTTTTACAAAAGGTAGATCGTGCCAAACCAACCTAATCTCCTTTTTTGAAAAAGTAACAGATTTTTTAGATAAAGGAAATGCAGTGGATCTAATTTACCTAGATTTCAATAAGGCATTTGATACCGTGCCACATGGGGAATTATTAGTTAAATTGGAGAAGATGGGGATCAATATGAACATCAAAAGGTGGATAAGGAATTGGTTAAAGGGGAGACTGCAACGGGTCCAACTGAAAGGCGAACTGTCAGGTTGGAGGGAGGTTACCAGTGGAGTTCCTCAGGGATCGGTTTTGGGACCAATCTTATTTAATCTTTTTATTACTGACCTTGGCACAAAAAGTGGGAGTGTGCTAATAAAGTCTGCAGATGATACAAAGCTGGGAGGTATTGCCAATTCAGAGAAGGATCGGGATATTATATAGGAGGATCTGGATGACCTTGTAAACTGGAGTAATAGTAATAGGATGAAATTAAATAGTAAGAAGTGTAAGGTTATGCATTTAGGGATTAATAACAAGAATTTTAGTTATAAGTTGGGGAACGCATCAATTAGAAGTAACGGAAGAGGAGAAGGACCTTGGAGTATTGGTTGATCATAGGATGACTATGAGCTGCCAATGTGATATGGCTGTGAAAAAAGCTAATGTGGTTTTGGGATGCATCAGGAGAGGCATTTCCAGTAGGGATAAGGAGGTTTTAGTACCATTATACAAGGCACTGGTGAGACCTCACCTAGAATACTGTGTGCAGTTTTGGTCTCCCATGTTTAAAAAGGATGAATTCAAACTGGAGCAGGTACAGAGAAGGGCTACTGGGATGATCCGCGGAATGGAAAACTTGTCTTATGAAAGGAGATATAAGGAGCTTGGCTTCTTTAGCCTAACTAAAAGAAGGTTGAGGGGAGATATGATTGCTCTCTATAAATATATCAGAGGGATAAATACAGGAGAGGGAGAGGAATTATTTAAGCTCAGCACCAATGTTGTCACAAGAACAAATGGGTATAAACTGGCCACCAGGAAGTTTAGACTTGAAATTAGACAAAGGTTTCTAACCATCAGAGGAGTGAAGTTTTGGAATAGCCTTCCAAGGGAAGCAGTGGGGGCAAAAGATCTATCTGACTTTAAGATTCTACTCGATAAGTTTATGGAAGAGATGGTATGATGGGATAATGTGATTTTGGTAATTACTTGATCTTTAAATATTCATGGTAAATAGGCCTAATGGCTTGTGATGGGATGTTAGATGAGGTGGGATCTGAGTTACCCAGGAAAGAATTTTCTGTAGTATCTGGCTGGTGAATCTTGCCCATATGCTCAGGGTTTAGCTGATTGCCATATTTGGGGTCAGGAAGGAATTTTCCTCCAGGGCAGATTGGAGAGGCCCTAGATTTTTTTCGCCTTCCTCTGTAGCATGGGGCATGGGTGACTTGAGGGAGGCTTCTCTGCTCTTTGAAGTGTTTAAACCACGATTTGAGGACTTCAATAGCTCAGACATAGGTGAGGTTTTTCGTAGGAGTGTGTGGGTGAGATTCTGTGGCCTGCGCTGTGCAGGAGGTCGGACTAGATGATCAGAATGGTCCCTTCTGACCTTAGTATCTATGAATCTATTACAGTGGGATAACTTCACGATGCTCTCTCATATTATATATACGCAACAAGAAGGTAGAGGTGTTTAATGCCTATTTTGCTTCAGTCTTCACTAAAAAAGGCAAATTGTGACCAAATACTTAACACAATTAATATTTGCAACAAGGGAAATGGCAAGCAAGCCAAAATAGGGAAAGAACAGGATAAAGAATATTTAGATAAGTTAGATGTATTCAACTCAGCAAGGGTCTGATGAAATTTACTCTTGGGTACCTCAGGAACCAGCAGAAGCAATCTTGAAATTGGTAGTGATTATCTTTGAGAATTCATGAGGATGGGTGACATCCCAGAGGACCGGAGAAGGACAAACATAGTACCTATGTTTAAAACGTGGGTGTAAAGAGAAGACCTGGGGAATTATAGACTAGTCAGCCTAATTTTGATACCTGAAAAGATACTGGAACAATCAATTTGTGAGCACCTAGAGATAATAGCATTATAGGTAATAGACAACATGGGTTTGTCAAGATTATTATGCCAAACCAACCTAATTTCCTGCTTTTACAGTGTTATTGGACTAGTGCATGGGTAGAAGCTGTAGAGGGGATATATCTTGATTTTAGTAAGGCTTTTGACACTGTCCAATGACATTCTCATAAGCAAACTAGGGAAATGAGATCTAGGTGAAATTATTCTAAAATGGGCACACACCTCGTTGAAAGACTGTACTCAAAGAGTAATTATCAATGGTTCACTGTCAAACTGGGGGACATATCTAGTGGGGTTCCCAAGGGGTCTATCCTGTGTTCAGTAATATTCAACATTTTCATTAATGACTTGGATAATGGAATGGAGAGTATGCTTATAAAATGTGTGGATGACACTAAGCTGGAGGGAGTTGCAAGTACTTTAAAGGACAGAATTAGAATTCAAAATTATCTTGAAAAATTAGAGAATTGGTCTGAATTCAACAAGATGAGATTTAATAAAGACAAGTGCAAAGTACTATACTTAGGAAAAATCAGATACACAACTAGACAATGGGGAATAACTGGATGGCAGTAGTATTGCTGAGAAGGCTGAGAAGGATTATAGTGGATGACAAATTGAACATGAATCAACAATGTGATGCAGGAAAAAAACCTAATATTCTAGGGAGTATTAACAGGAGTGTAACATGTAAGACACAGGAGGTAATTGTCCCACTCTACTCGGCACTGGTGAGTCCTCAGTTGGAGCACTATGTCCAGTTTGGGGCGCCACACTCTAGAAAAGGTGTGGAAAACTGGAGAGAGTCAGGAAGAGAGCTACAAAAAATGTTAAAAGTTTAGAAAACCTGATCTATAAGGAAAGGTTAAAAAACTTGGGCATGTTTTATCTTGAGGAAAGAATACTGAGGGGGAACCTGCCTCAGTGCAGGGGGCTGGACTAAATGACCTCTTGAGCACCCATAATGTTTTCTGATTTCACTGGAGCTGTGGTCCCTCAGCAGCTCTGAAAGTCAAGTTCCATATTTACATGCCTAAATTTACATGCCTAAATTCACACATATATCTTCCAAGAAGGCATTCAGTCTTGCTCTGAAGATCTCAAGAGATGGAAACTCCACCACTTCCCTTGGTAGTTTGTTCCAATGGCTAGTCACCATCACTGTTAAGAAATTGTGCTTGCTTTCTAATTTGAATTTGTTTGGCTTCAGCTTCCAGCCATTGGGTCTTATGTCTTTCTCTGCTAGATTAAAGAGCCATTTAGTACCCAGTAATTTCTCCCTGTGAAGATACCTCTACATTGTACTCAAGTCTCCTCCCAATCTTCTTTTTGACAAGAGAAACTGATTGAGTTCTTTTAGTCTCTCACTGGAAGGCATTTTTTTCCAGTCCTCAGATCTTTCATGTGTCTCTTTTCTACACCTTTCCAAATTTTTCAACATCCTTTTTAAAATGCAGACACCAAAACTGGAACCAGTATTGTAGGACAGGTTTCATCAATGGATACTGTGCCTTATACAGATGACTATAGGTGCCCTTAGGCCTTTAAATGTCCTAAGAGCCTTGAATTCAGTAAAATTAGTATTATGAGGGAGGGAGACAGAAATAAATGACCCTGGCTGTCTGAGCAAGTCAGGTAACAGCAGCATGAGCACACTTTGGAGAAGAACAGTAATAACCAAAATGCCAGTTAAGGCTCAATCCTTCACATCTGAAGGCTTTATTATCTCCCCTTACATACACAGGCTCACTGAATTGTATTCATCACTCCACCTCTCACTCATTATTGTTCTGTTCCAAGAGATATTCAAGAAGCTCCCACTCTCAACAGAAGTCCTGAGACACATCCTAAAAGAGCCCTAATGTCTTGTAACATCTCCGGTTCTATTATAGGATGCCATACTTTTGGCAAACAGCAAGACTCCACATATTCAATATTTCTCTGCTGGCAGCTCTTTACCTTTCTCAGCTAGTACTTCTTCATTACACCACCACTCTGTTAATTTGTTGGCTGCATTCTGTGTTTCTCCACTAGCACCTCACTGCTTATTATCTCTTCTTTACCTTCTCCAGGTGATGCTTCACAACTATAGTGTCTGTACCTCTTTGAATACAGACTCCTTCAACCCTTTAAAACAAAGCTTGAGGCTCAACCATCACAACTTAAACAGAAGACAAGGATAACATAAGGGATACACATGCTTTCGACCTGCTGACATGCCAGACCAGTCTCTAGTCTCCAGCATAGAAGCTCACCATAGGCAGACCTTCAGGGACTCGAAAGGATTTTTCCTCATCGACCTGACAAACATCATCATAATAGTTCAGCTGCTCAAAAGATGCTACAAGTTCCACAATCCATCTGGGCAGTTTAAAAAAAACCCAAAATGTAGCCACCAAGTTTAAATAAGGCACCCTAGGAAAATGCTCAGTTGCTGAGTAACCAAAAGCCTGATGGAACTTTGAAAAAGCTCACTCTCGTTAAAAAAATGAGATAGAAAGAAACCAGAGGTGAAATCCTGACTCCAGTGAAGTCAATGATGAAAACTCCCATCAACTTCACTGGGACCAGGATTTCTCCCTAGATCTCTTTTTACTAACATTTGTAAAAAGCCAATAACTTAGTGTACTAGAGCAGATGTATTAGCTAGAACTAAAATAAAACTGGTACAAAGATAATGCTGAAACAGCCATCCTAGTACTAACATGTATGAGTAGGGTTTTCTAGTGGGTTCATTCCAGTTATCCACCATACAGCACCACCATAGATACTCCAGAACCACCTACACTTCTCACTGATATCAAGACAATAACAGTTGAACCTCACCAAGCTCAGAGATTGGGTACAGACACGTATCCAAAAGTACGGATGCTCATCTGAACTATCCAAATGTCTTGAGCATGCATACCTACTGAGTATGGATAGGCACCTACCTTATTAACATTTGTATACATGCAAATACATAAACAAAATTGGAAATCTTATGAGATAAGACAGCAAATTTGGGCCTGCAGGTTGGCCATGAACCCTTCACTTAGAATATGCCTTTAAATGTTTTAAATTAAATATTTGAGCTCTGTGGTTTGGTCACCTAAGTTTCATAGTATTATTTTGCTTTCAACCAGATTACTCACACTTCATAAACTACTCCCAAATCCAATTTTGTTTCAATGCATTAATTTGATCTTGGCTTGAGCCCAAAATTCACATTCTTTGAACTTTCATAGTAAAGGTAAAACTTCATTTGAATGCATATTTGCAGAAACTAAATAAAGAATTGCAGACCAGGTCAAAGTGAAATTTTATTTAGATACTGAAATCCTCACAATGCTTCTTCTCTCTATTCATCCATCTCTAGTGTAAATATGATGAAGATATGGTCAGACACTCTAAAATGTAGTGCTTCAAGAGAGGTATGATTTGTTGGTCTGAGCAAAAGATGGAACCAAAAATCACTGAGTTCTAATCCTTGCTGTGACACTGGCTCCTTTTGTGACTTGGGCAGATCCCTTAATCTTTCTATGCCTCTGAAAAATGTGGAATAAATGGTACTAACTTAACTACCATGCAGGGATGTTTGAAGGATTCATTAATTGTTTGTAAATCTCTTTGATGACTATTGCTAAGTATTATTATTAAACAGTTTTACTACAGATGATGGTAACAGTGCTATCTTTCATTTTCTTGTATTGTTCTCTGAACAGATTTTTGTGGCAATTTTATGACAAACATTCTGTATGCCTCATTTTCTTTTTAATTTAATTTATTATATTAGCAGAATAAAATGCAGTTAGTATTAACTCAGTAGGTGGCACCATAACACCAAAAAACTCTCAAACATTGTGCAGATATATCTCCTATTATAATCCTATTGTGAGATACCAGACAAATTGAATAACTCCTTTAAAAAAGATGAAAATGGAGATCACAGGGCACTTGATCTTCAAAAAAAATCACATTACTCCAATACCAATACATGTATTGTTACCATGAATTTACTTTTCCCAATGTGGCCCACTACAATTCAAAATATTTCAGGAGACTGTATTAGCAAAATGAACCTTGAAGTCACAACTTTCTGCCCCTGGTCATATCAATCAGCAAGCATGTTTCTAAAATTCATAGATGGAATGAAACTCAAGGATATCTCCAAAGCTCTACATGCAAGTTGTTCTGAATAAAAAAGGTATAATATGTTGTAAAAACCTCTGACAATCACTGAGACATTAAGGGATAGGCAACCCAGTCTGGATGCAATAGGGAGCATCCCAAACCTTTACTGAAATCTCAGACTTAATCAAACCTTAAATAATGTTTGAGACGATGTGGAAGTTATTGAGTCATACATATAGCTCCTGGAAGGGGAGGAAAATGTAAGGTATGCAAAGAGTTTCCTCTAATTAAAAAAGAAAAGGAGTACTTGTGGCACCTTAGAGACTAACAAATTTATTTGAGCATAAGCTTTCGTGAGCTACAGCTCACTGTAGCTCACGAAAGCTTATGCTCAAATAAATTTGTTAGTCTCTAAGGTGCCACAAGTACTCCTTTTCTTTTTTGCGAATACAGACTAACATGGCTGCTACTCTGAATCCTCTAACTAAGACATGTGTAGACCTTCCCGTCTTGGCTCGCCTGATAGATTGGCAGCCTATTAACCATGAAGGTCCAGATTATATCTTTATTCAGGTAATTTGCAGAAAGCACATTCACAGCAAGTCCAGCCAACGGATGGAAGACGTCGCTAATTGCATTAGTTCACTCCAACGTCTGGCCACTAGTTGGTGGACACAATTGCAGCTGCTTCTTGGAAAAAGGCTTTAGATGGAGAAGGCAGACTCCCAAAGTTATAAACCCAGAACACCTGAGCTGACAATCCTTTCCTTTGGAAGCTGTTAGACACCCAGGCCCAAAGAGGGAAAAGCAGGACTACTATATTTTAAAGAGACCATTTAAATGTTAAACAAGATAAGCAAATTCAAGCACTGCTGTGAAGAAACTAGGCTAAAAAAAGTCAAGTGTTTGAAATCTCTGGAACTTTAGGATATACTAGCTGCATTCAGAAACAGCAGCAACACCTTTTTTCTTGGAACCATAATTATGGACCGGCTATACTGTGCAATGGTCACTCAAAGAACCTATTTATAATCCTGTCCCTTCTGTCCATTCAGAAAAGACAACGTAAAAATTCTTTGCATCAGACTAATTTGACAGATGTAACACATCATCTGAGGACAATTCAGACAAAAAAGCTTGAAAAGATTCAGAGTAACATGTTTAGGGATTAATCTTGCCCAACACAAGTGTGGGGTATTATGTGTATGTGCAAGAGAAATCTAACAAGCAGGACAGAGATGCAATTCTGCATTAAAAACTGAAACCAATGCAGTTTAGCGATCAGAATACTCTGAGCACTTAAGTCCATGTCTCATAAGACATATGCATTCTCCACCCCCTTTCTTACTTTACAAGTGGCACACAAGTGGATTGAGATTTACTATGGCTCTATGCAAAGGACTGTGCCTAGTGCTCAACATTACTGGCACCCAGGATTATCCCCTCGGTACATACTGATGCTGAATTGCAACAACTTTGCATTCCCTGCTGCACACAAGCACAAGGAGCCAATGAAGTTGGACCCCCTAACACCAATAGCATATTTGACTTATAACTGCTTTAATTCAGTTCCTTGGGTCGTGAAGCCAAAGTAATTGGGCTATGCCCCTGATTCTTGGGTGGGGGAGAGGGAAGGGGAGGTTATCCTTCCCTACAGGCTTTGGAGCCCCTCAGTCTAAAGGCTGCAGTAACACTGGCAGATGGTGTGACTTCCCCCTCCACAGGGGAAAATGGTCAGTGATTCTGCATAGTTGCAAATCCCCACCTCTGCCCTTCCCAAGCACCCCTCAAATCTCCAACACATTGCAACACAGGAGCTCCCACCGAGGAGAGATGTGGAGTGAGTTGGGGGTACAGAAGATAGGCTGCATTCGTTCTTCAAGGTCAGAGCCTTCCACATCCGCAGAGGAAGCAGCAGGATGTGACCAACTTGAAGGAGTGAGTGAAGCTCTTTGTGTGTGTCTTCTGGAAAACAGAATAGATCTGGACATTAGTCAGCTCAGCTGCACACCAACAGCAAATTGCAACTCAGAGAGGAACAACTGGTGGGAGGGAGAGGGGGAGTAAGGCAAGAAGGCTTAGAAACTGCTTCTAGCAGGCCTCTTTTGAATTATTTTTAAAAGTCAAGTAAAATGAGATGTAATTTACACCCACTTTAAGGCCCCTTTACAATGCCAGCCTGGTGTAAAGAGCCTTAGTGTAAGTCAGAATGAGGCCCTGAGACTTTATGTTTCTTTGTGAAGGAAGTTAAGAGATTGGTGCTACTTTACAAATAAGCCTGTATAAATACTGGCCTTGATCCTGTAAACACTTAAATGTGAGTAACTTTATATGGTGAGAAACCCCATCAAACTTAATAAAACTAATCACGTGTGTAAAATTACTTGCGTGAAAAAGTGTTTGCGGGTTCAGAACTATATAGTTAGATTTTATTCTTTATCATGAACTGTTTTGAAAAATATTTTCCATTTTGTTCCAACCCATTCTGTGCCCAGACCTCTTGCCAATTGTTGATGGAAATCAGTATAGATCCATTCAAGTCAATGGAACAACACCAGTTTACACCAGCTGAGAATTAGAGCTGACATACATTCTGACATTTCAGTATTTGTTTTCATCCCAAATTGGGACAAAAAGCAGAAATTTTTAAAATCCTGGAAAGGAAATTCTGAAAAATGTTTCATTTTAACATTTTTGATTGAAGCAAAATATTTTGACATTCCAAAATTAAAATGTTTCATCTTGGTTTATTAGCTGTCCAAAACCACTTTGTTTCAAATCAGTTCAATATTAAACTGCATTTACCCATAGTGGTGCATTACCTTATGGGAGCTGTATATCAGGATCCTGATGCTGGCATTCACCTCTATGAACCAAAGGTATGATCTGGGGTCTGAGCACAACTTAGCTGGACTACATCTCCCATAATGCACACAAAGTCATGTGACTCACATGCATCGCTGCACAGCTTGGACCCACACTGCACTATGAGAGATGTAGTCCTCCAGGGAGCCTGGCCCATGGGAGATCATGAGGATGCAAATTACATGTCTCATCTGGCAATATCACACAAAGGAAATATTAAACTAAAGTTCTGTTGAACTGGTCCAAATTGAAACCTTTCAAGTCAGTTCAAATATGAATGTTCTGATTTGGTTGAGCCAACCAAAAATGAAATATTTCACTTAGATTTTCCAGATGGAAAATCAACATTTTCTGTCAAGAATCAACATTTTTCCAGAGAAAACTTCAATTTTGAAGAAACTACATTTTCTGACAGAAAATCATTCGACTGGAAAATTCCCAATCAGCTTTCCTGAGAATCTTCCCCCAAACCCTTAAAGAAATACAAAAAAATAAATGCAGCAATCAAAATTAAGTTTTGCCACACACATAATTATTCTAAACTAAAAACAAAGCTTTGCTAGAATCATAATTACTTAAGAATCCCACCTATGTCAAAGATCCTCTGTATGTGAGGAATGTAATAAAAAAGAATGAAAAAGCAAGTCTATCCATTGTATTATAGATTAAACAATGTCAGCCATCATCTTCACAGGCTTAGAGCAAGTATAATAGACAGCTTGTATAACTACAGCTAACAACGCCTTTGCTGCTCTGTGGTTTCTCTCATTCTGTTTACTTCTCTTTTTCTTCTTCAGAACCCTACTAAAAAGGAAGAGGGTGCAATGTACTGTGGTTTAGAGCTTAAGCTCTTCCAAATGGTGAAACTGGGTTACTATAGCACCCGCATGCTCAACTAATCAGCCCTATCTTGGTGCTAAACCACATCTTCTCTAGAGCAGTCATGTAGTTTCCTGATTAACTTCTTTTCACCAAATTTGCATTTCTAATTATTTTTAGTTGTACAGGCCCACTTATATGATAGAAAGCAGGGTTTCCAACATGAAGATATTGGTAATCTTTGGAAATACAATGAAGTGTGCCTTTCAGGGAGTATTTGTGAACACATGAAATATGCCTGCAAGAGAAGAGCAGATCTAATTCTGGCTTAATATTTATTACAACTGCAAAATGCTGGGTTTTGTCCACAGTCAAAGATCCTCTGTATGTGAGGAATGTAATAAAAAAGAATGAAAATACTTAGCTTGCAAGACTGTATATGTATAGGCTGCTGTATGAAACAATTACATTGGTATTTATTGACACTGTGATGTTTACTTGGCAATTCTATGTTGAGTCAAAAGAAAGACTACATCTTTGTTTGCTTTTTCCTTTTGAATATTTCCAGTATTCATGAAAGTGAGAAGCTGAGAGCTATGCTTAAGTAGATACAATGTTAAACATTTGTTTTGCAAGTCTCACCACCCAGCTTTAGCAATGAATCTTCTGGCACTGCTATATTTTTTATCTTCCTTTCCAGAATCGACTCTGAGCACACTAGCATTTGTACCAAGATGATAGTTTTGTGGACAGAACCACCAGAGACACTGGACTGAAACTGCTAAATGCCTATTGCTTGTGACCAATGGAGAAAATGGGGGGAAACAATTACTAGGCCCCGTCCCCCACAATATTTTCATTGCTGCTTCTCCCAGCACCATTGGGGTGGGGATTGAACAGGTGAAGGAGAGAGCACAGCCCTGAAGAAGGTTGGAAGGGATGGGAGGCTAAAACCAGCACTGCCTTGTAATGGATCAGAATTAGAGTCAGAAGCGGTGCTCATCATGTCAGAACATCCCATTGGAATTGTGGGGTGTTTGGGTCTCAGATTTCTTTTCTAACTATATTTCACTGAGTTATATATATATACACACAATTCTAGTGCTGCCTGTGACCTGGAAAATATTGGAGGAAACTATTTCTGCCTGGAAACCAGATGCAAGTAATGCTGGGTACAACTGGTGTACATTTTTTGGAAAAAATATTTCTTTTTATTTTTTTAAAAAAGGCCATTTTCCAATTATTTTGTTTTTATCTTTTTGGAAAAATTATGAACATAAACATGTAACACTTTCCCCAAACTTTTCTCTAATATTTTTAATTTTTTATCAAAAATATTTTCAGTCATCAACTTTTTTTGTGTACTGAATATTGCAGGAAATTTTCCCAAAGACAGAAAATGGGTCTATTTTCCTGCAAAACAGAAACATCTTTGCAACGTTTCACAAAATTGTTTTTTTCAACCAGGTCTACTGCTGAGCCATGAACAATTTAATAGTGAAAGCAGTTACAATACTTTAGCCACTTGGGACCTGATCCAAAGCCTACTGAACTCAAAGAGCATCCTTTACCTTTAGGACTATATCCTTGAAGTTAATGTAAGGACTTCAGAAATTGGCCCTTAAAGGGATGTGATCACCTTGAAATCCAGTCAATTTTTAAAATGAATTAAAAGCAATTTCAGGAATTACAATTCTCCTGAGTTACTCTTCCAATTATTGAACCAATACACTCACATTACCCTATTTTTAAAAAATTCTCCCCTGTTGCTATGTGAAAGACCCAAACAAATAAAAGGGGAAACTGACAAACTGGTCCTATTAGGTCAGGTAGAGAGAGAGATACAGACGAGATAAAGGATCTGATTTTCAGATGTGCTCACACCCACAACCCTCATTGACTTCAGTTGAAGTTGGGAAGACTCATCTCTTCTTAAAATCAGGCCCCATGTGTAGTAAAATGCACAAAGAGAACATGCAGGAAAAAAGGGAGAGAAAATAATGTTTTCTCTAATCTCTCACATTCACAGTAATATTAGGTGCATTTGTAACAAGAGTAGGTAAAAAGTTTCAAATGCAAGTGTGACTTTTAAGAAGATGGTGTTCTTTTCAAAGTTTACTTAGTTTTTATTACTGTAGTGCTCAGCGACCCCAACTGAGACAAAAGACCCTTTGTGCTAGGTGCTGTACAAACATAAAGAGCTTACAGTCTCAACAGACAAGATGGACAAAGGGTTGGAGAAAGGAAGTATTGTCCCAATTTTATAGCTGTGAAATTGAGGCAGAGAGAGACAAGCTTGAGAATGACTTGCCCAAGGCTACACAAAAAGTCTGTGGTAGACACAGAATGTAGATCTACCGAGTCCCAGTCCAATACCTTAACCGCAAGTTCATCCTTTCCCTACCAGTAGGATACAGCCTAAGGGATAAATCACTTTCCTCCTCTATTTTTTGGGAATATTTTTTGTTTTGTTTTGTATGAAGATATAAACTTCCTTGCAGTTATTCTTAAAAATGCTCACTAAAATTTCTGGGTACTGGATTTTTGTTATTGTTGCCTGTATATTTTTTGTTGCTTTTTAAATGAAGCCATAATAGAGAGAGTGTAAATAAACCTAGTATTTGTCTGAAATATTAAACTTTCCACATTGTAGGACTTCCTCCAGACAGCTGTACAAACTGTTAAGTACATTTAACGAGCAAATTGGTAGACAATGATACAAAGATAGATGCTGTAAATCTTCCAGTAAATAATGGGTAAAGTTACAGCAGTATAGTACAATTTAATCTGAGTCTTTTCTAAAATCACAGTGCACAATTATTGAATCAATACACTCACATTACCCTATTTTTTAAAAAATTCTCCCCTGTTGCTATGTGAAAGACCCAAACAAACAAAAGGGGAAACTGACAAACTGGTCCTATTAGGTCAGGTAGAGAGAGTGCTTTTTATTTAATTGTGTAAGTAAATGTATGTGTGCTGTGTGTGCTGTATACAGTACTTTCTTAGAGTCAGGTAAGTCGGCAAATCAAGGTATTCATTCTGACAGACTAGTTTCACTATTAACCTCTTAGCCTTTCCCCCCACAAAAAAGATGAGGCAACTAGTCATTCAACAAGGCTATGAAAAGTGCACATTTCATGGGGGCACTGAATATGCAGTTACCTACGTGTGCAAGTTATTATTGCATTTCCCACTGTAATTGCAAAATCAAAGTGTTGTCGTTTGTGCTATAGAAGTACTATAGGTGGAGGTTTAAAACTGCTTTCAATCAATAGAGATTATTGCAATGGACCAGATCCTGATCTGGAGTATTTCAGCGTAGCTCCATTGACTTCAAAGGACTACAGTGTACTGATTTAAACCAGCCAAGGATCTGGCCCTAAATGTATCTACTGTAAAATTGCAGATTCTAACTTACACCTTATTGACTTCAATAGATTGGACAGGATTTCAGTACAAAATTTGACTCCATGGGGTCTTTTAAAGTGAATGGGGCTGGATGGTATAAATCAGCGCAAAATATCTCCAAATATTTAGACAAGAGACTCACTTAATAGAGATGAAGATGCTAGGTACCTCAGTTGTAGTAATAATTTGAGAGTTGCAATGATACTTTACTTAGGGTGACCAGACAAGTGTGAAAAATTGGGACTCTTTTTGGGGGTTGGGGGGGGGGGAATAGTTGCCTATATAAGACAAAGTCCCTAATATGGGGACATCTGGTCACTCTAACTTTACTACTGATGGAGAAATCCTCAAATTAGGACCTGATTCTGCCCCACTGAAGTCAATGGGAGTTTTGCCATTAACTTTAATGGGAACAATATCAGGGCCTTAGAGAAGATAACTTGAATTTTATCTGAATCAGGCAAGAATCAAACCGTAACTGACCGCTTAGATGATAAGGTGGATCTGTACAATTCCTCTAGGGCTGTGCATTTCAAGCTTGGGGTGGAAAAAATGGGGCCAAATATAGCAATCTTGTTTCAGAATGGAGTAATCTGTATGCCATTGCTCTAGACCTGTAATGTGCAGTATTGTTTTTATTATACTGCTACTCTGCCTGCTGAAGCCCTCGGAGGGCTTTGAAGAATCCTTAACAACAACGGAGGTATCTGAACCAGAATAAAGATACAATTCCATCAAACCCTCCAAAAGAACTTTATTTTCCAGTGAACTGTCACTTATGATTCTACAACTTCTTGCTCCGAGCTTCACGGAGCCTTCAGCAGTTGTTGTGCTTTCTGAATCTGAGTCCCAGCCCTGACATCGCTAAAAACTGTGCTCTAAACTGCATTGCTAGTCTCATTCATCTTCCGTGACCCAGATTCCTCCCAATAGTTAGAAAAGAGCAAACCAGCACTGGCTGATAGAGATCCAGTATCTGTTTCCTAAAAGGTAGAGAGTTTTAAAAGAAATCCATCCAGCTGGGCAGAAAAATCTTAACGTCATTGCAACTTCATGCCTGATGCTTGCATATGCCATTTGGTAGGCTGGTCCATTGTAAAGTTGGCTGAATACAATTAATCAAGTACATTGATTAATTTTTGTGGCTATTCACCAAATAATTTGTTTGACAAATATTATTCAATGAGCTTTAGGAGTGGTTAAATAATGCAAAAAATTATTTGACAAGTAAATTATTCAATTAGCCTTACTAATATTTGGGGGTATTTGACTATTTTACAAAAGATATTTTTTCTGGTGTCCTACCAACTGTAGCTCACTAGATAAACTAATGCAGACGTACAACTATTCTTGCAAAACAAAGACTTGTCGACTATTAAAAAAACAAAAATCTTTTTGTATATTCTCTGTTCTTAAGTTCATTTGAAATTCTCCTCTCACTCATGTATAAAGAGGAAGGAAGATCCAAAGGCAGGGTACGCCCCATGGACTCATGAGACCTGGTTTCAATTCTCTGCTTCACCATTGACTTTGTGAGAACTTGGGCAAGTCACTTAGTTGCTCTGTGCCTCCATTTCCCCATCTTCTAAATGGTTATAGTACTACCCTGCCTCAGAGGGGTGCTCTGAGGATAAATACATTAAAGATTGTGACGTGCTCAGATAATAGGGGCCATATAAGTACAGAGAGAGATACAAAAGACTGTAGCTGCTTATGCATCTGGTTCTGCCGCTCTTACAGTGGGTAATACCCTTTGGCCCAGAATTTGCTCTCTCATGCTGAGCCATCTTAGTAGTATCTGGCAGTACCTACTCCACAAGTAGTGCTGTTGAAGAAAATGGGATAAGTCACAGAGTATGATACTATTTCATGTGAGCAAAGGTGGAAGTATCTTAAGTTTGGGACTACTCATCATAAGTAAGGATGGCAAACAGTGGCATTGAACCAATTTTTATAGTGGGGTGCTGAAAACCATTGACCAAAACTGTAAACCCCGTATATAATGGAAACCACTTCAAGCTAGAGGGTGCTGTCCCACCCCCAGCATCCTTACTTCTAGCATGCGATGGCAGAACCTGGTCTTTATACAGATTAAGCTCAACTTCATAGAGTATCAACATATGACTTATGGTGCAGCAAATTAAGTATAAAAATGCCACATCACAAGTTGTCTAGAGTCAGATAAAAGGGGACCAATTTTTATAATAGAAAAATAATTGAAAAAGATTAGGTAAAGGAAACACAAAAGAAAAGTGTCCAGGGAGTTCCACCAGCTTTTACTTTACTTACTACTCCTAAATGAATGCTACCACAAAATGGATCAGACATGAAAACTGGTTGTTTTCTTTCTGCTGGTTTATAGAGACAGAGTTATGAAGGCATTTGGCTCTTGGCAGAACTATTCTCAAGATCAAAATTCACTTTTCAATCTTTTGTTGTGCAAAATTAAAGTAAGATTTATACATGACAAGATGTAAGGGCCTGATTCAGAGCCCACAGATGTCAGTGGGAGTCTTTGCATTGCCTTCAATGGGCCTTGGATCAGGCGTGATGTGAAATATTTGACAGAAACACCCCAAATGGATTTTTGATTCTGTTAATTCATCTTGTTAGGAATATTTGATTATCTTATTTTAAACTGAATCAAATTTGACCTTTTTTTCTAATCCCCCACTTGCCATATTTTTTCTAGACTCTACTCAGTTTCCATTTTTCCATACACACAGTGATACTCAATACCTAGAGTTAACTAACTGCCCTCCTAGCACAAGACCCCAGTAAATTCAGCAGCGTCATTTCTAACCTCAGCAGTACACTTCATTCAGAGAACTGGAACCCTCCCTGTGAGTCCTCACTTCACTGTAAAGACATTCTGGGATGTTGCTGCAAGGGTAGCCATTGAACGTGCTTTATAACCTAAGGGCTTTATTACAGAACAACCATATCCACATTGTCAAGCACTTACATCCATCATCCCATTCCCTTCGAAGGGATAACTCCTGTGAGGAAGCACTTGCCAGTAGAAATGTAACATCCATAGTTGTGGCCTAGAGTTTTGTTAAAATGTAGGTGAAAAATAAGAATCTGCCTGAATCTTTGTCCAAAAGTCAACCCAACCCTGTTTTTCAGTATATTAAATAAGTTAATTCTACCCCGAATCCCTCATTTTTTAAAAATGTCTTGCTGTTTCTGCACTCACAGTGGACATTCCAATGTCAGATGAACTTGAAAAGAAAAGGATGAAAAGGGTCCTTTCACAGAGAAAGGGTTCTACACACCAATTTTGTAGGAGTATAATTATTTTGGTTAGGGTATGATTATTACATTGCTACAACCCTAACGCGGGCACAGTTATATCAGTATAAAAGTGCTTCTATCAATATAGTTTATTTCCTTTTTGGTATAACTGCTTCCCAACTAGATGTGTTGTGTACACAAGGTCTCAGCTAATATGATCCGGCATGTACTTCTAGCATATACATTAAGAAAAATTGAGTTGTTCTGAAGCAAAATAAGAAGGTTAAATGAAATATTAAAATGCCTATGCATAAATGCAGGGAGCATGGGAAACAAGCAGGAAGAACAGGCAGTGATATTAAATGATAGAATTGGCATAACAGAACTTTTAATGACTCTCGTAACTGAATATATAGATTCATAGATGTAGAAGAACTAGAAAGGAAGGAAGAGGTGGAAGGCTGGCTCTGTACAACATGTCAAAGTGCTTACGACAATAGGAAGCTATACTGATGAGTGTAATAAAGGAATTCTACTCATGAGTGTAATAAAGGAATTCTTGGGAAAGGTTAGATGGAGAAAAATAAGAGGAAACAAAGCAATAAGAATTGTGGTGCACAGAAAGATACACTACAAATAATAAAAACAAAAAATGTCATCAACCAACAGATCAGCTCTCACAGTGTACTAACATGCATGATCCTATATTCATGGGGGATTTTAATGATTCAGATATCTGTTGGATAAAAAAACTTGCCAAACATGCATCATCAAAGAGTTTTAGAAGATATTATGATTCAAAAAGCAACAAATCCAACCAATAGAGAAGCCACTCTGTATCCACCTCTGATCTTCAGTTGATGAGCTTGGAACGGGTAGCAATTGTGAGAATTGCAGGCAAGCTTAGATGATGTGAACATAGAATCATAGAAGAGTAGGGTTGGAAGAGACTTCAGGAGGTCATCTAGTCCAACCCTCTGCTCAAAGCAGGACCAACCCCAACTAAATCATCCCAGCCAGAGCTTTGTAAAGGCAGGCCTTAAAAACCTCTAAGAATGGAGATTCCACCACCTGCCTAGGTAACTCGTTCCAGTGCTTCACCACTCTCCTAGTAAAATAGTTTTTCCCAATATCCAACCTAGACCTCCCCCACTGCAACTTGAGACCATTTCTCCTTGTTCTGTTATCTGCCACCACTGAGAACAGCCAAGCTCCATCCTCTTTGGAACTCCCCTTCAGGCAGTTGAAGGCTGCTATCAAATCCCCCCTCGCTCTTCTCTTCTGCAAACTAAACAATCCCCGTTTCCTCAGCCTCTCCTCATAAGTCATGTGTTCCAGTCCCCTGATCATTTTTGTTGCCCTTCGCTCGACTCTCGCCAATTTGTCCACATCCCTTCTGTAGCGGGGGGGATCAAAATTGGAATCAAGTTGACTCTGATCAACATCCTGTGTAATTTTGGAGCATGGTTCTGCTTCAAAGGGTGGATTCCGGGGGAAATTCCATAGTCACAGTATACACAAGGCCCTCCTTGTCCCTGTTGCAGAATCAATGCATTGTAACAGAGACTACAAACTCCATTACAAATGCAGTACAATATTTAAGCAGCGTATAAGGGAACTGACTTAGTCATGAGGGCACAGCGAGTTAGGAAAGATCAAGGGCCTTTTCCTAGGGTGCTCTGGAATTCTACAACAAAAGGAGGGCAGGGAGTGCCCAGGCCTTCACAGGCTGACGAGGCCAGAAGACATATGAATCATCAGGAATGGGGAAGATCAGCAATAGACCACCAAAAATATCATATCTGGTACCTGAGTTATTCAGGGACAATGAGCCAGGGAGTGATATATTTGTGGCTGATGTTAGGGTGGGAACTGTTAACTATCAGGGAACCTGGATGGGAATAAGCGGGAGGTAGCCAAGCTAATTGCTGGTGTCTACCTGTGGCAAGTTCAAGTACTTGTTCCATAGGGTCCAGTTTTCTGATAAAACAGAATGGGAAGTGACCTTAGGGAAGGCATCTCCTAACGAATCTGGGGAATCGCTTTGGGGCTCCTATCGTCTAGTAACAGTGAGGAGACAACCCCTTGCCTCATCCCCTTAATGCTCAGACAAGAGGAGAGTTCTGAGGTACCAACAATGGATTGGGGACTAGCTGTAGAGGCATGGGAGACTGAAAGTAGCCCTCCAAGAAGTGGAAACAATTAAGGAGGGAATCATGAGCTACATTGTACCAGCTATTGTTGGGTGCTTCCGGGTGAATTAAGTTAATAGAGTTGAGGCCTAATGAAATAACATCCCTTGTATATTGTCTTTCTTCCCACACGTCTGGGAAAATACATGAGGTCCTGCCTATGCTGTAGCGTCTGCTGCAGAATTAATGCATTGTAACAGACACTGTAGACTCCATTACTGATGCAACCACTGATGCAATCGGTGAACAGCCTAAGCCTGCTTATTTTTTTATTAGTGATAGTTAGCTCATAAAGGCTGTCCTATAACAGAAGTAGTGGAGATGTGTGTTGTTGGAAAGATTGGCCATGATGGGATTATTTTATATGCTACAGGTACATTATATTTAGTTGCTGCACTTGGTCTCTGTATGTAGACTATGTGGCTATCATTACAGTTAGCCTGTTACATAAATAAAGTTCAACTTCCGTCTAAGTCAACCTTAGTACAGATCCTACAGACCTAACAATAGAGGCACTTCCCTTTCTCTGGTGCAGTTTCTGCCTGTGGGCCATATGTGTTGCAGTGGTGTATGGCTATCTTTGTGGTTTGATGGTTTGGTAACAGTAACCAGGGCTATGATGTCATATACAATACCTGTGTAACCCAGGACCTGCTTAAGAGGAGGTTGAGTACTTGAAAAAAAAATTAAATTGTCTGTTAAATGCATTTCATAATTAATGACAAAATTTGTCAAACAATGTATTCACTGCATAATATTCAATCATCTGTATTTTACTTTCATAGCTTCTACATCTTTTAATACCTAGATTGACCTAGCATTTCTATGTTTCTGACTTATAAAAGAGACTGAAAAAATTATGTCTGGGTAGTTTTTAGTCCTAGAACATTTCATACTAGATTTCTGTACAGCATTAGGATGATATTGCAAAGGACGTATTAAGAGGTTACTTTCTGTATTTTTTTCTCCGCTGATTGCAGCTCCCGGATTCTCTGCCGGGCCCCTTACCCTGGAGCAGTTTTGAGCAGAGTAGTGGGTTGATCTAATTTGCGCCTGCTGGTAAAGGTCCTGCCAGCTGAGAATAGCACATTCTGGTCATGCGTCTTTTTCATCTTCTTCTACCCCCATCATTTTCTACTCTAAAGCAACCAGCCAGAAGGATGGTCTAGGAGCTCACCAGTGACTCCCCACAGGGAAATCCCCTGCTACAGGGATATGTCCACTCTCTTTGTGCCACTTACAGTAGAAAAAGACAGAGATTCTGTCCTGCAGTCAAACACTGACCCTTTTCTATGCAGGAGTAGTAAGGGGCATGACAGTTGTTTAGAAATATTAGCTCAGTTTGCTCAGTCTGGGATGCTTGGACCATTTGGGATCTCCCAACCAGGTTGTTTCTGCCCCCATCTAATTAAAAATGCTAATGCTACAGAAGTTGGATTGAGATCCTATTTTCAGAAACCTCGTTATTCAGAGGTGATCAGATCAAGGATTTTGGTTCAGCTTGTTATAAAGGCAGAAGTTTAGATTTCCAACGTGCAACAGCGTATGACACAAGTGATGTGGTTCCAGCCCATTTTAATCCCCAACCAGCTATCAGTTCAGTTAGGACATTTTTATTGTTTGAGTCCAAATGGAAAAAAGATGTCAAAATAATTTGGTTCCCTTACAGAAGATGCCTAAACAGAAGCAGCCTGAAGAAGAAAATCAACCCTGAGCTCTAGAGGAATTTCAGAAATAGCCTCTTGATCCAGATTTAAGTTCAATTGCAGTTTACTGAGAAGAATTACAGACCTTCAGCTCTGCTAGACTCCTACCGATCACAAACAAATGCTCTGTTAGAATTCCTAAGAAAAAATGGATTCCTAACATACTGCCCACACTCTGTATTCTATCTCTTCAGAGCACACTACGTTTGCAAACTTGTTCTTGCCAACCACAGTGAAAAGGAAGTGCTGATCCACTGCTCACAATGTAACTAAAACTGCAATTTTTGTATATTTCAAAGAGAGAATATTTATCTCTCACAGCTGTTCTTTAACAATTTAGGTGTTGTACATTTTGCTTCTTTATAAGCATTCATAAGAATAGACACAGTAACTAATAACAAATAATAACAAACAATAATTAAGATAGGTTTCAGAGTAGCAGCCATGTTAGTCTGTATTCGCAAAAAGAAAAGGAGTACTTGTGGCACCTTAGAGACTAACAAATTTATTTGAGCATAAGCTTTCGTGACCTATAGCTCACTTCATCGGATGCATCGGATAATTAAGATAGATACTTTAAAAACAGAACATAAGAGGAAGGTTAATGTTCACAAACAAAACTAATAAGGGTAGATGACAACCTGACACAAATTTGCAGAGTCCACTGACATAATGAAGCTATTTTAATTTTCACCAAATGAGGATCTGGGTCAACTGTACATCGTATGTAAGAAATCAATAATTACTTTTTAATATTTGAGTACTTTAGCAGTGGCAGGAACCAATGGATTTCATTTTTATTTCCGGATAAAGGACAGCATGCTAGAACAATTTAGAGTCACCGGATGTGGGTGCCTTAATTTTATCTCCGTTTTGCAGAGTGTTCAGTCGTATTTCAGCAAGCAGCTATCACTTGGCTTGCACTCTATAGCAAGCACCCTACCGGTTCCCATGGCCAGGGCTGCTTGTAAACCCACAAGTGAGTAAACTTCCTCACTTAGGTAAAGTGAATTGCAGCAATGTACAAAAATATTAACACTTCAGCCTACACGATTTGAAATGTAGAATTTTGCAAAAGTAAAACCCCAGAGAGCGTGATTAGCCAATGACTCATCTTCCCCTTTTAACATGTTTTCACGGCTATAGAGCTGTATTTAATTGGCTTTTGAGTTGACAGAAGCCTCATAGAAGATTCCAATCTAGTATGTAAGGCATTTTATTGCACAATAATTTATATTTTTGTGATTTAAACTCTCAAGCACATTAAATTAACTTTAAATAAAGAGAGAAAGTTTAGTGAATGAAGAATATTTGCACAAAATTATCATAAATTTAGTGGTACAGTATAAGCAGTGGAAGTACCAGTTTCCCCACATAGTCCTGCCATTGTTCTTCAATCTTGTCCTGTAGAAGCCACCTCCAGTCAGGCTTTATGCCCATTCAGTTCTTGGCCTCTTAGATAACACTGCCAAATATTGCAAAAATGTGGAGGAGGTGTGTGATATGGACACCTGTCCAATAGGAACTGGATGGAGAACTCCAGATCAGTACAAAAGGCCATTGAACTGTTGTTCAAGAATAGAAGTGAAGACACAGTATAGCATGTTGTAGCTTTTTTTCCAATGCAACACATCTAGCATGAAATTTTCAAAGCTGCTTAAGAGTAATGAGAACTGAGCATCCAAATCCCTTACATGACTGAAAATCTCAGCCCAAAAGTATAGTAATCAGGAAATTAGGGCATTTACAATAGGCATTTTGTTGTAGTTTCATTTCCAGCTACCAAACAGTTCTAGAATATTATGAGGAAAAACAAACATTTTGGCACTTTTACAAGCAACTCTAATTATGATAATGGTAGATATCATTTGAGATTGCTTCTATGTACAGTACATATATTTAGGTAGACAGAATGTCATGATTTAACAAGAAACTTTATCACTCCTCTTAATCATTTGCATTATTACCCTACAGAGTTTCTTTTTAAGAACATAAGAACTGCCATACTGGGACAGACCAAAGGTTCATCTAGCCAGTATCGTGTCTTCTGACAGTGGCCAATGCCAGGAGCTTCAGAGGGAATGAACAGAACATGTTATCACCAAGTGATCCATACCTTGTTGCCCATTCTCAGCTTCTGGTAAACAGAGGCTAGGGACACCATCCCAGCCCATCCTGGCTAATAGTCATTGATGGACCTATCCTCCATGAATGTATCTAGTTCGTTTTTGAACCCTGTTATAATCTTGCCTTCACAACATCCTCTGCCAAAGAGTTCCATGGGTTGACTTTGTGTTGTGTGAAGAAATACTTCCTTTTGTTTGTTTTAAATATGCTGCCTATTAATTTCATTTGATGACCCCTAGTTCTTGTGTTATGAGAAGAAGTAAATAACACTTCCTTATTTACTTTCTTTAAAAGGTTCTTACTTATGAAAATGATCATTTTAATTTAAAATAAACTACAGAAGTGGACACTTTACCGAGTCTATTTTGCAAAGTTAAGAACATCACAGAATATTACTTAAGATAAGTATAAGTTGCTTGTGTATATTGTTTTCATAAGAAAGACTATGACAATTTAATTCTGAAATTGTTGGTTTCAATAAGGTTGCATTGGTGAGCTGACCTTAAATAAAATAACCATTAAGGGCCACATTCTTCTCTGAGATTAAAATCAGTGGGATTAATTTTAATCAGAATGATTTTAAAATACTTTAGCCCAATTTCACTCATACTGAAGCCTGCTGATACTATGCACTCAGGACATGATCCCTGTGGTAGGAGTTGGATTTGACCATGGTAAATTTGTGGCATGGCTGGTCAATACAGTAGGAAGAAGGGCAATGTTCCCCCAGGAAAAAAGTGCCTCTAAGACATCCCCGAGATCCACAGGATTTGGGGGATCTGTAGAGTTTTGGGACTCTGCTTCTTTTGTGGAGAGTGGGAAACTCCTATTCCAATGGGGAAAAAAAAATCAGAGGAAACTTTGCAAGGAGAACTTTAGTGAGTTTTCCTCCCCCCAGAGCTTCATCTGCAGGAAAGTATCAGCTAAAATGGGTTTCAGAGTAGCAGCTGTGTTAGTCTGTATCCGCAAAAAGAAAAGGAGTACTTGTGGCACCTTAGAGACTAACAAATTTAGTTGAGTATAAGCTTTTATGAGCTACAACTCACTTCATCGGATGCGAAAGCTTATGCTCAACTAAATTTGTTAGTCTTTCAGCTAAGATGGTAGCTCCCAGCTTTTCTGGTCAAAATAATGCACCAGAAACAGTATCAAAAAGTATGAGTAAGATTGTAAATTAGAATCATTGAGGTGCTAGCAGTGAATACAGAATCTGATCATTTTTGGCAAAGAAAAATTTAAAGAGGTCAGACTAACTTTTTTCAAGATTTTACATCAACAATTGCCAGATGTGCGTGCAGCATAGTGAATATCAGTGTTCAGCAAAACCAAGCTATAATCTGTTACCAGTCATATTTGGCATCTACCTTAACAACTGCTCTATGAAACTTCTCAACAGAATTTATGTACCAGGAAATCAAGATGCAATACTTAAATAATCATCCTACTTTCATTCATTCCCAACAGTCTTCATCACAAAAGTAAAATCTCCTTTTTTTTCCAGTATGGGGAAAAGTCTTTTGGGAGAGGCGGGGCAGGGTTGTTTTTAAGCTGAAAGTGTTGGAGCATATTTTGTTCTGAAATATGACACTACAGCAAATTGCGTGACAGGTCATTTCCCTAATGATAATATTGCTTGTAGCAAGACAGCATAAATATTGGGTCCGTAAACACACTAGCTAAACTTCAGTATCCAATGGAAATGCTATTTTACACACTTAGGTTTGATAGCTCAATATCATTAGAAATCAAAGATGCGCTCTGTCATTTTATGGGCGTCATTTAAGATACAGGATTATATTTCAGCAGCAACACTCAACAGAAGTCTAACAACTAAACTACCTAGACAGTCACGTTTAATGGAGTTTCATAAAACATTTTAGACTATACAGATCTTCAGGTCTTTACTCACATTTTGCACATGCAAAATTTCCATTGCCTTTAATAGGAATTTGGCCTCAGTGGATATGTTTACACTGCTATTAAGCCCCACAACTGCTAGTCAGATGACATGGGCCAGCCACAGGTGTTTAATTGCAGTGTAGACATACCCAGTACAGGCCAAATGCTCAGGACCTATCTTTATAGCCCAGTTCAAGCTAGTTTTCATTTGCTCTTCATATGCTCTAGTAGATGCTTTATTTCCAAACTACAAAATGAAGTAAAGCTGGTGTATCTGTCACAATATAGAAGTGGCTGATATTATTTGTGTTGTTCCTGTTTCCCAGCTTATGATGTACTCTTTGCATTTGCTGATGCTCCTGGACATCTAAAGCAGGTTCGACCTTTGATCTTACTCACTATTCCAAGACAGCCAGTTGGCATCCCACCTTTACTTGGAAAAAAGCAGAAACTTCTTTTGAAGCCAATAGCTTTTCTCAGCAGGAAATGTACTTACTGAGCCAGCAAGAAATATGAATACCTTTTTATCTTTCCCCAGTAAAACAACCCTTGTCTTTCCTGGTCCACAACATAAGCTCTTGCACCCAGCCTTCTTTTAGGATAAAATGTATCCCTATTCAGAGAGATAGCACAGGACTTCTGCAAAGCCATTTAAGTCATGCTTGAATGGTCCTTAGGCCTTGTGTTGGCCCCCTGCAAAGGGATGAACTCCTTTGTGACCAACAAGCACCAAATGAACAGGCTGTTCTGTTTAAAAGCTGATGGTACAATATGCCCCTATCTTTTTACACAGTTACTTTTTTTTTTTTGGCTTGGATTTATGGGCTTGCAGACCAATATCTCCATTTAATTTATGAAATAGTCATAAATTGTCTCAAACCACTATAAATCCCAAGAATAAAATAATATTTCCTTCCTGTAGATCCCACCTTCTACTTTTTTAAGAAAGGCAGTGTAGCCAAATCAAAGGGTACTTGACTCAGACTCAAGGAACCTGGGTTCTATTCCTCTGCTGGTGACCGTCAGTGTGTCACTTTGACTCCCCTGTTCCTGTTTCTATTTATAAAAATTGGAATAAAGATACCTACTTTCTTGGTAAAGCACTTTGAGATCTATGGATGAAAAGGGCTCTGTAACAGCTAGATATAACTATGATGGGGCCCTAACGTCCAATGACATTACATTTATTAAGCAGCACTTATTTATACATTTTATATTTATATACATATTATATTTATACATTTTATATTATATACATATTATACATTTATTAAGCATCCACTATGCAAGAAGTAACAAAAATAACAATTGATAATGATGAATAGGTGCCCCCAAACTATTTCTTTTGTATTTCATTGAAAAACTGGTCTTTAACATGAATTATTACAACAAATATGCAAGCCCAAATTCAGTAAATAAATGCTGTCACCTCCAACCACATGAATATGCTTCAAGTTAATATAGTAATATAACATGTTCATGTTTCTCTTGGGAGGAAACTGCTTCAATTTCTTATGCTAGTTCTCTAGACGATTAAAATGAGATTATATCCACCGCAGTGTATGTACTGACTGCTACTAGAGATCAAGTTATTTCCTGAATGCAGAAATCTATCTAGGATAAAACCCACTAACTTGTACAAAGGTTTTCTATAGTTTGTGCTTATGCACGTAAGGCTTGGATCTGGAGAGGATGCTGCTAATCCGATTAACTTTATGGTAACCCTGAAATGTACTACTATGTGTAGTTATGAAACAGAGTAAATATTTTGAGTTGTAATTTTAATATATATTTGTATTTTTTTATCATGTTACCAAATATTTAGGTTCTGACCCTACAAATGCCATGCACATGCTTAGTTTTACTCCTTTAAATTGTCCTACTGAAGTCAGTGTTTAAAGTTAAACATATGCACAAATGTTTGCAGGGTCAGATAGATTGTAACTCACTATAAACATAGATTGTAAAACATAGATTGTAAATCACTATAAACTTTACTCTCTAATATTTTAGGAAAAGATTAGGAGACCAGCCTTGTCATCCTTTCTTAGGGTATATTTATGCTATGGAGATTATACCAGCATAGCTACCTCGCTATAGCTATGCCAGCATAACCCTGAAGTGTAGCTGCAGCCTATACCAATGGGAAGGATTTTCCATGTGTGTAGAAACACCACCTCCCAGAATGATGGCAAATATGTTGACAGAATCATTCATCCATTGGCATAGCTGCATCTACCTTGAGGGTCAGATCAGCATAGCTCCATCAGTCAGAGGGGTACATTTTTCATACCCCGGACTGATGTGGCTATGTAGACCTAACTGCTAAGTACAGATCAGGTATTAGGCAAACATCCCACTCAGATAAAAGGGAGGTTTGCCAGCATAAGGCCTGCAGGATTGAGGGCTTTTTTTCCTGAATAAATGCCTTGTAGCGAGAACCACTATTAACCATTATAGAGGTAACCACTATTAAGATATGAATAAAATGTACCAGTGAGAAATAATATGATTTTCTTTGTTACATCACTGCTTCTAACTAAAAAAAAAGGGTTGATTATTTGGCTTTAACACAGCTATTCATGAATGCAGAACAGAACTATATTCTCTGTAGCTGGAAAAAATATATGGTGCCTCTGAACTGCTCTATTGAGAGATTCCATGATGTGTCTAAAAGAATTACCTGTTCATTCTTCTTATTATTATTACTACTATTAATAATGCAGGAATGGTACCATCATGCCTACACTTCCTGAAAACAGATAATAGGTCTGTATGTCTGCCATTATCAAAACATCCATCAAAGGTTAGGTAATTTTCCATACTCATTTAGAAACAAAGAAGCTACCTATTTTGGTAAAACTGTTCCAGGTTTTCAATGTTTGTGCCTCAGACATGAAGCAGATGTAATCAGTGAGAAAACGAAGGCCGTTATTTCCATGACAACATCAGCACAGAGGTGTTTGTGTTTACTCAGCCCTGTGCTCAGAATTGGAACCTTATCCTGTCAGGAGCTGAGTGCTGAAGCTATCAAAACCCTTTGAGCCAAATGTCCCACATCTTTACAAGATCATCCCCTTTCCATGGATTCCATGAAGGGATCTCCACAGGACCCAGGACGAATCTGTGAAAAGTGGAAGCGGCAGGGAGGTCTAGGCATGGAATCAGGGGATATACAACATCCTGTCTGGCCACCAGTGATACATCTAACAAAAGTGTCAATGTTGCCTGGATTAGATTAACTCTTCCCAAGCATCCCCCACCCCTAATGCTATGGGAAATCCACTGGGAAATGATTCCAGGGGCATTTGTTGATAAGGAAAAACCCTGGCATTGGTACCACATTCAAAGTCATTGTGGAGGAACAAAACCTCAACAACGACCCATCCTCTTGATCTAGTGGAAGATCTTCACATCCGATGAAGTGAGCTGTAGCTCACGAAAGCTTATGCTCTAATAAATTTGTTAGTCTCTAAGGTGCCACAAGTACTCCTTTTCTTTTTGCGAATACAGACTAACACGGCTGCTACTCTGAAACAGATCTGAAGGAGTCTATGAGATTTAGGGACAGAACCCCCTATTCGATCTTTAGTGGAATGATTCTGGAGAAACTCCACAAGGGGAACATCTCTCAGAGGTTTATTCTTAGGAAAGGGTGATCAAGTCCTCAATGTTTACTCAGACCTGAATTAGGCAAAAGTTCCACTGACGTATAGTAAAAAGCCCTAATTATTTATTTCTACATAAAGACTGCAGTTATCATAAAGAAATCCATGATAATCAGAGTTCATTTCAAAAGCACCTAACGTCACTTTGTAACCTAAGTCCCATTTTCAAAAGTGACAGACATTTAGGATCCTTAGTGCCTAAAGGTACGTATACACTGCACATACAACATGTAGAGTACGTACACTACATAACCGCTAATATGTGTATAAAAAGCAGTGTAGTCAGTGAGCCACAGCTTAGGAGAGTAGAGAGACTCCTGATCCCTATGGTTATGTACCTGGGTATATACCCTACAGGGCTTTCTACATATGCAAGCAGCGCCTCCCAGTCTACACTGCTATTTTTATCAGCATAGTGGCCCACTGTCTCCCCACTGCTGGAGCCTTCCCCTGTGGCAGGGATTGGTCCCAGCAGCAGGGAAAGACTCCAGCAGCAGGGAAAGCTACTTCAGGAAGTTGCTGGAACCTTTTCCTGGTACAGAGAAAGGCAGCTCCCTGTTGCAGGGAAAGACTCCAGCAGTGGGGAAAGGCTCTGCGGGGGGAAGCAGAAGGGAAAGGCTCCAGCAGCTTCCTGCTGCTGAGGCTTTTGCCTGCTGCCCCCCTGCTGCCAGAGCCTTTCACTGGCAAGTGTAGTTACACACCACAATGTGGACCCAGCTCACTTTTCACTGCAGCATGTAGCTATATGTGACATGTGCAGTGTAGACATAGCCTATCTCAGTTTTGAAAATGGGGTTTAAGTTCACAAGTCACTGTAGATTCTCTTGAAAATTTTATCCTATGTGCCTAGTAAACATCCTAAAGGAGTGCACCCAAAGTGCGAGCTTATCTGAAGAACAGAAGGCCCAATTCTGGTGTAAATTTTAGTGACATAAATCCAGAGTAATTCCACTGAAGGCAATTGTACATCAGTGCAGCTGAGATCAGAACTTGACCCAAAGTAACTGAAATATATTTTAACTATTTTATACTCATTTATGCCATTAAAAGCGGTAACTTGAAGTATGCTAGACATTTTCTGAACAGCTTTTACATTCTGAATAGTTGACATATTTTATTTTCCTTTTTTTCTAGTAGCTGTTACACCAGAACAGTTTAAATATTTTCCAGTCTAATGTTTTACATTTGTAATGTTTTACAGTGGTGCACTGGGGCCAAAAGATTTTATAAAACAAAGAGCTTTGTATCAAAAATGTATCAGGTGAGGAGAATTATTTGATCATAAAATTCTAATTTTTAAACTTAGTGGCCTTCCATTTGATTTTAATGCTCTATCAAACTGGGGTTTTATTGTCCTTAATCCAATTCAAAACTCAAACACCAAAATTCTAATCTATCTTCTTTGGCAATGCCTAAACCTAGCAAAGTAACTTATTTATAATAAAAATAACTGTACTGCATTAGATCTATTTTTAAAATATGAGAAATGTTTCTGTTTTCTGGGAGCAAAATATCTCACAAAACATCATTAAAAGCACGCACGAAAGAGAGAAATTCATAGGAACACTAATTTTATTCTGGCTGGTTTATAGTCAGTACAGTTATTACAAAATCTTTACTTCACAACCACTAATAGCAAGACCCCACAAACGGTACTAAACATCTGTCCCCTGTCAGAGTTAGTTACTGCCACCAGGCTAGCACACAGACATTTCAGATTACGGTAGTGTAGCAGAGTCCCTTCAGGCTAGGATAAGGTACTGAAGGAAGCATAGCCTCAATAGAAGAGGAGCAGGGGCCAAAAGATGACTTTGAATCAGGGAATATCAACTCAAAAGACACAGGAAAATAGTAGGTCTGGAATCAGATCAATGTACTAAACTGTGTTATTTCACATTTTAATAGAAAACAGGCAAATTTTGAATTATGGAGTTATAGTTCAGTCTCAAAGTTCTAGTAAATCACAGCATAAACTGCTGAGATTTGTTCTTTTGGTTTATATCATTATCAGAACCCTGTGACACAATTATACCCAGTAAATCACAGTTACCTGCTCTTTTTTCAATATATGATTATTATTTTATAATGTAATAAAAGGTAGCATTACTAACATCTCATATGGAAAGGAAAACATCAGAAGGGCTGTTCTTTGTTCTTCCTTTTGATGACTTTAATCTACATGCCCTGATTCAGCAAACCACTTAAGCACATGCATAGTTTTAAGCATTTAAGTAGTCCTTCTATAGTTAAACCATTTTCTGAACAAATATTTATCAAAATATAATGATACATTTTGTGGAACATTTTGAAAATACTATTAAGCAAAAAGTGAAAATGTGTCAGATGTAAATTAGATGATGTATCACCCTTTCAATTACCGTGGTGGCTCCCAAAGTCTACAATAAAGATTTTAAATTACTTTAAAATAGACTTTGTGGCTCTGCCCATTTCCTAATATCCCAACTATCTTGAAGACAAGCTGTGGGACAATTGCAAGACAAGCTAATGTGACAGATTATTTTCAGAGAGAGCAAATGGTTATTGTCATTAAAGAATTTCTATATAAATCTGAGCAAATATTTTTTATTCATAGATACATAGATACTAAGGTCAGAAGGGACCATTATGATCATCTAGTCCGACCTCCTGCACAGTGCAGGCCACAGAATCTCACTCACCCGCTCCTGCAAAAAACCTTTCACCTATGTCTGAGCTATTGAAGTCCTCAAATCGTGGTTTAAAGACTTCAAGGAGCAGAGAATCCTCCAGCAAGTCACCCATGATACAGAGGAAGGCGAAAAACCTCCAGGGCCTCTTCCAATCTGCCCTGGAGGAAAATTCCTTCCTGACCTCAAATATGGTGATCAGCTAAACCTTGAGCATATGGGCAAGATTCACCAGCCAGATACTACAGAAAAGATGAAGATCAATTAATTACCAAAATCATGTTATCCCATCATACCATCTCCTCCATAAACTTATCAAGTTTAATCTTAAAGCCAGATAGATCTTTTGCCCCCACTGCTTCCCTTGGAAGGCTATTCCAAAACTTCTCTCCTCTGATGGTTAGAAACCTTCGTCTAATTTCAAGTCTAAACTTCCCAATGACCAGTTTATATCCATTTGGTCTTGTGTCCACATTGGTACTGAGTTTAAATAATTCCTCTCCCTCTCCAACATCCTTCTGATATATTTATAGAAAGCAATCATATCTCCCCTCAAACTTCTTTTAGTTAGGCTAAACAAGCCAAGCTCCTTGAGTCTCCTTTCATGAGGCAAGTTTTCCATTCCTCGGATCATCCTAGTAACTCTTCTTTGTACTTGTTCCAGTTTGAAGTCATCCTTCTTAAACATGGGAGACCAGAACAGCACACAGTATTCCAGGTGAGGTCTCACCAATGCCTTGTATAATGGTACTAAAACCATTAATGGACTTGCAATTTCGGGTGCCAATTCCTTTAATATTCTTGGATGAAGATTATCTGGGCCTCCCCGATTTAGTCCCATTAAGCTGTCTGAGTTTCGCTTCTACCTCAGATATGGTAATATCTACCTCCATATCCTCATTCCCATTTGTCATGCTACGATTATCCCTAAGATCCTCTTTAGCCTTATTAAAGGCTGAGGCAAAGTACTTGTTTAGATATTGGGCCATGCCTAGATTATCCTTGACGTCCACTCTATCCTCAGTGTTTAGCGGTCCCACTTCTTCTTTCTTTGTTTTCTTCTTATTTATATGGCTATAGAACCTTTTACTATTGGTTTTAATTCCCTTTGCAAGGTTCAACTCTACTTGACTTTTAGCCTGTCTCACTTTATCCCTACATGTTCTGACCTCAATAAGGTAGCTTTCCTTGCTGATCCCTCCCATCTTCCACTCCCTGTATGCTTTCTGCTCTTAATCACCTCTCTGAGATGCTTGCTCATCCAGCTTGGTCTACAACTCCTGTCTATGAATTTTTTCCCCTTTCTTGGGATGCAGGCTTCCGATAGCTTCTGCAGCTTTGATTTAAAGTAATCCCAGGCCTCCTCTGCCTTTAGATCCATAAGTTCTTCAGTCCAATCCACTTCCCTAACTAATTTCCTTTATTTTTGAAAGTCAGCCCTTTTGAAATCAAAAACCCTAGTTGCAGATTTATTTTTGTTAATCCTTCCATTCAGTTTGAACTGAATTAGCTCATGATCACTTGAACCAAGATTGTCCCCTACAACCATTTCTTCTATGAGGTCCTCACTACTCACCAAAACCAAATCTAAAATGGCATCCCCTCTAGACGGTTCAGCAACTACTTGATGAAGGAATCCATCAGCTATCGCATCTAGGAAAATCTGAGTCCTATTATTATTACTAGCACTCATCCTCCAGTCTATATCTGGGAAGTTAAAGTCTCCCATGATCATGCAGTTTCCATTAGTATTTACTTTTTTAAAAAACATTAAAAAGGACTCTATCCTTATCCAAATTAGATCCCAGTGGTCTATAACACACCCAAGCACTATTCCAGGGGAGGCTCTAATAATTTTCTTCCCCAATGTAATTTTTGCCCAGACAGACTCTGTCTGATCCATTGCATCACTTCTTATTTCTTTACATTCTACCTCATCATTGATATACAATGCTACTCCACCATCTTTACTTCGGTCTTTCCTAAACAGCATATACCCTTCAATACCTATAGTCCAGTCATGACTACTACTCCACCATGTTTCTGTTATCCCTATAATATCTGGTTTCACTTCCTGCACCAGTAGCTCTAGTTCCTCCATTTTGTTACCTAGGCTCCTCGCATTGTTGTACAAACATCTTAATTTTTGCTGTTTGGCCTCGCTCACATTCTGTACCCTATTACGCACGATCATTCTACAGCCAGTATAACCTATTAGACTGGTATCCACACTGCCCTTCCTTCTTATATACATTCTCCTACCCATGGCTGTATCCTTTCTTACTTTGTTTTCTTCCCTCTCAATGCTAAAATTACCTGGACATCTCCCAACCATCTCCCCCTAATTCCTAGTTTAAAGCTCTCTTAATCAGTTGTGCCAGCCTCCATCCTAGAAGTCTATTTCCTTCCCTATTCAGATGAAGTCCATCCCGAGAGAACTGTCCTCTGTCCATGAATGCCTCCCAGTAGCCATACATCCCAAAGCCCTCCTTATAGCACCACTGCCTAAGCCATCTGTTGATAGTCATAATCTTGTCACACCTTTGTTGCCCTTCTCTAGGAACAGGCAGAATCCCACTAAAGATTACCCGAGCCTCAATTTCCTTAAGCATCTTCCCCAGCCTAGTATAGTCTCCCTTAATACGTTCCAGCGAGAATCTAGCCATATCATTTGTTCCCACATGAAGGATAATTAGGGGATTCTTTCCTGCTCCCTTTAGGATCCTTTTCAACCTCAGGTGTACATCCCATATCTTAGTACCTGGAAGACAGCATACCCTTCTCTGGATCAGCTCTGGTTACAGGCCTGTCTATTCTCCTCAGTAAAGAGTCCCCGATTATTTTGGGGCCGAACCAAAAAATTCCCCCAAAGTTGCTTTAAATCAAACTGAAATTGATATTTTTAAAAATTTTCACCAAAGCAAGGACACAATTTTTTTTTTGTTTGGAACTGACGAAAACATTTTGGGTCAACCCAAAATGAATGTTTTGACTTTTTTTGTTTCAATGCGGTCATTTGGGGGGGCATTTTCCACCTTTTTCTTTTGGATTTTTTTTAAAAATGGCCAAAATTCAAAATGGGACAACATTTTGGAACAAAAATAACTAAAAGAAACATTTTAAAATGTTCAAAATGAAACATTTTGAAACCAAAAAGTTGAACCAAAACGTTTAGAAATGGTCAAATCTATTTTTGTCCTCTTTCAAAATAAATCAGCCAAAACTATTCAACAAATTTGAGCCAAATTTGAAAATAGTTTTAGACCCCCCAGACCCAAAATGCATTTTTTCAGTGACAATAGTATTTGCTGAAAAGATTTCACCCAGCTCTTTTTGCGTACCATGTATCTGCTTCAGTATTTCAAGACTTTGTCACAATCCCTTTTCAGTGAACATTTTATATGTTACAGATAAACTCAGCCACTCAAATCCCTCTGCAATTTGAAAGTAAATCATTTCCCAAACACACATACAGCTGCATACAACCTGATTTTCAAAAGTGCTAAGCACTACGATTCCAATTATTTAGTTCAGTAAATATCTCCTTCCAATACTGAATGTTGCAGTGTGGATCTGGACCTTACTTTCATTCACTGAAGACAATTTCCAAAGCTTATCTTTGGCTGCACTTTATCTGCAAAATGCACTTCATGAAATATGATGTCAACCCCTTGCACTCTAGCTGTTAAATCCTGTATTTCCCTTCATACATATATTTTGTGTATTTTTCTTTTTGGTGAAGGGTGGAGAGTTATAGTACAATACTTTTCTGTGTAGGTAAATCGGTTAGGGCAATGACATATCTGGAGTGAGAATTAATTCCTTATTATAATAATTATATTGGGTTTTATGGGTGCTCAGATACTGGTGATGAGTATGGGAGAAGATTCTGAATAGAATAGAATAGAATAGAATAGAATATTGTCCCTTCCCTTAGGTACGTGGGTGCCATTACATACTTGCATTCCAAACAGATGAAATATCTGTAATATGAATTCCATGTCAGGAGCATAAAAATATTAGATTTTCATACTCTCTCGCATCATATACACATGGGCATATCTTATTATATACAAAGTACATATATAACACACAGCAACGTGCACAGCTATATTAAAATTAATTTATTTACATGATTGCTACCTACTTACTATACTGTTACAAGTGTGAAACCACAGTGGGGTTAGGGATGGGTTAAACACTGGGGCCAAATAAATAATGTAAATAAGTGCAATGCTTTTGCATATGTCCTTATATATTTCATTCACTTAAGAGAGAATAAAAATAATTACATGGGTGTCTAAAGCTTGTTTTAGCAGGGTTTTATATTAAAATGCACACTACCAAGTTCTGTACTGTATCATCTGCTGCAATATAAAAACTTCAAGGGCACAGTGACCAGTGTGAGAATAATAGTTCATGGGCCTATGTGTGAGAGGTTATTTTGGGTGCAGAGAATGATTTATTATTCAAAGATGGTGCTACTCTGAATAAAACAACAGCAGGTCAGTTCCTCAGCAGAAGAAATTAATTGCATAGGGGATTATAAAAACAATATGGCTGTGCACATATGCTCCTATTGTTCATCCTCGTTCCCTTGTTCCTTCCTTTTTTAAAAACCCACTGTTGTATTTTTCCTTAATTTAGATTGTGAGCTCTTTGGGGCAAGTATTGTCATTCATTCTGTGTTAGTACAGTGCCAAGCACAATGGAGTCCCCCTGATCTTGATTGCAGTCAGTAGGTTCAATTGTAGTAATAAAGAACAATAATATAATATTCACGGCAGAATATACACGGCAATAACAGTTACAATGTCAAAAGAGCTAATGGCCTGATTTTCCATGTGCTCAGTACTCGCTATTAGGGCCAAGTTTTCCTCTCTCACTTCAGCATCTTAACAAAAGCCAGACTTTCAAAAGAGCTCAAAACCCACCCATCAAAATCTGGAGACTTATTCTGATGTCTAAATGATCACCAAGCTCTTTTGAACATACTGCTCCATTTGCTGGTGCTGGTCCTAAATACCTTGTATGGGCAATTAAATGCTGAAGCAAAGCTGTAGCATTTGAGGACCCAAAAACTATTTATTGTGAATATAAGCCAACAGCATAGACATTATTTTCCTATTATAAGACAATGCTAAAGAAAATTGAACAAACTACTGCAAAAAGAAAAAGAAAAAAGAAAAAAACACAGAGACAAAATAATACTTGTAAGTTTGAATGCGTCGTGCTTCTGCCTTTGTGGACTTTCCATTGACGTCACTGCGGAGGTGAGGCTTAGGTGAATAACATTTTGAGTGGGAAGAGAAAACAAGAGATTTAATGTGAGAGGGAATGGTTGCCAATGGTGTGAGGTAATGTGATGGGTAAACTGTCATTGCTGTTCAGTAGAAAGCCATTTTTAGAGGCTTTGGTTTGCTGACAGTCCTTCCCTTGACATAATCCTGCAGCCATTGAAATCAGTGACAAAACTCCTATTGACCTCCAGGCACAGGATCATGTCCATATATGCCCATCCCCCAACACCGCCACATGTACTAAAATCCCAAATAGTAGCGTATGTAGGATAGTCTTCTACTACAACTAAACCTGGTAGATCTTGATCACAAATGTTAATCATGGCAGGGAGGCAAATGCAGCTAGATCATATTGATTTTTGTTCATCTAACAAAGCACTCCTGAACTCTCGCAAGTTTTGCTAAAAAGATTTAAAGTTATTTCCTGAACTGTACTGTGACATTGCAGTGGTTTTCATATGTCCTATGTTCCACGCAAAAGGAGTCTACAGGCATGGTTTTCATATCATATTGTCAAGTTTCAGAGTAGCAGCCATGTTAGTCTGTATTCGCAAAAAGAAAAGGAGTACTTGTGGCACCTTAGAGACTAACAAATTTATTTGAGCATAAGCTTTCGTGAGCTACAGCTCACTTCATCAGATGCATTCAGTGATGCTGTAGCTCACGAAAGCTTATGCTCAAATAAACATATCATATTGTGACTCCCTAAAAATCCATCATCTTTCTTTATATAAAACACTTTACCTTTTCATTGATTCTATTCTAGTGGTCAGACAGTCCAATATTCCTAACAGTATAACATGCCAAATTCAGGAGATTAACAGCTGTATTTCACTGAAATTCATCAAAGTTTTACCTCTGTCTCCCTCAAAACGTTGAGTTCACTGGTATCCAAGAAAAATTTGTCTTTCCACATGTCAGTCTTCCCTCTTTGTCACAACCATATTTAGACCTTATATCCCTGCCAGGGCTTCTTAACTCATAACTCTCTTTTGCCTGTCTTTGTGTCCTCTCCAGCACCCGAGTTCACCTTGGCTTAAGTTATAATAGACCCGACTATTTTGTAGGGGAAAGAGCATCTATTGGGGAGGCTCTTAGCAGGTTTTATTTCTAAGTCCTTTAATTCATTACTCAGGCAATCAAAATGCCCTAACAAACACTACTAGATGAAGAGTAGCACTAACCCAGAACATCCTAGCAGCTATATAACTTTATTGCCATTTCACATCTTTCACTGAAACCTAAACCACATGCTATGCTTCTTATGTGAAATGTGAAGCAGGTGCAGAGGATATTGAAATGCCTTTTGATTCTGATGAGCCAACACAACTGAACACAGAAGCATTAAACAAAAACCCAGCAAACAAGACTGAGCCTTACAATAGCTTATCTATTTTAAGCCCTATCCCATATATCAAAATGCCACAACTATTGCAATTTTTCTACTGTATATATTCTCCAGTTCTCTCCATTGATTACCAAAAAATTAAGATGATATTCTATCATAGCAACAAGGTACCAAACACAAAATTATTAAAATTATATATAATTTTAAAAAGAAAACGTTAATTGGACATAAATTTTACAAGGACCGATTTTGAGAATAAAATCTTTTTGGTGTATCCTCTCCAAAACACTATAAAACAAAATGATTTCTCCAGTATTTGTGCATGTTACCTTACATTCATTTTTAAATCATCTAGAAGTATATAGAAAAGAGACTGATACAGAATGGAACTGCAGTAGCCAAATCAACTGTTGACCAATGGAGAAAAATCCAGAAGTAAGAATGGGAAAACTTTCTTTGACCATTTTTTTTTTGTAGGTCTGACTTATAAGAGATCCTTGACTTGGTTTCCATTTTTGTGCAACCAATTGATTCCTGCAATAATCTGTACCCACAAATGCTACCATTTAAACATCTAAATTGCCTTTCTTAGTTTGACATTCTTATGGTAGCATTTACTTCAACAAAATGGAAAACACTTCAAAATCAGGCCTTTTATATCTATGGTTTCTTGAGGGACATGGTTTTCTGATTCATGAAGTAGATTGGAAGCCAGGACACCAGTGTTCCAGTCCGGCCTCTGACTGTGAATTACTGTATGACTTTGGTTATTCCACCTAACCTCTCTGTATCCCAATTTCCACATTTGTTAAAATGGAGACAATATGAAATTCACAGGAGACAAGAGAGGTTAATCATTTGAGGCCTGATTCTGCTACTTTTACTCAAGTTGAGGAGTTCTTTACTCTCAGAATAGTCCCACTGATTTGAGTGTGGCTGCACAGAATTATTTTTTTACCTGGGTAGTTGTTACACTGCAAAAACATCCCCTTCATATTGTCAACCCCTATCCTTCAGGTGTGAGGGCAGAGATCAATCCTATGCCATATATTCAGTCAGTCACTTGTTTTACATTTTCTGTACTTCTTGTGGATAGCTCTGTGTCATAAGACAATGTTTCCTGAGATAACACAGCTTCTTCAAAGTAACTCTTTTGTGATAATTTAAGGGTTGTCAATAACTTTCACCTTTTTAAATGTTAATGAATTGTGGCTTAAAATATCACCATGAGGTAGGTATTATTATTCCCAGTTTAGAAAGGAAGAAACTGAGATTTAGAGAGTTTACATGACTTAATCTAGTTCATACAACATGTCTCTGGGACAAGGTGGGTGAGGTAATATCTTTTATTGGACCAGCTTCTAGTGGTAAAAGAAGTTTTTGAGCCACCCCGGTCTTCTTCAGGTCAGGGAGAGGTACTCAGAGTCCAAAGCTTGTCTCTCTCACCAATAGAAGTTAGTCCAATAAGAGACATTACTTCACCCACCTTGTCTCTCTAATAGCCCTGAACCAACACGGCTACAACTACACAGCATACAACATGTCTGTGACAGAGCCTATTCTATTCTGTGGAATAGAATCCACAGAACCTGACACCCAGTTCTGTGCTCTAGCTATTTGGCTATACTCCATCATTTATCTTCCCCCTTTTCTCTTATCCACTTAATTCCTTCTTAACTCCCACCATCCAGAAGCAGTCCAGGAACACACTACTGCTTAAGGTAACCTGTTCACAGTTTCAAGGGGGTGAGTGCCTTTGCAGTAACTAGTTAATTATCTGAAAGCGTCTTAATACCATATGCCTATACACCAACCCATCTGAGACAGAGATTATTGCTATCCTTGTGTATTGCCTTACATGTTCCTGATGATATAGCTTTGCAGGTGCTAGGAGATAGTTAATATATTTAATGATCTGCTAGTTGTTATATGTAGTACAGAAATATTCTTTGATTTGACCTCTCCCTCCCCGCCCCCATGTTGTAGCGCTATTAGTCTGATTTGTGTGTGTGTCCTGTTTCATCTCATGTCAGGAAAAGACTATTTCAAAGGCAATTTCAAAAATTGCTCCACTGAGTCCACATTTTTGCGACAAAAAAAGTCCTTCATGCACAATGAAATATACTGTTAGAGCTGACAACTCTTTATAGAGTGGTGAGATAGTGAATGAGAAGCAGGGTTGTAAGAGAAGTCTTTGAATTTGCAAAACAGAAACCCAAGAAAGCATACCAGCTGAGTATATGTTGACACAGAAGGAATAACTAGGAGTACAGTACTGTGAAAGAAGTAGAAAAGAAAAGAAAGGAAATAGATTCTGTAGCTATACAACATTATGGATAATGTAAGCTGACACTGAAATGCTCACAAAGTTAGTTTTTAGAACCCAGATCCTGGAGCCCCCAATCTGTTTTTATTAGAAAGAGAAAAAACCTGGAAATAGATAAAATGGTTTAACAATCATTGAAACACCAGTGAATGTGACCTGTCTGCCAGTGCACAAATAACCTGGAAATATATGTAGACACACAATTCAGCAGTCAATCTCCATTTCAAATGAGAAAACCAAAGCACTGCAGGTTGTTTTTGTTGTTGTTTAATCTTGATATTTATAGGAAGATATCAGTGTTTTACCATTTCAGGGCTTTACACCATTATGTTGCATCAATTTGATTCCAGGCTGATTCAGTGCCTGACTTCAGCTTCAAAGACAGTAAACATTCTGTGCAAAAACTGCCTATTAGCTCTGAGTGGTTTTCCCAACTGAAATTACATGAACTAGCTGAAATCAAACATCCTCTTGACTGTTAATCAGACATGAGTGTAACAGCAATGTGTGAGAGTGGACATTCTGAAGTAATGGAAAAGGCAATAAGTTACCTGAGGTGACATATTTCTAGGCTGTACTGCCATTTCCTGGAGGGCCTGGCAATCCAATCCCCATTAAACAGCTTCACTGAGAAAATAACTAAGTCTCTGGGCACGGGTGAATGGAGACTTAAGAGACAACAGCCATTTAGGCAAAGAGAGGCAGTCGTGGCAGAACTCAGGAAAATTGACAATTATATATAATAATATCTAACTAGACCATGAATACCAAAAGAGGACACCGTGGAGTTAAATGCTGTATAGTCTTCCCCTGCGTCTCACTCTCAGCATGGTACAGAATGTACCTCCATGCAGCTCCTCAAGAGAAGAAACACCTATTAAATACTCCTTCAGTGACTTAATGTATTAGTGATTGAGTATGAAGACCTACAGGTTATTCAATACACATAAATAATGTCAGGGATGCAGCAGGGTCTAATAGATAGGGCACAGGACAAGGAGTCAGGAGACCAGGGTTCTGTTTCTAATTCTAACCTCAACCTCTTATGATATTTTTCGAAAGTCACTTTACCTCCATTTCCCCTTTCACCTTCCCCTTTGTCTGTCTTGCCAAGGCAGGGACTGTGCGTCTCACTATGTATTTGTATAGTTCTTAATACATTGCATTCCAAAGGCCCCAACATAGACCCAAATATATGCACATATTAGCATTGGAGAAAAATTCAGAGGTAAAGGAAATGATTGCAGTGTGACATGTTCCAAAAAGGACTTTCCTTCTAATCAATCTCTGCATGGCAGCTCTGTGATTGTAGGAGTATATTGGTAGTACATTCTAAATGTGAGGAGTCCGGTGACACCTTAAAGACTAACAGATTTATTTGGGCATAAGCTTTTGTGGGTAAAAAAAACCCACTTCTTCAGATGCATGGAGTGAAAATTACAGATAGAGGCATAAATATAGTGGCACATGAAAAGAAGCGAGTTACCTTACAAGTAGAGAACCAGTGCTGACAAGGCCAATTCAGTCAGGGTGGATGTGGTCCACTCCCAATAATTAATGAGGAGGTGTCAATGCCAAGAGAGGGAAAATTGTTTTTGTAGTGAGCCAGCCACTCCCAGTCCCTATTCAAGCCCAAATTAATTAATGGTGTTAAGTTTGCAAATGAATTGTAGCTCTGCAGTTTCTCTTTGAAGTCTGTTTTTGAAGTTTTTTGTTGTTGAAGGATGGCTACTTTTAAATCTGTTATGGAATGTTCAAGGAGATTGAAGTGTTCTCCTACTGGCTTTTGTATGTTACCATTCCTGATGTCTGATTTGTGTCCATTTATTCTTTTACGTAGAGACTGTCCTCTTTGGCCAATGTACATGGCAGAGGGGCATTGCTGGCACATGATGGCATATATCACATTCGTAGATGTGCAGGTGAATGAGCCCCTAATGGTGTGGCTGATGTGGTTGGGACCTCTGATGGTGTTGCTAGAGTAGATATGGGGACAGAGTAGGCAATAGGGTTTGTTACAGGGATAGGTTCCTAGGTTAGTGTTTCTGTGGTGTGGTGTGTAGTTGCTGGTGAGTATTTGCTTCAGGTTGGGGGGTTGTCCGTAAGCGAGGACTAGCCGGCCTCCTAAGGTCTGTGAAAATGAGGGATCATTTTCCAGGATAGGTTGTAGATAGTTGTTGATGTCCTGGAGAGGTTTTAGCTGGGGGGCTGTATGTGATGGCCAGTGGTGTTCTGTTATTTTCCTTGTTGGGTCTGTCCTGTAGTAGGTGACTTCTGGGTACCCATCTTGCTCCGTCAATCTGTTTCCTCACTTCCTCAGGTGAGTTTTGTAGTTTTAAGAATGCTTGATAAGGAAAATAACAGAACACACTGGCCATCATGTGCAGCCCCCAGCTAAAACCTCTCCAGCATATCATCAACGATCTATTACCTTTCCTGGAAAATGATCCCTCACTCTCACAGACCTTGGGAGGCAGGCTAGTCCTCGCTTACGGACAGCCCCCCAACCTGAAGCAAATACTCACCAGCAACTACACACCATACCACAGAAACATTAACCCAGGAACCAATCCCTGTAACAAATCCCGTTGCCTACTTTGTCCCCATGTCTACTCTAGCGACACCATCAGAGGACCCAACCACATCAGCCACACCATTAAGGGTTCATTCACCTGCACATCTACTAATGTGATATATGCCATCATGTGCCAGCAATGCCCCTCTGCCATGTACATTGGCCAAAGCGGACAGTCTCTACATAAAGGAATAAATGGACACAAATCAGGCATCAGGAATGGTAACATACAAAAGCCAGTAGGAGAACACTTCAATCTCCTTGGACATTCCATAACAGATTTAAAAGTAGCCATCCTTCAACAACAAAAAACTTCAAAAACAGACTTCAAAGAGAAACTGCAGAGCTACAATTCATTTGCAAACTCAACAACATTAATTTGGGCTTGAATAGGGACTGGGAGTGGCTGGCTCACTACAAAAGCAATTTTCCCTCTCTTGGTATTGACACCTCCTCATCAATTATTGGGAGTGGACCACATCCACCCTGACTGAATTGGCCTTGTCAGCACTGGTTCTCCACTTGTAAGGTAACTCCCTTCTCTTCTTGTGCCAATATATTTATGCCTGTATCTGTAATTTTCACTCCATGCATCTGAAGAAGTGGGGTGTTTACCCACAAAAGTTTATGCCCAAATAAATCTGTTAGTCTTTAAGGTGCACCAGACTCCTCATTGTTTTTGGGGATACAGACTAACATGGCTATCCCTCTGATTTTAAATGTGGTTTGCTGCATTTCAGTTTGCAAATATAAATGCATTAATGAAGAAATCTAAATGAATTATATGGTTGGAATCACAGGTCTGCATTGCACAGTGTAAAGAAAACTGATTGGCCTTGAACCAACATCTCATTCCCTGTATTCCTTAGATAACAGCAAATACACCTCAACAATAATCCTATCACATCGCATGCTCTTCACTCTTCCCTCCCTGTCTCTGTCTCTCTTACACGTTCCACTCCTCCCTCTCTTGTTTTTTGTGCCTCTGGTTCCCATCTATTGTCATATTTTGAAATACCAGAAGTGAGCAAGGCACTGAAAAGTGAGTGATTTGTCACAAACGAGGTCCCTGCCTCAGAGAACTTACTGTCTGCATGCACTATTGAAAACAACATAGTGAAATACCCGACATCTTCAAGAGACAGGTGGCTGTTGTAAGTGAAAAGTGTCACAGAAGAGAGGGTATTTCAGAATACTCTCTCTTCCCCTCTTCCTCCTCTAATATCTTCCTCTTGTTTTTGCAATTCTGCTTTTTCTAACAACCCCACCTTCCAAGCATTACCATGGCTTTCCACAGTTATAAATTATAACTACAACATGGCTCTACTAGGTCTTTCCAAAAGGGTAGCCTGAGTTGCACTCCAACACAATCCTTCAGACTCTAACTCCAGGAGGAGGCCAAAGATGTACGGGAGCTCTGCCAAAGGTTGTGGCCAAAGCAATGAAGAAAAGGCATTTAGACCAAGCTCATTAGCTGTTAAGGTTGGAAGTTGTTTAGGCAGTGATTTTCCTGAGGCTGCAGAAGCCTTTTAATAAAATAAAATAAAATAAAATAAAATAATCAAAGTCAACCCCAAACTATTAAGTGGAACTTGGAGTTTCTTGTGAAAAGGAAGTGGCTCAGTGGTAGGTAAAAGGCTTGTGAAAACTGTCGCTGTGCCAGTTCTTTAGTGGGGGAAAGGAGGGCCTGAAGCCATAGACGAGAGGATGTTCAGCCAGCATGTGTTTAAAAAAATCTGAGAACAATTGTAGCATTTCATAAAGATATGCTTCAATGTGCACTGCAGATAGACCCCAGAAATACAAGACTTACATTTTGATCGTTTATCAGAAAACCAAGTTAGAAGAAAGAGTATATTATGACACTGATCATTATAAAGCCCCATAGCATATGCCAGACAGCATTAGGCCCTGATGTTACAAGCTGTTCTGTGCAAGTGGACTTGAGAGCGACAGATAACGCATTGAAAAAGTGACCAGAATGGAATTTTTCATGGATGCAAATGTATCCCTGTACAGACCGAGTTGCAGGAATGGAGCCTAAGACAGTGCACTCAGTAACTTGGAGATGTTTTACTTCAGTATCAATATCGAAGTTTTCAATGTTCATTAGAAAATGGATACAGAACAGCTACAAATAATATTATTCCTATATTTATTACTGACACACTGCAGATGGCCACGTATATTTCATTTCTTGAAATTTCTAACAATATATATAAAAAGGCAGTTTTCCCAGGCTGTAGCTATCTTTGACATTCTTTAAAAACTCAGGTCAAGATTCTTAAATGTGACTAGGGATACTAAATGCCTCAATGTTGGGGTGCGCAACCTATGACACCTTGCAGGGGTCTGATTGGCAGAGGGTGGGTGCTTGGCACTTTGAGAGAATCAGGCTGTTTTAAAACATCTCAGGTTGGGCCCCACAAATTGAGCGCCCCTCCAAAAAAAATTTACTAGGCATATTCGAATCTTGGCCACAAATCATAATGTAAAGACAAACCCAGCAACAAACTCACTATTGACTAACAATAACCAGCAAACTATTCCTGCAGCAAGATTAAAGACCCTCTCCTCCCCTCCAAGTATAACCTCTCGGGCAAGAAACCACTCGAGATAAGACCTAGCACCTACTTCGTCCCTACCAGCCAATGGTAACCAATACAAAAAATATCAAGTCCACCAATACACCTGTCCTAACAGAAAGATCCACCCCCATCAAACTCTTCCCTACCCTATAACAAGAAAAATAGATAGGCATTGAAAGTGTCTTGAAAGTCAAATGTAAGCTATTTCACACAAGGGGGTCGGGGGGGGGGAGAAGGAAGGTTACGGTGACTGATCATAATTGTGTCTGTAAAGCATGGGGACAGGAGTCTCTCAAATAAACATGTGCCAAATTATATAGGGAAAAGCAACGCCTTAAATTCCACCCGGTAACCAACAGGCTGACAGTGCAGATCCGAGAGCCCTAGTGTTCTGTGCTCCCTCTAAGATACATCTTTGATTTTAGTCCCAGTGGGACCTACAGTGTCTACACTGTTGGATATTTGATATAGTGGATTCAGTAAATCAATGTGGTATGGCTAATCACAAGCAATAACAACTAGCTCTTGTACAGCGCTTTTCATCGGTAGATTTCAACATGGTGGTAAATAGCCTTATCCCCATTTAACAAAAGGAGAGACAAAGGGTTGAAGTGACTTGCCCAAAATCAAAAAGGAAGATGTGAGAGAAAGAATTCCCTCCAAGAAATGGAGACCGAGCAAAGTTTTAAGCCAAATATTTTCTCCCTCTTAATTCTCCAATACCTTAATGCCATTTCAGTATTTGAACTTTTACTGACTTTATTCTATTTTTCTGCCTGCTGCGGCTCCTATAACAATTGTATTAGCAACTTGATAGGGAGGAACTGGCTGAAGCCAGATCAGTCTACGTAGAAAAGAAGATAAAATCTGTCTTTTGAGGAAAAGTAGTGCTACTCTCTCCCCCTCATCCCCTCTTCCAACCCCCTCTGTTAGCCATTGCATCGACTCACAATAGGGGTGGCAACGGAGGCTTGCATTGACCTGCCCTTGCTGAAGAAAAGGGAGCAGCAGGCAGCTGTAGATGTGAGTTATAAAAATGAAAAATGGAAGAGCAGATAAAGAGAGAGAAATCTGCTCTTTTGCTTTATAGTGCACATTCACTTGTTTCCATATAATATCTAACAGCAACTAACCAGATCTACTTAGTGCCCACTCTCTATAGGCTTTCAAGGATTACAGAACTAATACCCAGACTCCAAACCAGCTAAAAACATGTTAGCAACTAAGGGTCTGATTCTTCTATCAGTTACACAAGTGTAAATCAGGAGTAAATCAGGAGTAACTCCATTGAAATCAATGAATAATAAATTATTAATAATACACCTGTATAAAATGGCTGTAGATAAGGGGAGAATCAGACCATGCCATTTGCTACTATCTGGAATTAAGTAAATTAAGGCCCATTTTTAGGATGAACATTGCTTATCAAACAGCTGTCGTAGCTAACATCCTCAATTATATAAACTAGCTAACCGGAAGGGTGATAGAGGGTGGGGGGCAATCATGCTGCAACATTGTGCCTTCTTTAATTGAAAACTGTATCATCATAGGATCCAGATTCTTCAGATGCTGATGGCCATTTATAATACTTACTTCTGTGAGTATTGCCATTGACTTAATTGACTACTCTCAATAGTGTAGCAAGCACTACACCTATCTGTCAATGTTGCAGGATCAGGCCCTTAGACTGTACTATTCTTTTTAAAGACTGACCAGTGAAGATTGATCTAACTTCACTTATAATGGAAAGTAGCTGCAGACCATTCTAAATTCTGTCTCTCTAATTAATTTTCACTAACTACAAAGCTGATGTACCAACAAAATTACTTTATTTCTTGAAAACTGTCAATGGTAATTACATAAATTTTACAATTGCCCATCACTCCAGTCAGTTTTTGGATTTCTTTCTAGACTCTTTACAATACAAATCTAAAATTTGAGGAACTGTATGCCAGCTGCATCAGGGAGTGACTTAAATACAAAGAGATCTTTATTGTTTAAAGATTCCTTCAGTGAGATTTTTAATGTTTTTAAACAGTGAAGGAATAAAGTGTTGACTCATAAAAAATGAACTGGGATTCTACTGAACTGATATTTATGAGAGCTCCAAATCAATTATTTTTTCCAAATGATTTGAATAAAAGACAATTAAAATATTAAATGCAAAGCTTTCTTTAAAAAAGTTTATACAATATTCACAGATGGCTACACAGGAAACATTTTTTCTCTTGCACATTCTAAGCCACATCTTCCTGTTCTAGTGTAGCCTTTGCCACATTATGGCTGTGGCACCAATATATATAGTTTCTGGACAAAGTTGTCAGTTCTCCTCTTTGCAAAGTTTCAACATTCTGTTTTGCTAAAAGAACTTTATGGTACCATATTTAGAAAATGAAATATCAGTTGGTACCTACCTTTGACAAAAACATTGTTGTCCAGAAGGGCAAAGCCAAATGCCAAGAGTTCAAGCCACAAAAACATGGTCATATCTGGAAATCCGGAGTATCCTTATGAAACAGCATGTGTCTCTCTCTGGAAAGCAAAATAATTGTTATCTTTCTATAAAAGTATTTCTCGGCAAAACTTGAATCAAAAGCAGAATAACTGTGCACATACATTCCAATGCCTGCTTATCAGTCAGGAAGCAGTTTCGTCTGTCATCCAAAGACTAACCACTCGCGATCTCACTATACAGCTAAGTGATGTCAGAGACAATCTTACCTACTTCTTTAAAACACCACTTTTTTTTCTTTTCAGTTTCCAGGAAGTCAAGAGGGTTTTTCTTAAGCTGCTGCAGTAATGTTTAACTTCCTTAATTCAACCAAATAGATCATTTTTAACCATTTCTGCAGAAGAACTGAAGAAGAGTTTAAAAGAATTTCATGTTTCAAAAGATGGGACGGTAAGTAAAGACCTTAGTACTTCTAATATTAGCTTTTCTGTAACTTAGCTCTGTTCCAGTGCCTGGTCATTCATGGACCCTGTATTCTTTCAAGCTATACCAGGCAAGAAAAAATATCCTTCTGAGGACATAATGAATCCACATATTAAACTGACAATACAGCCATAATAAAAATACTCAGTTCTTATTGAAGTGATTATCGGTTAAATGAATAACATTTGAACATTGATCTAAAAAGTACTTTTGTTAACAGTTTCTCTGCAAAAATGAAATTCCTAACATGACAGTATTCAATACCAAGTGGCTATGGATGGCCTATATTCTGTTTCTTGTGCTGTTCTGTACCTAGGAAGTCAGTAGTTCTCTAAGGCTTTCATACTACCACCTACAATATGCTGAATCTGAATTTTGGCATAGTCAGTTCCACAAAAAGTGGACACATCCATATGATGGAATATTTAGCCCCTTTCTAGTATTTACCTGGGGGCAGCACAGTCCTGAAGGACTTTGGTCTCTCTTGCTGAGTAGGTAAAGGACTGCAGATGTCTTCCCTCATTGCAGTCACTGCAATGGGACCCAAAAGCTGACTAGGGTCCTGTTGGATGGTAAAGAGTAGAAGAGAGGTTAAAAGGGGGAGAAATGCTGGGGTTTCCTCTTTCATTTGGGGGTTGAACCAACTACCACCAGTTTAGTGGTCAACATTAAGATTGCCAACATTTACCAGCAGCACCATGAGTTTGAAATATTGCTAAAAAAAGGGAAGAAAGCCTCATTCATTTATGTTTATTACTTTTATAAAATAAATCCTTTAAAGACTGTCCATATAGCATACTATAGAAAAGTGCATATAATAATGTGAATAAATAATATCTGAGATATCACAGGTCTTCCCTATACTTAACACAGCAAATAAGTGCGCTACCTCAGACTGGGGGTGGAAGTGCTCTACTGTGCCCCAAAAAGCCTCATCTAGAGACCTCCCTGTCTCACTTCGCTCTTTCAGTTCAGCCACTCTGGTCTCAAGAGCCTGACATTGATCTCTGAGGATCATGAGCTACTTGCACTGAATACACATATATGTCACCTGCTCACAAGGCAGGTAATCATGCATGCTGCATTCAATGCAATAAATTGGATAGTTCCCACTCTACTGCTGGACTTCTCCCCGATTATTTTTATTCTTGAGGGAGGGTTGTGTATTTCCAGGGGGAGCAGGGGGAGAGATAGGTGGTCAGTGGCCTAGGTTTAAAGAATGTTTATTGGGTGAATCTGGCTCTCACACGTCGTCTCTAAACTTCCCACAAAACTCCCGTTGGCTAGTTCCTCTGGTCACTTATGAGCTGGATGTTCTTCCCAAGTTAGCCCTTTCCCCTTGTCAAGAGATCTTAAAGAGATCAAAGAATGGCAGGCTAGAGCCTCATTCGGAAGCTCTCAGTCTGGCCTAGAAGGCCGCAAGGCTCAGCACACAGCCTCCCAAACAGACCACATTGTAAACTTCAATCAAGCAGGTGCATGGCAAGCAAGAAAACACACAGACAGACAGACAAACTTATCCCAAAGGTCACATAGTAGCTCCTCCTTCCCTTGGAGAACTCCCTCACAAAACTCCCCTTTTCGCTGCTCCTGGTCGCTAGCTCAAACCGTCACTGTGGAATGTCTTTGCACAAATTATTTTATTTTATTTTTAAAAAAACAACAACATATGGGTCAGAGCCTTAGTGGGTGTCAAATGGATATAGCTCCATGGGAGTTAATGGAGCTACTTCCATTTACATCAGGTGAAGATCTGGCCCAATCACCTCTAAGATTACAAATATGCATCATATAAGTTTAATCAGATAGAGGATTCTTTACTCAAAAACAATAAAAAGTTCATGATTGTATGTATTTTTGAACCTACGTGTATTTCTGTGGCATTTAACAATGTCCTTTAAATCACTTAATGAGACTTGATATTAGCTCACGTTGTGAGCTTTCTGTTAAAAATTTAGTAACAACTACCTGTATTGTTCCAGGTTTCAAGATTTAAACCTGAGAACTCCAGGGAGTTATTATAAAACTTGACATGATCTGAAACTGTTTGGAGTCTAAATTCCTCTTTACAGATTGTATACTCCTTGAGGCAAGGATCATTTCTACCTTTGTTTCTTGTACAGGGCTGAGCACACAGTTGGCATCGGTTGCTGTTTCTGAACTTTTAACAATCAAAGTCAAATTGTGTAATGGAAAAATCAGAAAATTCTAATTTTATAAGACATCAGAGTTTTCCTAATATGCCATTGCACTCTGGGATATCAAAGCTAAGAGGCCAACAGCGAGCTACAGCATTAGCCTTCCCTCTGAAGCTCAATGTGTGGCCACAGAAAGAGACAGTAGCACTATGACTCCCTAGTGAGTTAAACTGTTTAGGCAATGGGGAGTCAGTGAATATCATAGAGGGTCTGCCTTTCCATAAGGTGTAAAGTGAGTACAAAACAGAAAGCTACCACTGGCGTAGAGGACTGGAGAATTTTTATGTGGTAGCATTTTACACTTTGCACAGCTGAAAATGCAGTACTGGATTTACAATGGCACGAGTGGTTCCAGGCCCACACTCAGAAGGGGCCCCGGTGTTCGGACTGTGGTCACACTCCTCTGTTCCACCTCAAGGCCCGGCAGCCACTCAGCTTCTTCCCCCTGAGACTCTGCCCACCTCTCGCTCCTCTCTGCCCCCACCCCCCTCACTCCCTCCTCGCTCATCTCCGCCCCCTCCCCTCCTACGCAAATGGCGAGCAAGGCCTTGGGGTGGAGTGCGGATGGGCCCTTGGGGGGAAGAGGCCAAGTGTGGGCAGGCCCACAAAAGATTAATCCGGCCCTGTGAAAATGATTACACAAAATGCAGGGCAGTGGGGAATTGGGCCCCATGAGCTTTAATTTGCAAAGATTTCAGAAAATCCATTGACTTCATTTGCTATTGTCAATATATAGCAGCTGCAGGACAGGCCCAGTATTTCTATTTAAAAAAAGAATTACTGATTAGCTATAAGACAGGAAGGATGATCTTTCCTTCTCTCCCTTTTCCGCCCCACATGCCCCACAAAATTCAACAATTCCACTCACTGAGTCTCAGAGAGAAAAAAATATTTGCATTGAACTGTCCCCTCACACTCAGTAGTGAAGGACCAACAGTCCTGTCTTTAGCAGGGTAGTCCCAGTGTCTCACAAACTCTTTTGAGATGCCTAAAACATTGCAGTTTTCATTTTCTCAGAGGAAACATTTGAGGTTTTTATACCTACACGATGTTTGTTCTAAACATAGTTACTCACTCCACCGTGGGGTGTGGCTGAGAGTGGTATGCTACACCAGCCATTAGATGTTTGACAGTGAATAGTGTATACAATGTGTTCACAGGCAAGTGCTGTAGGTGCTCCAAGAACAAGGCCTTCAGATTCTTGTCCTTGGATTTACAACTATTGTGGTTGCACATAAAGCACACACTGTTTGAGCTGAGTTTGCTGCAAAACAAATAGTGTGAATCAAGCAAAATGCACATAATTCATTTAGGGTGAATGTACAGGAGTAGATTTCATTTGTACTGAACTATGCGTCCTGAGAGCAACTTCTAAGGGGAGAGGGAAAAAAAAAAAAAGAAACGCAAATACAATTCCTTGAAATGACTAAATTAAAAACACACTTTAAACTCAAACTCGGTTCACATAAAATACAGCCTCAGGTTAGGGGCCAGTAGGGAGCACTATTTCCTGATTTAAAATCTAGTTAAAATTCTCTTCAATGACTAGTTGAGAGCACTGAATAGAGAATCTGGAAATCAGAATTCAGGGATGACAACCGGTGAGAATATCTTGCTGATCATTATATGGCTCAATTAATGGACATAGGTAGAATGCTAGAAGTATGAAGCTATATCAAATGAAGATAGTAAGAGTGCAATGTTTGGATTTGTTTATGGCTTTTAGCCACTAGCCTGTTTTGGGTCAATGAACAGAGCAAGCACCAGGAGTAAATGGGCTTCTGGGAAGCACAAGACTTGTTGGAGGTGTTTAGCATGCAGGGTGAGATTGGCTGCCATACCATGCCATACCAAGCCACTCCCTCCCCCATGTGCCTTCCATCCTTGTTAACTCCTGCAGGAGCTGGACACAACCTGGCCTTTATTGAGAATGACTTTTAATTTTTCAAAACACTATTTGTTATCTGAAAGCAAATGTTAGTACTTGTGAAAGGCACTAGATGAACAGCTCTGGAGAAAGAAGCCTTCTGATTATCCACAGAACAAGTATAAAAAAGCCTGGCAGCTGCAGAGCTATCTCACCCCTTTCCCACCACTGGCCAGCCAACATGCCTCCCTGACCAGCAGGAACCACTACTCATAAACGTAACCATGTTTTCAAAATAAAGAGCTGGGACATGTTTGTGGCAACAAAATGCTGCAGTGTTCTTCAGTCTGGCTCCCTTCTTTTATATGCTCTGCCTGGGTCAGAAAACTTCACCTGGAACAGCTGGGCAGATCAAAGAGAGGTGGAACTCTGCCTCTTACCCCTGTGCAACTACCTCCCTGCTCTCTATAGTTCTGGTGTATGTATGGAGGAGATCAACTGGGGACAGATTTGCTGCCAGATACTTTACCCCTCTCCCCTCCCCTCTTGGGGCCAGAGCAGTGGTTTTGCACGGACTAGAATAGGTCACCAATTAATTGCAACATATTGCAATGTTGTAACCTGGTACATTATGGCAAGCTTTGGCCTTGCACAGTGATTGGTGCAAAACACACACTTGCTATGTGATGAGAGTGAAACAGAGACATACATGACATTTTATAGCACTACTGTAATGAACGTGTTGGCTCCTTACTAGGAACTGTGTTAACCCTCCGCGCAACATCCGTTCAATAGAGCGCTCCTTCATCCCTCCAGCACAGGAACGGGAAGTACTCACAGAGGTCAGGGTGGGGCCTGGCTCTGGAGGCTGCAGGCTGAGGGCTGGTTGCAGAGAGAAGGGCAGATATCTTAGAAGACGAGACTGAAAAGATGAGCCTCACCATTCTGATTGACTCCTAAGGGAGAGATGGGTGCTCAGTATTTCTCAGGAATTGGCCCTGTGTTGTTGGACACATACACAATGAACCAGTTCATTTCACATTATGCACGCAACATCAAATGAATGACAGACCTCAGTTCTACCTTCAGTCTCCATGCTCACGAGAGAGAGAACGAATATGGGAAATTTCCTGTTTTTTAACTTCCTAAGGAATGGGGAGGAAGGAGAGCGCATAAAGGAAAGGAAGACAAGAAGAAAGAAGAGATTAAAGGAAAAAGAAATGTGGATAAAATTACAGCAGGCACATTGTATTTTTTGAAAGACAAGATATCTTGGCTGCCTGTTTTCATGTCTCTTTGTTAACAGCCTTCAAAGACCCTTTTTGTTATTGCCTACTAGTTGTTCACACTCTTGTTGGAGGGCATAGGTGCCAGGCAAAGATGGGTTTTGATGGGAAGCTGACATAATATTACAAGTGCTATCTCTGCTGTAGGAAATCTCTCCTCTATCCTACCAATGCAACACCAGCATTATGCTATTCCTTACATTTCACATTTTTTTATACTTCCAGGGTGTTCAATTAAAGAAAGGCTTGTCCTGTATGGTAAAAGAATGGAAGGTGTGGAGTAGGTGCACTCTTTGATGTCATTTAGCCAGATTTTTGTTCCAGAAGTTACCGAGGTAACCCGGTAAATTTGCATACATCATCCCCAATACGGAAAATCACAAAATGCTCCAAAGTGAATCAGTTAAGGAGAACAGGAAGGTCTAAAGACGAGCTTTAAAGAGACAAAGGACTCAATGATGCAGAGGAAAGGAAGAGAGAATTCACCATCGATGACAAAGGTCTGAAACTGTGGATAGTAGCAGATTAGAGACAGAGAGCAGGCCAGGGGTAAAGGAACACTGTGAGGAACATGGTGAAGGGAAAGTGTACTAGATCCGTGGTGAATTTGAAAAAAAAATCAGGAGGGCAGTTTTAAAGTGAATTTTGAGATTAACATGAAAACAATGAAGATGATGGAGGATGGGGTTGATTTTAATTCTATTTCCTGCTCTGCCATAAACTTCTTGGGTGATCTTGGGCTCTGTGCCTCAGTTTCCCCATATGCAAAATGGAAATAAGACTACTATCACTTGTCTAATCCACAGGGATGTTGTGAAGCTTAATAAATTAATTAATGGCTATAAAGTGCTTTGAGATCTTCAGCTGGAAAGTGCTATAGAAGTGCAAAGTATTGTTAATAATTATATTTTTCTGCTTCCTCAAGCAAGAGAATTATCTGGCTAAAGGAGTGATTAAGAATACTGGGTGTATTAAGAGCATATCAAATGAACATGATGTATTAGTAAAATTCCATTTCAGGCATGGCCACAAAGGGGTAAACTAGACTAAAGCGGAATTAAATCACATATAGTTAGGGCTCCGTGTTTGTCATGGAAGTCACGGATTCCGTGACTTTCTGCAACCTCCGTGACTTCTGCAGTGGCCAGTGTGGATGAGCCAAGGGCCACCCAAGCAGTTGGCACTAGCCGATGGTGGAGCAGCTCTGCAGCCAGCCACTGCTCAGGCGGTACCTGGGGCCAGCCATACCAGCCGCTGCTCAGATGGTCCCTGGGGTGGCCGGAGCAACTGCTGTCGGCAACCCCCGGCAGCGGTCCCCAGGTGGCTGGAGCAGCTGCTCCTCTGGCAGCCCTGAGCAGCGTCTGCTCCAACGGGCCTTGGCAGCGGTCCCCCGGCAGCCAGAGCAGCCACTACTCTGATAGTCCCTGGCAGCTGGTGCTGCTGGCCCCTGCACCCCCAACAGTGGCTCCCCAAGATTTAGTCATGGGTATTTTTAGTAAAAGTCATGGATAGGTCATAGGTCGTGAATTTTTGTTTATTGCCCGTGACCTGCCCATGACTTTTACTAAAAATACCCATGACTAAATCATAGCTTTACATATAATTAAAGGCTAGAGCTGATCAAAATGTTTTAAATAATTTATTTACTTGATAAGTGATCATTTTTTACTATTGGGATTTTTCATCATTTTATGGTGGGTTTTTTTCAATTAACTTGGAAAATGAAAATTTTAGACAGAAACACCGGTGGGGGGGGGGAATTAAAGACTTTCTTTTTTATTCTTAATTTTCCTTCTTTGCCTCCTTTTAGAGAGAGGAAAAGGAAGAGAGAGAAAAGCATGGAAAAGCAAAAACCAGAATATTTCAAAATCCAAAAATTATTTCGAAATTTTCATGCAAAATATCCAGTGAATGAAAAATCATCCCTTTTCTAAACCTGGAGAATAAAAGGGCTTAGAATTTTTCCAAATTTTGTATGAAATATTTTTTTCATTATCTGTATTCAGGACACAAATTGAACACTTCTCCCCCCACTCTCCACCCCCAAAAAAAGGAACCAGCCAAAGGGGAATAATTACCACTGCTCAATAATAATAAGTTTTACATAACAAAGACAAATAAAAGACTTTGCACATGTTTGTACCAGATTGTAACAGAAGATTAGATACCAATAAGGCAACTCTTGTCTCTCTAATCCAGAGTAAAATCATGAAGTTGTAAAAATTAAAGATAGGAAAGATTTATTAAGCTGGCCATCCCCATGCCACATGAGGATTGTTTTCTACAATGATCCGTCTAACACTTGGTTCCATATGATTTTAAATGACTCAAATGGCTGGGTTTCCAGTTTTTCATTTAGGGGTTTACTCTACAATCTAATACATCTCAACTCTAGTCTATTTTTCCTGATTTTCAGCCTAAATTCTCTTTTGCTCAGTTTCATTCTTTTTGATTACAACAAATAATATCATTATAAACAGTTCTTATCCCTCTGCGGCATATACATCCTTCAAATGGTTGCAGACACTCAAATCATACTGCTCTGCAAAACCATGTTCTGAAGTGTCCCTAGCCTCTGTTTACCAGAATGGGCCATCCCAGATTGGATCACTTGATGATTATCTGTTCCGTTCATTCGCTCTGAAGCACTTGGCATTGGCCACTGTTGGAAGACAGGATACTGGGATAGATGGACCATTGGTCTGACCCAGTCTGGTTGTTCTTCTATTCTCATATACACAGTAGATGCCATCTTACCATTGCCACACAGAGGTCATAGCACTACCATATTTACTGTGGGCCAAAAGGGTCGTGAACTGGAGTGATGCTAAGCAAAGAGCAGCAACCTATGGTCAAAAGCAAGAAAGAAAATGGATATACAGATTATCTTTCCCAAAGTATTTTTTCTCTTGGTTTCAATGTGACACAGTCCTGTATTTCATTGGGCTCACTGGATGTTCTCTTATCACTTGTTTCCAGAGCATTCTACTCCATACTTTAAGATTTATCGGTTTATTGAGTTTGGTGCCCCTGCTTTAGGCAAACAATAGGGATTGTGGGTGATACTGTAAAAATTTGATCCTTTAGGTGAATCATGCCAAAGGCCAACATACCTGTCCTAGTGCAGAATATGTGCATTAAGAGACTATCATCTCACATTGTGATTCCTTTGTACAAGTAGCTTACAACTGCAATACCTGCAATGTTTGCCGCTGTGTCACATTGTAGGTCTCTGTGTCCTGTTTACTGTACACTATGCCTTCTGCCTTTTATGCCATTACTGCTTTCCAAGTATTTCCCACTCAATATCTGCATTTCGGGCTATCTTCTTTCACTGTAATCGTTTGTATATTCTTAGGTTGAATCTCAGTTTTATTTTCTGCCCCTTTATTGCACTCTCCTCATTTTTTTTTTGTCATTTCATTCTCCTCTCTGATACTACTTTGGGAAATATTGCATACATCTATTAATTTAATTACTTTTTACCTCCAGCACCTTGGTCTGTCTCCTCCCCTGCTTGCTACTTACCCAGAGCTGGATGCATTGTCATATAGCATTATCATTTGTCTACAGTCCTTTAGGTCTTTTCAACCTGTCATATGACTCTGCTCATATCCAAGCCTATTTACATTCATTTTGCAAGTAAGGTTTCATGAGGCTTTGTTATCAAATGCTTTACTTACATCCAGACTGTGATGTAACCAGTGGATAAAAATGTATTCCCAGAGCAGGCAGAAAATGCCTGTTAGCAAAGTACTTACAAGCATAAACCATAAGTATTTATCTAGTAGGCTGATCTGCTTGCAGTGATGTTGTTGGTCAGCGTCTGATAGCCCTGCTACTCTGAAACCTTCTCTGTTTGTTGACATGAGGATGTGTTGACATCTTTATGGGGATATCCAGCTGAGTTAGACAGTTGTCACCAAAGATGAGTATATTCGCAGGCATTACTTCTTCCTCAGTGGTTTGTCAAGGAAGCATTGTTAGAGAAGTGCAAAAAGTGCAGAGAATGCCTACAATCCTAATTTAAGATTTGCCTCTGCAAACTTGAATCAATGAGGCTGCAGCAAAGGCCTACAATGTAAACCTTGGAGAAGAAATTACAGTCTGTAGACTTAGACTGTAGATAATAAGAACTATAGTACTTCTGGTAATTAACTTAACCTCTCCGTGCCTCTGTTTCCCCATCTGTAAGATAGAGATAATATAGCTTATGTCACAGGGCTGTTCTGAGACCTAATTGGCTCATAATGTTTGTCAAGTGCTTTGAAATCCTCAGATGGAAGGCTATAAAATTGCAAATATTTATTATTATTATTATCATCCCTAAAACTAATCCATCTGTGCTGTCAAATATTAGTTTATTACCTCATTGGAAGATCAAATAAGTGAATATGGGTAGACAGCTACTGTGCTGTGACTGTTACTTACTGAACTAACCATAGCAGTCTAGTGTAACTTTGTGCTCCTCTGCAAAGGGGACAGAGAATAGTGCTCTTGGCTTACACTCAGAGTTCCTAGATACATGGACTGTCTTTTTGGTGGTTAGGTGTGCACACGTATATGTATATGTATATGTACAGTACCTAGCACATGTATATGTACAGTACCTAGCACACTGGGGCCCAAATCCCTGTCTGGGATCTGTAGGCACAAATAAATAAATAATACAGGCTGTGAAGAAGGAAGTCTTTACTTAACCAAAACCAGAGTGGATAATTAGGAAAATAGTGGAAGCAAAATTATGACAAAAGACAGGAAATGTAAATGGAGTCTGTTGTATCTAAAGTTTTCTCCAGTATTAAAAGCTCCTTCTAATGATCAAAATCCCAGTCAGCTAAATCCTATGAAATATGTTTCAGACGTAATTAATATTGGTTTCTCTGGCACCACTGATCCATTTTCAATTTACAGATTAGAGTGTCTTCCTTCCTCACTTGTTTCACCAGTAATACCAATTACAACTTTGCATAAACATTTACCTCTTTGGCTTAGTTTATTTACTAGATGACCACTTGATGTCCCTTCCAGCTCTAAAAATATATGATGCTAAATAGTTTTTACATAGCAGTTGAAGAATGGGAGAGGGGGGGAGGAGGGAGGAAGAAACAGCCTATGACATACAAGGCAGTAGAGCAGCAGAGCAGTTATTTCCTGTACCTGTTAGATGTGCTTCATCAGTCTCCTTATTTCAAGTTAGTTTATTCTCAGCAATAATAATTAAATGTAGATTCAACAAACTATTAACACGGTCTGCTATTCTCTGGTGCCTCCATAGTAGCTTAATTGTTGTTCCTCTTCCTCCAAGGTTTCCAACACGCCATTTCTCCCTCCCATAACTGAGGTTTATTACACATTGCATTGTTTCCAGGTTTATGGAACATTTAAGAGGGCTGTATTTTGACTTTGCAAATGTTGTGAGACATCAAATACTTGCACAAGGGAAAAGCAGAGGTACAAGTTGCAGACAGCAAGGAGATGTGTCACTTGACAGGAACAGTATGAGATTCTAAAACACATTCAAAGGAAATTTAGAGAACAGATAGTTATGGATTTGAGGGAATTCCCTCTCAAATAAAAGAAAAGGGAAGGCAGAGGCACATTCTTGGCAAAAGGTGACCTTTACAATTAGTGGCTGCCAAAATTTAGATGTTTTAGAGCCATTTGAATCAGATGCTAATTCAGACCTTGCCTAAGCTTCTCAAGTATAAAACTAAAGCTAGAAATCCTGTGAGAATAAGCACTATCTTGAGATTAGTGGTATGTCCAAAAAGGTCTTTCCAGTGATACTTGAACAGAGCGGACTTTAGTCCCAGTTCAAACTGCGAAGTGCAAAGCTAAGCAAAAATGAAAAATAGTTAAGAGAGTCAACTAATCACTTCAAACTATGAAAAAAATGTGGTTCAAGTGCTGAGTAATGGCTCAAGTCTATGAGGGTATGTCTACACTATAGCAGCACACCTATGGTGCTGCAGCTGTGCTGCCCTAGTATAGATGCTTCCTACATTGATGGAAGGGGTTTTTCCATCAATGTGGTTAATCCACCTCTCCGGGACGCAGTAGCTAGGTCAACGGAAGAATTGACCTAGCTGTGTTTACACCATGGGTTACGTCAACCAAACACAGTGCCCAGGGCACAAAATTCTTTGAGTAATGCAGCTAGGTCAATCAATTTTTTAAATTTAGACAAGGTCTTAATCTGAACTGGTTTGCCCATTGCTCCTAGTAAAGAAGGATAATTACAGTTCTCTGTTCTGTTAATCAAAGAGAGGAAGTTTTAGATTAAAAATAGAATAAATACAAGGAGCAAAGTGTTAAAAAGTAGAAGCCAGTGTGAAATGTAGATTGTGGCAGAGAGCCAAGAAACTAAAAGGTGATTTAAAGAGATGTATAAGAAGAAAGACAGACCAGAACCTGGGAAATGAAACACTTGGAAATGGAAGGGTTTGCTTCATGGATGTTTTTGTTTTATGTCTTGCTTCTGTTTCATTTTTTATTCTGTAATAAATGCTCAAAGAGCTCTGGCAGAAATTAGTTGATTTCATTTTAGCTGTCTCAGAAAATACTCAAGGAACACATACCATCAGCTGTTACAAGCATACACAATTTCTGAATAGAAAAATAAAAGACAACAGGATAAAAAAAACTTAAAACCTATTATGTACCAACTGTTCAGATAGTACTATGCTCAGAACAATGTCTTATGATGCCCATAAAAAGCTATTAAAATTGTACAACACAGTGAACTTCCTTACTGCGTGTAAGACACACACACACAGGAAGTTTGCATAATGCTGGAAATCTAGTCTCTGCCCAGAGAGAATCTGGCTAGAGTTTTTTTTCTATTTGGTTAAAAAAAATCAATTACATTTTAGTAATTTCACTTGCAATAGAATAAAAACAAACAATCTTTCCTATCTCAAGCAGATCATGCCCAGACTGAACTAACTGGCAAACCAATTGCAATTTGCAGAAGTCTGAGGTAATGTATGCCTCCTCTCCCCAGAGATCAGAGTGTGATATTTGCATATCCTCTTTCAGCCTCTTACAACACTTCCTGCTTTATCCAGTCAGTGAAAAATATTATACAAGGTGAAGTCCTGCACAATGATTATTTAGCAAGCAGCTCTGCCCCAGTAGTCATCACAAATAATTTTATATGATAATTTATGAAATTCTGTATTCAATCACAAATGTGTCATTAAAAACTGACTTTAGAGACACACACAACCTGTTGACTGAGTCTATCCAGTCCATGAATCAAAGCTGTGTCTTACCAGTTCACTGTAATCAGGCCTGTAAACTGCCTGGTATTAAATTGTTTTTTCCTGTCGTAAGCAAAGATACAGTGAAGTCAGACAGGTAACAACATTAGTTCCTAGCTTGATATCCAGACTTTGTGGAGCCAAATTACTCTCCACCAATCAATAATGAGCAATGAAGGGTAGTGGCTGTGGGTTTGTTTTAATAGATTTTACTACATGGGCTGGAACTCCGTAAGCCAGGAGTAGCAAGAGAGAATATTGTTTCACAAATACGGTCCTGTAAAAAAAAGCTACAGATCTATTCTTCAATATAATTTCCCACAAAAGTGGGAATATGTTTTAAGGATGTATGAACTTGTTGGAATAAAAAGAACATCCGTCTCCATTACCTACATCACCCCATAGGGTATGTTTACATTGCAATAAAACACTTGTGGCTGACTCAGGTCAGCTGACTTGGGCTCATGGGGCTCATGCTGCAGGTCTATAAAACTGCTGTGTAGACATCTGGGCTGAGGCTGGAGCCGAGGCTCTGAGAATGCACTGCCTCACAGGATCCTAGAACCCAGGCTTGGGCTTGAGCTGGAACATCTACACTACAATGTTATAGTCCAACAGTCTGAGTCCCACTAGCCCAAGTCAGTTGAACCCAGACTGCTGAGTGTTTTATTGAAATGTAGACATACCCACCCGACATACATGCTCTTTCTTCCATGCCATCCTTGGATTCTTCACTGAACTGCCCGATAGGACACTAACATCTCATATTTTAAATCCCACCTCGAGCCTGCAAGAAATGTATGCCCACACTGACAAGGTAGAAAACTTGTAATAAGTGTTTGCAAATTAATTCCACCTTCAGTCTGCAACTAAAACCTCTCCAGTGCATCATCAGTGATCTACAACCTATCCTGAAGGACGACCCATCACTCTCACAGATCTTGGGAGACGGCCAGTCCTTGCTTACAGACAGCCCCCCAACCTGAAGCAAATACTCACCAGCAACCACACACCACACACCAGAACCACTAACCCAGGAACCTATCCTTGCAACAAAGCCCGTTGCCAACTCTGTCCACATATCTATTCAAGGGACACCATCATAGCACCTAATCACATCAGCCACATCATCAGGGGCTCGTTCACCTGCACATCTACGAATGTGATATATGCCATCATGTGCCAGCAATGCCCCTCTGCCATGTACATTGGCCAAACCGGACAGTCTCTACGCAAAAGAATAAATGGACACAAATCAGACGTCAAGAATTATAACAATCAAAAACTAGTCTGAGAACACTTCAACCTCCCTGGACACTCAATTACAGACCTAAAAGTCGCAATCCTTCAACAAAAAAAACTTCAAAAACAGACTCCAATGAGAAACTGCTGAATTGGAATTAATTTGCAAACTGGACACCATTAAATTAGGCTTGAATAAAGACTGGGAGTAGGTGGGTCATTACACAAAGTAAAACTATTTCCCCATGCTTATTTTTCCCCCTACTGTTACTCACACCTCCTTGTCAACTGTTCGAAATGGGCCATCCTGATTATCACTACAAAAGGTTTTTTTTCTCCTGCTGATAATAGCCCACCTTAATTGATGAGACTCATTAGAGTTGGTATGCCAATACCCATTTTTTCATGTTCTCTGTGTGTATACATCTTCCTACTGTATTTTCCACTGCATGCATCCAATGAAGTGGGTTTTAGCCTACGAAAGCTTATGCCCTAATAAATTTGTTAGCCTCTAAGGTGCCACAAGTACTCCTCGTTCTTTTTGCTGATACAGACTAACATGGCTACCACTCTGAAACCTTTGTAGATTGATTGTCTTCTCAAATCATAATCTCTTAGCTACAGGAATTGTGTTTCCTTATAGATGAGCACAGTACCACTTGCATTTGGTGTGTTACTTCAACACAAATATTCAAATAATAATGGCAGCATATAACAAACCTTAGTAAAACAGAACCCAAATCAAACTTTCTTTAAGGTTCAAAAATGTTCAGTTCACTTTTGTTTGCATGTGCAAGAGAAAGGAATGGGACTAAAAAAAGAAGTGCCAAAATAAGACAAGAGAAGATGTTTTTTGCTGCTTCCCGAGGTAGACTGTGGTGTGTCTGGCCTGAATAGAAACAGGAAGCAATAGAAGTGTTTCAAGAAGGCCTGTTTCAAAAAGATGCCTAAGCTAAGTGCTGCAAACTCCAGGAGGTTCAAATTGTTAATATGCTTTGGATAAACATTAAAACACATGGAATATCTGAGCTGTTTGAAGCACAGCCACCAGTAATATCTTTCTTCTAGAGTTTTAGACGTGCATTAAAAATGAAGCTAATTATTAAAAGAACAAAAATAGATTTTATCTTGCCTATCACATTATTTCTGTGACAGATTGTTCAAATCCTGTTTTATAAATCTTTTATACCACATCTCAAAAAATGTCTATTGTTTGGTTATCAACGGGTAATAAATCACAGATATAAAGAAAACAGCTAGGTAGCCCTATTTAACATGCATCTAGTGAACATACATTCTGCTAGACTACTATACTGTAGACACTCTTTTTTTAAACTCCAGACAATAGCCTGTACATAAAAAGAGAATTTTGTTTCATTTAATTTAGAGATATGTTTAGCATACTTACTGTTAGCTGCTTCTCACACAAGGCAAACAGTATATTTTGCAAGGCTCAGAGTACACAGTTTATTTAAAGAGACCCCGTCAGGTTAAAAATACATATTTTAAAACCAAATTTCTTTTCCTGTGGTACTCAATGAATATTAAAAAAATGTTACTTTAATACTCTTTACTTTCTGCACTCTACGTAATGTGCACTGTGAAAATACGCTAGTCATACCATTTCAAGTAAGTTTCACTTTCTGGTTCCTGTACATTAATTAGCACAATGATACAATATACAGTAATAGGTTTGCAAAAGACTAAACTAAGGCCCTGGTTATATCCTTCCCAATGCTGTTTTTCTCACATTTCAGGTGAGAATCTCTAAGTTTGTGCTTCCAGGGTGAAATACTGGCCCTATTGAAGTCAATGTAGATTTGCCATTGACTTCAATAGAGCTACAGTTTCACTTGCAGTGTTTCAATCAGATCATTCCCTTGGGGAGGTAGCCCTCCAACCATTCCTCAGAACAGGTATTGGGTCTGGACCAAAACAATTGTTGATCTCCTGGTGCTAGGCATGTGTAGGGAATTAATGACATTGCTGTTCTGTATTTTTCGCAGGATAACAGATGTATAGAAGCTGACCCATGTGCTCTGGAGATGTCTCTATACCTGTGGAATAGTTTGATGAATGAATCAGTGGTCTTGGGAAATGAAGGACTTAATGGACCAGTTTCTCTAATTTCTTAAATTACAGATCACAAAACTGGTTGCCATCAAACCGACTTATACCTGATAGCCAAGTGGCTCAATCTGCTGCATCAGGAGCAAATACATATTACAATTATTATAACTGGTATCTCTCTCTGCATGCAAATGGCTGCATTTCCCATATCCCCTTGTGGAATGTCATAATGCACAAGTTGCCAGAGGGATGGACAAGGGTAACTGCCAATGGGAAAGATAGCAATAGCCAATGACTAACCAAATCTCCTGGGTCCTGATCTTAGCAGGGTGCAACACATGAGCTCAGCACAACCTTTTCAGTGACTTGCCTCAGGTTCTTGTAGATTGATTCTAGAAGCTCTTGTTAAGATGCATCTGACCAGTTCTTGGTTTGCATGGCACTAACCCTCGGGTTTTCTATACCAACTAAACCTGCCCTGGGGCAATGGTGAGGCTGAAAGTATGTTCAAAAGTGTGGAGTTGTGTACAGTTAAAGTGCTACAAGTGCATCTCTCCCTCTGACCATCTGGCCATGGGCTGCTGTTCCAGCATGTTGAGGGCTCCCAACTGATTAGACAGCAGTTGAGCAACATATTTAAAAGGGGAAAAACCTTCATGAGGGAGCATATCAAAGACTTTGAAACCATTCATTCAGTACTGAGCAGGTGGGTTTTGGTCCCAGTGCATTTGCATCATTGGCACTCCATCCGCCAAAAGTCACAACTGCACATTCCTCCCTCCCTCCACCCCTCAAAGCAACAAGTTAACAGGAAATGAGGGGTGAGTTTGGTTTTCCTCTTTTAAGAAGCTGTGCTACAAGTTGTTGATTTATAAGCATTTCTGCAGCACTTGTTACCATAGTTTCTGAGCACCCCACAATATGAAAGATATATCACATTACCTCTAGTATGTAGACCCCTCTACCTTTCTCCTCTTAAGCTGGTGTCATTCAGTGACAGGAGCTGGTAGTTGATTCTTTCTTCCATGGGGGTCCTTATAGTATGGTTGATTGGAGCAATGCCTGTTTCTTAGCCCAATTTCCTGCAGATATTTGTGCATAATTGTGCGCCTTTCCTAAGAGGAAACCTATACTCTATGTGCTCTAGTGTTCCAGGTGAGTGTAGAAGGCCTGGTGGGGAACAGAGAAAGAAAACAGACTTTGAGGTAAGAAAGAAATACTCCATTCAGAGGCAAGGACCTTGAAAGAGTCTCAAAATTCATCTGCAGCCAGAGCAATGTCCAGAGCACTAGTGTGATGTGTTCATGATGGTCAGCTCCACTTGGGAGGCAGGCTGCTGCATTCTGTAGCATCTGTCACAGCCCATTAGGTAAAGCTGATTGCAGTAGTCCAGATGTAGACTCCGTTAGCAGGGCAGTAAGGGTCATAGGCGCTGGCTCCGTGGATGCTCCGGGGAAAAATAAGCGGGTGCTCCACACCCATCGGCAGCCAAGCTCCCCCATCCTCGCCTCCTTCTCCTGCCAAGCATGCCACATCCCCGCTCCCCCCACTCCCTCCCAGCGCTTCCCGCCCCCCTCTGCTGCCTAACAGCTGTTTGGCGGCACTTAGGACAGGGGTTCTCAAATCGGGACCCCTCAGGGGATCGTGAGGTTATTACATGGGGAGGTTGCAAGCTGTCAGCCTCCACCCCAGCCCCAAGCCTCCAGCATTTATAATGGTGTTAAATATATAAAAAAGTATTTTTAATTTATTAGGGGGATCGCACTCAGAGGCTTGCTATGTGAAAGGGGTCACCAGTACAAAATTTTGAGAACTACTGGCTTAGGACTTTCCGGGAGGGAGAGGGAGGAGCGGGGACATGGTGCGTTCAGGGGAGGAGGCGGAGAAGAGGCAGGGCAGGGGCGGGGACTTGGGGGAAGGGGGTGGAATGCGAGTGGGAAGGGGGCAAGGCTGGGGTGGGAAAAGGTATATCGAATTATTTTGTATGAGGATGTCAAATGAAATACCATTAAATATCAGTAGAGTGAACTTCAATAGCTCAATACTTGTTAACAATTTAGGGCCCAGCCCTTCATGAAATCCATGGAGATGGACCCCATGCCTACGCAGAACCCGCTGAAGGCAACAGAGGTCTCCCTGAATGGGTCTCTGTGCAGGACTAAAGCCTTAGATATTAGTGTTCATTGCCAGTGACACAATACTTAGAAATATTTTTTCTGTTTTGAATCAGTACATTTCCCCAAGTTATGATCTAGCTACTTTACACATAGGTGTGTTATTACATAATCATCCTTGATAGGGGGTTTACACGTTTCTCAGAACCAGGACACTGTACTGGATGGGGTTGGTCTGATTTAGTATAGCAATTCCTATGATGTTATGAACCATTAACTAACCACGAAACAATTGTCCTGAGGTATTAAACTTACTTGTTTGAAATTCTTATTTAGTCTTTCCACCGCTCCCATCTGTTTAATCATACATGCTGTTTTTTGATGAGATTTCGTTTCATTCACTTTACCCCAATTCTTCTACAGCATACCTCCTTTCACTGGAATCCCCTCATGAAGAAGAGACTCTTCCAACAGAATTCCTGACATGGGAGATTTGTGACAGGGAATCTACAAATAATACTTTAAAAGAAAAAAAAACCACTGTATTTAAGAGACATGGGATTCTTCAAGAGAATTCCTCCTTCATAAGGCCCCACCCAGGAGATGTGAGGGCTTTTTGAGAAGTTATAGTAGTTATACACATTTTACAAGTCTTTCAGTTTTATGAGGTAATTACCCCAAACTCTGATGTACTGAACATAACATCCCAATTTTGTCTCCTTTTTTCAAACAAATGTGATATTCCTTCTTACATAAATTAAAACCATGGGACCCAGTCCTGCAGTCCTTACTCGGCCAAAGATTCATTTCCCCAGAGGACTTTAGAATAAGGCCCATTATGGGCAGGTTGTGGCTGGCTCCTTTGCAGATGTTCAAGGAAGAGTGCACTAAAAACTTTGCCCCTGCCCCCCACCCATGCAAGTCAGTGGAGGTGCCCAACAGAACAGGAGCATGAACACTGCATTTCCTGAAGGTGCGTAGTGGTGAATGCACTCCCCTTGCATGGGTGGGAGATGCAATGGTTTCCTAGTGTTCTCACTAAAGTGGTGTAGTCATCCATTTCCTACCCAACTCCACCTTACACAGTTACAGGTAAATGCCACACAGCAGGTGTGTGTTTATTGGGTGATATTTATATGCAGAAGAATTCACCTGGTTTCCCAACCCCTATGCACTGAGATTTAAAGTCCCACCTAGGCCCTGGACCTCTGCATAGGGGAGGGAGCATATACCCATTGGGAAGAGTTTACAAGACAGACCAGTTATCTCCAAATAGAAGGGAGATCATACTCGAAACTTGAAACAAATAAACAATAAAGACCTTTCATACTGTATTTGGACTCCTTTGAATTTCTTACACAGCTATTGCAGACATTCACAGAAGTCTGGGGTTTTGGTTTTTTTAAAAAAAGGACAATTTTTCAATTGTACCTAACCAGAATAAAAAGCCCAAGCTTTTTTATTTTAATCGTAGCTCCCTCAGTCCACCACATCCTTTGGCATCATTAGCTGATGGCTCTCTGAGTTAGCTCTGTGTGGTCTCTTACTGTCACATGCTCTATAATGCCGTTCTGAAAATATTTAAAACAGTACTTCAGAAGAAGAAAGAAGCAAGAGATAAAGGATGTAGATGAACAGCAGTTTCTGATTAGAGCATTCACAGAGATCACTATAGCTTTTGTTTTTATAAAAGCAACTAAGAACATTTTTTTTGCTGTTTATATACAAATACTCCTGTCTTCTGCATCCAGTATTTTCTGTTTCTCATAGCCCAAGGACATTTTAGAGGGGGGGGGGAATAAAAAAGAAAGACTTTTGAAGTTATTATTCCAGCACTCAGTGGGACTCCTAGAACAGTTTCAGCAGACCCAACAGCCAGAAACATGCACACACACACCCTACAGTATGCCGCACAATTGCGCTTTTTCTGCTGGGGCCTCTTCCCTGATGTGTAACTGCCATTCAAGACTGAATAAAGAATATCTTGCTGAAAAACAAGTCAGAACAAATGCATCATATTTCCACATAATAGCTACAGTTCCTCCATGTTTTTTCCTCTAGTAAATCTCTTGCCAAGTCTCTTACAAGTATTGTTCATTTTCCTTCTCAAAAAGCTTGATCTACATGCAGGAATATTTTACACTTTTTGTTAAGTAAAATTTTTTTTGCAATCTGTCATTGCTCTAGTACACATGCCAATTATGCCTACCAAATTAGATAAGATTACCTCCCTATGTCTAGTATTTATTTTCTTTAGGTTCCCTACCCTTAATATTATCATTAATTTGCACTATCATGGTGCTCAGGAACACAGTCATGGACTAGGACCCTACTGTGTTAGGCACTGTACAATCATAGAACACAAAGACAGTCCCTGCCCCAAAGAGCTTACTACAGGAAATCTTCAAGATTTTCAAAAATTGGTTCCTAAAATTAGGCTTCTAAATCCTTATTCTAGACACCAAAATAAGTGGCCTAATTTATTAATATTACTGAGCATAAAGCAGCTTCAACAGAAGTCAATGGGAGCTGCCAAGTGCTCCATTCTTTTGAAAACCAGGCTACCTATTTAGGCACCTAAGTTAAGGCACCTAAACTTTAATCATTCATTTTTGAAAATTATGCCTAGTACCTTGACTGCTGCAAATACCAAGTTTCCTTATTGGCAAATATTTAGCTCTCTAAGACAATTGGCCACCTGCACAAAAAACCAAAGGATATTTTCTATTTGCAAGGCATTAGGCATTCCCATTCCAAAAGCTTAGAGTGATTCTCTAATATGATTTTTAACAAATTAACAGCATGAACCTTCAAGTAAAGGGAAGTTGAAATGACCTTGTTTATGGTGGACACATGTATGATGACCTCTGGGGATAACAAATCACTTACTGAAATCAATTTATAGCTAGTAACCAGAGCTAGGGGATTTGCATATAGAACAGAAAGTGAAAACTTAGCACAAAATATGCAAAGAATTGTATATGGCATTACAATTGTGTAGGGTACCTTAACTCTACATTTCCATACTTTCAGATATTTTTAAAAAGCAACATGCAACAAGAACAGCCCACTCCAGAGTGCCCTCTTCCAGCAGGCCATAGCACAAGTGTGCATGCCTCAGTTTCTCCTTTAGGGTCCCCAGAAATTATCCAAACAGTCATTCTTAGTGCAAATAGCCCTTGTGGAGTTCATGTATTACAAAATAAAGCTCCATGCACATAAATGATGACAAGAGTCCCATAACCATAGTCCAGAATTCCCCAGCATAGTCCAAAAAGTCCATGCCCCAACACTCCAGCTCTCCAGCACAGCCACGGCACCCCTTCCCAATACCCCAGCTCTCCAGCACAGTCTTCTCCTGTCATTATATCAGGACAGCCACCCCAGCCCTGCCAGCTGGAGTACAATCCCACTCTTCCCAGTGGGAACCCCACAACATTTCTGCTGGGAGCATCCCTCACTCCCCCAACCCTCTCCCAATTTCTCTGCATCCAGCTCTCCATCTCTAGAAATGCCGATGGATAAAGTCCTCCTCTGCTTCCCCACCTTCAGCCTTCTCCAGCCCTTGGCTCCAGCTTTCCCACTTAGATCCAGCAAGCAATTCCCTCCACTGCTGCTGCCTTCAGCCCTCTCCAGCCCTACAGCCCTGGCTCTCTGACATGGGGACATCAGCCAACAGAATCATCTTGCTGTTGTCATGCCTTCAAAGTTCTCCCAAGAAACACTTTCTGCTTCCTTCTGGAATCTTCTGCAGTCCCCTGGCAACTCTCACCTGCCCTTCCTGATTGAACCAGTCTGTTCTGACTCACTGGGGCCCTGTTTCCTTGCTTTCTTCAGGGATTTCCTCTCACTGGGCTTCTCCCTGGCCCTTTACAGACCCTACCTGCTGCCTGCCTGGTCCTGGGAGCACCTGCTCTGGCACAGGGGCACTGGACTTTCTCAAAAGTTACTGATACATATTTACAACCTTAACTGCAGCTTAATGATATTTTGATCTGGGAATTAAAGTACCGTATATTCAGCACTAGTTTCCAAAGTTCATACACTTACAGTATTTTTTTTTCCACCAAATGCATCTGATGAAGTGACCTGTAGCTCACGAAAGCTTATGCTCTAATAAATTTGTTAGTCTCTAAGGTGCCACAAGTACTCCTTTAGTATTGCTATTATTAGATTTGTCTTTTGGTAGCATCTAGAGGCCACAGGCAGAGCTCCACTGAGCTACACACTGTACACAGATAACAAAAAAGTTAGACCCCATCCCACCACTTACGATCTTAGCATAAGACAACAGTTGGACACAATAAACAAACGAGGGAGAGGAAAGGACAAGGTTACAGTGAAAAGATCATGGTCCTTATAAACAGCAATCACAACACACCAAAGAGAAAATCCAGCACTCCAAGTGCCCAGTCATCGTGGAATGTTTTGTAGACATCCTGGCAGGGGTGAATTAAGGTTAAGAACACTAAGAATATACTTAGGGCTTCTGTTTTCCAGGTTTTATTAATTTCATTTTTCAGGATTCCTTTTCAGCAATGTTTAGCAATGTCCAAAAATTCAGGGGGCGGGGGAAGGGTCTGGCTGACTCTTTCTCCATACTGTAGTGAGTAATTCCTTTGTAATGCTCCCTAGCGTGTGTTAGCGGATTACTGTTTCAAACAACAGAACTTAAAGCACACTAGGGAACTGTTACCACACATCAGCAGGGTCCACAAAGACCAATTAATGCACAACACATTAGTGCGCTTTAGAAATCACACCTCCGTCATCTACATTACTGTTCCGTGTAGACAAGCCCTTAGATACAAGTAAACATTTCCAGTGTTTATTGGAGAAACACCTCTTTTTTTAAAAAAATCAGGGGTGTTTTATTTGTGTTTATCGGTTAAAACCTAAAATCAGAAGCCCTAAATATACTCTACAAGTACCAGGTGTCTATTAAAATGAACTGTTAGGGCATGTAGGTCTTTCAGTAGATGTTACTCCTAATGCTATCTTCTTCAACCTTCCCTCTGCTCAGTAAGTGAACTGTATTTGAACTGTTTCTGTGACAGGGACTGTGATCTAATAAGATCATGTGGACACCATAGGACAGGAAACCATTAGCCTCTAGCTCAGAGATGGGCAAACTATGGCCCGTGGGCCACATCCAGCCCACGGGATCCTCTGGCTTGACCCCTGAGCTCCTGACCCGGGAGACTCATCCCAGGCCCCTCCCCTGCTGTTCCCCATCCCCCGTAGCCTCAGCTCATTGCGCCGTTGGTGCAATGCTCTGGGCAGCGGGGCTGCAAGCTCCTGGGGCAGTGCAATTGCAGAGCCCGGCCTGATCCGGTGCTCAGTGCTGCACAGGGCGTGGCTGGCTCCAGCCAGGTGGTGCGACTGTAGCGCCACCAGCCACCGGTGCTCCAAGCAGCGCGGTAAAGGGGCAGGGAGTGAGGGGCAGGGGATTGATAGAGCAAGAGGGTTGGATAAAGGGCAGGGGAGTTCGGGGTGGTGGTCAGGGGGTGGGAGTGTGGATAGGGGTAGGGACGGTCAGAGGGCGGGGAAGAGGGGGGTTGAATGGGGGCAGGGGTCCCGGGGGGGCAGTCAGAAAGGAGGGGGGGTTGGATGGCGCAGCGGGGAGCAATCAGGGGCAGGTCAGGGAGAAGGGGTGATTGGATGTGGCAGGAGTCCCATGGGGAGTCAGGAAGGAGACAGGGGATTGGATGGGGCAGTGGGGGGGCAGTCAGGGGCATGGGTTCCAGGGTCAGTCAGGGGACAGAGAGAAGTGGGGGTGGATGGGGCCGGGGTCCCAGAAGGGCCATCAGGGAACTGGGGGGTTGGATGGAGTAGGAGTCCGGGGACGCTGTCAGGGGGCCAGAAGTGGGGAGGGTACATAGGGGGTGGCGGCCAGGCCACGGCCCCCTCCCCAACTGGCTCTCCATACAATTTCCAAAACCCAATGTGGCCCTCAGGTCAAAAAGTTTGCCTGCCCTTGCTCTAGCTGATATATTAGTGGGGAACATATGCTTTAATACTTCCATGTGGATGTTGAATCTGCAATCTGAAGGAGAGACTGTGGCCACAGTTCTGCATGGTGTGCAAAGGGATGGGATGGGAGGAGCACAAGAAACTCTCCCTTTTATGCCCTCCAGGCAGAGGCCAGCCATAAGTGCAGTCACACCACTCACCTGACTACAATGCTTGCTCCCCACTTGTGCCCCCACAGCCACTGGCCAATTTGAAGGCCAAAATGAAGGAGAGGGATTTGGCAGGCTGTAGCCTTACCCCTTCCAAACCAACCAACAGAGGTGGCTGTCTGTGCACAGTACCCTTGCAAGGGTGCTGAAGTGGGTGTTTTCCCTCTGTGCAGTAGGGAGCTCCAAGAGGTATCATGGGGCAATGCCTCCCAGAGCTCCCACTGTGCAGCACCCCTACAACATGAAACTATGCCAGACAGGCACAACTGCACTGTTAGCAGGCAAAGATTACAGAGCTAAAGAACAGAGTGGGATGCACTCCCAACATGCTCTTGTAGATGATTTGTGAGAGTAACTCCAGAAATCAGGCAGCGTTATATTGTGAACACAGGTAGACTCAGTTCTATTGTAAGCTGCTGATTATTTTAAGAGTCAGTCTACTGAAAAGGCAAACTCACTTCCTCAGCAAATAACCTACATGAAATTATTAAGATTTGTAAGTCTGAAAGTGGCATAGAATATCTATTGCACTACAGGTCTAAGGTCAGTTTCAGATGGGCCTTTTGGTTGTTGGTAACAAGGCTCTCAGAAACCGTCTGGGGCACTTCAAAACAGCCAAAATGCATCTAGAGGAAGTCAGAATTACTGTAAGTATTAGGCTTCATATCTATTACCGCCAGTTCCCCTCCCACCCTTTCATTCACATACCTACCAACACACAGTTTTCTGTGCTGTTATTCCGGAGGGCAACACCACAGACTCTTGTTAGTTCCTCAATAACATCACAGCTCTGATGAACCAGTGTTTCATGTGCTGTAGCAGAATGGAATAGAACTGTGATAGCATCAGAGGAAATGCTGTTCTTTGATGACATTACAGTGAAATGAGTAACAGGGCATCACTACAGAAGGGAGGCAGTGCCCTCTCTGCTTGAGTGCAGATTCCAGAATCCCCCCAAAATGTAAGGATGGGTGTACTTGGAACTTTGTGGAGCTATTGAGGTTATATACAGGAAAAGTATACCAACCTGTTTCCATCCTTGATGAAATATAGCCTTTGTAGTGCTAATGAGGCCAAAACACCATCAAATTAGGCCTGAATAAAGACTGGGATTGGATGAGTCACTACAAGAACTAAAAAAAGAAAAGGAGTACTTGTGCCACAAGTACTCCTTTTCTTTTTTGCGAATACAGACTAACATGGCTGCTACTCTGTTACAAGAACTAATTTCCCTCTACTGACACTCACACCTTCTTGTCAACTGTTTGAAATGGGCCCCTTTGATTGCATTGGCCTCATTAGCACTACAAAAATGATTTTTCCTCCCTTGGTATTCACCCCTTATTGTCAACTGTTAAGAATAGGCCACTTCCACCTTAATTGAATTGGCTTATTAGCACTGACTCCCTACTTGGTAAGGCAACTCCCATCTTTTAATGGGCTGTGTATTTATACCTGCCTACTGTATTTTCCACTCCATGCATCTGCTTAAGTGGGTTTTAGCCCACAAAAACTTATGCCCAAATAAATTTGTTAGTCTCTAAGGTGCCACGAGGACTCCTCGTCGTTTTTGCTGATACAGACTAACACAGCTACCACTCTGAAACCTATGCACACAAAGAACACTTCACCAGGAATCTAGACTTCCACATTAGTTTTGGATTGGATTCCAATTGTGCCGTATGGATTCATAAAAATAGGACTGGGACAATGGATTGGCATGCAGTGTTGTTGTAGCTGTATTGGTCACAGGATATTAGAGAGACAAAGTGGGTGAGGTAATATCTTTTATAGGACTAACTTCTGTTGGTGAGAGAGACAAGCTTTCAAGCTACATGCAGCTCTTCCTCAGGACTGGAAAAGACTCAGAGTGTCACAGCTACATACAAGATTGAACAGATAATTTAGCATAAGTAGTTAGCACATATTCTAAGGGACTATTCAAGGTGAAGTGGCCCATTAACACTCATGTTCTCATAGAACAAAAAGAGGGTTAGTAGGTTACAGATTGTTGTAATAAGCCATAAATCCAGTGTCTTTATTAAGACCATGATTTTTAGTGTCTAGCAAAGTTATGACTTTAAGCTCCAGGCTCGTCTTTTGAAAATCTTGTGCAGGTTTCCCTTGTGGAGGACTGATAGGTCACATATAGAGCGATCGCTTTGTGAAAAGGTTCAGAGTAGCAGCCGTGATAGTCTGTACCCGCAAAAAGAAAAGGAGGACTTGTGGCACCTTAGAGACTAACAAATTTATTTGAGCATAAGCTTTCGTAAGCTACAGCTCACTTCATCAGATGCATGCAGTGGAAAATACATTGGGGAGATTTTATATACACAGAGAACATGAAACAATGGGTGTTACCATACAGACTGTAACAAGAGTGATCAGGTAAGGTGATCTATTACCAGCAGGAGAGGGGGGGCTGGGGGAGGGGGAACCTTTTGTAGTGATAATAAAGGTGGGCTATTTCCAGCAGTTGACAAGAACATCTGAGGAACAGCGGGGTAGGGGAGGGGAAGGGGGGAGGAAATAAACATGGGGAAATAGTTTTACTTTGTGTAATGACCCATCCACTACCAGTCTCTATTCAAGCCTGAGTTAATTGTATCCAGTTTGCAAATTAATTCCAATTAAGCAATCTCTCCTTGGAGTCTGTTTTTGAAGTTTTTTTGTTGAAGAATTGTGACTTTTAGGTCTGTAATTGAGAGACAAAGAGATTGAAGTGTTCGCCAACTGGTTTTTGACTGTTATAATTCTTGATGTCTGATTTGTGTCCATTTATTCTTTTACGTAGAGACTGTCCAGTTTGACCAATGTACATGGCAGAGGGGCATTGCTGGCACATGATGGCATATATCACATTGGTAGATGTGCAGGTGAACAAGCCTCTGATAGTGTGGCTGATGTGATTAGGTGCTATGATGGTGTCCCCTGAATAGATATGTGGACACAGTTGGCAATGGGCTTTGTTGAAGGATAGTATCCTGGGTTAGTGGTTCTGTTGTGTGGTGTGTGGTTGCTGGTGAGTATTTGCTTCAGGTTGGGGGGCTGTCTGGCCTGTCTCCCAAGATCTGTGAGAGTGATGGGTCATCCTTCAGGATAGGTTTTAGATCCTTGTACAGAGGAAGTATTTCAATAGATTTAATTTCATTTCAAGAGGATTTCAAGAGCCAGCACTGTGTAGCCTTTATCCAGGGTTACCTTATCATAAGCATAAAGCTTCTTTTTTTAATACATCTTTTGAGTTTTTTCAAAGCAACCAATTTCCTTTGGAAATGCTTCCATTACATCATATGCCATGCCCTGTGAGAAAGGGTTTAATCCATGCTGCTGCTGCTGCCTATCGTGTCAAGAAGGAGCAATGCAAATATTCATGCTATTCTGAAACAGGAGCTACAGCGCAGAGAATGGCTTCCCGGTTGCATAGTAACTATCCAAACCTAACTGCATTTGCACGCACACATCACCAAAACCTTCTAATAATTTTTGGTATCATATTTCAAAGATTGATTAGGCAGTCTTTCGTAACTGCCTGAATGGTACTACTAATCTGTTACTGTTCTCAGTTCCTTTAAGGTACCTTAGGTTTGGGTTAACCCGAGATCCTTTTTCATACTGTGCTCCATGGTAGCGGAGTTCAGTTTAACATTCAAGGGCTGTTTTGCCCACCTCTTTGCTGCGGCCTTCAAATTTGATCATGAGAACGTTCTCCATTAAAAAGTCAACATTGCCAATGGAAATTACATCGTTCATGCAGAGCCAGACTGTACCCCTGAGTGTAGGGAGAAGGACACCCCATGAGGTCCCCTCACAGAGTACTTTTCTCTTCATCTTTCGGGGTTGGCCCCTGCAGAAAAAAGCGAAGGCCTGGGCCACGCATCGCTGTGCAATGTCGCTGTGCCTCTGCAGCTTCAGAGCCAGATCCCCGCAGCGTAGCTCAGCTGGAGCCATTCAGTCTCAGACATCCTTGACTGCAGCTGCCCAAGGCCCCCTTTCAAAAGGGGGATCCCAACCACAGAGGGGAAAGCAAAGAGAACCTTTGACTCCATTACACTTTGAGGACAATTCTCCATTGCGAGCATAGAGGGGAAGCCATGCACATCACCTTGGCTCCATCTCTGACCCATCCCTTCTCTCTTGAGCTACCTGCTTCAGTTTCCTACCCCATGTGGATCCCCAAACCCAAAACCCCTCCATGGGGTCTAGTCGAAGAAGGGGTTTCTGCTTTTTATATGTGGGGGTGGGACATGCACTGAAAGGACCCTTTGAAGGTGAGTCACAAGAGGACTATTTGGAGCACGTTTATTTCCAACCTAAACACAAGGAGAAGATTGTGGCAATCTCAGATACCTCTGTACAGCGACCATTGGCTAATGCTGACTTTCTAATTGCAGCTCCCATACCACTGCAGGTGGGGGCTGATATATATTTTTCATCTGGAAAGTGCTACTCCTAATGTAGTGCTTCAAGAAAAATGATGCCCTTGTTTTAGCAAGGTCCCTACATACTACTTGCCAGAGGTAGATTTGAGACAAGCATTAGATCACAGGGCTTTGTGCCAGCATGCATAAGAACACAAGGGCACTCCATCCAGCAGGTCCCAGGTAAACATGTATGCCTTGTACCATTAGTAAACTTCTTCACTGTACAATTCTAAAATGACAGTGATATTAAGCACAGACTTCCTGTTTTGTGGCATTTCTCACATTTCTAGCTTTTTTGGGGAAAAAGGACCGTACCATATTATGTTTCAAAACATGATGCTAGGAGTCGCTGCACGTTCAGTTTGCCGTAGCTTACTGTAGCTGTGCAGAGTTTAGCTAAACTCTGCAATGACTTCTTGTAATTAGAGCTAAGTGAAGCAATTTTCTAGAAAAGCGAAACTGATGATGCATTTTGGCTTTTTGCCTGGTGTATAAAAAAGCAATATAAAAAAAACCAGATTCTTTCACCAGTGAAACTAAACAAACCAAGCAAAAACACACCCCTAAATGTTCCTGAAGGACAGAGTGCAATGTGTGTTTGCTGCAGTAAATCCTGATGAGCTGGATTAAGTAATCACCCCAAGACAGGAACTGTCCAATTTGAAAAGAGGTGCTTGCTTTCATGTGTGAACCAAAAGAAACAGAATAGAAATACGGAGGATATGATGTAAAGAGATGAACAGACTAAAATTAGCTAGCATTCTTACTTGTTCTGAAGTGTTTTTAAGTTCTTTTCTTTGTTTTGTTGAGAAGTCAGCGGGGCACTTGGTTGTACGGAATTAGCACAGGGTAGAAGTGGGCAGCTATTATAAATCTAGAGATTCTCTTTGTTTCTGGTTTTGGGGACATCTTCCAAAATGCAGTTCTGTAAAAACTGGGAAACCAAGCATCAACTAAACCTCAGGACTTAAAAGTTTCCTTTGGGTCATTTCTGCTCACCAATGATCTGCGAATGACATTTGAGGAGCTAACAAGGGGAAAGACTAAACAGCCCAGGAAACTCTAATCGAGGTTTCAGAGTGAAGGCTGGCTCAACTGAAATAACGAAGCCTTCAACAGCTCTTAGCCCTGGTCTACACTAGGCGTTGAAATCGAATTTAGCAGTGTTAAATCGATGTAACCCTGCACCCGTCCACTTGACAAAGCCCTTTTTAAAACTTAAAGGGCTTTTAAAATCGATTTCCTTACTCCACCCCAGACAAGGGGATTAGCTCTGAAATAAGTTTTGCTGGGTCGAATTTGGGCTACTGTGGACGCAATTAGATGGTATTGGCCTCCGGGAGCTATCCCAGAGTGCTCCATTGTGACCGCTCTGGACAGCACTTTCAACTGATATGCACTGACCAGGTAGACAGGAAAAGGCCCGTGAACTTTTGAATTTCAATTTCCTGTTTGGCAAGTGTGGCAAGCTGTAGGTGACCATGCAGGAGTCCCAGAATCGCAAAAGAGCTCCAGCATGGACCGAACAGGAGGTACGGGATCTGATCACTGGAGCCACACTGGTGGCTCTCCTGGATATACTCCTGGATATACTCCCAAAGCCTTTGCAAAAGGTTTCTGGGGAGGGCAGCCTTATTCCATCTGCCATGGTAGGACACTTTACCACTCCAGGCCAGTAGCACGTACTCGGGAATCATTGTAGAATAAAGCATTGCAGTGTATGATTGCTGGTGTTCAAACAACATCCATTCTTTATCTCTCTATATGATCCTCAGGAGAGTGATATCATTCATGGTCACCTGGTTGAAATAGGGTGCTTTTCTTAAGGGGACATTCAGAAGTGCCTGTTCCTGCTGGGATGTTTGCCTATGGCTGAACAGAAATGTTCCCCGCTGTTAGCCACGCGGTGGGGGGAGGCAAAATGTGACCTTGTAACGAAAGCACATGTGCTATGTATGTAATGTTAACAGCAAGGTTTACCGTGAAAGAGTGTACCCATTGTTCTATAAAATGTGTCTTTTCAAATACCACTGTCCCTTTTTTTTTCCTCCACCAGCTGCATATGTTTCAAGGATCACAGGATCTTCTCCTTCCCAGAAGCTAGCGAAGATTAGAAGGCGAAAAAAAACGCACTCGCGATGAAATGTTCTCTGAGTTCATGCTGTCCTCCCACACTGACAGAGCACAGACGAATGCATGGAAGCAGACAATGTCAGCATGCAGGAAAGCACAAAATGACTGGGAGGAGAGGTGGCAGGCAGAAGAGAGTAAGTGGCGGGCTGAAGAGAGGGCTGAAGCTGAAAGGTGGCGGCAGCATGATGAGAGGAGGCAGGATTCAATGCTGGGGCTGCTGGAGGATCAAACTAATATGCTCCAGCATATGGTTGAGCTGCAGGAAAGGCAGCAGGAGCACAGACCGCCACTACAGCCCCTGTGTAACCAACCGCTCTCCTCCCCAAGTTCCATAGCCTCCTCACCCAGACGCCCAAGAACGCGGTGGGGGGGCCTCCGGCCACCCAGCCACTCCACCCCAGAGGATTACCCAAGTAAGAGAAGGCTGGCATTCAATAAGTTTTAAACTTTTAAAGTGCTGTGTGGCTTTGTCCTTCCCTCCTCCACCATCCCTCCTGGGCTACCTTGGTAATTATCCCCCTATTTGTGTGATGAATTAATAAAGAATGCATGAATGTGAAGCAACAATGACTTTATTGTCTCTGCAAGTGGTGATCAAAGGGAGGTGGGGAGGGTGGTTAGCTTATAGGGAAGTAGAGTGAACCAAGGGGTTTCATCAAGGAGAAATGAACAGAACTTTCACACTGTAGCCTGGCCAGTCATGAAACTGGTTTTCAAAGTTTCTCTGATGCGCACCGCCTGTGCTCTTCTAACCACCCTGGTGTATGGCTGTGCATAACCAACAGCAAGGTGACTTGCCTCAACCTCCCACCCCACCATAAACATCTCCCCCTTACTCTTACAGATATTGTGGAGCGCACAGAAAGCAGTAATAACAGTGGGAATATTGGTTTCGCTGAGGTCTAACGGAGTCAGTAAACTGCGCCAGCGTGCTTTTAAACGTCCAAATGCACATTCTACCCCATTCTGCACTTGCTCAGCCTGTAGTTGAACAGCTCCTGACTACTCTCCAGGCTGCCTATGTATGGCTTCATGAGCCATGGCATTAAGGGGTAGGCTGGGTCCCCAAGGATAAAGGCATTTCAACATCCCAACAGTTATTTTCTGGTCTGGGAAGAAAGTCCCTTCCTGCAGCTTTTGAAACAGACCAGAGTTCCTGAAGATGCAAGTGTCATGTACCTTTCCCGGCCATCCCACATTGATGTTGGTGAAACGTCCCTTGTGATCCACCAGTGCTTGCAGCACTATTGAAAAGTACCCCTTGCGGTTTATGTACTCACTGGCTTGGTGCTCTCATGCCAAGATAAGGATATGGGTTTCGTCTATGGCCCCACCACAGTTAGGGAATCCCATTGCAGCAAAGCCATCCACTATGACCTGCACATTTCCCAGGGTCACTACCCTTGATATCAGCAGATCTTTGATTGTGTTGGCTACTTGCATCACAGCAGCTCCCACAGTATATTTGCCCACTTCAAATTGATTCCCGACTGACCGGTAGCTGTCTGGTGTGGCAAGCTTCCACAGGGCTATTGCCACTCGCTTCTCAACTGTGAGGGCTGCTCTCATCTTGGTATTCTTGCGCCTCAGGGCAGGGGAAAGCAAGTCACAGAGTTCCATGAAAGTGCCCTTATGCATGCGAAAGTTTCGCAGCCACTGGGAATCGTCCCAGACCTGCAACACTATACGGTGCCACCAGTCTGTGCTTGTTTCCAGGGCCCAGAATCGGCATTCCACCGCATGAGCCTGCACCATTAGCACCATGATGTCCACATTGCCAGGGCACGTGCTTTGAGAGAAGTCTGTGTCCATGTCCTCATCACTCTCGTAACCGCGTTGTCATCGCCTACTCGCCCGGTTTCGCTTTGCCAGGTTCTGGTGCTGCATATACTGCTGGATAATGTGTGTGGTATTTAATGTGCTCCTAATTGCCAAAGTGATCTGAGCGGGCTCCATGCTTGCCGTGGTATGGCGTCTCCACAAAAAAAAGGCGCGAAACGATTGTCTGCTGTTGCCCTGATGGAGGGAGGGGCGACTGACGACATGGCTTACAGGGAATTAAAATCAACAAAGGGGGTGGCTTTGCGAGAAACTGAATGGCCACCTCAAGGATAGAACTCAAAACCTGGTTTAGCAAGCCGTTGATTTCACAGAGGGAGGGAGGGAAGAGAAAATGAATACAAAACAAATCTGGTCTATTTCTTGTTTTGAGCCACTTCATCTATCTTTATACATCTTGCTGGCAGCAGACTGTGCAGTATGACCGCTAGCCATCGTCACCTCCTGGGTGCTCGGCCAAAGACAGTGCAGTATGACTACTGGCCATCATCTTCTGCTGGCTGCAGAGTAAAAGACAGTGCACTGCCGGTAGGACTCAATCGCCATGAGACGAAACCAGGGAAATGACCTGGCTGAGTCACTCCCATGTTTGCCCAGGCACCCAGGACTATGTCGACGACGACTACCAGTCATACTGCACTGTCTGCTGCCAAAAGGCAATAAACTGCTGCTGTGTAGCAATGCAGTACCACGTCCGCCAGCACCCAGGAGACATACGGTGACGGTTAGCTGAGCGGGCTCCATGCTTGCCGTGGTATGGCATCTGCACAGGTAACTCAAGAAAAAAGGCGCAAAATTATTGTCTGCCCTTGCTTTTATGGAGGGAGGGAGGGAACGGGGGCCTGATGATATGTATCCAGAACCACCTGCGACAATGTTTAGCCCCATCAGGCACTGGGATTTCTACCCAGAATTCAAATGGGCGATGGAGACTGCGGGAATGTGGAATAGCTACCCACAGTGCAAAGCTCCGGAAGTCGACGGTTGCCTCAGTACTGTGGACACAATCCGTCGACTACATGCACTTAGAGCATTTGTGTGGGGAGACACACACTCTACTGTATAAAAATGCTTTGTACAAAACCAACTTCTATAAATTCAACCTGATTTCGTAGTGTAGACATACTCTTAGGGAGCTTGCACAGGAAGATCCTTATCATCCTGCTGCACAATGAGAGCACATGCCTGATTCTGGAGGGTTACATTTATATGTACTCGCTAATAAAATCTGAAGACTGAATACTCAATCACTGCCCACTCCAAGTTTTTTTTCCTCAGCCTTCCAACATATTTTTGCTTTGTGAAGACTATGCCGATTCCTCCCTTCTTTCCTGCAGCAGCATTGGATGCCCTCCTCTCCTCCCACTACTTCATTCCCTTTTCCTTTGAACACTAGGAAGAATAGAAAGGTGATACATCTCATCACCTACTGTCCATTTTCAGTTGTCTTACAAGTGGGTGCTGCTCAAAATTTGCAAAATGTAAATGAAATGCATGAACCACAAGCAAAGCTTTTGTCGGAGGATGGGAAATTAATTTACTGTCTTTTGAGCCCCCTGGCAAGAAGCACATGAACAGAACAGTATGTAAGATTTCAACTGCGCTGCAAACATAAAGCTGGATTATTTTCTCTACCGTGCCATTGTTGTTCTCAGCAGAGCTATTTATAGCGTGCACTGCAATTTCCCCATATACTTTGGATTTTGCAACAGAAAATGGAAAAAACAAGTTTTATCATCAACATAGTTTAGTGTGATCTTCAATTCAGCATGAACCTTACAATAGAAAGTTTTTTTTCTAGACAGAGGAATAAAGCAAAGCTAGGCACCTAGGAGGTGCATCTGAAGGAAGGATTTTGCTGTTTATGGGGTGTAAAGACCAACCTTCACTGTCCGTCATGATCCTGCTGTCTCCATCTACTCTTCCCACCCTCCAGAGGTCTAACTGAGACAGAGACTGTAGATATATAACACGCAACTTGTAGGTTACTGTTTCGCAATACGACAGAGTTTCCCACACTGTAGGCTGTGGTTCACTGTCCAGAGAGCACTTCCAGTCAGTCTGTAGAGAACAGAAGGGTCACAGGCTGTTGGCCCTTCTCCTTGTTTCCACATGTCCAAATGAATTTTTAAAAATGCTTAATTACATTAAATAATTTATGAGCATTACTTTCCATGCTGGTAATTGTTGTAGTTACCACAGGGCTGTCATATGAATGTGAACGGGAGGGAGAAAGGGTCCACTTGACAGAAATAAGGGGAGAGAAGGTCCACAAGTCAATCTCACCATTAATATGTGATCCACCCCAGCAATAAGGGTCTGTTTAAGTCAATAGGTGTCTTTCTATTAACTCAAATAGGAATTGTATCAGGCCCTAAGTGATGAGGAACAGTTTAATTAGAGAGTAAAAGAGTTCTTTAGGGCTATGTGCAATAATTGTACGATCAGTTCCAAGGTCACTAAAGAACCTATTGCAATTGACATTAGTCCCAAGTTTACAGGTAGAAACCAACAAAATCTAATGTACATTTTCTTCAAATGAATGTAAATTTACTGCATGGATGTGAATTAGTGGTTGGCTTAGAGAGTTTAAAGGATGCTTTCTGATTTTTTTCTTGCACTTGAGTAAAATTTCAGTTAGTGTGAGATTTAAAAGTTTAGTGATGGGGTTACAGCCTTCCTTATTGCAAGGTAGGACTATTAAGAAATAAAAATAAAAATAAAAAAATCCCAGAGTCAAACAGGATGTGGTAGGAGTCAGAAAAAAGAAGAGGCATTATAGGTGGGAAAGGGTGAGAAATAAGACAGAAGAGAAGGACTGTGCTAGGAAAAGAAGAAGTATTAGTCAAAAGGAAACTTCAAGAATAGGAAGCCATTAAAAAACAAATACTTCGCTGTTAAGTAATTCAAAGGAAAATTTAAAATGAAGATTTCAAGACTACTGCAAAACTCCCAATAACTAGGATTGCACAAATCTGATTTACCCTGTGACTACTGAAAGAAATGCAAGCTTTCTTCATTGTCTGTCCAGTTGAGGAATTTGGATGATGTTAGGGGAGATTTTCAAAGGCACTAATAGGAATTAGGCATGCAACTCCTACTGACTTTTCCTGGGAGTTGGGTAGCTAACTATCCTTTAGGTCTTTATTTGCTAGTATAAGCTCACATAACACAAAGCCAGAATGACGGTATATATGATTATATCATGGACTGTATGAAATCAATAGGTCATGTAAAATTTTCTTTACATATGCAGAAGATATATAAAAAGGCTAACCTGCCGCAATCTGTCCACTACAAATTATCTGAAATGCACATAACACATTTTCAATAGGACAGCAACCCAGCTAAACCTGCAAGCATAATTTTTCAGATCCAGTTCTTGCAGGCATAAAAGCTCAGATTTGTGCAAGCAAACGGCATTTCCACATGCAAATAATGCAGTCAGCCATCAAACTACCCAGTTTCCACACATAAATATAGTTGCACGTACAATTTACACCTGAAAATTTTTGAAGATTAAAAACTATGGAAACGTGACTAGTGGGCAGTTAGAGAAGTGTTGTTGGAATTTGCAATATATTACACATGCATATGTAAGAATTTTACATGGGTATATTTAAGAAATTGTATTATCTTCTCAACTATTCATTTCTGAACATGTAAACTTTAAGGGTAAAATTCTGGCCCCACTGATGTCAATGGAAAAACTCTCATTGACTTCAATGGGGGCAGGATTTCACCCTTAGGGCTTTTAATTAATACTCTCTAACTTGCAGACATAACACAGGCTTTTCCTCTATTTACTTTAGTTAACCCATTTTATTATGAGAGAAAATTAAATTCATGCTTTTGCTAAAAGCATCATGGTTGCCAAAGCCTGTTTTAAAGTTATGCACAAGGTCCCCCTGACATTAACAGCTGATAGAAGCAGCAGAAGTTTGCAGCATCCTTACTCAATATGATAGATCTTAACCCATTTGAAGTAGCTCTTTTTTTGTTAGAACAATATTCATGGTGACCTCGTTGTGGTATAACGAGGCATGCAGGTGTGCACGGCACTTTTCCTTGCTTAGACCTTTTTAAAAAACATAACAAAAAGTGCACATGCACACACACAAATTCATCCAGCTGTCCTCTTTGACACGCCGCTGATTTTAGCGCTTCATCATTGTATTAAGGCTGGTGCTTTAAAGCAGAGCCTGAACAAAGTGTGCCACTTTGGTAGTCATGGTAGCTGGGTTTTTTAAAAAAAAATAAGCTTTTTCAAAGTATATAAAAAGGTGATTTTTTTTTAAGATGCATGTGCTCTATATGAGTTTATCTTCCACTCCATCACAGTTGGTTAACAAAAACATAGGACAAAAGCCCCAAAGCACAGTCCCTATCCCCCACCCCCAACACATGTAGTCTTTAAAACCCAGCTTCATAGGGAAATTCCCTGTGCCACATGGGGAATTATTAGTTAAATTGGAAAAGATGGGGATCAATATGAACATCAAAAGGTGGATAAGGAATTGGTTAAAGGGGAGACTACAACGGGTCCTACTGAAAGGCGAACTGTCAGGCTGGAGGGAGGTTACCAGTGGAGTTCCTCAGGGATCAGTTTTGGGTCCAATCTTATTTAATCTTTTTATTACTGATCTAGGCACAAAAAGTGGGAGTGTGCTAATAAAGTTTGCAGATGATACAAAGCTGGGAGGTATTGCCAATTCAGAGAAGGATCGGGATATTATACAGGAGGATCTGGATGACCTTGTAAACTGGAGTAATAGTAATAGGATGAAATTTAATAGTGAGAAGTGCAAGGTTATGCATTTAGGGATTAATAACAAGATTTTAGTTATAAGTTGGGGACGCATCAATTAGAAGTAACGGAAGAGGAGAAGGACTTTGGAGTATTGGTTGATCATAGGAGGACTATGAGCTGCCAATGTGATATGGCTGTGAAAAAAGCTAATGCGATTTTGGGATGCATCAGGAGAGGTATTTCCAGTAGGGATAAGGAGGTTTTAGTCCCATTATGCAAGGCACTGGTGAGACCTCACCTAGAATACTGTGTGCAGTTCTGGTCTCCCATGTTTAAAAAGGATGAATTCAAACTGGAGCAGGTACAGAGAAGGGCTACTAGGATAATCCGAGGAATGGAAAACTTGTCTTATGAAAGGAGACTTAAGGAGCTTGGCTTGTTTAGCCTAACTAAAAGAAGGTTGAGGGGATATATGATTGCTCTCTATAAATATATCAGAGGAATAAATACAGGAGAGGGAGAGGAATTATTTAAGCTCAGCACCAATGTGGACACAAGAACAAATGGGTATAAACTGGCCACCAGGAAGTTTAGACTTGAAATCAGATGAAGGTTTTTAACCATCAGAGGAGTGAAGTTTTGGAATAGCCTTCCAAGGGAAGCAGTGGGGGCAAAAGATCTATCTGGCTTTAAGATTCTACTCGATAAGTTTATGGAGGAGATGGTATAATGTGATTTTGGTAATTAATTGATCTTTAAATATTCAGGGTAAATAGGCCTAATCCCCAGAGATGGGATATTAGATGGATGGGATCTGAGTTACCCAGGAAAGAATGTTCTGTAGTATCTGGCTGGTGAATCTTGCCCATATGCTCAGGGTTTAGCTGATTGCCATATATGGGGTCGGGAAGGAATTTTCCTTCAAGGCAGATTGGAAGAGGCCCTGGAGGTTTTTCACCTTCCTCTGTAGCATGGGGCATGGGTCACTTGAGGGAGGATTCTCTGATCCTTGAAGTCTTTAAACTATGATTTGAGGACTTCAATAGCTCAGACATAGATGAGGTTTTTCATAGGAGTGGGTGGATGAGATTCTGTGGCCTGCGTTGTGCAGGAGGTCGGACAAGATGATCATAATGGTCCCTGCTGACCTTAGTATTTATGAATCTATGAATCACAGTTGGTTAACAAAAACATAAGTCAAAAGCCCCAAAGCACAGTCCCTATCCCCCACCCCCAGCACGTGTAGTCTTTAAAACCCAGCTTCATACTCACCATAGCTAGGCTCTGTCAGTGTTCACTGTGTTCGCTGCTGGATATCCACCCCAGGCTTTGGTGCTGGGGTAAAACCCCGCTCTTCCCAGCAGGAGCTCCCACGGCCTCTCTGCTGAAAGCATCCTTGCCAGGGCAGCATCTCTCACTGTTCTGGGCCCTCTCATGATTCCTCTGTGACCCACTTCTCCAGTAAGGAGACCTCAGCAAATAAGCTGCTCCGCTGCTCACCCTTCCATCAGCCCTCTCTGGCCCTGGGCTCTGCCTTGCTGGTTTATAGCCAAAATGTATCTCCTGCCGCTGCCACTGCTGCCTTCGGTCCTGGCTCTCTGACTTGGAGATGTCAGCCAACAAACCTCTCTTGCTGCTCTCTTGCCTTCAGCCCTCTCCCAGGAACCACTTTCTCCCTCTGGGAGCTCTCATCTCCTGTTCTTCCTGACTGAACCAGTCTGCTCTGCCTCTCTGGGTCTCTTTCTTACCATGTCTCCAATACCCCCCTCCCCATGTGCAGCCCACCCTCTTAAACGGCGCAAACAAGGAGCCCCTGGACTGGAACAGGAGCGCTAAGCCCAGTGGCATTTAGTGGGTCAGCTGCCCAGAGCACTATAAAAGGATGCTACTGCCCTGCCTTTTCTGCTCAGTGAGTTTAAAGGGCAGCTGTACTGAACGGTTGTCGTTTTCATGTTTGAAAAGCTCAATATGAGTTATAGGCCAAGCCAATTGTTTTTGAAAATAAAATAGTAGTTAGCCATCTGTAGTGTAACATACACCCTGACCTCCTGGGTGCAGACAGATACTGCTGAACACATCAGCAACACAGCCTGTGTCTACATCGGAAATGTCTAAGTCAATGTCTGTTGCTGCTGGTTAACCAGAAGATGAGCAGCAGGGCATTCGCTGCAAGATCTTTTATCCCTCACAAACTCTTCATAATGGCTATTTGAGGGTGGGCAAGTGTTAGAATTGGATCCAGATACCTTCGTTGTCACTAGGGAGAGCCAAGCACAACTGCAGTAAGTCCTGGAGGCCAAGAGAGATGGATGAAAAGGACTCAGGCAGCTACATGGAGAGAGGAATCTCTTTTTAAATCTAAACTCCCCCTCTGACCACAAATTAACCTCTTAATCCTGACAACAGCTTCTCTTTCTCAGCTCCATTCAGACAGAGGCGGGAACCCTCTCTGAGTTGAAATGGGTGACCATGGCTGCCACACATAAAAGTTTCTCATTGAATCTACTCATGAAGGTTTTGTCGTTCTTGTTAAAACATGCTTTATTTTAATGAATTTTCAGTGAAATGGAATGCACAGAAGCACCCACTCTAAATAGTCTGAATTTGTCGTCACCATCAGGTAATCTTTGGAATTTTCAGTGCAGGCAGTTCTGGAGATCACATGTTCAGGAGGCTTTACCCTCAACTGAAGTGTAAAGCCAGGCATTATTGGTCTTTCCACAGAGCTTTACAAAATGTGACGAGGGTCTATGCAAAAGAGTTGCAAATATATTACAATTGTAAACTCAGAAATTCACACTGTATTAATTGTAAGTTGTATGCATTACAGTTTAAATTATAAATTGTAATATATGGGTCAGACAAAACTTGAATTTCTTGAACTATTTAAAATTCGCACATCAGATGAAGAAATCTGTAAATAATTATGAACAACATGACAGAATTTTGTAATTTGTTTGTGGATGGATTTTCAAATGGGAACAATGAAATTTATCAAATACATTATTTATTGTAAAAAGAAAAGGAGTACTTGTGGCACTTTAGAGACCAACAAATTTATTAGAGCATAAGCTTTCGTGAGCTACAGCTCACTTCATCGGATGAGCTGTAGCTCATGAAAGCTTATGCTCCAATAAATTTGTTAGTCTCTAAGGTGCCACAAGTACTCCTTTTCTTTTTGCGAATACAGACTAACACGGCTGCTACTCTGAAACCTGCCATTATTTATTGTGAAATTTTCAATCATCATTAAAAGCTAATGCAGTTAGATCACTTTTAAATTCAATGAAAACATAAGCTAAAACCCTGAGAAATGTATTTAAAATCTAGGGTGGGGGGGAGAATCACTGACATTTTTGTTTGAGCCCAGGGCACCATATGGTAATTTAGCCTTGTAGCAGAGCTGTAACATTTCTTACAAGTACACCCAAAATAATTTGCCCAGGATTAACCTTTGATTTAAGAGAGCAACCTGACAACACTCCCTCATCTTGTTTAATTGAAAAAGTAATTATTTCAAATTTTAAAAACAAATTTCATTTACCCACAGAGACTAGCACTGCTCATTTTTACCTTCTGTTTTTCTGTCCAGTAAGAACATTTGGAGCATGACTAGTGGAACAGCGTACTGTATGAACCTCAAATGTGAATGCGCTTTGTCAAGTTGATCATTGCTTTATTTTTTTATCTGAACAAGATACAGTCGACTTTAAAAATATGCAGCTATATCCTCTACAAATAGTCTGATGAGTGTTGTCTTGAACAGCTATAATAGGCTTGTGATTTCAGCAGCTGAAATGGGCTGTCATCTTATGTGGTATCTGGGAGAGGGAGAAGCAATATTGGTAATATGTATTTCCCCTGGGTAAGATTCAGTGTGCAGAGCCACTCTACACTATTGCAGTGACAAAAGGAAACAAACCTCCTTTTCACTCTCCCCAGGCTCCTGCCATTTGGAGCCCAGTGGAAGAGAGAAATAGGACAAGAGGTTTCTCTCTTTCCATTCTCCCTCAAGCATGCAGCCACTTGGAAAAGAAAGCTTCATAGCAACAATAGGCAGTTTTTCATAAGGGCCAGATAACAGCCATGCAGCTTGCAAGAGCAGCTGCCCTAGGGAGCTCCAGAAAAGAAAGGGCCTTGGAGCAAGAGCTAACAGCAGAAATAACCAGAGACATTAATTCAGCTAAATAAACCAACTGAATCACAATGTCGAATGATCCCTAGCCCTTACACAGGTGAATGGAGGGAGCATGGAAGGATTGGTTATTCAAATATCTTTTCAAATACTTTACAGTGCTTGACTGTAAATATTCCAAATTTGAGCTTCAGAGTAGCAGTGTTAGTCTGTATTTGCAAAAAAGAAAAGGAGTACTTGTGGCACTTAGAGACTAACAAATTTATTTGAGCATAAGTTTTCGTGAGCTTCAGCTCACTTCATCGGATGCATTCGGTGGAAAATACAGCTGTGTGGCTTGCTTGTGACTGGTGAAATGGGGAACAGAAACAATGACACATGATCTAAGAAGATTAGCATGCATGCACTATTGGCACTCACAGGTGTAACTATCATTTCGCTTGTTAACTGGAGTCAAACCTAGGACCACCAAAGTTATGAGGATAAGCCTCTAGCTCGAGCTACAGGGCTGAATCGCCTCAGTGGTAACTGTACAGACTCGGTCTCTATGGATCAGACACAACCGGGGATGCAGCAAGGCATACACTGAACAGTGGGTTCCATATGCTTGCTTAAACTTTAATGTCTGTAATTCTTGTGTCTGGAACTTTGAAGTTCATTTTCTGCCAATAAAACTCAAATTTCCAGGGAACACAAACACAAAGAGAGGCACAAGCACAGTTCTATTTATTGGCCCAGGTCTACTTTGTTGGCCCTATTATTCTGACATAGTACCCATGGAAACTGCTATTAAAAGAAAACTGCAGTAAATCAAAATATTTTTTTGTTCCTGATCCCACTAACAAGAGTTTAACAACTAAATTCTGCTTCAGCAGAGGGTTTATTTTTAAATAAGCATCCTAAAACTGTATGTTTGGAGTGTCATTCCCTTATTTTCAAAGTACTTTAATCAAGTCATTATAGGTATTGTGTGACCTAGAGAAGGACAGAATCTCTAAAACCAGTCAGCATAGTTTTCCAGATTGTACCCTTTGTTGTTCTTTCACAACAGTAATCTGCCCAAAGCCGGCTGGACTGGTGCAAATTGGATGGGTGTTGTACTGAATATTGCCACAACAAAACATACAATGAAGAGATAGACGATGGTATATAATTCCCCCTTCACTTCCCGTTATTACAAAGGCACACCAGACCCAAAAATCAGCATGACCAGCCAGTCTCAGGGAATCCAGCAACTTTTACAGGCAGAAAAACGTGCCAAAGACAAACTAGAAGAAGCCAAAAAGAGTAAGTATCTGGCCTGGGTTTATTGTATTTTCCCACTGAATACTCATTAGATAAAAACCACAGTGTTTATTTTTAAATGTTGGGTTCTTTTTCCTGACCAACGCAACTGAGCTCCCTGGAAGGTATTGCCATTTGCTGCTGGTTTAGCTCAGATGCAAATTACTACCCCCCAGAGCAAATGGGAAGCAGACAGGGTACTGTACCTGTCAAAGCCACTATCTAGCCCTAAATGAAGTCAATGTGAGTTCTGCAAGAGTTAGGGATACAGAGTTGGGCCCTTAGTTATGATAACTTAAAGTTTGTGGCTGCTTACTTTTGATTTGGAGGAACTTTAAAAAAAAATTAGTCAGCCAAAAGGAATATTTCCAAATCAGGAATCCGGATAATTGATAAGCATAATTATATACATGCACTTAAACTGTGCCCATACTTAATCAGGACCTGAGATGCCAGGTGCACTTATTCTGCTGTGCATGAACATACATTCCTACCGTCATCACCTCACTGTCACACCACATGGGATACTCACAGAGCCTTTTTAGCTTAAAACACCTTCCAAACCCCTTGGAGCCAGAAACTGACATCAAAATGCTAAGTGCTTCTGACAGTGCTGAGGCACTGGGATGAGAGTTAGAGTCCGGAAATACAGAAACCCAGCTATTGTTTTGTCAAAGTTACAAAACATTTTTATCGATCAAGTACCTGCTTCATCTATATTATTTTTAAGCAAATGATGTTTGTCTCCTCATTAAGAATTATTCGTGACGAGGAAACAATTAGAACCTGTCCCTGTCATGAACTATTTTATTATTTAGTATCAGAAACAGGGCAAAAGGTAAGACCTTTCTCTAAAAAGGACAAATTTGAAGTACCAGATTCATTCACAATCTAAAGAACTGGGACAGATTTTTGTCTGTATGCTAAATATTGCAATCTGTGCCTATTAGTGTAAATGACAAAACTCTAAATGACTTAAGTGCAAGTAAGGTCAGGCCTTAGCAAGATTCTCATTTGAGATTTCTAAGATCTAGTTTACAGAAAGTTTGTGTACCTGTATGGTCATTTTGGTTAGGGGGATGCTTTTTTTACTGTAATAATTATAGTGGGACTGCTGCTTAAAATAGATATATTGTATTCTCCTTGCCTTACAGGAATAGCTATAGTAGTGTAGGTATAGTCTTCAGTAGAAAAGGTTGCTCTATTAGTGTAGCAATACCACAAAATCTTCCTAGTATAGACAGTTTTTACCAGCAAAAATATGCTTTTGGCAACACAGTTTAGAGCAGGTCCCCAAACAAAATAAGGTATACCAGCAATTCGATTTTTATGCCAATATAGCTGTATCTACACTAGGGCTTTTGCTGGTATAACAGTAGTCTATTGATGTATTTTCAGAATTCTTCTATGAATCATAATTTAAAGCATTATAGTTTTTTATTCACTGTTTGAATGTCCATGTTTCACAGCAGTAATTTAACACAGACCAGATATACTAGTCTAAATCCAGAATAATTTCAACAACTTCAAAAGAATCACTCTGGATTTAGACCTATGTAAATGACAGCAGAATTTGATTCATAAATAAAATAAATAAAATAAAATGTAAACAAAAAACAAAATATTTCTGAAACAGTCATTTAAAAATAATAATGTATCTGTAATAATTATCACTTAACAGGTAACCTGTGCACATAGAGATTTGTAAAGCAAGTCAAGCATATTCTGTTTCAATTCAGAAAACACCAACTCTAAGCCAATTTGTACCAGTTAACACCAGAAGATCCGGCTCACAGGTTGGCAACCAGCAAATCTCAGTTGCAAAGCAAAACAGTGAACTTGTCCTACCTGTTCTAATGCAACCCTTTCTATGTTAACTGTAAATATGACCTACATTGAAAAACAGCTGTTGTGCAACTTCTCCAGTGGATTTTGCAAAGGGGATAAACAAATGTCCTCTGGAGCCTAGAATGAGACTGCCTACTCATTTCATACATTGCACAAACCTTTGAACCCAAATCTCCCTTTAAAATTCTGCCACCTTGCCTCCCCTATTTTCATTAATAATCACCCAACTCTCAAAAATAAACATGCATTGTCAGAGCAGGGATATCAGTCCACCTAGGCTCCTTTTGGACAAAACCAAAAAGAAAAGAAACACAAATAGAAATACATTTTTAAAAACAAATGATGTATCTGGCCTTTTCTTGGTTAATATCTGGTATATATTTAATGTAATATAAAAACTGTATATACCGATCCACTAACCTATATTAAATTTGTATAAAGTGCAGCATATCCTCCTCAAAATGAGTAGTCCAAATACCTACATAACAGACATTTTAATGTGGTCTTGAAACTAAAATGTTCTAATTTTTTTTAAGAATGCCATTTTAGTGCTTGGCAAATTACCATCATGTCATTCATATGTAGAAAATTACCAGAGAATCCTCAATTATGTATTTGAAATTTCAAAGCTTATTTGAGCAAGGCACCTTTAGTTTAATAAAAAGTGATACACACATTTTTTTTGACGAAAGTAAAATGTGGCATTTGCAGAAATGACCGATTTACCATGATTTAGTTTTTATGCATGACTTCACAAACCTGCAGCAGTCCTAAAAATCTCACCAATACTTTACTAATCAAGTCTAGTATATTACTATTAAAGAACTATTTCCCCAAGAGTACATGTTTTTTCCCTGATGCTATTAAACAATACTTTCCAGCTGAATAGAGGAGATGAAGACTAATAAAGGGCTACCAAATCACAAAAGGTGAAATTGCAGCCTGGCCAGCATGATGGCAGTGCAGAGGGGTAAGAGAGCCCTCCCCCCATTCCCCCCAACACCACCTTGCAGGGGTCGGGAGCATCACAGAAGGGGAAGCACCTTCAGTAGAACTGCTATGTCCTTTCCCAAACAGGTGGGGAAACGGGGTGGGGAACAGGCAGAGCCAGTGCTGTTCTGCTGCCTATGTTCCCCTCCCCCAATAAATGTGCCTTTTCAATGAAATTCTCTTGCTGGAAGATTTGATTATTGTTGCTGAAGTTGGTGGCCATGGTTTTTGGTCAAAACTCAAAGTCAGCATAATTATACCTTTACACACACACACACACACCAGTGTCAAATTTATTTTCAGTATATTCATTGATTATTTTTGCCCCTCCCAAAATGTCTTTAATAAAGTAAATACTAATGGAAACTGCGTGATCATGGGAGACTTTAACTTCCCAGATATAGACTGGAGGACCAGTGCTAGTAATAATAATAGGGCTCAGATTTTCCTAGATGCGATAGCTGATGGATTCCTTCATCAAGTACTTGCTGAACCAACTAGAGGGGATGCCATTTTAGATTTAATTTTGGTGAGTAGCGAGGACCTCATAGAGGAAATGGTTGTAGGGGACAATCTTGGCTCAAGTGATCATGAGCTAATTCAGTTCAAACTAAATGGAAGGATTAACAAAAATAAATCTGCAACTAGGGTTTTTGATTTCAAAAGGGCTGACTTTCAAAAATTAAGGAAATTAGTTAGGGAAGTGGATTGGACTGAAGAACTTATGGATCTAAAGGCAGAGGAGGCCTGGGATTACTTTAAATCAAAGCTGCAAAAGCTATCGGAAGCCTGTATCCCAAGAAAGGGGAAAAAATTCATAGGAAGGAGTTGTAGACCAAGCTGGATGAGCAAGCATCTCAGAGAGGTGATTAAGAGCAGAAAGCATACAGGGAGTGGAACATGGGAGGGATCAGCAAGGAAAGCTACCTAATTGAGGTCAGAAGATGTAGGGATAAAGTCAGAGAGGCTAAAAGTCGAGTAGAGTTGGACCTTGCAAAGGGAATTAAAACCAATAGTAAAGGGTTCTATAGCCATATAAATAAGAAGAAAACTAAGAAAGAAGAAGTGGGGCCGCTTAACACTGAGGATGGAGTGGAGGTTAAAGAAAATCTAGGCATGGCCCAATATCTAAATAAATACTTTGCCTCAGTCTTTAATAAGGCTAAAGAGGATCTTAGGGATAATGGTAGTATGACAAATGGGAATGAGGATATGGAGGTAGATATTACCATATCAGAGGTAGAAGCGAAACTCAAACAGCTTAATGGGACTAAATCGGGGGGCCCAGATAATCTTCATCCAAGAATATTAAAGGAATTGGCACCTGAAATTGCAAGCCCATTAGCAAGAATTTTTAATGAATCTGTAAACTCAGGAGTAGTGCCGAATGATTGGAGAATTGCTAATATAGTTCCTATTTTTAAGAAAGGAAAAAAAAGTGATCCGGGTAACTACAGGCCAGTTAGTTTGACATCTGTAGTATGCAAGGTCCTGGAAAAAATTTTGAAGGAGAAATTAGCTAAGGACATTGAAGTCAATGGTAAATGGGACAAAATACAACATGGTTTTACAAAAGGTAGATCGTGCCAAACCAACCTAATCTCCTTTTTTGAAAAAGTAACAGATTTTTTAGATAAAGGAAATGCAGTGGATCTAATTTACCTAGATTTCAGTAAGGCATTTGATACCGTGCCACATGGGGAATTATTAGTTAAATTGGAGAAGATGGGGATCAATATGAACATCAAAAGGTGGATAAAGAATTGGTTAAAGGGGAGACTGCAACGGGTCCTACTGAAAGGCAAACTGTCAGGTTGGAGGGAGGTTACCAGTGGACTTCCTCAGGGATCGGTTTTGGGACCAATCTTATTTAATCTTTTTATTACTGATCTAGGCACAAAAAGTGGGAGTGTGCTAATAAAGTTTGCAAATGATACAAAGCTGGGAGGTATTGCCAATTCAGAGAAGGATCGGGATATTATACAGGAGGATCTGGATGACCTTGTAAACCGGAGTAATAGTAATAGGATGAAATTTAATAGTGAGAAGTGTAAGGTTATGCATTTAGGGATTAATAACAAGAATTTTAGTTATAAGTTGGGGACGCATCAATTAGAAGTAACGGAAGAGGAGAAGGACCTTGGAGTATTGGTTGATCATAGGATGACTATGAGCTGCCAATGTGATGTGGCTGTGAAAAAAGCTAATGCGGTTTTGGGATGCATCAGGAGAGGCATTTCCAGTAGGCATAAGGAGGTTTTAGTACCATTATACAAGGCACTGGTGAGACCTCACCTAGAATACTGTGTGCAGTTCTGGTCTCCCATGTTTAAAAAGGATGAATTCAAACTGGAACAGGTACAGAGAAGGGCTACTAGGATGATCCGAGGAATGGAAAACTTGTCTTATGAAAGGAGATTTAAGGAGCTTGGCTTGTTTAGCCTAACTAAAAGAAGGTTGAGGGGAGATATGATTGCTCTCTATAAATATATCAGAGGGATAAATACAGGAGAGGGAGAGGAATTATTTCAGCTCAGCACCAATGTGTTCACAAGAACAAATGGGTATAAACTGGCCACCAGGAAGTTTAGACTTGAAATCAGACGAAGGTTTTTAACCATCAGAGGAGTGAAGTTTTGGAATAGCCTTCCAAGGGAAGCAGTGGGGGCAAAAGATCTATCTGGTTTTAAGATTCTACTTGATAAGTTTATGGAGGAGATGGTATGATGGGATAATGGGATTTTGATAAGTAATTGATCTTTAAATATTCAGGGTAAATAGGCCTAATCCCCAGAGATGGGATATTTGATGGATGGGATCTGAGTTACCCAGGAAAGAATGTTCTGTAGTATCTGGCTGGTGAATCTTGCCCATATGCTCAGGGTTTAGCTGATTGCCATATTTGGGGTCGGGAAGGAATTTTCCTCCAGGGCAGATTGGAGAGGCCCTGGAGGTTTTTCGCCTTTCTCTGTAGCATGGGGCATGGCTGACTTGAGGGAGGCTTCTCTGCTCCTTGAAGTTTTTAAACCATGATTTGAGGACTTCAATAGCTCAGACATAGGTGAGGTTTTTCATCGGAGTGGGTGGGTGAGATTCTGTGGCCTGAGCTGTGCAGGAGGTCAGACTAGATGATCAGAATGGTCCCTTCTGACCTTAGTATCTATGAATCTATGAATACAGCAATCTCTCTTTGTCATCAGATTGGCCTTCCTGCCTTCAGATATTTCTAGCTGATGCTTCTCAGTAGTCTTGACTGAATTTCAGTTTTGTGCTACCACCAAACATGTAGTACCGGATCCGCTGACTTGAGCAGAGCTGTACTGATTTACACAGGCTCAGAATCTGACCCATAAAGTCATCTGTATCCCTGAACAACAGGCCTAACTTTGAAAAGCAAGACGTGTTGTGCAGATAGGGTAGCAGACAAGAGGTTAGTATTAGACAAACTGATTCATTAATTTTGGCTTGCCTCTAGTAAAAGAGCAGGTTTAGACATATTAATACTTAATTTAATCAGGTGCAGCAGTCTATGCCCTATTACATACATAGGCAGCAATGTACATAGCAGCAATTCACCCGTAGCTCTTCCAAAACAAAGTCACTGGTGTGCCATGACCAATGGTATCATGGAGAAACTAAATGGCCGCCACTGTTAAGTGACAACCAGTGTGTGGCAGCAGATATGGTACATTTTACTTACTAGAACACAGTAAAAAAATTTCTGTTTTTTTTTCTTCATCAGATTAATTACCAAAACCAGAGAAATCCAATTTTGTAATGTGCCTTAGTTTATTTATTATGGGGTCAGGAGGGATTGTTTGTGACCAAATGGGTAACAAATGTACTAGAGATGGACCCCAGCTGGAATCCCAAATTTGAAACTCCCCCAGACTTACGGGTAGCTTAGTTTGTTCTCGAGCTCCAAACCCAGATTGTGGGTGATGTATATCAGCACAGCTCCCATCAAAGTCAATTGGAGCTCCGCGGGTTTACATCTGCTGAGAATCTGGCACCCTCATTTAATTATTAAGGGATAGCTCTATAAAGCTTTAACTGGAAACCCAGATCTGAAGACCTTCAAATTTAGAGGGGTTGTATTTCAAATAAAGACCTGACCCCAGCTCCAAATTCTGTTGCTTAGGCCAATCTCAAGCATTTACGTGAGTCATTCAATCTATGCTTACTGCTTCTGGATATTTGGAGCAGTAACAGAACCTGATGTAGCAAGAACCTGTGGAAAAGAATATACTTTAATCTTAAATGGGTAAAAAAATGTCCATCCTTTGCCCTTCTCTACAAACTCTTAGCTATCTCCAGTGACATGTGGACTCTGACAAATCTAATTAAGTAAACATAAAAACATTCCACAGGATGGGCTGATGTTCAGTAAATCCACCAGGTTCTACACTGTGTATTGTTCCTTCTATATAAAGGCTTTATATAATCATACCTGATCCCTCCTTGAATCCCACAATAAGCACATTCAGTGAGTCAAGTAGCCCATAAATCAGTACGAGGCTTTTTAGGAATTTACTGCTTCTAAATCTATTCACTGAAATGCTGGTAGTGACTTGGGACTGGCCTGCTCACTGAGCAGATAATTTACCCCTGAATCAGTCATTTTTACTTAGAATTTTCTTGAGTTACAGACCCATTAAAAGCACTTTTTCTGGCACACTTCAGATTCATTTTTGAGCTATTCCTAGGAGAGTTATATTACTGTATGTTACGTCTGATATGGCTTCATATGTACAAAACAACTGAAACCAATCCACAGTAGCATGATGTACAACAGAAGAAATGAACAATTGCCTCAGTCTGATGCTGTTGTCTGAACTAAATTATGTACCAAAAGTGGAAGTTAGGGCCTGAAAGTGTTCTTTCTTACACCAGTTTTACAACACTGATTTCAGTGGAGTTACTCCTCATTTACACTGGTGCAACTGACATCAGAATCAGGCCTTCAGTGTCTAGCAGACTGTGAAAAATGGCATTTGAGGACTACATGCATGGGAATTTTAGTAGGATAGATTCAAAATGTGACATCTCTTGGCAAGTTTCACTGTAAGAGCAGACTAAAGCTGATCAAAATGCTTAGTAATGTATAAAGGCCTGGCATATTTAAGGGTAGTGGGGGAGGGGTTGTGGGATTGGTTGGTTTTATCTTAGAAATATAAGGAACATCAACTCTTAGCTCTCCGCTTTTGCTGAAGAACTTATCTGGGGGTTTCAGAAAAGGAATTTTTTTAACTCTCACACTTTAAATGAAGGGGGGTGCATGTGATGAGCCTTTTGCTCCAAAGCATTAATAAGTGTAAAGTTGTGAATAGGTGTTAACCAAAAAAAAAGATCTTTTAAATAGACAAAGACTTGCTTTCTTAAATGCCCTACATTCACTCTCATAGCTCTTGGGGGTGTGTGAACAAATGATTTTTTGGATCACTGACTGAAACAAAAATTGAAAATAAATTGGTTCAAGTCAACCCAAAACAGTTTCTGGAAAACTGAAAAAGTAAAAAATATCATTTTTGCTCAGCCTGAAACAAAATACTTAATTTGAGTGGCTTTTACGTATTTTAAATAAAGCTGAAGTAAAATATCAAATTTAAAGACATTTCAAATAAAAATCTAAACTTTTGTTTTGAAAACATCAACATGAAATGTTTAAATTTTTAGGATATTTTTCACCAAAACAATCCAGCAAATTTTATGCAAATTTACAAAATGTTTTAGTTGACCAGAATCTACAATTTTTGGCCCAAAAAAAATAAAAAGTTTCATCTGAAAAATGTCATCATGCTCTGCTTGTGATATCATCATTTCATTCATTTATACGACATCATAGAGTCTTCCAGGCATGACAAGACCGAATATAAAAACAAAAAAACAAAAGTGACAAACCCATTTCTTTTTCCCCGTTGTGGATCAGTTTTAAATCTAGCATTTTATAGCTCCCTCCAGGCATGCTGGAACAATTTTTATAGTAGGGGTGCTGAGAATCATTGAACCAAACTATAAACCTTGTATATAATAGAAACCACTTCAAGCCAGGGGGTACGGCAGCACCACCAGCACCCCTAGTTCCAGCAACTATGGTTCCCTCAGATGAAAAGTGCTGGTTTCCCAAAAAGCAGTTTGTGGAAATTTATAGGATCCTGTAGGGATTAGGGGGATTTTGACAAAATCCTATGAAACAAATACACATATAGATATCAAATTCCAGCAGTTATCACAAATTCACCACTTGTTTCATGTTCCAATTCCATAAGAGACATGTTTCTATTACTTTTTTCTCTCTCCTCCTACACAGAGCATCCTGTCAGATCTAGGAATTATATATCCAGTTACAGTCCAACGCTGCAATGATTTTATATGCTATGAGTACTCATTGACATCAATGTGACTGTTCACACTGTGTAAAGTTAAGCATGTACATAAGTCATTTCAGAATCAGGGCCTTAGTCTTTATTACAGCCTAAGGGTCACTTAGCATAAAACAGTAAAAGCGGTATTATCTGGCACTTTATCAACCAGAAAGCTCTATTAACTGGCATTTCTGATATCTCCCATCTAGTAACTGGGACTAGTATACTGCCCAGGAGGTTATGCAATTGTAAATTCTGCACACTACTTTCATGCAAAAGAGGCAGAAGACAAGTAAGCAAGCTGATATCAGGGATTTATTCAAAAAAGCAGCTTCCAGGGTATGTCATAGGGTCATTACAGATTCAGCCCAATCTCCTACACCTTCTACATCTACAATGATAATTGATGTTGATAATGATGACCCTGATGCACTGCAAGATCCTGAAGTGCCTTCTGAATCATCAAAGATTAAATTATATTCAGTATAGTTTTAATGTTAAGTGTATTTTTAGTGATCTGGGTGTATGCCAAGCGCTTCCCATAGTTTCATAAGATAACCTACTGTATAGAAAACTTTACCTGTATAAACCTAAGTGCTTCAAGAAACCAACCGCTCTGCAGTGCAGTACTGTATTGGTGAGTCCCTGTATACTATTTCATACTTGATTAATTTTATTGTATTCTAATTCTTTGAAAATTGGTATTCCATTTGTAAATATAACTCTTAGCTAACCGCACACCACTCTCTCCTCCCCCCCCCCCCCCCATATTCCTAACATGCCGGATAACAAAGATTTTACTGGTTTCAGAATAGCAGCCATGTTAGTCTGTATTCGCAAAAAGAAAAGGAGTACTTGTGGCACCTTAGAGACTACCAAATTTATTTGAGTATAAGCTTTCATGTGTTACAGCTGAATGCATCCGAATGCATCCGTTGAAGTGAGCTGTAGCTCACGAAAGCTTATGCTCAAATAAATTTGCTAGTATCTAAGGTTCTACAAGTACTTTTTAAAAGATTTTACTGCAATAAATAAATAAATAAATAAAATATTGATTTTGCCATCACTTTCATGTTTCTACACATTAGTAAACAAAAGCTGCTTTGATGTCCTCTGTGTCTTAAGCACCCACCTGTGCATTTTACAAGTGTTAAGATGAAAGGGGGGTGGGCAATAAAATGTAAATGTTGCAGCTTAGTTTGCTAGTGGCTGAGCTGTATCTTCAAAGTGCCTTGGAAATTTGCCAGCATTAAATAGAATCCAGTTGGTGTGGACTGAAGAGTTCCTGACAGCAAATCAATACAACATATCTTATAGAATAATGTCTCTTCCAATCAGTGACAACTCAAACCTGTTCTCTGGTTGTTACTGTTGCCAATTAAACAAAGATAAGTATTTTATTTAAACATGAAGCAGTGATAAGAAATAGTCATTTATGTTGTGATAAAGAAAATCAGTTAAAAATGCCGTATGCTGTATTGTTGACAAACCTACACATTTGTTATGATTGTTGTGTACTTGTAGATAAGAAGGGCCTGATACCATAGGTTGGGCACTTTAGTGACTTAGGAACACAAGTTCTATTGGCTTTCAGTGGAACCTGTGTTCCCTAAATCATTTAGGCACTCCTGAAAATCTTACTAGTAATCTGCACGCAATCAAAACTCTCAAGTACTTTACCAGGGATTCAGCACATGGAATACTATGCTGTGTAGAATTAGTTCTGTGTGGAGACAATCATCTCTTCAGGCACAATGCTAATTTCAAAGTAATCCTATGTTTCTTCTCTCTGTCCAGGAAAGGGAAAGAGACTGAAGCAAGCCAAAGAAGAAGCCATAGCAGAGATAGACCACTACAGGTTACAGAGGGAGAGGGAATTCAGGCACAAACAATCTAATGTAAGTAAGAAGCTTACATACATATTTCACAGAGGGTCTGATTCAATGTCCATGGAAGTCAATAGAGAAGGGGAGGACATGATTCAATAAGCATTGTATTAGGTCTTTACTGTAGATCCTTTATATATGGTACACTATCAGCTGTTCAACAATTCATAATAAATTTACTTATTCACTGAAAATATTAGCGATGGGGCTGGACTTCAAAGTTCGGCTCTTTTCACAAACTTCAGGGACTTTTGGATATGGGGCTTTGGATCTAAACCTTACTAAAATTCAGGGGATCATTCAGGCCCGTCTCTTGGGAAATATATATAATGCACATATTTTTTTAAAAGTACCTTCAGTTTCTCTTTTTTAATGCCAGGCAGATTTTCTGTTACCATCAGAGCAGAAGCTGGAGTAAGGTACAATTTTGGTTGCTAACTAATATACAAAGAGTTGAGCTGCAGTGACTCAAACCTTATTGATGTCAACGGTTATCTTTCCACTGACTTCAGAAGGCTTTGGGTCAGGCCCTATGAAAAGCTATTGCGTATATTCATTTATAGTGTCGGACAAAATTTTACAGGCAAAACTTTTTTTCAATGAAAAATGCAGATTCGGCAACACCACAATGTTTTGTAAGTTTGTGTTTATGTCATCAAAGTTTGGTTGCAAAAAAACCAAAACAAAAAACAGAATTTTGATCAAATGTGAACATTTTGTTTTGGAAAATTTTTGGTTTGAAATGACTTTTCATTGCAAAATTTCCTTAATTTGTTTATATACGTAAAAATCCAAAATGATCTTTCTTTCAACTTTTTGATTCACCAAAAAGTTGAAAAATATTCATTTTTGGTCCAAGCCAAACAATTTTTTTTTACTTTTTTAAACTGTCCATGAAATGAAAAATCTATTACTTATCTAGTTCTGATCATTTAATCTTAGCTTCTAACTATGCACACAGCAACATCTGTTCAAAACTTTTTTTTTTTCATTACATTTTTCAGAGTAAAACAGTAATCTGGCTGGTATTTTTGCATCTGAATTTCTGAATTAGTAAATTTTAGATATTCCATCATTTTTCAATTTTCTTTGCTGTTTTCATGAAGGGGTATCACAAACTATTCTCTTTGCTTTACTGGACTTCCTTTTTGTCTGATTCTGTGTAAAGCTACAACAGCTGAATGGGGTAGGGAGGAGAAGAGGAAGTCAAATTTATCAGCTTGTCACTTCAGCCAGTGTCAGCTCCAAGAGATAATCTCACAGTAAAGCAGACAGACTTGTCCTGCACATACTATTTCAGATTTTTACTGACAATTGAAAAAAATGTAAAATATTTTTCAGATGTGTTCACCTTTACATTCAAGCCAGAAAGAGAGAAACTGTCATCTGATGTCTGGAACAGCAAAGGAGAAAGAAATTTCTCTGTGCATTACTTTGAGCACAATCTTTTCATTACACCCACAATTAGTACATTGAACTAATATTGTAGATTGTGGATTAAAGCATTTTACACAAGACGACAAAAGCACGTACAGCTCTTCTAATGCCAGCATGTTGTAAACGATTATTACAACCCTCCTTCACTTTCCCTGACCCCATTATGTCGGACATTTGTCTGTCCCAGAAGAATGACAACATTATTAACCCAAGCCTGGAGGTCAGTGCCAGAGAAGTGGTCCCTAACTAGTTCATGTGCTGGCTCATGTGATCCTATGAAAACATTTATAATTCCACAGTTATTACAGCCACATTTAAAGTTACCATTGTACTTAACATCTTGACTGTGGCTCATTAGAGACATGTTGGACTAAATTCTGTGTTGACTCACACCCCAGCCACAACATATCAGACCATAATAAATAATAACAATAAACAACAATTGGTGTTGAATAAGAGTGATAATTGCCAATATCCACTTTAGCAGTGTTCAAAATTTGAGCACAGATCTGGATCCAAAATTTGCCAAACGGGCCTATCTTTATAACAGACTAAATCAACTCTCTCCCCAGGATTCTAACTTTGGGGTATACAAAATCCATTTCTGAATGTTGAGACTCTCTCTCATAGTGAAATAACACTATGGCCCTTCCACATGAGGATCTCCAAGAGTTCGATAAACATGAATGAATTAAGCCTAAGAAATGGGGTGTAAATAAGTGCATAATTTACCTGGTTAATTTAAACTACAATGAACGGGTTACACAACATCCTTAAGGTATGGCACCTATCTATGGAGATACAAGGCCTGATGCTGATCTCATTCATACCAGATGTAAGATTAGGAGCAACACTATGGAAGTCATTGGTCTGGCACTGTGGTAAAATCCTCAAAGTCAAACCAGTTCATAACTTAAATACAACATCAAATGAAGTTCAATAATATGAAGGGTTTGGAACTCAATAGTAGAAAACAAGACCATGAAAAAATCCAGGCAGAAATTAAATCATTAATTAACTTACAATACTGTATGTTTTTCCTACGGTGTGAATTAAGGGGGAGGGGTCCCTGGTGTGGAGGAGTCTCCACCCAAGTGTGTAGTAATGCTCTTGAGCATTTTCCATGTGGTTGATTTGGAGACAATATCTAGCTACCCTGAATCTGCATAAAGTTCTCTCTATGAAGATGGATCGCTATGTGGAAGAAGTCAGATCTTTCCCAAGTAAAGGCCCTCAGGGTTTGGCCCAAAGTTAAGATACATATAATGCCAATTAATAGCCTCAGAAAAATAAATATTACAGATAATAATAATCCCTTCCCAGCATTTAAAATTTTGTTTGTTTCCTTTTATTTCTCTCAAACTAGCAAAAGTTTTAATTCTATATTATAGACCAGTTGTTTACTAGATGCTACTTAGAAAATGAATATCATTTCAATGGAAATCCTTCTAAAGGAGAATCTTTATTCATTCACTTTGTCATCTTTGAAGGCCAAAATTGGGCTAAAGTTACAAGGAAAATGAATTTGGTGATATTAGGCGAGCAGCAAGAGACCATTGATTTGGTCGACTTCATGTACCCTCTCTACACACACATAACATGCATCATTTGAAAGCTTATTATGTCTACTTTAAGATGAAGTATGATATGGACCTGTCAAGTGGTGCTGTTACCATAGAAATGAGAATAAAGAATGACACTATCAACACATTAAAATGATCACTTTGAAATATTTGTATTCATTTCTGGTAGTTTAATGACTCTCTGTACTATTTCAAGACATGAAATCTGATTTCTTTGTGACCTCAAATCATCACAATAGCAATCTAAAGAGTAAAACAAAATGTAATAATAAATTTGTTAAGAGCACTCATGGCCTCAAATGGAAAAATCACAAGCCACATAGAACACAGATCAATTGCTTACTTGCAGCATTTGACCAATAAACACCACATTGAGGTGTTGAAACTAACGTAAACAGTATTTGTGGATCTGTGCAAAAAACGACAATCATTTTGGGTACCATTGTTTCACTTTGCCTTCAGGCTTACAGCACTCCTTGACAGCTCTACATCAGACCTCATCTAAACACACACAAAATAAATTTTCCAATGATACATGATGAGGATGTGCCAACATTAAACTCCAAAAATATGGCCCTTTTTGGAGAATTGCTGCTCACCTATATGATCCCTTGTATCTGTGACCACAACACAGTTTGCCTCAACAAGTAGCCTCTGCTCAAGAGAACCACAGGACTGAAACAATAGTAAGGGTGTGCCTTGGAACCACAAAACCTACAGTTCATACTGTGTATTGCTCCTTTATCACACTCACAGGATGTTCTCTTTAGCTATGGGTAGCTACTGTATATTGCACTATTTTTAGAATGATCTGCAGCAACAGCCCAGAGGAAAACTGGAACTCTTATGGAAAAGCCCTATAGAATTTAATACCGATGACTACAACTGGATTCTATAGAGATCTAAGAGGCTATCATTCTCTATTCATTTCTTTTCCCGGGTCCTACAGCAGGGAAGATAATTTTCGATTAAACTCTTTAGGACTTTTCTATAAGGGAAGCACACTCACAGGAAGTTGGGGCAGTGGAGGGATGAAGTCACAGATTTGGAATGTGTGCATCTGTTTATAACATAACCTTGCTAAAATGTTCAGCTAGTCTAGAAAGAAGGGAAGGTACAATTACATTCAAAGTGAATGTCCTGATATTTACTGTGCCAGAAGCTGTCTGGTATTTGGCCAGATAAGAAAATATAATATTAAAAGGCCTCAAATGAGGCCTATTGAGGGTTATATATCAGTAACCATGGAAGATGTTTCAGTGCTTTGGAAACACAAAGGCTTCATTTTAAAATTTATTTATTTATTAGGAAGCATTCCCATCTTCCACACTTCAAAAGCCATGGTTTGCATTAATTTTATGAGCTCAAACAAACCTATCAGTGATAGAATGTAGTGGATTAATCAATAAAATGAAAATATTCAAAAATGTTAAAGAGAAAAAACTCTTCGTAAACATTGTATGCAACAGTGACATTGGAAACCTGCACTATGTGGGGAAGTGTTTCATTGCTAACAAGTATCCAAACCATTCCCATTAATCTGGTTTATTATGTTTATGGTTTAATTTACTTTAAACCTTACTTTTAAAGAGCACTGTAAAAGGTTTGCATAATGTTTATGTTCGGGGATAGAAAGACATTCTTAGAGGCTGCCCTGGCTATAGTAAACACGACTGTGATGTAAGCCTTTATTTTGCTTATGGGTTTCTCTTGTTTTGCCTTTGTAGATAATGGGATCCCAAGGTAACCTCTCCACTAAAATAGAAGAGCAAACAACAGAAAAAATCCGAGACATCACCAGTAGCTTCCACAAGTATATGGAAAACATAATGAAACAACTTTTGAACATGGTATATGACATCAAGCCTGAAATCCACCCAAACTACAGAGACACAGTTTAAATCCCGTTGATGTGTGCATGTATCAACAGAAGGCACACTGTTTTTCTAGTAACCCAAATCATCTTCTCCTTTATGGGACTGTCTGTATGTGAAAGAGAAACACTAAGCCCAAAGCACACAGCCACACACAAAAATTTTTATGTGACAAAATTCTACAAGGTTTCACAAGCATTTGGTGGAATGGATTTGTTTTTCCTATTGATAGCTATTACCCTGTCATTTAAATAATAGAAAGTTGACAACAGCAGAACAAGTGATTATTTGACACTGACAGCTTTTTACTGGGTGTCTTTATTGCTTTTCTTATATAAAGTGTTCTGTACTACTTGGGGTGTTGCATGAAATTGTTTGTCCCAATCCTTAGTACATTTAAACTTATCAGATATGTAATAATGTTTCATTTTACTTAAAATTAAAGAACTTCTTTTTTGTTTTGAGCAAATGGACTGTGTTCGTTGTGGATATTATAGTAGTAGGCTGTTTCAGTTTCCTGTATGCATTTGCAATGACCTGTCTAGAGTAATGACCCTTAAATCACAATTCAGACAAGGTGGGTGACCAACACAACTAGAACAATGCTGCATGCAATAACATAGTTCATATTTCCACAGTGATGGCTCTTTGTAATTTGTAAAATGTAAATGCACAATATAGTTCTGGCTGATTTTACATATTTACCTGCCCATTGCACCATGTATCCTACGGACTTTGCTTTAGGTCTGAAATCGATATAAAGGATTTATACTAATAATGAAATAGCTTTAGCTCAAGACACATGACAGAATATCTGTCATGAAGCAAAAAAAATTAGGTAGGGTTGTTTTCTGCAATCCTTACATTGAATAGTACCTAAATCTATGAGAAATTTCACTGAAGTTTAATTACTTAGGGCCAGATCCTGTTGCTTTTACATTGGGCCAGATTCTCCCATCTTTACTCACCTTGAGTAGTACGTGAGTCCTCAAATAGCTCCATTGATTTTTGTGGAGTAGAATACTACTCAAGGTGAGAATAGCAGAATTTGGCCCATCCTGATCCAGTCCCTTAGAAGTCATTGGAAAAACTCCCATTAACTTCAATGGGATTTTGGTGAGGCCCGATGTCATGAGCCCAGCTGAAGGCTTGTTTTCATTAGAAAATTATGTCAAGTTAGATCATAACCTTAAGGAGTTGCAATAACTAGCAAAACAATTACCATGACTTTTTTTTTGTCTATGTAGACTGAAACAAGTTGTGTTCCACTTCATGTCAGTGGGTCATAGGCAAATCCTTGTTCCAGTTAGGTTTACCCAGATGACATGGCGTTAAACACAGCTTGTCTCTGTGCAGAGAGACTGCACTGCCATAGTAAACTGTGTCGGTTAACATGACTCCTCAAGGTTGTATCCTAATTCTATATAATCATCTAGTGAAAACAAGTGCTGATTATTACATTTTCTGTGGTTGCTTAGACTCTGTGTATACAAGCATACTTCAGACATGAAAACTTATGTCTGTTCCGAATTCCAGACTCAGAGAATACTGAGTATCAAGGAAAATATTTTGTGGGTGGCTTCTTAGCAGTTGCTAACAGAGCACTTATTCTGATGTTTCAAAATGAAAAGATACACTCATTTTCTAGTGGAATGAAGATATGGTGCGAGTTAAAACAATTCAGGGAGAACAGTGTACGACAATTTCTTGTAATGTTTGCACCTTAAAAGTGTGGAATAATTGTTTTCAGAAAGCTATAAAGCTTTTTCAGACAGAGGATTATCTTCTGATTTCAGTTACTCTGATGTAATGCCAAAATAAGTACAGTGATTTTAGTGGAGGTAGTCCAAATGTACACTGGATTAACTGAACCTGGTGTACAATGTAGAGGATAACTAACTTAATGGTTTCAGAGTAGCAGCCGTGTTAGTCTGTATCCACAAAAAGAAAAGGAGTACTTGTGGCACCTTAGAGACTAACCTATACCGGAAACCTACTGACCGCTATGCTTACCTACATGCCTCCAGCTTTCATCCAGACCACACCACACGATCCATTGTCTACAGCCAAGCTCTACGATACAACCTCATTTGCTCCAACCCCTCAGACCAGAGACAATCACCGGCAAGATCTCTATCAAGTGTTCTTACAACTACAATACCCTCCTGCTTAAGTGAAGAAACAGATTGACAGAGCCAGAAGAGTACCCAGAAGTCACCTACTACAGGACAGGCCCAACAGAGAAAATAACAGAACGCCACTAGCCATCACCTTCAGCCCCCAACTAAAACCTCTCCAATGCATCATCAAGGATCTACAACCTATCCTGAAGGACGACCCAACACTTCAATCTCTTTGGTTACTCAATTACTGACCTAAAAGTGCCAATTCTTCAACAAAAAAACTTCAAAAACAAACTCCAATGAGAGACTGCTAAATTGGAATTAATTTGCAAACTGGACACAATTAATTTAGGCTTGAATAAAGACTGGGAGTGGATGTGTCATTACACAAAGTAAAGCTATTTCCCCATGTTTATTTCCCCCCACTACTGTTCCTCACACATTCTTGTCAACTGCTGGAAATGGCCCACCTTTATTATCACTACAAAAGGTTCCCCCTTCACCAGCCCCCCCTCTCCTGCTGGTAATAGCTCACCTTACCTGATCACTCTTGTTACAGTGTGTATGGTAACACCCATTGTTTCATGTTCTTTGTGTATATAAAATCTCCCCACTGTATTTTCTACTGCATGCATCCAATGAAGTGAGCTGTAGCTCATGAAAGCTTATGCTCAAATAAATTTGTTAGTCTCTAAGGTGCCACAAGGATGCAGACTAACACGGCTGCTACTCTGAAACCTGACACATTATTTTGTTTCTCTGCTTCACCACAGAGGTGATCTCTTCCTCTTTGGCTTCTAAATAAATGTGTAAAGACGAAGTGCATAGATCTTGTGGAAGTGATATGTGAATCAATGTGTGGACATAGGAGGCAAGCAAGGATTGAATACTACAGAGTATATCATGAAATGCTTGATATTAAAAGCACAAAAATCCAGCTTTTAATAATTACATTTCTAGAGCTCAGCAGATGAGGTATTTGCCATGCAGAGAAAGGAGTGGTAAGGAAAAAAAATGCACCAATAGGTCTCCTACCTGTTATTGGAATGTTGGTGTACTAATATGATGCAATTTGATGTATTGCTGAGTTGCATTGTATTAAAAAAAAATTGCCCACTAAACAACAGCAGTATGTGAAGTGATGCAGTGTTGTTTAGCAGAGCAGGGAGTAAGAGTAAATAAACCAGGGCTCTGCTCCAGTTTCTGCCATTGACTCAGTGTGTAGCCTTGGACAAATCATTTGAACTCTGTGTCACAGTTTACCTATCTGTTAAATGGGAATACTCCTCCTCCCTCATAGTAAAGGCATTCCACGATGCTCTAAAATAAGATTGGGCCCAATACTTCAAGTGGCTAAACCAGAGGATACTCGTGAGGGGTTCATCTCTCACTGGCCCCTCCATTATTATCATCAATGATAATCATGATCAATTATCAATGATGACATTATCATCTTCTTAATGACATCATTAACAAGAATGTAATGTTGCAAACATTTATCATCTTTCTAATCACTAGATCTTCAGCTGATGTGCACTGGTGTAGCAGCATTTCTGCATTACCAACTAGCGCAATTTTGTCGCAAGTCCACAATGTAAGATACTTTTTGAAACATCACAGCTCCTAGATTCATTCAATTAGAGAGGTATCTCTGGGTTCATTTTGTTTAAAGTAAGTTTCTAGTCCTCGTGGTTGCAGAGTAAAGCCTGAAAATGTGACCAAGTGCATCCTCAAGGGTCAGAAACAAGAAGGGAAATAGAAAGAAACCAACTATGGTTTTGTATGTTTGGTTGATTGGTTTGTTAATCTCGTGCTTTTTTGGGACCTGGCTCATGATTTGTGAACATTTAATAATAAATTTAATAAATCTCTGTCAATTTACACCAACTGAGGATCTGGTCCTTCATTGCTTTCCAAAATATAGCATAGCATACATAGAATAGTACCAATTAGAATAACAGTTACAAAGTGATGGCAGTTAGGCACAAGTGATCAGTGAGAATACAAATTGAGCAAAACAAGTACCAAATCAATTAGAATACCAATTACCAGACACCAAGCCAACTAGAATTCCACTTTCAAACCCAATTACAAAGCCAAATGCCTATTTATAAAATGATAAAATATATAATTTAAATAATATTTTAAAAATATAAAAATAGCATTTAAAAACTAATATAAAAATATTGACATTAAAACAAAATGTTTTGATTGAACCCAAAAAATTAGTTTCATAGGAAATTTTCAACATTTTGAATGTTTGTTCCTGTTCAGAATGATGTTTTTATGTCAGAGTTTCTCACAGAACAGCTCTAGTGATATGTCTGCTGCACTCATAATGTTCTAGTCTGCTTCATGACATCCCTTCCCCCTTGCACCAAGCCAATTCCATCAAGGAAGACAGGTATCCTCCCCAACACACTGCACATTTAGTAATATGGCAGAAATTCATACAAGCATAGAGTTGTAGGACTGGAAGGGACTTGAGAGGTCATCTAGTCCAGTCCCCTGCACTCATGGCAGGACTATGTTTTATCAACACCATCCCTGACAGGTGTTTGTCCAACCTGCTCTTAAAAATCTCCAATGATGGAGATTCCACAACCTCCCTAGGCAATTTATTTCCAGTACTTCACCACCATGACAGTTAGGAAATTTTTCAAAATGTCCAACCTAAACCTCCCTTGCTGCAATTTAAGCCCAGATCTTATAATAACATTGATTATTGTTGTTTAGAATTTGAACACAAATGCAGATCACAGGATGGAAACTTAGGGGGATGTTTGCAAAGGCACAAAGGCAGGAAGGTGTCTAACTCTCCTTGACTTTCTCTGAGAATTGGGTACCTAACTGCCATTGGAACCTATAAAAGTGTCCCATCTTATAATTATAAATGAAATCAATGGTTAAATAAATCTCAGGAAATTCTCTAGGAAGGTTCCCTTGTGCCAATCTCGCATCTCCTTCTGGCACTTTGTGTTACAACAGGTTTTCAATACACGTACAACTGTGTAGGGACCAACATTTCCATTTCATGGGAAATTTCATGATTTTGAAATTTGTTTTCATTCCAAATCTTGCTTCCACTGAAATCAATCACAAACCACTTGTTGATTTCAGTGGGAGTAGGACTAGGTCCACAGTAGGACAGCTGCCATTATTTAGCCGAATAAATTGGTTAAATCCTCCAAAGGCTCGCAATCTAAAGTTATAAAAATGCCTCTGCTGCCTCAAAAGGAAGAACTGCACTATAGAATATGACTTAAAACCAAACTAAATTCCCCAGAAAAAGAGAACTAAGAAACACAGTCAAAAGCTAGGAAGGAAGTGCAACAGCTGGTTTGAGAAACTCCTGGCACAAACAATTATTTCCAAGTCTTGGGATTTTTTTAGCTTGTGAAATGATATCCTGCTGCACTTGTGCTGTCAGAGTTTCTCTAGATTTCTACACTTATAGATAAATGTTCATTTATGATCCATGGGGATGTAGTGGCATGATTCCTATTCATGGGAGATCTGTGACTCCATCTAAATCCCGTCATGCCGGGTGTATAGTGTATGATAAGAGTGTCTTCCCCATCTCAGTTTCATTTCATGTTACCTGGAGAATGAATTCAGAGGGGTGTTTTTCTGACTAACCATTAAGCAATTTCCTACAAAAAAGGAAAGCAAGATTTTGAGAGTTGGAATCAGTGTTAACTTGTTAGATTGTGCATATTGTAGACTGAAATTGGCTCCATTCCCCTGATTTAGATTGCAACAGAATTTGTGTCAGTGGGATCTTCCATAATCAAATATATTCTGAAGCCCAGATTATCAGTACAATATCACCTGCTATTAGAGATAATCATATATATATATATAGCATGACAAGTGTATGCATGAGGTTCTTTGCAAAACAGAATAAGACATAGTCCCTGCACCAAAGACAATTCAAGGGATCACGAGTAAAATCTTTGTATAAAATGGAGTGACCTGATCTGCTAGGGATCTATATCCAATAGAGCTCAGGCACTGCTAGAAGAAACATGGGAACAGGCAGAAATCTGGCACTGGCTGTGAGACCTGGGAGCCTTTAGCTACTATGGATGGGGGTAGAGCAGTCAAATGGACCACTGGTGCACAGTAGCTGGTGTACCAGTGGCTTTTGCCAAGAACACTGGGACAAACCCCTCATTTTTCAGAAAGTGCCATGGACCTTTGGGGAAAAATTATCAAAGGGGCCTCAGCATGACCAGAGACCCGTGCACATGGTTTTCAAGCTCTGATTCCTGTGTTCTTAAATGTATAAGTGTGAGTGCTTAAAAAGTGATGGTGCAAATTTACACTTGCTCAAACAGGCCTTGCTCAGAAAAACTGGCCTTTATTAAACACACAAAGCAGAAAGAACCTTGGTTTCTAATGACTGATCCAAAAGATCATTGCATAGTGGGACTGCATGGAACTTAACGTCTACCTTGGAAGGATGAGATTTCAAACTGTGCATCCTGAGGTCAGACATGAATCCAACCCTGAAGCTTAGGCCACTTGGCCGTCCTTTCCAACATTTCAGAAATAACTTCCAAAGACACAAAATAAGTACATTTCCAGGGCACCAAAAGGTAAACCATAGGAGAAAGGTAACACCCCGTTTTTGGGGACTTTTTCCTATATAGGCGCCTTTTCCCCCGCATCTCCTAAGGGACTAGGTCTAATAAATGAAGGAATATTCTGCAAACCTAAGTACAATGCATTTTATACAAAGCTGGCCTGGAGCTCCATTCAACAGCTGTTTAAAAAAAAGACATTTCTGTTTTTCTGCTGCTCTTTCAAATTATTTAAAGGCAGAAGCAAAATCATGAGACTGTCAGCAATCAATCTTTTTTTCTTTTTTTAACTCTTCAGAGGCACCATTGCTTTTGTTTTTGTGTGTCTGTCCCACCCTTCCATCTAAACAAATATGACCTAACTCCCACTCACTCCCTCAAACACATCCACCTACCCCTACCTTTCTCTCAGTGAAAAGGAAGAATATTCCTGGAGTGCTGTCTGGAAGAAACCACGCACATATAGTACTTCTGCATGGGTCAAGCAGAGTCTGCAGACTATCATGCAAGCACTGCCCCACATCCCAAGTGTCACCACAAACATTGGAGATTACACTTGCCATATGTTATAGTTGGGGTCTGGTTATTATGCACACACCCCTTACAAGCGCACACTTTTTGACATAATACTGAGCTGAAAAGCACATGAGAACAATCTGGGAGATTACTTGATTTTCTACATCCAGACATGGGTAGAATATTGTGAGGTGGTATGTGCTACAGTGAGAAAATAAGCGTTTTACTTTCCTCACTGCCTTATGATCTCATAAATGAGAGCTTTGGCTTTTTCTGCTTCCCAACCCTTTTGGATTTGCATGACAGAGAGAATGGGCTTTATCTAGCACCTGAAGATGGAAGACAGGAAAGAGATGAGGGAGGACTAGACTTAAGAAGATGCCATAGTGGAAGTCAGACCACAGATCCTCCTTCCCTACAAGAAGATAAAAAATAGGGCTGGTCAAAAAAATTCTATTAACATTGTTTGGGGGTTTGAGTAAAATGAAAATGTTTTTTCCAGGGAAAACGTCAGTAATTCATCAAAAACTTGAAAACTGAAATATTTTTATTCAAAATGGCGGGAATTGTAATGCAGATGCCTTTTGCTTCCATCCTCACCCAAGCTTCAGCATTTCTGGCCAGACTAAAACTCCCATGATTCAGCATTGCCAGGGTCTCATATGATGTACCTCCCCCTTCACCAATAGGGGAGAAAGTGGTGCATCCTGGAAGGTATAGTTTGACAAGAGAGCTAGGCCCTTAGAGATCAATGATAGCATAAGGTACCTGAACTACAATTCCCATGAGGCATGACAGCATCAGTTTGAATTGAAACTCTTCATTTTTTGGACAAAAAGTTTTGCCACAAGTCAAATTTTTCTGTGGGGAAAAAAAATGCTACTTTCCAACCAACTCAAAGAAAGAAAGAAAGAAAGAAAGAGGAAGATTTCTGGGACCTGAGTAAGGCTAGGATGTCTCAGGAGTACGCTGCAGGTGACACACACTGGGCTCTCCATTGAAGTTTGGGTTCTGTAAAACCCTCTGTACAAATAATCATTGGAGCAAGGACTTGAATTTGGGTCTCTTACATCCCAGGTGAATGCTCTAACAACCTGCCTAGAGAGGTTCAAATATTTGTTCAAATATTTTATACAAAATGAAAAAGCTTCAGCAGGAAAGACTGAGAGCAACCCACCTCGGAACATCGTATAGCCCCCTGGTGAGGGCATTCACCTCAGAGGGAAGAGAGATGCTCCTGAGCAAGGATTCAAACCTACCTCTCCCACATCCCAAATGAGTGTTCTAGCCCCCGGGCTAGTGAATATAAGGGGTGACAGCAGTGCCACCACAAACCGAACCATTTATTTCCTTTGTTTTTATTTTTTTTCTTAAGGGTTACAAAATCCCAGAAACAAAATGTTTCATTTGATCTAAAACAAATTTTTGGTAAGTTTTTAGATTTGCTGAAAATTTAAAAAAAAATGGTTTGAACCATTTACCCACTCTCCAAACCCAAACTAGCAAACTGAAAAATCAGAGTTATTTGCCCAGCTCAAATGTTCTCCCCAGCCTTCCACACTCAGAAAGGGGGGAGCTGTATCTTGACCTAACCAGAGCTTTCAAGTGTCATTAGCAGCTAGTCCCAGTTCTAGTCGATTGCAATACCCAAGCGCAGTTATGCTCTGATTAAGTAGCAAATAGGAATATTATGCAAAATTTTATACACTCATACGGTTCATACACACACAATCCAGTAGTGCTTTTACTAATTCTGTGCATATACAAAAGTCAAGCAACTGCTGCTTATAGAATACACGAGTGTCATATTTTAGTACCATTTTCATGGTGGTCTGTCCTTTTTACATTGATTATCCCTCATTTTATGGTAGCAAAAGTCAATTCAAACTTTGAATCTTCCCTGAGGAATGTTAACACTTATTATGAGTACATGACCCAACCAGTATTATTATAAAACACCTGGAAAATGTTACATTGGAGTATTATTTAATATACTCCAAGGCACTTACAGGACATGACTGCATGTGGAATTTCATGCTGACTTGCAAGCTTATTATCTCACTGAAAGTACTAGGTGCTTTTATGAAGGATGTGCTGAGACTAAATTACCTGATCTATGCAGATTTCTGCAAGTCCCTTTTCCCCCAATATTTGATTTACCCATGGTGCAGACTTCTCCAAGAGGCTACTGTGTTTTCATTTCACTCCTGGAAATATGGAAATTATTGCTTAGTACTCTGCTCCACAAACTGTTAACCTGACTAAAACAAAGCTCTCCAATGAAATGAAAAATAATGCAGATTACAAAAGGGAGATGATCCCACTAATTGGTATTAAACGGACATAGCTTTAACAAGCTATTCAATTAAAATTCACTGGTAAATCTATACAGTTACCATTCAACAATACATGTAAACAAAAGCAAAATATGTATAGCAAATTCAACAGAACATAACTTACTACGTATCACAAGTTAAACATTTTTCTATGTACATATAATATATATATAAATTATAATATATAAATGTATATTATATGCCTCTCGAAAAACCTAGATATTACATAGATATTATATAGGTAGGTAGACAGAAACTAACAAAAGAGAGACAATGTAAATTTTATTCAACAATGCTGCGCACATGCCTTCACTGAGTAAACACTTTTCTTTCCTCTGTTGTTTTGCAGTGTCTTTTATTGCATCATGTGTGAAATTAGATTGCAATGTCTTTGAGGAACAGACCATTTTTGCATTATGGACTCAGTTCTGCAAAGTGCTGAGCATTCTGACTGGAACTGGATGGCAAACAATTGTTATGTTGCATGAGAGTTTAAGATTTCAAACTTTTTCCCTTCCAATATCTGGACAAAAAGCCAAAGTTTCTAAAATTTCTTCGAAAGGATGATCCAAAAAAAATGGATTGGATCAACTGAAAATATTTTGTTCTGATAAAAAATTAAAATTAAACTTTTTTTACTACAAATTAATTAAAATTTCAGAGTTAAAAGTCATTTTAAACTAAAAATAAAAATTTTCATTTCAACAATTTTGAACTTTTTTTTTTCTCCAAGAAATTTTGATGCAGGAATTTTACTGAAACCAACCCTTTCACATGAACAGTATAGATTTTGTCAAGTTAGCATTTTCTGAAGAAAAACGTTTTTATTGGAAAACTCCCAACCAGCTGTAATTCTGATCCTTAAGAACATATGTGATATTAAGCAAGAGCTTTGGGGACCAGCCCTTTTATGCTTTATGGGCTGAGCATTCTAACAAGAGCTGGCTGGCAAATAGTTTTCCTGTGCTTCAGCCCCCAACTAAAACCTCTCCAACGTGTCATCAAGGATCTACAACCTATCCTGAAGGACGACCCATCACTCTCACAGATCTTGGGAGACAGGCCAGTCCTTGCTTACAGACAGACCCCCAATCTGAAGCAAATACTCACCAGCAACCACACACCACACAACAGAACCACTAACCCAGGAACCTATCCTTGCAACAAAGCCCGTTGCCAACTCTGTCCACATATCTATTCAGGGGATACCATCATAGGGCCTAATCACATCAGCCACACTATCAGAGGCTCATTCACCTGCGCATCTACCAATGTGATATATGGCATCATGTGCCAGCAATGCCCCTCTGCCATGTACATTGGTCAAAGTGGACAGTCTCTACGTAAAAGAATGAATGGACACAAATCAGACGTCAAGAATTATAACATTCAAAAACCAGTTGGAGAACACTTCAATCTCTCTGGTCACTCGATCACAGACCTAAGAGTGGCTATCCTTCAACAAAAAAGCTTCAAAAACAGACTCCAACGATAGACTGCTGAATTGGAATTAATTTGCAAACTGGATACAATTAATTTAGGCTTGAATAGAGACTGGGAATGGATGAGTCATTACACAAAGTAAAACTATTTCCCCATGGTATTTCTCTCCCCCACCCCACCCCCCACTGTTCCTCTGATATTCTTGTTAACTGCTGGAATTAGCCTACCTTGCTTGTCACCATGAAAGGTTTTCCTCCTTCCCCCCCCCCACCCCCGCTGCTGGTGATGGCTTATCTTAAGTGATCACTCTCCTTACAGTGTGTATGATAAACCCATTGTTTCATGTTCTCTGTGTGTGTGTATATAAATCTCTCCTCTGTTTTTTCCACCAAATGCATCCGATGAAGTGAGCTGTAGCTCACGAAAGCTTATGCTCTAATAAATTTGTTAGTCTCTAAGGTGCCACAAGAACTCCTTTTCTTTGTGCTATGAGAGTCTTCGAGATTTCCAATTTTTGAATTTAAACAGATGAGCAATCCCAAAAGTCAATGGGATTGCCCCATGCTTAAAATTAAGCACATGCTTAAGTGCCTTGCCTGATTAGGGTCAGATTGCTCAGCACATTGCAGGGCTGGGCTGTATCAGTACTTTCAGGTGTCTAGCACACTTTGGGGGCACTATAAAATAACTACTGTTATTACTGCTGTCCATACACTATTGTGGTCCATACACTGCAGGATCTCTCCACTAACCCTTATTTCCCTCCTAAGACAATTATTCTTAACTCACATTGTCCTATATTGAGGGTCTCTAATCACCTCTGGTGTTACTTTATAGCCTACATATTCCTGGCTCCTCATGTGCAGGGGAATGAATTTTACATCTTACTAGTGGTTTGCCAGCTTGTAGCTGGCAGTAAAGCATGTTTAATAAATGAAATAATGGCAATTTATACCATCTTAACACATTTAAAAACATTTCTTCTCATATTAGTTTCAGTGTGGTGGAAGTTAGCTATTGTTAGGGTGACCAGATGTCCCATTTTTGGGGACTTTTTCTTATAGAGGCACCTATTACCCCCCACCCCTTGTCCCGTTTTTTCACAGTTGCTATCTGGTAACCCTAGCTATTGTTTCATATTAACTTGTAACTGTTCTGTTTGAGTGCTGTGGGAAATATTTTTTGTAGCACAACCTTCCACTATTTTTTACCAAATGGCTTTTCCATTAGTGATTAAACTATGTGGTAAGTAAATTCACATTCAGCACTTCTTTTTATTCCAAAACAAATTTTATGTCTATAATGTTCCTTAAATATCCATTGGAGCCACCCACACAAAATGGTCTGAAACAAGAATTTACCCCAAGATATCGTGACTAGGCCTGGCCAAATAATTTGTAACATTTGTTCAATGCATAGCACTTATTGTTCTTTTGGCACACAAATATTCTACAATGTTCATTCAAATTCCCTGTTTGATCCCACAAACATTGATGCCTGTGAATGTGTATGCTAGAAGCTAGAATATTCACAAAAAATGAAATCAAAGAGTTTGGACTCAGGGAATTCGCTTTAGAAAAAATAAACTAATATTTGCAGAAAATTATTTTTTCTTATTCACTCTACATTAGTTTTGACTATGATGATTCATTTATAATCTTGGATACTTCTAAAGTAGATTGTAATGCCTCTTTATCGATGTTAAGGTGTCAATAATCCAAGTATTAATCAATTCTTACATGTTCAAGGGTAAACAATCTTTATGGGGACCTATCCTGTTTCTGTTGAAGTCAATGGGAGTTTTGCCATTGACTTTGAAAGTGCAGGATTGGGTTCATAATCTTGTCAATTATGTGAATGTTAAATTCATAATGAATAAATATTTTTTTAAAGTCTCTCCATAAAGAATGCCAATTTTTTCCAATACACACACCTGGCTTCTAATAGTGTCTCCAGATCTGTATTTACACAGCCTGAAGCTAGAGGAATATTGAAATTGCAATATATGTTAAGACAATAGCTTATCTTGTCCAGTATCATGTTTCTGAAGGTTTATATCCCTCACTCGTCCCCCTAATGGTTAGTTATACAATCACATGTATAAGGGAAGTTTTACCTAATCTGAGGTATTTAGCAGTTGGCTTGAGTCTAAGGCTATGTCTACACTAGCGAGTTTAGAGTGGCCCAGCTGTACCAATCCAGCTGCACCACTGTAAGATCTCTCATGTAGCCACTCTATGCTGATGGGAGAGAGCTCTCCTGTCGGCATAATTAAACCACCCTCAATGAGTGGCAGTAGCTATGTTGATGGGAGAAGCTATCCCATTGACATAGTGCTGTGCACGCTACCACTTATTCTGGTATGATTTATGTTCCTCACGGGGGTGGAATATTCACACCCCTGAGTGACATAAATTTTGCCAACATAATTGGTAGTGTAGAAATGGCCTCAGTGTGAGAATTTAGATTTTTTTTTAATCCTACCCAGTGTAGCTGCAGGTGTGATTCATAAAAATGCCTAATCCATTGTGAATCCTTCTAAACTATTTATATCAGTAATATTTTGTAGCCCAAAGTGCCACAGTTCAGTTCTGCATATATTACAATTTTATTATTTATTATTTGCATTACTGCAATGCCTAGTAGGCCTAGTCATGGACCAGGACCCCATTGTGCTAGGCGCAGTACTAACACAGAAAAAAAGGCAGTCCCTTTCCCAAGAGCTTTACACCTGAAGTATGAGACAACAGATGGATACAGACAGAGGAGCACAAGAAAACATTGGTCAGCACACCAGCAGCCTAACCATTGTCAAGGTTGTTTTAGGCATTATGGCAAAGGAGAGTTTTCAGGAGGGTTTGGAAGGAGGATAATGAGGTGGCTTTGTGGAGCTGTATGGGAAGCACCTCCCAAGTATGAAGGGCAGCACAGGAGGAAGCACAAAGGAACTTGTTTGAAATTTTAGCAAGCAGGCAGTGGAGGCTGGCATCATGGGCCAATCAAAGGCAGGAGTCGACATCTCGATAGTGTAAGAGAGACAATAGGTAGGGTAGGGATGGACCATTAAGGGCCCTGAAAGCGAAGACAAGCACGTCTTGTCTAATGTGATAGAGAAAGAGGAACTAGTGGAGAGATGCAAAGGAAGGAGTGGCATGGTCAAAGTGACAGACTAGGAAAATGATCTTAGCAACAGCATTCTGAAAAGTATGGCAAGATTGCATTTGTCAACACCAGAGAGAAGGATGTTGCAATAATCAAGTTGCAAGTTGAGAGCTTGGACGATAGTGTTAACTGTGTGGAAGGATAGGAAAAGCCATATCTCAGAGATGTTATGCAGAAAGAATTGGCAAGATATAGACACAGCATGAATGTGAGGACCTAGAGAGGTCTGAGTTGCAGATGATGTCCAGGTTATGGGCCTGAGTGACAGACAGGATAGTTGCATTGTCTACGATGACAGAGAAAGGAGGTAACCATTTTAGTCACGTTTAGCTTGGACTGTTGGTTAGACATCCATGGAGAGATGTCAGAGAGACAGGCTGAGATTTTAGTTTGGATAGAGTAGAGAGGTAGATCTGTGTGTCAGCAGCATGGAGATGGAATGTGTTTGCAGATGAGATTACCCAGCAATGAAGTGTAAAGGGAGAAGAGAAGGGAACCAAGGATAAAGACATGTGGAACATCCACAGAAAGTTGGAGGGGGGATAAGGAGGATCCTCCAAAAGACATGCTGGAAACATGTATCGATAGATATAGCCTAAAGTTTCTACTATGGTTGTGAGTCCTGTCCATGTGTCAGTTTTTTGTTTGTCTTGCTGAGTTAAATAACCAGGATAATTGTTCTCTTCCACTGTTACAAGGCTGAAATCAATCCAATTTCATCTCCATATTCAACCTAGATATATTATTGTGGTGACTATTTTAAAAGTCGAATAAAATTTTAATTACAAAAGGCATTTTTACTCTGAGGGCTATGATTTGATGTGTTTAACCCACAGTGTTATTTTAAAGTAGATTTGCATGTGAGGAAATAATGTGCATGTTACCAATGATGCTTTTTATCAGAAGCAACTAGATTTTCACCCTACAGGGAATGTCAGTGTGAAATTGCCAGACCAGCAGCAATAACCATGGCTCAAATCCAACGCTTTAACCCACCCAAAGCTGCTGTTTTGCCAGAACAGACAGAGATCTGTGTGAATGGGGGCACACTTTGTGCAGCTGGGAGGCTCAGAACTGCACCCTAGCTTGTTTCTTATTAGAGAATGAACATATGCTAATGTCCACAAAAGAGCAATTACATGATAATCCTAAGTGTCTGTTTCTGCTAGTGCAACCCACTTGCTCAAGGATTTCCTTTCCGGACAGTTGGCCTGATTCTGATACCCAGTGTAAGTGTAACACGTGGCACCCTGAATGATCCCAGTGATAACAATAAGGTGGTGAATCTGTCCCAATGTAAATTTGCTGTAAGGGAATTCCCTACACAACTCCTATGGGTTTCTTGGGAATAGCCCTTAAATTTTTTTTTCTCGTTATGTGGAGAGTCATTGTGAGACAAACTTCTTGGGCCAGATTCTAAAATGTTTAAATTAGTGTCTCAACGGAAGTCAATGGAGCTACACCATTTACACCTGCTGAGAATTTGGCCCCTCTTCTGTTAGCATTTTAACCTTGCACCCTACTATCTCTCTGTCAGTTACCATGGTGAGCTAGTTAGTCTGTTGTATCCAGCATCTGATATCAGATACAATTGACATGGAGGGAGGAGCAGGTAGAGGAATAAGGAACAGGGAACCAGATTACAAAAACTGAGAAGTTGCAGAGTAGTATCCGTGTCAGTCTGTATTTGCAAAAAGAAAAGAAGTACTTGTGGCACCTTAGAGACTAACAAATTTATTTGAGAATAAGCTTTCGTGAGCTACAGCTCACTTCATCGGATGCATTCAGTGGAAAATACAGTGGGGAGATTTATATACACAGAGAACAGAAACAATGGGTGTTATCATACACCTGTAAGGAGAGTGATCACTTAAAATGAGCTATTACAAGCAGGGCGGGGCGGGGGGGGGAAGAAAACCTTTTGTAGTGATAATCAAGGGGGCCATTTCCAACAGTTGACAAGAATGTCTGAGGAACAGTGGGAGGTGGGGAGGAGGAAATAACATGGGGAAATAGTTTTACTTTGTGTAATGACCCATCCACTCCCAATCTCTATTCAAGCCTAAGTTAATTGTATCCAGTTTGCAAATTAATTCCAATTCAGCAGTCTCTCATTGGAGTCTGTTTTTGAAGTGGTTTTTTTTTTTTTTTTTTTTTGAAGAATAGCCACTCTTAGGTCTGTAATCGAGTGACCAGAGAGATTGAAGTGTTCTCCGACTGGTTTTTGAATGTTATAATTCTTGACGTCTGATTTGTGTCCATTTATTCTTTTACGTAGAGACTGTCCAGTTTGACCAATGTACATGGCAGAGGGGCATTGCTGGCACATGATGGCATATATCACATTGGTAGATGCGCAGGTGAATGAGCCTCTGATAGTGTGGCTGATGTGATTAGGCCCTATGATGGTGTCCCCTGAATAGATGTGATCATAGAATATCAGGGTTGGAAGGGACCTCAGAAGGTCATGTGGACACAGTTGACAATGGGCTTTGTTGCAAGGATAGATTCCTGGGTTAGTGGTTCTGTTGTGTAGTGTGTGGTTGCTGGTGAGTATTTGCTTCAGGTTGGGGGGCTGTCTGTAAGCAAGGACTGGCTTGACTGAGTGCTGGTAGCATAGGGTCTGAGGAGAGAGTGTACATAACCAGACAATCCTGCTGCCAATGCCTGAGATGATGGGACGTCCAGGATTCCCAGGTTTATGGATCTTGGGTAGCAGATAGAATACCCCAAGTCGGGGTTCCAGGGGTGTGTCTGTTCAGATTTGGTTTTGTGCTTTTTCAGGGAGTTTCTTGAGCAAATCGTGGAGTTTCTTTTGGTAACCCTCAGTGGGATCAGAGAGTAATGGCTTGTAGAAAGTGGTGTTGGAGAGCTGCCTTGTAGCCTCTTGTTCATATTCCGACCTATTCATGATGACAACAGCAACTCCTTTGTCAACCTTTTTGATTATGATGTCAGAGTTGTTTCTGAGGCTGTGGATGGCATTGTGTTTTGCACGGCTGAGGTTATGGGGCAAGTGATGCTGCTTTTCCACAATTTCAGCCTGTGCACATCGGAGGAAACACTCTATGTAGAAGTCCAGTCTGTTGTTTCAAGAATAATCACAGTTTGGGGTTTTTTTGGTGGGTTTTTTGGAGATCATGCATGCTGCATGAAAAGCTGTTTGTAAGTTTCAAGACTTCCTTGGGCTGCAATCTCTGAACAGTTATGTTTTCTCTAACACACAATGCCAGCAATGGAACTGAGTGGGATATTTCAAATTGGAGAATTTCAAAGGGACTTTACTTGACATACCCCAAAAATAAACACACTACAAACTGAATAATAAATCAGCAAACTGCTCCCTTTTTAGTTACTTGCAAATATTTTCTAAACTTTTGTTTTTGAAATGTTTAGCATTGCACCTGAAAAATAGTGTGGTCATGTTTTTTCAGGTTTCAATGAATACATTTTAGATCTCATAATTTAAAACTTGCACTACTCCCACCCCAGCCCATCAGTACCTATGCATTGTGCAGCACATTGCTGCCCTTACAAGATCACAGGGGACTGTTTGGTACTTCCTATGATCAGTAACTCCATTCATTATTAGTAGCATTTATTTGGTGCCCATCACCAAGGTACTTGGAGCCTCAAAAGGCACAAGCTAAGACATTCAAGGTCTCAGTAAGAAAGTGCAGATTGCATGTTCCATATAGATTTTAGCATTAAGATTTGATGCTCTAACATCTGTTGGAACTAGGAATGATTTTAAAATGTATGGGAGCAACTCCCCAGGGAGATAAAGGTGTGGATATAACAAATAGAGATAGTCATGTTGAGAGTTGTTGATATTTGTCACACCTTTAATTAATCTAGTATTTTAATATCACTATAATACAATGCTTTGCAAAATGTAGTGCACTTGTTTGAGACTGGATTAGTATAACCTTTATATTTTACTGCATGAGAACAGCATTCATTTGTATCTTTAGACATGCTCTTCAGTGGCTAATAAAGGTGTTATATTCACAAGGAAATGTGGTCCTGTATGAAGCCATGTGAACAACCCACTGCCAAACACTAAGGTCAGTCACTTTAGAGTACTACATTGTTAGTTTTCTTTATGACCAGAAAATACACTCTTTGTCCTGCTTTAGAAAAGGAGATGTATGTTTCTTATCATTTATCAATCTTGAGGTAGTTTGTCTTACCCAAACATTGAGACGCAACTCAATATTCCAGGAAATCTTGCAAAATGTCTATGTTGCATTTAAAATGGCAAAAAGCAAGATTAGATGCATGCTAGTTACAGTAATGTGTCATTAAAATTCAAAGCACTGAAAAAAAGCGGTAGGTTGGTTTAAATCTGAACATGCAAGTATCAAGTTTAATGAGTCTCTTTGTTCTCTCTGGGCCCTATGACCTGTTCTAGCCCTTTTTCTTTCTGCCTTGTAAACTTCAGGTCCATGGAAGGTGAAGATCAGTTTCATGGTGTGTGCAATATAAACAAGCATGTCTGCGTTTATGTTATATTGCCTCCCTTCCATTTTGCTGGCATGAGAGTGGAGTCTTGCAGAGTTCTAAGAGCAATAAAGTTCAAAAGTCAACCAATCTGGCACTGGAGTAGGTTGTTATGATGGCTTGTGCAGAGAAGATCTCCGTGTATGCACAAGCATTCATTGACTTTTTTAGACTGCTGCTAAAGTTCAGACCTGAGCCTGAGTTTGGGGAACTGGAAGAGTATTCTGAGTATGACGTGCAAAGGAACACAGTGGGGAAATTTCCTCCAGTGCAGAAGCTGATGCATAGCTCTACACACTATTAGAGAAATGACTTAAGTAAGTAATGCAAGGGACAGTGTGTAGACATCTGACCTGGAGCTACTTTCAAAAAGCAAGAAAAATGATGTTTAATGTCATTAGACACCCAAATATGGTTGAAAGCCCATAGAATGTGGGCTTTTGTGAAAAACCTATCAAAGATATGTGTATGACCCTCATTAGTATAGTATCTGAACACCTTGTAATATGTAATGTATTTATCCGCACAACACTTCTGTGAGGCAGGGGAGTGCCATTTTACAGATGGGGAACTGAGGCACTGAGAGCTAAATGACTTGCCCAAGGTCAGACAAGAAGTCTGTGGTACAGAAGGCACTTATCTCCCAGATCCTGAGCCTAACCACTAGACCATCTCACCAAAATCCCAGCCTATATTTTAAGTGGCAACCATAAAAATGTGAATGCTAGTCAGGTATCTACCATTAATATTAAAAACATAATTCTAATATTTGAACAAATTCCATTTTGAAAGACTGGAAGCCTTATTTGATTCATTTATAATTCGCTAGTCAGAGGAAGTACAGTAGAACCTCAGAGTACCGGATACCGAGTTACAAACTGACCGGTCAACCATATCACATTTGGAACTGGAAGTGCACAGTCAGGCAGCAGCAGAGACACACACAAAAGAAGGGGAGGGGAGAGGGGAAGGAAATACAGTACAGTACTGTGTTAAACAAACTACAAAAAAAAAATAAAGGGAAAGTTTAAAAAAGGATTTGACAAGGTAAGGAAACTGTTTCCATGCTTGTTTCATTTAAATTAAGAGATTTAAAAGCAGCATGTTTCTTTTGCATATTAAAGTTTCAAAGCTGTATTAAGTCTATGTTCAGTTGTAAACTTTTGAAAGAACAAAGATAACATTTTGTTCAGAATTACAAACAACCTCCATTCCTAAGGCGTTCACAACTCTGAGATTCTACTGAAGAATCCATTTACACAAGCCAGAAAACTTTAGTAAAGATTAGGGCTTTTAAGCGTGATTAATCACGTGATTAATCACACTGTTAAACAATGATAGAATATCATTTATTTAAATATTTTTGGATGCTTTCTATATTTTCAAATATATTGATTTCAATTACAACACAGAATACAAAGTGTACAGTGCTCACTTTATATTTATTTTTATTACAAGTATTTGCACTGTATAAAAACAAAAGAAATAGTATTTTGCAATTCACCTAATACAAGTACTGTAGTGCAATCTCTTTATCATGAAAGTTGAACTTACAAATGTAGAATTATGTACAAAATAAAGTCCATTCAAAAATAAATAATTTAAGATTTTAGAGCCTGCAAGTCCACTCAGTCCTACTTCTTGTTCAGCCAGTCGCTCAGACAAACAAGTTTGTTTACATTTGCAGGAGATAATGCTGCCCGCTTCTTGTTTACAATGTACCTGAAAGTGAGAACAGGCGTTCTCATGGCACTGTCGTAGCCAGCATTGCAAGATATTTACATGCCAGTTGTGCTAAAGATTCATATGTCCCTTCATGCTTCAAACACCATTCCAGGAGACATGCGTCCATGCTGATGATGGATTCTACTCAATAACAATCCAAAGCAGCGTGGACCGATGCATGTTCATTTTTATTATCCGAGTCTGATGCCACCAGCAGAAGGTTGATTTTCTTTTTTGGTGGTTCAGGTTCTGTAGTTTCCGCATCAGAGTGTTGCTCTTTTAAGACTTCTGAAAGCATACTCCAGACCCCGTCCCGATCAGATTTTGGAAAGCACTTCAGATTCTTAAATCTTGGGTCAAGTGCTGTAGCTATCTTTAGAAATCTTACATTGGTACCTTCTTTGTGTTTTGTCAAATCTGCAGTGAAAAAGTGTTCTTAAAATGAACCACATGTGCTGGGTCATCATCTGAGACTGCTGTAACTTGAAATATATGGCAGAATGTGGGTAAAACAGAGCAGGGGACATACAATTCTCCCCCACGAGTAGAGTCACAAATTTAATTAACGCATTTTTTTTAACAAGCATCATCAGCATGGAAGCATGTCCTCTGGAATGGTGGCCGAAGCACAAAGGGGCAAACAAATGTTTAGCATATCTGGCACGTAAATACCTTGCAATGCCAGCTACAAAAGTAGGAGCATTGCCAGCAGATAGAGGTAAGTGATTATTCCCCTCTATTTAGCACTGATGAGGCCACATCTGGAGTACTGCATCCAGTTTTGGGCCCCCCACTACAGAAAGGATGTGGACAAATTGGAGCAAGTCTAGCGGAGGGCAATGAAAATCATTAGGGGGCTAGGGCACATGATTTATGAGGAGAGGCTGAAGGAACTGGGATTATTTAGTCTGCAGAAGAGAAGAGTTAGGGGGGATTTGATAGCAGCCTTCAACTACCTCAAGGGGGGTTCCAAAGAGGATGGAGCTAGGCTGTTCTCCATGGTTGTAGTCTCAAGTTGCAGTGTGGGAAGTCTAGGTTGGATATTAGGAAAACTATTTCACTAGGAGGGTGGTGAAGCACTGGAATGAGTTACCTAGAGAGGTGGTGAAATCTCCATCCTTAGAGGTTTTTAAGGCCTAGCTTGACAAAGCTCTGGCCAGGATGATTTAGTTGGGGCTGGTCCTGCTTTGAGCGGGGGATTGGACTAGATGACCTCCTAAGGTCTCTTCCAACCCTAATCTTCTATGATTCTAAGAAGGGGGCAGCATTATCTTCTGTAAATGTAAACAAACTTTTTGTCTTAGCAATTGGCTGAACAAGAAGGAGGACTGAGTGGACTTGTAAGCTCTGAAGTTTGACATTGTTTTGTTTTTGAACACTTTTTTTTTTAGTTACAACATAGAATACAATGTATATGGAAACGTAGAAAAACATCCAAAATATATAATAAATTTCAATTGGTATTCTATTCTTTAACAGTGCAATTAAAACTACGATTAATCGTGATTAATTTTTTTGAGTTAATCATGTGAGTTAACTGTGATTAATTGACAGCTCTACTAAAGATCAATTTGGATGAATGCTTTAAAACTAATAAGTTATTTGATTAAGTTTGCTTTTACTCTTCTATTTGCCAATTTGTCTAAAATAGGCTACAAAAATCTCAGTTTACTCATCATTTGAAACCATTCACAGAATAATTTTGCAAAACTTTCTTAGTCAGCTTCTTTGCCGGTCATTGTTTTGTTATGTCAAGTATTGACATCTGAAGTTATTATTACATGTGTATTGATATAGCACTTATGTTCCATACAGGGGTGCTCACCGAGCCTGACATCCTGCATAACATGCCATAGAGCTTTCAATTCCTAGTTGAACTACAGCATATTTTTTAAACAAAACATCTAATTTTAAACATTGCCAGTGATGGAGAGTCCAACACAAACCTTGGAAAGTTGTTCTAATGGTTAATTACTCTCACTGTGAAACATTTGCACCTTATTTCCAGTCTGTGTTTGCCTAGCTTCAGTTGCCAACAATGGGATTTTGTTGCATCTTTGTCTGCTAGATTGAAAAGCCTATTATCAAATACTTGTTCCCCATGTAGGTACGGTATTTATAACCTGTGATCAAGCCACCCCATTGGATTAGGGACTGTGCATTGGCAAAGTGATTCCTCCCCCAGTCTGGTTTTCCCATGTAGATCACATGGTCTGTTGGTAGCTGAGTGTAGCATTTAGAATTAGTTTTCCAGAGCAAATACTCACAATTACAAATCTGAAATTCATTTTCTTCAAATATTTTGCAATATTTGCTCAAAATCTGCCATTTCTGTGAACACACTGAAGTAAATTTGTTTGCATATTTGAATAAAATTTTCACTAAACCTGAAGTAAGGTTAAGTCATATTCTGGACTACTCCATCAAGTAAACTTTTTGAATAATCCATTAGTGGACATTTCTTATCTGTTCCTCTTACAGATAAAGCTCCCAGAGGCAACCCTAATGAATTCTAGATACTCCCCTGTGCCTAACTTTTCATCTTATTTTTGCTTCTTCTCCAGTAAGAGCTATACTTTAACCTGTGGTGGGTAGATAAGGATACATGAGTATAATCCATCTTTCTGACAGAAGGCAAGAATATGTCTTATTAAATGAGAATGCTGCCCCCTACTGGGTTAAAAAGGTACATAATAGTAATAAAAAAAATCCCATCAGGATTGTGTCTAGAATCATTAACTGAAGAAGAAAAGGAGTACTTGTGGCACCTTAGAGACTAACACATTTATTTGAGCATAAGCTTTCATGAGCTACAGCTCACTTCATCGGATGCATTTGGTGGAAAATACAGTGGGGAGATTTATATACACACACAGAGAACATGAAACAATGGGTTTTATCATACACACTCAAAGGAGAGTGATCACTTAAGATGAGCCATCACCAGCAGTGGGGGGGGGAAGGAGGAACACCTTTCATGGTGACAAGCGAGGTAGGCCATTTCCAGCAGTTAACAAGAACATCTGAGGAACAGTGGTGGGTGGGGTGGGGGGGGGGAGAAATAACATGGGGAAATAGTTTTACTTTGTGTAATGACTCATCCATTCCCAGTCTCTATTCAAGCCTAAGTTAATTGTATCCAGTTTGCAAATTAATTCCAATTCAGCAGTCTCTCATTGGAGTCTGTTTTTGAAGTTTTTTTGTTGAAGGATAGCCACCCTCAGGTCTGTAATCAAGTGACCGGAGAGATTGAAGTGTTCTCCGACTGGTTTTTGAATGTTATAATTCTTGACGTCTGATTTGTGTCCATTTATTCTTTTACGTAGAGACTGTCCAGTTTGACCAATGTACATGGCAGAGGGGCATTGCTGGCACATGATGGCATATATCACATTGGTAGATGCGCAGGTGAATGAGCCTCTGATAGTGTGGCTGATGTGATTAGGCCCTATGATGGTGTCCCCTGAATAGATATGTGGACAGAGTTGGCAACGGGCTTTGTTGCAAGGATAGGTTCCTGGGTTAGTGGTTCTGTTGTGTGGTGTGTGGTTGCTGGTGAGTATTTGCTTCAGGTTGGGGGTCTGTCTGTAATCAAGGACTGGCCTGTCTCCCAAGATCTGTGAGAGTGATGGGTCATCCTTCAGGATAGGTTGTAGATCCTTGATGATGCGTTGGAGAGGTTTTAGTTGGGGGCTGAAGGTGATGGCTAGTGGCATTCTGTTATTTTCTTTGTTGGGCCTGTCCAGTAGTAGGTGACTTCTGGGTACTCTTCTGGCTCTGTCAATCAGTTTCTTCACTTCAGCAGGTGGGTATTGTAGTTGTAGGAATGCATGATAGATATCTTGTAGGTGTTTGTCTCTGTCTGAGGGGTTGGAGCAAATGCGGTTATATCGTAGAGCTTGGCTGTAGACAATGGATCGTGTGTGTCATGTACCTTCCATCTTCAATTAAGACTACTGACCCCAAACTCCTGAACCTTCTCTACATAAACAAGTAATTTCTGGTTGCTAACTCACAGTGCACTTCAAATAAATTCTCACAGAGTATCTGGCTTTTAGACAGGTTTCTCAGTCACCTGTCATTAAGGGGTTGTACAAAATTGAATGTAACTGGATCATGAGGAGAGGGTACCATAAAGTCATTTCCCAATAAAGCTATAATCTACCTTGCATAATTGTAGCATGTCTATTTCTAAACAAGTCACTTCACTGCTGTTGGGCAGATTCTTCTATTAGATCTACAGAAAAAGAGGAACCTATTTCCATGGGCTGCTGCCATTGCTGGCTAATCCCATTACTATAACAACGTCTACAGTAATTAGGCAGTGACAATTATGGCTAAGCCTCTATTTTTGACCTCACGTTTCTTTACTGGACCCATTATTTCAAGGACAAATGATCCAACTAACCTCCAGTTGTAACCTTCATCAGATATTCCTAAATTCCGCAGCTCTGCTATTCTAATCTTTCCTTGTCTTTTATTCAGTGGCCACTCTTACAAATTTTCCATTTATCTCCATACTTGCAGTATTCCATAGCATAAATACCAATATATGGAACACTGCAACTATTAAGCTAGCATTATTAATTTAAGAAACATTGATCAGCTATTATGAGCAATCACTTTGCTTAAAGAGGGCAAAGAAGAGGCTGTGTTTAAAACATGTCTGCAGAGGTTATTTCAGGTTGCCAATATGGATAAAATAACCAGTTAAATTACATTCTGCATATTCTTTTATGAACTGTTTCTGGTGGAGAGCTAATTCATTCCAGCCAGACCTCTCAACCACTCTGCTTTAGCACGCTGAATTTTATCTAAGTTACTCTGCTATCCCCCTCCCCACTCCTATTTACTCCACATTTTCTGTGGCCTAACATTCATGGGAATGTCTGGTTCCCTCCTCACACAGAGAGTCATTTGGGAGTCAAGATTCAAATGAAAGCCATACCAAACACATTCTTCTGTCTTCTATAGGGGCTTCCTGGTCTCAGACTGGAGCTGCTGCCCATCTGCCAGGGAAGGAAAAGGAGAACAGATTTGTTAGAAACAAGGAGATGTTTTAGAATATGCCACAACGTTCGGAGGAAGGAGCAGTCCAGGATCTGAAGACCTGAGCAACTATGGTTGGGAAGAGAATAGTAATGCAGATAGATAGATTAGACAGATGTGTGTGTGTGTGTGTGTGTGTGTGTGTGTGTGTGTGAGAGAGAGAGAGAGAGAGAGAGAGAGAGAGATTCCATATGACTGTTTTTCAAAAGTGGAAATTCACAAAAGCATTTTCTCAAACTTATCCATTTTTTAGACATCATCAATGGAAACTATTTTTGTATTACCATTTTGTCAGAGTAAAAGGCTTCCCCCATACCCAAATTTGGAAATTTTTAAAAAAGATATTGATTTTAAAAAGAGAAAAGAAAAGAAAAGATGATTTTCAAAATAATGACTTGCTGTGGTCTGACTTTTACTCTCTGGAGCTCCCTGCTATAAATTTAGAGACAGGTTTTAAAAGAACTCAGCACTCATTTAGGCACCTAAAGACACGGCCAGATATTCAAAAGTGCTCAGTGTGAGTGCTGGGTGCTGAGCTGTTTTGAAATAGTGGTAATTGGTGTTTAAGAGATTATGAGCTATTATTTAATCACATAATGAGTCCCTGCATTCTCCTCTTGCCTCCTCCCCCAATGCCTTCAGAGAAAGCTTTTATTCTAGACCAGGAACAATAATTCTGTTGTTAAACACTAGATGGCACCATGAACTCATCAAATCACATAAATTTACACCACTTGCTGGTTTCTAACCAAAGAAAGAAAAAAGGGAGAATAAAAATTAAAAAAACCACTAATTTGGCACATATAAATCAGGAGATGAATTTATATCATGAAACATGCATTTTACACGAAGAAAAAAGTCAATTCTGGAATAAACTGTGTTGCACACTGAAGCACAAAACAGCAGCTATGCTAAAGTGTACTTTACCTTGCCCCTGCCTCTGCCCCAGGTGACCTGTATTGTCTCCTGACCTGTGAGATTTAAAAAAAAATCCTGTTTCTCTCTGTCACATTGCTCCAGAATAATAAATGTATTAGAGAAGATTTCATCCCCTTCGACTGGAGTTAGAATATCCGGAGGAGACCCCTCCAGGAGCTCAGCATGGAAAGTTGGCAGGTGGACCAAAGCAAGGCTGCAACTGTGGCAGCAGAGTGATGATTAAGTGACAGTGATGTAGTCTGGAATTCCCCGCTGACATTTGTTCCACAAATGAACTGAGTCCAATCCTGGTACTTCAGCACTTATGTAACATCAGTAGGGTCTACACACCCATCCAGTTATAGGTACTCAACTTCAGTCTGTTCCTTGGTGGCCACATTTAGGGCTACATCTTGTGCTGCCTGGCCACAATAAGAGGGTATGGAGGGGTTCTTCCCCCGTGCATACAGCAAAGCAAAATCTCTGCCTTATGTCCAGGAGCACACTAGGAAGCTGACCTGCCTTCCTCACTTGCCAGTGCTCGATGTCCCCAAAGGAGCATGTTGTGCCTGCTGGAATAGAAGTTAGTGCTGGTTCATGCATAAATTGCAATCTGCAGCATGTACTTGCTGTACTTTTTTGTTCTTTTCTAAGGAGCAGTTCAGCGCATCTGGCTGCTCCTTCATCACCTGGCCCAACCAGAGCGATGCCAGCCTATGCTGGCAGGATAGCTTTTTTGCTGAACATATAACTGGCACCCACTCTGCTCCTCCTCAACTCACACAAGCCTCAGCAGGATGTTGTCCACTCGATGCTTAATGCAAACAGAATTCACGTTCCCATAAATGTGCCAAACAATAAGCAAGATGTGCTCACCCACAATAAAAAAAAAAGTGCCGCCTTTTAAATGGGATAGTAATGCTTTTACATATGTACAGTAGGTGTGTGAATCTTGTCTGTCCATCTGTTATCTGAAGGTTTCTGCCTCTGCTTACTGCTAGAATTTTTCCTCGAGTCTTCATCAGTGGCACAAATCACATCAGTGACCTTTATAGGCTAACTAAATCCCTTTACTTTACCAATATTCTCAAATCATATAATTATTATAACAAGTTATCTAGTTATAGTTTTAACCCTATGGACGTCTAGCTGGATTTAAGTTCCTCTCAGTGGCTTTTAAAACCTACAGTAGCAGTTAGCTCTGAGATAAAATATGGTTCACATTGCAGAATTGCTTATATTTTCCCATGTAACAGAGGCTTCATTAAAGTTTCAATCACTATTAACTGAACATTTGCTCGCTACAGTCACCAAGGCCTCCAGGCGTGGTCCAATCTACAGGCAGAAATGAGAACGCTGACTTTAAAACGTTTGGCCAGGAAACATAAATGAAACAGGAAACAGACAAGCCAACTGTGCGGAACACAGAGCCATCTAGTCACTGCCCTAAGTCAGGTCCACGTGGCTGGTTGTGACTTTACTCCCTGCCCATTTCCCTCCCAGGTTTCTCAGACTGCACAGTAGGCTCAATATAACCATCTCCAAACCCACTGATTGAGGCATGACCACCAGGTAAGTATCAACAAAACCGGTTTTGTTTTTTCACTCAATCAGGAGTTCCGTGGGACTCATTTACAAGAAGGCAGAAGGGACCTCATGCTTGCTTCAGAGAAAAGCATTCTGTATCACTTCTCCACAGAGCAGGACACCAGGGTGCTTGATTAGGATACTATAGCCCTTAGGAGGCAGAGCACTTGCGTTAAGTGACAGTACAGAAGCAAGGAGTCAAATCAGCACTGTGTGATGCCTCATGTACTCCAGACTTCTATGTCACACTTGCTAAAGAAGCCAGAGCCAGGCCCTGGAGAGGCTGCTTCTTTTACAAATACACAGAGGGCAAATCTGTAAAACCTTGTGGCAAAGCTCTTTTAAAGAGTACAAATTACACAGCTTTGTAACAAGGCTGCCTGCTCACTTTCTCTCTTACGGTTTTCTGTACCACCCAAGTTTGAGGACCTGCTTCTTTGTGTGCAGAGGAGTTGGACTAGATGACCTCATGAACTCTCTTCCAACTCTAATCTTCTATGATTCTATGAATTCCAGCACCAACTATGCATCAAAACATAGGAAAGTATGCAAGGGATGTGCTGAGTGAGCCACCAGGAGGCTACAGCTATGGTGGAAGAGACTAGTGCAACTTTGGCAGCATAGCTGGAAATTGATAGGAGCACAATGAAATCTAGTAAAGACAGCAAAAGTCTGGTGCTGTAAGAATGGCACTACCAGGTACTGGGTAGATCAGCTGCCCTTCCTAGATAAACAAAAAGAAGGCTGAGACAAGGGCACCAGAACCTTTGTAGAAGTAGAGGGGCTAAGGCCAAAGTGCCCCCTCCCTCTCCACAGCTGGCTCCAGCAGTGAGCCAGCTGACCTCTCTTCTCATGCCACAGCAGCCCCTGGTGGGTAAAAGGTGTAATTGCAGCACCTCCCTGGCAGAATCTATTATTCTGCAGGGAAAAAAAAATCTGTGGGGGACATGAATTCTGTGCTTATATTTCTTGTTAAAAGGTGGGGGCATGTCCCTCCCACTTTTAAAAGTGGGGGGCCATAGCTCCCTGGCCCTCCCGGTACTGCTGGCAGCCGCTGAGATGCAATCACAGCCCACATGCACTTTGCTGAAGCCATCCAGCCTTATTCATCAGATCCTCTAGCTTTTGGATCAAAAACCAGACTCTTGGCTCAGAGAAACTAAGTGACAATTTCAAAACCAAGGTTACACAGAGTCTCTGGAAAGCTGGGAACTGAACCCAGAGCTTCTTAATATTGTATTAACCACAAGACTTCAGTTTCCTTTCTGTAAAATGGGAGTGGTAATAATAGTTCCTTAACCCTCATAGTTGTTATGAGGGTAAGTGCATTAGTGTATATGAGGCGCATTGTTACTACAGTAATGGGCCCCCATAATTGGAGTCAGAAATGTCTGTAATCAAAGACCATATATTCCTTAATAAGAAGCCTCCAAAAAAAAAGTACTTGATGAATCCAAATATTAGCTTATTGGACCTTGCTTTCAAGACCAACAGCCTTAGATGGTAACAACTTCCAAATGGCCTGGGCTAGATTCAATCCAATGCCATAGAAGAAGGATGTTTTGATGATTAAGGCATTGAACTAGGACTGTGGACACATGGGTTCAATTCTCAGCTCTGTCACTTTTTCTCATCCTTTTGCTGTCCTGTGTGTGTGTAAACTGTTTATAGCACGGATGGTCACTCCTGGCAGAGTAATCTTGAAATCAACTCCACACAGCAAAACCCATGTGCTGCCATGGAGTCTCTGTGAAGCCAATGGGGTTCCACATGGGGACAGGGTTTGTACATACATATACACTGGCAGGATCTATGCCAATGTTTGTGCAGTGCCTAACACAGTACCTGATCTTGGCTGGCGCCTCTAAGGCCTACTATAATACAAATAAATAATTGATGTGAAAACGTTCATAATCCATTACCCATTCCCTCACCCAGCTAGTCTCCAACCCTTAGCAAACACTGAAGTATACTACATAAATGAGGAATAGCCACCTGCTTGATAATCAGTCTAAAAACCTAACAGCCTGTTATTCCTGCCCAAGTGAAATAAAAAAGAAAACAAAACAAAACATAAAGGCTCACCACTACTCACCCCTGAGGAGAGGTGAAAGTGGCAAGCAACAACATCAGTTAGTTTACTTACTTTATTTACATTTGTACCATCTGTTACTGATGTATTTTTTCTACTCCTATTCAGTGTGGATTCTTCCTTGCGAGACAAGTTCTCATGTACTTTTCACATGTACCTGGAGTTAAGATCTTTTTTTTTTTAAAGACAAAATTATTTGTTAAAGAAGAGAGGGAGAAGCATGCCCCCTCACTCCGACCTTTCCCCCCCCCTTCTATTACTTAGGCACATAGAGGGGAAGAATAGCATTAAGGTTGTCCAGCCAGTGAGATGTGGCAAGAAAAGTAAAAGGCCTAGATTCAGCCCTCAATAAGAGAATAAACGTATGTGATATTTCTGGTGTTCAGTTGATATACGTCATTAGATAGCATTTAGACAGATCCTCTATGATCTGCAGCAACTGATGTACCTAAGGTTGATATGCTACTTTCACTATAACACACACACACACACACACAGAAAGAGAGAGAGAGAGCCCAGTTGTTTATAACTACAGCTAAGTGAGTAATTTGCAAAGAACAATTTTATTTGACATAGTTACTCTTCTGTGTGTGAATTTTTCACAAGCAGCTCATGCCTCTCTCTGATTCATTTGCTTTTCTAAATGATTCTTCAGCAACTAATTTTTGGTCTTTAGATTGTTTCCCAGGAACTCACTGTGAATATATGTCTCAGTTTCCCACTCTAAGACAGGGATGTTAACACTTACTACCTGTCACCAGAAGTTCCTTCCCCGAGGTACCCTCAGGGCTCTAGGTGTGGCTTCACACTCACCCAGGCCAGTGCTCTGTAATATCCAGGTGATTTTCCTGCTCCAGTTCCAGACCTAGACGGCTCAGCCCTCTGGCTGGGCCCCAGAGCATCTACCCTTTCCAGGCTGTCAATTAACAGGAAGAAGAGGAAATAAGACAAACACCACAAGGCTGGGTTGAGGCTCTCTTTCTTCAGAGGATGCTCATCAGACTGTGGCCCTAAACTGAGTTCACAAGTAAACAAAAAGGAACAGACTCATCTCAATGTGTATCAGCATCCGGCCCTCCCTTCCATATGGGATGGGCCATCAGGCAGCAGCCATTCCAGGAGCTCCTGTCTTTAGTCAGCCCTCTCTCCAGGAGAGGAGGACCAAAGGTTAGCTCTCTTGCCTGTTCTGCCTTCAACTGAGCTGTGTTTCTCCCTTCTAAGTGTCTCTCTCCAATTCTGACATCTCTCACAGGTGTATCAGGGCAATCACTCAATCCGTATTAGTTCATTAAACCCATGTTACCTAGTGTGGGATTTACATAACCCATCAAACTCCCTACAGTACTTCACAGGCTTACTAAACCCATGGTCCTCTTAGTTGAGGACCTAATTTATCAGTACTCATTAGTTGAGTTGGAGATGTGTGTGAAAAAGAATCCACCTCCAAACAGATATGTGGCACAGCAGCTGGCCTGCTGCCATAAGCAAGTCTAACACTGGGCCTATCCCCCTTTTCACCAGGTGTGTTTTAAAGAGAAAGTGCAAAGCACACCACATTAGCGTAAACTAAGGGTATATGATCAACAAGAGTAGGACCAGTTTGTTACTCTGTTTAGAAAGCTGTCACAGGACAGGCATCCTGATTAGAACTCCATTTTCACATTCTCCGGAGTTCAGATAAAAAGTCTGCCTAGCTCTGCTGAGAGACCCTTATTCATTCCACAGAGGAAGGCGGCCCTAAAGGAAAACTACCTCCATACAGCTTAGCCCTTCGGTATGAAAGTTCACAATGTACGAAGCAATTCGCACTAAGAATAAACTGTGAAATGCATTTTTTAAAAAGTGTTTTATTACCACTGGAATTTCTCAGCCTGGTACTGGAGGTAGCCATCTTTCTCTGACACAAAGCCCCTTGTGCCCCTAGCAATGTGAGAGCTCGGGGGAAGAGTCTGTGAATTGGTTTCCAAGCCTGCTTTAGGAAAAGTTTAAAAATTGGAAAAGAAATTCCAATATTTAAATCAAATAGCTAACATTTAAATATTAAAGGCCAGACTGTATCTGGCCTGTACTAGTATTGAGAGAGGATGCAAACTTCCCCCTGCTGGGCTTGGACGCAAGTGCAAGGACCAAGGGCCTGATCCAGTGAATAATGAACTACACCAGGCTTAACTCTAAAGAGTCCTCCAGCTGCTCTGCATGGTCAGTGTCCTGCACCTGCATGGAGCCCCACTGAAGTCCAAGACTCTGCACAGGCGCTGAGGCCTGCACCATGCAGGACAACTTGCAGGATGGGGATCTAATTCAGTTGTTAGTAGTGATCAGGCATCTGCCTGACATGTTCACATCCACTTCATCCCAAAAAGCGTTCTACAACAAAGACAGCATTTGCTGTGCAGGAAATTGTAACTTTTTACTGATTTGTTTGTCAATAATAGAGAAAAGATTCTCAGCATTTCTGTGTATTCTGTATATTCTGTGTAAACAGAAATTTTTAAATTTTAAAAGAGTTTATTGTTCAATTTGGGGTGGAAGGCAAACTGGATATTAAGGCTCTTGCCACACCCACAGCAGGTGTCAAACAGCACAGCTACATTGAAGCAAGAGCAGCTATGCTGATTTACCCCAGCTGAGAATCTGGGCCTTAAACAGCTTCTGGTTTCAAATTGAGATTTGCAGACCAGCACATTATGAATCAGACTATTTAGATATAAGAATATTGGACATTGCAAAGTAGTGAGTTTTAAAAAGCACTTAGTGTGCATTCATAGTAAATATTTTTTTATTTTAAAATAGGTCATGCATTTTATATGATGGATTTAAAAAGCAAAAATACAATACACGTACAATAATGCATGCATAAAGCATAGTCGCACATTGTTTTGAATACACATACAGGTACCATGGGTCACTTAATCTCATCAAAAATCCACATTTAAATATTATGGGAAATGTCTGCTGTCAGATGGTGACTTCAGTTAGGGATGGGAAAAGCTTTTAGAGTTCAAGGTTCTGAAAACCTCTCCAACTGTTACTTTTTTAATTGCCAATCTATCTGACTTTTCAAAGTTTTCCTTCTAATTTAAATCCATTCCCCCTTGCCTCACCCACGTTGATTCAGTGCTTTGAAATACATTTAATCAGTTAAAGGGAAACCTGTGCTAACAACATATGTCTAAAGTGCTCATCTACAAGGGGAAATTTACTGGCATAACTATACGACTGGAGTCACACTGGTGCAACTCCCTGCGTGGATGCTCTTGTTCCAAAATAAGAATGCCTTTTTTGGTTTAATTTATACTGCTTTGCAAGTACTATAATTATTCCAGTTTAGTTATGCTGATAAATGTCCCTGAAAGCAGAAAAACCTCCTTCTCCTGAAAAGAACAAAGCTAGCCCAAGTGAATGGGCTATATATGGTATTTCATTAGCATTTTTCTTTCACCACATCTGTTTCTCTGTTTACATTCTACATGTTTGGGAAGCAGCACTGTGCAATGGATAGGGCACTTGTCCAAAAGAACTAGCTTCCCTTCCGGTCCATTGCTTTAACTTGCTGTGTGAAATTGAGCAAGTCACTAAACTACCTTGTGCCTCAGTTTCCCCACCCATAAAATGGTGATAATACTCACCTTTGGAAAGCAACTTTTCTTTGAGATCAATAGAAGCAAAGTATTATGGATTTTATCATTAAATACTAGTTTGATAAGTTTCATTAGTTTTTCCTCCACCTCTGATCCATCTTTCACTTTGTTTGAAGTTAGATAAAATAAGTTCATGCATTCCCAATATTCTAGCTCTCCTCCCTTCCCCCACCACCGCCCTAAATGTGTAGAACTCCCACTGCACCATTTATCTGTTGCCAGTAGTTACAGCAGTTCTGCATACGTAGGAACAGCAGAATATCAGAGTTGAGATCCATTGTGTGGATCTAATCAATATAATTTCCCACGGACAGATGAGGAAGGAAGAAAAGAAATATTTAAATATTAGCATTTGAATCCGAGCATGGAGGAGACAAGAATGCTTCATGGACAATTTAGATACAACTCTTAATTTTGTAGAGGGTGTATAAATTCCATGGTGACCGATACCTTACACATCCCTAAAATAGAGCTGGGAGCAAAATTATACCCTGATATATTAATGGAATACAACAGGTCAATGGTCTACATTTTAAAAGCCCTGAAAGTACATTTACAGACAGATCATTATTGATCTGACCTCAAAGACAAACAGTGTATGTACTTTTCAGTCTGCTGTATTAGATTAAAAATAATCTGTACATTTAACACTGTGATAGGCTAAAAGAAAGTAAGAAACTCAAAAGATCTACCAATGTGATATATGCCATCATGTGCCAGCAATGCCCCTCTGCCATGTACGTTGGCCAAACTGGACAGTCTCTACGTAAAAGAATAAATGGACACAAATCAGACGTCAAGAATTATAACATTCAAAAACCAGTCGGAGAACACTTCAATCTCTTCGGTCACTCGATTACAGACTGAGGGTGGCTATCCTTCAACAAAAAAGCTTCAAAAACAGACTCCTACGAGAGACTGCTGAATTGGAATTAATTTGCAAACTGGATACAATTAATTTAGGCTTGAATAGAGACTGGGAATGGATGAGTCATTACACAAAGTAAAACTATTTCCCCATGTTATTTCTCCCGCCCACCCCACCCCCACTGTTCCTCAGATGTTCTTGTTAACTGCTGGAAATAGCCTACCTTGCTTGTCACCATGAAAGGTTTTCCTCCTTCTCCCCCCCCCGCTGCTGGTGATGGCTCATCTTAAGTGATCACTCTCCTTTCAGTGTGTATGATAAAATCCATTGTTTCATGTTCTCTGTGTGTGTATATAAATCTCCCCACTGTATTTTCCACCAAATGCATCCGATGAAGTGAGCTGTAGCTCACGAAAGCTTATGCTCAAATAAATTTGTTAGTCTCTAAGGTGCCACAAGTACTCCTTTTCTTTTTGTGAATACAGACTAACACGGCTGCTACTCTGAAACCTGAAACTATTATAGGAGTTTCATTACAAAAGCAAGACAGTTCCACTGTGAAGTTGAAAATCCAGTCATGCATTCTGCTTTTCACTCCTCCACTGTACCTTGAGAGGGTAATGGGCTTCCAAATATGGGGGTTCATGGATTTGACTATTCCTGGACACCAGCCTTAGCTCCAAGCTTCCTTACTTTTGGGGTGATGGTTAAGTCAGACCCACTCCATCATCATCACTTTAACATAGGTTTTGTTTGTTTGATTGATTAGCCAACAGGCAGGAGTTGGTTACAATTTTTTTTAAAGTGCCCATAGCCACATATTGACATTACATGCATCTGCCTTAGGCACCAGAAAGTTACTCTGCTTCTGAAAGGAGCAGCAAAATGAATGGCCAAGTATCTCCATGGTAACAGCAGCACACGCCAGGAAATTGAGCCATGAAGGGACAGAATTGCATTATGCCAGAAATAAGTCTCCATAACAACAATGGAGCAATGATGAGGAAAAGGAAGTATCAAGCCAAGACTGCACTGGGCCATACAGGAAAGGTGGTTGCTCAGATAGGATGCTACTTGTCTACTTCGATTTTAAAGGCTATTTGAATTAGACACGATGCGTAATTGGTTACACACAATAAATTTATCACACGCACACAGAACATACTGGGTACTTTACAAGATGCCATAGAGAGCATACATACATAGAGAGTCTAAATACACAAGGACAGCTAATTAGGCCAGTGTGGTTTCTAAACAAGGCACTTTAGTACCAGGAGAGCAAACAGAAGAAAAATGAGTCAGTGCCATAAACCATAATCACAGATTCAGGGATTTCATTTAAGAGACAATTTGAGATTATATGCTGGAGTATCAGGCACTATTACTAAATACTGCTTGGGCGATGCTGCCTTTTCTCTTTGCTGATAGCTTGAGACAACAGAAAGGGTAGGTAGTTTAAAAAGAAAATGTAGGTCTCTCTGAAAGTGGGTTTATCCATCTAATGGGCACACACTTGTATCTGTCCACCACCATATGGTCAGATAACTGAGGTAACCAAAAAACAACTACTGTAACAGGGACATCTACTATGTGGGTGGGTGTTTAAAGAGAAAGATAAAACACCTTGATAAGGTGATAACAGGCAATTCTTTAAATGTTCTTTTCTATTCTTGTGGCATAGCATTGCCACTTATTAAGATTTCACCTGCATCATGGTCTTTCAGGTAGGTTAGATGACAGGTCACCTTTTTTAATATCTCTATATGCACAATTTGTAAAGATTACTGAAATACACAAAGAAGTGAGCTGGAGCACCTTGAGATGAGTGTAGGCAGCACATTGACCTGGGAAAACTCTCCACATCTCTGACAAGAACTCAGTAACAACCAAAACAGGAAACGTCTCCAGAGAATGCATCCCAGCTTTTAACACTGGACTCAGCATGAGCAGTGACAGGACTTTGGGATGTTAGGCTGCAACACTGAACACTGATGTCACTAGGTGAAATCCTAGCCTTATTCCTGAACACTGATGTCACTAGGTGAAATCCTAGCCTCATTGACAAAATTCCCATTTACTTTATTGACTTCAGAAGGAGCCAGATCTTCACCCACTGGTAATGTGTGAGCAAGTTAGCACTATGTGCAGGAGTAAGGGGTATAGATGCTCATTCTTGGTTTGTTCTGGGTAAGATTTCCATGCTATATAGTGAAGTTACCCTTATAGACATGATGATCAAAATACTGCATGTTCACACTTCAAGCTGGAGATGTAAATTCCAGTTCAAGGAGACATACCTGCATTAGCTCTGATTGAGCTAGTACTCTAAAAGGAGAGTAGGAGTACTTGTGGCACCTTAGAGACTAACAAATTTATTAGAGCATAAGCTTTCGTGAGCTACAGCTCACTTCATCGGATGCATTTGGTGGAAAAAACAGAGGAGAGATTTATATACACACACACAGAGAACATGAAACAATGGGTTTATCATACACACTGTAAGGAGAGTGATCACTTAAGATAAGCCATCACCAGCAGCGGGGGGGGGGGGAAAGGAGGAAAACCTTTCATGGTGACAAGCAAGGTAGGCTAATTCCAGCAGTTAACAAGAATATCAGAGGAACAGTGGGGGGTGGGTGGGAGGGAGAAATACCATGGGGAAATAGTTTTACTTTGTGTAATGACTCATCCATTCCCAGTCTCTATTCAAGCCTAAGTTAATTGTATCCAGTTTGCAAATTAATTCCAATTCAGCAGTCTCTCATTGGAGTCTGTTTTTGAAGCTTTTTTGTTGAAGTATAGCCACTCTTAGGTCTGTGATCGAGTGACCAGAGAGATTGAAGTGTTCTCCAACTGGTTTTTGAATGTTATAATTCTTGACGTCTGATTTGTGTCCATTCATTCTTTTACGTAGAGACTGTCCAGTTTGGCCAATGTACATGGCAGAGGGGCATTGCTGGCACATGATGGCATATATCACATTGGTAGATGCGCAGGTGAACGAGCCTCTGATAGTGTGGCTGATGTGATTAGGCCCTATGATGGTATCCCCTGAATAGATATGTGGACAGAGTTGGCAACGGGCTTTGTTGCAAGGATAGGTTCCTGGGTTAGTGGTTCTGTTGTGTGGTGTGTGGTTGCTGGTGAGTATTTGCTTCAGATTGGGGGGCTGTCTGTAAGCAAGGACTGGTCTGTCTCCCAAGATCTGTGAGAGTGATGGCTCGTCCTTCAGGATAGGTTGTAGATCCTTGATGATGCGTTGGAGAGGTTTTAGTTGGGGGCTGAAGGTGATGGCTAGTGGCGTTCTGTTGTTTTCTTTGTTGGGCCTGTCCTGTAGTAGGTGACTTCTGGGTACTCTTCTGGCTCTGTCAATCTGTTTCTTCACTTCAGCAGGTGGGTATTGTAGTTGTAGGAATGCATGATAGAGATCTTGTAGGTGTTTGTCTCTGTCTGAGGGGTTGGAGCAAATGCGGTTATATCGTAGCGCTTGGCTGTAGACAATGGATCGAGTGGTATGATCTGGATGAAAGCTAGAGGCATGTAAGTAGGAATAGCGGTCAGTAGGTTTCCGATATAGGGTGGTGTTTATGTGACCATCGCTTATTAGCACCGTAGTGTCCAGGAAGTGGATCTCTTGTGTGGACTGGTCCAGGCTGAGGTTGATGGTGGGATGGAAATTGTTGAAATCATGGTGGAATTCCTCAAGAGCTTCTTTTCCATGGGTCCAGATGATGAAGATGTCATCAATGTAGCGCAAGTAGAGTAGGGGCATTAGGGGACGAGAGCTGAGGAAGCGTTGTTCTAAGTCAGCCATAAAAATGTTGGCATACTGTGGGGCCATGTGGGTACCCATCGCAGTGCCGCTGATTTGAAGGTATACATTGTCACCAAATGTGAAATAGTTATGGGTGAGGACAAAGTCACAAAGTTCAGCCACCAGGTTAGCCGTGACAGTATCGGGGATACTGTTCCTGACGGCTTGTAGTCCATCTTTGTGTGGAATGTTGGTGTAGAGGGCTTCTACATCCATAGTGGCTAGGATGGTGTTTTTAGGAAGATCACCAATGGACTGTAGTTTCCTCAGGAAGTCAGTGGTGTCTCAAAGATAGCTGGGAGTGCTGGTAACGAAGGGCCTGAGGAGGGAGTCTACATAGCCAGACAATCCTGCTGTCAGGGTGCCAATGCCTGAGATGATGGGCCGTCCAGGATTTCCAGGTTTATGGATCTTGGGTAGCAGATAGAATACCCCAGGTCGGGGCTCCAGGGGTGTGTCTGTGCGGATTTGTTCTTGTGCTTTTTCAGGGAGTTTCTTGAGTAAATGCTGTAGTTTCTTTTGGTAACTCTCAGTGGGATCAGAGGGTAATGGCTTGTAGAAAGTGGTGTTGGAGAGCTGCCTAGTAGCCTCTTGTTCATACTTCGACCTATTCATGATGACGACAGCACCTCCTTTGTCAGCCTTTTTGATTATGATGTCAGAGTTGTTTCTGAGGCTGTGGATGGCACTGTGTTCTGCATGGCTGAGGTTATGGGGTAAGCGATGCTGCTTTTCCACAATTTCAGCTCGTGCACGTCGGCGGAAGCAGTCTATGTAGGAATCCAGGCTGCTGTTTCGACCTTCAGGAGGAGTCCACCCAGAATCCTTCTTTTTGTAGTGTTGGCAGGAAGGTCTCTGTGGGTTAATATGTTGGTCAGAGGTGTGTTGGAAATATTCCTTGAGTCTGAGACGTCGAAAATAGGATTCTAGGTCACCACAGAACTGTATCATGTTCGTGGGGGTGGAGGGGCAAAAGGAGAGGCCCCGAGATAGGACAGATTCTTCTGCTGGGCTAAGAGTATAGTTGGATAGATTAACAATATTGCTGGGTGCGTTACGGGAACCATTGTTGTGGCCCCTTGTGGCATATAGTAGTTTATATAGCTTAGTGTCCTTTTTCTTTTGTAGAGAAGCAAAGTGTGTTTTGTAAATGGCTTGTCTAATCTCTCCTCTGTTTTTTCCACCAAATGCATCCAATGAAGTGAGCTGTAGCTCACGAAAGCTTATGCTTTAATAAATTTGTTAGTCTCTAAGGTGCCACAAGTACTCCTTTTCTTTTTGCGAATACAGACTAACACGGCTGCTACTCTGAAACCTAAAAGGAGAGTGTAGCTGGGGCAAACACAAACAGCAGGAGGGGCTAGCTGCCCTGAATACATACCAATCCCAGACAGTCGGCGCATACTTGGACTGGCTAGCCCCTCTCTCTGCTTGCATTGCTACACCTACACTGTACTTTTAAAGCACTAGCTCAACTGCAGCTAGAGCAGGTACATCTTCTTGAGCTGGAATTTGTACCTCCAGTTCAAATGTAGCCTACCCTTAGCGTTTTAACCCAAGAAGTTCTCAGTAACCGGAGATACTAAGTTAGCAGTTCTCTCTCTCTCTCTCTCTCTCTCTCTCTCTCAGTATATTAATAGCTCATTATGGATGGTTAAGAATTGCTGCAGGCATTCAATTTAGCTAACTGAATAACCCTTCCACACTTTTTCAAGTACAAAACTCTTATTACCACTGATTACTGGTATAATACCTGCAATACAATCAGTGAACTCAACTATTCCCTACCTGTTCATCTAATATAATTTCATATTAGTATTCTTTATTTTTACAGCAGGATTTTAAGCATGATTCTGGGATGTATTGTATCTTTGATCCCAAAGATCTTACAATTTAATTGCCAGATCCTGCAAAGGTTTACATACCTTTAACTTTACAAATGCAAGTTGTCTCAAAATCAGTAAGACTACTTGCATGTATAAAGTTAAACATGTGTGTAACTCTTTGTGAGACAGGGTATTAATTTGAGACCTGAAACAATGAGTCACGGTAACAGACTCCTGAGGTGACTCAGATGAAAGAACAGACATAGCTAAGAGTATCAAAAGCCATTTGTGACTTTGGGTGCTTCACTTCTGGAGCACCCAACTTGAGACTTCTTTTAAAAGGGACTTGATTTTCAAAAAGTTCTGAGCTCCCACTATGTGAAAATCAGGCCATTTTGAAGAAACTCCAGAAAGGAAGGAATGTCTAGTGGTTAAAGCACTAGCCTGGGCCTTGAAAGTCCCAAGTTCAATTCCAGCTGCACCAGACGTCGCATGTGACCGTCAATAAGTTATGTGCCTCAGTTTTCCATCTGTAAGATGGGGATAATAGTACTTTCCTAACTTACAGGGATGTTGTGAAGCTAAATGCATCCAAAAGATTATGAGAGGTCCAGATAATGGGAGCCAAATGAGTACCTAAGACAGATTATCTGAGAAATTCATGCTCCTTTTTTATTTATTTTACTTTCTTGGCCAAATACAATATATCAGAACACGAGCAGTGATCTAGCAATAGTAGTATGCACTGAGAATCAGGGAATATATTTTAGGGCCCATTCCTGCAAAGTACTGTCCTGAGTACCATGGAAATGAATAGAAGATGAGTTCACTGTGCATCTTTGAGGAATAGGCTGTTAGGGAAGTTGCTAAGCGCCAAGTTTTTCAGTGTGGGTACTTGTTTCTAGGATATATTTTGGTAAACAACTTTGAAGTCAACACTAAAAATTACAGTCTGAGTGCTTTTTTTCCCTCTTTTATCCAGTGTACCTTCATGACTGTACTAGTCCATTTAAATGGCAAGGCAGGCAAACAGCCTCCTTCTGCAGCCTCTCTCCGCAGCTCAATTACCATTGCTTTAGCAGTGCTAATTAGCATTCCTCAGAGCTAGATCTCTTTGAGTGACAGGTAACCATGGAGAGTCACAATCCTGTCGGTGATCACCAAGAGTCTGACTTTTCTTTTTAATTAAAAATTAGAAATGCCTTAAACAAAGATAACCTAATTCACTGATATACTCTATTATCCCAAGGTTGCTAAGCTGGTAAGAATAACATTAGCATTTAAAAAATGAAACAATTTCTAAATGAATAGACTACGCTAGGGTGATATGAGGGAGAGCAGGTTTATTGTCTGTAGTGAGAGAATATACCTATAATGATGGTACAAAAAGACTAAATGGTATATACTTCTCCAGGGCGTTGGTATGGAGACAAAAACAGGGCTTTTTCCTTGATATGTGATGGGACCACTCCAATTTATTTCATTTTTTTAATAAAGCTTTTTAAAAAAGATTACAAAGGATGTTATTCAACTAGAAATACCCTAGACCAGTCATCGTGCTAGAATAAAAATAATTATATTGGGATATAATATCCCATCTGATTTTAGCTGGTATGTGATTCAAGGACTAGAAATGTAATGGGCCAGATCAATATTTGGATCTTAATATTCCTGCTTGAGCTCATCCCTGCAAACGGAGCCACACTATCAACTGGTGTGAATGATGTAGATCATGATGAAGACAATTTACACTATCTGATAATCTGGCTCTGTTTGCAGGGATGGGCTCAGGCAGCAAAATTCAGATCCAAATGTTGAACTCAGGGTATGCTAACTAGGGTTTTGGTGCTTGCCCAACTTGGTATCCATTCCATCAGCACACAAGTGGTGAGCTTGATCTTGGCAAGAGCTGACCAAAGAAAATTATATATAGTCTTGGAAAATATTTACAAACTCCTATTTAATCATGTTATGAAGATTGTGTGTGACAGATTAATGGCACTTTTCAGAGTAGCAGCCGTGTTAGTCTGTATTCGCAAAAAGAAAAGGAGTACTTGTGGCACCTTAGAGACTAACAAATTTATTAGAGCATAAGCTTTCGTGAGCTACAGCTCACTTCATCAGATGCAATAAAGTAAGCTGTAGCTCACGAAAGCTTATGCTCTAATAAATTTGTTAGTCTCTAAGGTGCCACAAGTACTCCTTTTCTTTTTATTAATGGCACTGGATCACAAGGCAAGAATTATTCTAATGAGGCAGTGACAGACTACTCCCCCTATATTCACACCCTACACACTATTGTAATAATCTTTGTACAAAATATGTCTTGTCAGGTATCATTTAAAAACTCATAATTTGCTGGTCATTATTGTCCTGGTGAAATATGTGACAATATTGTATGTAAAAAGAAAATGAGTACTTGTGGCACCTTAGAGATTAACACATTTATTTGAGCATAGGCTTTCGTGAGCTACAGCTCACTTCATCAGATGCATTCAGTGGAAAATACAGTGCGGAGATTTATATACATAGAGAACAGGAAACAATGGGTGTTACCATACACACTGTAATGAGAGTGATCACTTAAGGTGAGCTATTACCAGCAGGGGAGCTGGGGAGCGGGGTGGGGGGAACCTTTTGTAGTGATGTACATTGGTCAAACTGGACAGTCTTTACATAAAACAATAAATGGACACAAATCAGACGTCAAGAATTATAACATTCAAAAACCGGTCGGAGAACACTTCAATCTCTTTGGTCACTCGATTACAGACCTAAAAGTGGCAATTCTTCAACAAAAAAAACTTCAAAAACAGACTCCAATGAGAGACTGCTGAATTGAAATTAATTTGCAAACTGGATACAATTAACTTAGGCTTGAATAAAGACTGGGAGTGGATGTGTCATTAAACAAAGGAAAACTATTTCCCCATGTTTATTCCCCCTCCCAACTCCCACTGTTCCTCAGACGTTCTTGTCAACTGCTGGAAATGGCCCACCTTGATTATGACTACAAAAGGTTTCCTCCTCCACCCCCCCCCCCCGCTCTCCTGCTGGTAATAGCTCACCTTAAGTGATCACTCTTGTTACAGTGTATATGGTAACACCCATTGTTTCATGTTCTTTATGTGTATATATATATCCCTACTGTATTTTCCACTGAATGCATCCGATGAAGTGAGCTGTAGCTCACGAAAGCTTATGCTCAAATAAATTTATTAATCTCTAAGGTGCCACAAGTATTCCTTTTCTTTTTGCGAATACAGTCTAACACGGCTGCTACTCTGAAACCTGTCATTGTATGTAAAGTTATAAGATATTATTGTTATTATCACTGTTCCAAACCCCACAGCCCTGCCCAAACAGAATTTGCAAACAGGTCTATCCTAACAAAGATATGGGTGCTCTGCTTAGTTTTATCTAAACAGTAAATAGAGTAACCACATGTGAAGGGAAACAAAGAAAGCTGAAACAGGTGAGAAAAAAACAGCAGGGAATATCCTTCCACATAGGCACTTTTTCTCCTTGTGCTCAGTTGGAAATGTTTTTCCAGAGGGGGACTGAAAGTATAAAAAGGAAGGACACAAACCCCATACCACCCCTCTCTCTCCTTCTGCCCATCTCCTTCACTACACCTGATGCAACAAAGGAAGCACTTGCTGGACTCTGGGGGAGAGATCCTGAACTACAGGGTTTGGTCAATAAGACTGCTGAAAGCATGTGATGAGAAACTTTTCTTGAGGCTGATAGATTGTTAAGTCAGGTAATAGTAAATGTCTTATTTTTATTTTTCTTGCAACCATTTCTGACTTTTACGCCTCATTATTTGTACTCACTAAAAATCTCTCTTTGTAGTTAATAAACTTGTTTTTCTGTTTTATCTAATGCAATGTGTTTAAATGGAAGTGTCTGAATAACTATTTGTGATAATAAACTGGCATATTGTTCTCTTTAAGGAATAACAGACTTAAAATATTTTGTATTGTCCAGGAGAGGGGTGGGCATACATTTCTGGGGGGAAATGTGGTAGTGAGCATGTGTTGGGGTTAACCCTGCAGCATAACCAGGCTGGTGAGAGCCAAAATGTAATGCAGGTGTGGCTGGCAGGCTGCAGTTACACACAGACACTCAGGGTGTAGCTTGCATGCTGGAAGGCTAGTTGTGAGCAGTCCGGGTGGGAGCTACTTCAGTGAGGCATTGTAAGGCACCCAAGGTTGCAGGGCAGAGATGATAGCTGCTCATTAGTCTGGATTGTACCCTGGTATGTTGGAGAGGGTCAGGATTTTCCCATTAATACGGGACACCATTGAAAAAAATTATTGGCAGGTAAAATTATTCGTGTGCTAAACACCAAAAATTCACTTTTCCAGCATTTTCAAAGAATTCCTATACATAGTGCTTTATACCACAAGAACAATATCAGCATCTTCAAGCAATATAGTCCTCCCTAATGTGAATACAACCATACCAATATGAAAGTGCTTATCCTGGTATAAATGATTCCCATACAGAAAGGGAAATAAGCTATACTGGTATAAAGTACCTTTAGCACTGGCCTCCACACTAGGGGCTGTACTGGTATAACTATTTCAGTAAAATAGTTGTATCTGTACAAGAACTGTATGGGCTTGCTTACGCTGTTGAATATCAGGAATGCTGCTCTAACAGGTCAGATAGCAAAGTAACTCGATTTCTTAATGGTGACTATTCCATTTATTAACTGGATTTTGAAGCATTAATAAAGAAATCAAAATGGGTAGCTACAGTTAGTAAGATAAGCAATAGCTAGCACTGTTTTATTACAAGCTCTTTAATGAAGTGCCATGATGAAAAGACCCAAATTAATAGCAGAATAGTTTTAAGACATGAAGTGACACTGGTTGGTATCCCAAATTACTTTTGTTTTTTCCATGTTAGTTTAAAGGGCTAGATCTGAGTTTGTGCTATGGTTACATTGAACAGATCCAAACACAGCAGTTCCCACACTACGGGCAGACATTTTAAATCCAACTTAATGCCCCAAATATTTTACCTTCCAAGAGTGAGAAATTTCATAACTTCACAAGAATCAAGAACAGCAATGTTGTGTCTGAGCTCCTGCTTTCCATTAGCCTCTCATGCAGCTCAGGATTTAAGGAATGCCCAATCCTGCAAGCCTTTATCGATGTGAAGTGTTTAAAAGTCCCAGTGAAGTTAAAGACCCTCATCCTTTAGTGAGGGTTTGCTTGATCAAGTTCTAATTTGACTACTTTCAAGGTTCTTGAAAAAACAGGTTTGATTCTTTGTTACTCTCCCGCACACAAATGACCCAAATGTCAAAAGTCTTGGCTTCCCCCTCTCCCGAATCCATGACTCTGGACAAATATAATCTATACGAGTATTCACTCATGTACTGCAAATGCTGTGATTTTTTTCTCAATCAGGAAAGCAAATGCTAAAATAAGGGATGTCTGGAATTAAACTCCATGTAGATTGACACAAAATAAACAGGTTTTGAGACCACAGGACACAGTGTACCAGTTTTAAAGCAGACTATAGGTAATATCTAATGTTTCTTTAAAAATCCCTGCTTTTACTACTCAGACAAAAAATCTCCACTAGCTGTGGCTTGGTCTGTACCGGTGAAAAAATCCACACAGTATGCCACAAATCCTAACTGGACCCCCAGAGGAAGATCTTCTAGCAATGGAACTGATGCAGCTGCCCTATACAAGAGGGAACAATTGGTTTTGGCCACCCCATAAAGCGTGGGAAGCCCAGTGCCCTGCAGGCTCCCTGGACAGCAATATACAGAATTGTTTTAGAGGCAAGAGATGGCTTAGGAAGGGATGGGGCCAGAAGTTCTAGACTGTGCTGATCCTCAAGTCTTTCCCTCCTAACTATGGAGAAAATATTAAGGCTGTGAACAGGTAACACTCACCATTAGGCTGGAGTAAGCTGTATGTAGCAGCTCCACTCCCACTCCATCTCCTCTGGGAAAGAAATTTCCTTGCCTGTGGATCTCCCCAGCACCCACTCAGATAGAAAATGGCTTTGGACCTCAGAGAATACAGAACCACAAATACTCCTGTCTCTACCTGAATCAAATCAAGTTCATACAAAGGACAATCAGAGACAGAATGTTTGCATAGTCCCATCAGCATCTTCTTGTAAAGACAACAGTCAAATAATTCTTCCAAAGAATTAAACCACTTAATAATGGATTGTTTTTAATTAATGAAATTAAATGCAAAGACATCTACAGCTTTGCCATGCTGTTTACAATTATATCACAGTAGGGGGCAAATCCTGCTTGCTTTTTCTCACATAAGTAATCCCATTGACTTCAAGCAGAATTCAGTCTTTGAGCTTTCAGTCTCCTACCTTAAGATCATTCAACATCTTTCTTCAAGAATGCTTCCATTTAGGATGTTGTTTAAGTGGACGATATCCTGATCTGACAAAGTTTACAATCCATTCATCCATGTCAAAATCACATTGCATTGTACTCTGGCAGAGCCTTGGAAATGCATTAGTGCATACCCATTTATAATCAGTAGAATTAAGGGTTTCAGAGTAGCAGCCATGTTAGTCTGTATTCACAAAAAGAAAAGGCACTTGTGGCACCTTAGAGACTAACACATTTATTTGAGCATAAGCTTTCGTGAGCTACAGCTCACTTCATTGGATGCAGTCAGTGGAAAATACAGTGTGGAGATGATTTATATACACAGAGAACATGAAACAATGGGTGTTACCATACACACTGTAAGGAGAGTGATCACTTAAGATGATCTATTACCAGCAGGAGAGCGAGGGGGTGGGGGAGGAAGAAAACCTTTTGTAGTGATAATCAAGGTGGGCCATTTCCAGCAGTTGACAAGAACATCTGAGGAACAGCAAGGATCGACAACCTATCCTAAAGGATGACCCATCACTCTCACAGATCTTGGGAGACAGACCAGTCCTTGCTTACAGACAGCCCCCAACCTGAAGCAAATACTCACCAGCAACCACACACCACACAACAGAACCACTAACCCAGGATCCTATCTTTGCAACAAAGCCCGTTGCCAACTGTGTCCACATATCTATTCAGGGGACACCATCATAGGGCCTAATCACATCAGCCACACTATCAGAGGCTCATTCACCTGCGCATCTACCAATGTGATATATGCCATCATGTGCCAGCAATACCCCTCTGCCATGTACATTAGTCAAACTGGACAGTCTCTACGTAAAAGAATAAATGGACACAAATCAGACATCAAGAATTATAACATTCAAAAACCGGTCGGAGAACACTTCAAATCTCTTTGGTCACTCGATTACAGACCTAAAAGTGGCAATTCTTCAACAAAAAAAACTTCAAAAACAGACTCCAATGAGAGACTGCTGAATTGAAATTAATTTGCAAACCGAATACAATTAACTTAGGCTTGAATAAAGACTGGGAGTGGATGTGTCATTAAACAAAGTAAAACTATTTCCCCATGTTTATTCCCCCTCCCAACCCCCACTGTTCCTGAGACATTCTTGTCAACTGTTGGAAATGGCCCACCTTGATTAACACTACAAAAGGTTTTCTACCTTCCCCCCCCCCCGCTCTCCCGCTGGTAATAGCTCATCTTAAGTGATCACTCTCCTTACAGTGTGTATGGTAACAGCCATTGTTTCATGTTCTCTGTGTATATAAATCTCCCCACTGTATTTTCCACTGAATGCATCCGATGAAGTGAGCTGTAGCTCTCGAAAGCTTATGCTCAAATAAATTTGTTAGTCTCTAAGGTGCCACAAGTACTCCTTTTAAATAAACCAAGGTTTCTGCTCTCTATAGCATGGATGAAAGAATTGATGCTAGATTTGGGGGAATGCCCATGTCTTGCTGGTGCCTCAGAGAAACAGAATTCTGTTCTTCTGCTACAGAAACAGAGAAACTCCTCTCTCCCTGTACATATGTAATTCCCATGTATGTGAATGCAGTTAATGCACAGTACAAGTGCAAGAACTGCAATGGAGATCCACACTGTGGATTGAAGAAGAGAGCTTTGTCCTGAGCTGGAGAAAGCCAACAGCAAATCATCTTTTCTCTTTCTCTAATGTATTTTTAAAAATATGAGAGTCCATACTTTATTCTAATTCCAACCAGGAATTGGAATTAGTTTAAAATCCTCTTCTCTGTATGTGAACAGCAAACTACTAGTAAGCAGGAAGGCATAGCATTAAGGAACCAGGTAACCCACAGACACAACAAAACACTTGCCCATGTTCTTCTCACTTGCCTTATACAGGCCTTAGACACAAAATCTCTCCTTACTGGAAACTGGTGATGTCTGCTGTGAGCTGCTTATGGCCATTCTAAGTTATCAGTTCTAGTGCCTAGAAGTTTCCCAAACAAACAACTGACTGGAATACAATTACTTCCAAATTGAAGCAGGGATACTCATGGTTCATGCAGTCCTTTGCCTCCCATGTGCCCCTTACCACAGGCCAGTCTGCAGTATCTGTTTTAAGGGTACAGCAAACTTCCTCCTCTGTGTGTGCAGTATCTATATAAACACATACAAAATCCAGGATATGCACACACGCACACAAATAAATCATGGGTTGGATAGCAGTTTCACTTGTTCCTAGGATAGTCATCATCTCAGCTACATTTTGATGTGGATTCTGAAAGCTTGACTAGACTTCTCATGGATGCCTTGAAAGCATCTTGTAAAGACATTGCCAAGTTCCTTACAGAAACAGGATCAGACATTGGCTCTCTCTCCGTACCAAGTAGTGATCCCTATAAAGTCTGATGGTTTACTTCAGTTAAGTACTCCAGGCATTCTGGAAGCTTATGAGAACATCTTGAGTCTACAAAACTGAGCTGAAGCTCCTGAAGAAACAGACTGATAAGATTTCTGACATTTCCTTCTATTCAGCCAGAAATTGTTCTTATAGTTTCTCATGGTATTATGGCATTTCTGTTTCCAGTCCCAATCAGAATCAAGAAGTTCAAAGATGCATGATGACAAAGTTGTAATGGGAAACTACAGTTGTCCCAATTTATCGGAGTCTAGAAAAAAGTTCAGCTCTAGTTAGATGAGAGCATTCTGAGAATTTTCAAGATGATTCTTGTATTACAGAACTAACTCACCTACCCTTCTGGAAAAGTCTTTTAGAATGTAATAGATAATACTGCCTTTCTATTTATTCTTTTAACCATTCTCCATAAGTCTTCAACTACAGTTTGTTGGCCAAATTCTGCCCTCACAGTTGTGCATTCCTAGTGAAACTGACCGAGTTGCATGGTTGCCCCAGAAAGCAAAATCAGGCCCTACTTGTCAGAATGCAAAAACTCAAAGAAAATTCACTACAGTTTTCAATTGTGCTGATTGCCAGTTCATAGTTTTATCACCTCTTGACTCAGATTGGAAGGAACCAAGTCATTTAGTGTCTAAACAAGGAAATCATTATATAATTTGTTACTACACCAACTCGGGCTCGACATGATGCATTATTTAGTACTACTTAGACACAAAGTATGTGCTATCCCTGTTACCAGCTGTGCATACCTACAAAGGTGACTTAACATGATGCAGTCACTTGAATTGCCACAAGGATGCTGTGCAAGCAAATTCCAAGAACACCAAGCACATTTTGAACTCCTTGTTTTAACTAGTGGGGAAAGAAAAAAAATCAGCAAAGTCTTTTCTCCTTATTTTTAATGATCAGCATAGAGGAGACTATTATAATTAGTCTTTTTTAGCATAAATCATTTAATCTACTTGCAACCTGAGGCACTTTAGTTTCTCCTGTGACCATCTATGTACCACAGCCTATAATGTCAGCACCCTACTGACAGTTCCTCCCGGTTTTATTCAGTATGAGAATACACCATTCTGCTGTCATTTTGAAAACGCTGTTCATATAGATCACAATGATCCCTTGGCTAAAGTATTAAACATCATCTAATGGATCACGAATAGGGTACCTTAGCCCAGAGCCACTAGCTATTTTAATCTCCTCCAAGGCAGTAAACAGGGAACCCAAAATGTTACGATCCTGTCGCAACCCTAGTAATGGGTAGGGAATGGGAGCTTTAACAATTTTATATTTGTTTGCATTTACCAGCAAAAGAAAGAAAGAAGCCAGTGCAACTGTGCTTTTTTGCCCACAACAGATACTTCACATAGTGACAAACATACTGGTCTGTTATTTACTTCAAGGAAATCTAAATGAGGTAAATGCATGCAGACAACTATTTTACATGAGTAAAATTTGAATTTTTTTTCAATTCTTTTTAACCTTTAGATGATTTTTTCCCCCACAAAAACATTGCCACCATTTTTTGATCAGCCTGGTATTTTCCATTTTTAATTTGGGAACCACGTCCACCAACAATAGTTAAAGATGAACATTTGGGAAATCCTAGAATAGGGATATGCCCTCTAGATTAGGCTCTTTTCCATTCTCCAAGCATGACCACATTTCTTTTGAAGGATCTCGTATGGATCACAAGTTGTCAGGAGTGTATGTACACCAGGTCTACTGTGAAATATACAAAACCACATTTCAGACCCTTTGATTATATTCTGTCTCTCCCTGTCTGGATAACTTTTCAGAAGCTGACAGAGCCTTTACAATTTAATTGGTGTTGATATCTTTTGAAGCAATGCCTTGAGGCACTGAGGGTCATTGTCTACTTTTTTTTGTTTTTCTCCAGCTGCCTCCACTTGGCTACCTTGCGGCCTGTGGTGCTATGTTGGCCCCTGCATTTCTCATTCATGTGAGTACTTGTACTGGGTCCTATTACAAGAACCCTTGTTAAATGCCCAGCAGGCAGCACTGAAAAGATATTTTGACTATCTGGGATTTGAAGGCCTCTAGCAATAATGGAAAATAAACTCTGAACACAAAAGTATACCAGTAGCAGTGAGTGTTGATGTAACCTCAGAACCAAGGTACTTACTGTCTATGCATTGGTTATTATGCCCTGGTAATTAGACTGTGTCTCTGACTTTGCTTTCTTAGAATTTGCCAACTATTATTTTCCATGTTACTTTTCACCCTATGTAGCCTTCATCCCCCTCCTTTTAGACCCTCTAATACTGCTTGATAATCTGTGTGGAATATATAGCCAGAGCCCCACTCCAGGGAAGAAACTTTAGACTGAAATTTCCAAAGCCACTGAGGGAACTTGGACAGCCAATTCTGGCTAAGTGTCCAGATGCCTTAGGTGGCTTGGAGGCATCTCAAGGCTGAGAATTTCAGTTTCAGTCCTGAAAACATCCCTTTCTTATGCTTAACTGCCACATTAGTGAACTTAAAGAGTTGTGTTGGCAATGAAATATTTTTCTCCCTACCCGCAGGTCCAATTCCTGAAAAGGTCATGGTTTTAATGGTAACTTGAACCCCTAAGCAGTCCATGAAGAAGAGCCAATGTATCTGTAGCAGTGTTGGTCCCAGGATATTAGAGAGAGAAGGTGAGTGACCTAATATCTTTCATTGGCCCAACTTCTGTCGGTGAGAGACAAGCTAAACAATCTATTCCACTTTGTGTTTTGCTGTGACACTCAGAATACCTTTCCCAGACCTGAAGAAGAGCTGTGTGTGGCTCAAAAGCTTGTCTCTATCTCACCAACAGAAGTTGGTGCAATAAAAAATACTACTTCACCACCTTATCTCATAAAGATGCAAGAAAGAGAAAACATTTACGGCATAATTTCAGCAGCAGGTAGGGCATTCAGTCCTGGGCTCTGCCTTGTCCACACAACACTAACTAAAGGTATATATCTAGAAGCAGAGAAACACTACCACCACGTGAACCATCTTTAACTTCAATAGCAGCTTTTAATTAGGATGTCATTGTGCTTGACCAATATTAGCTAATCAAGCCTCACAGAAGTCCTGTAATTTAGGTGAAGGAGGATTGCTTCACCCACTACTAAACTGCAGCTAGCTCTGGAGAGGAACACAGCAGTTTTTTAACAACTCAGTATCTTACACCACAGTAAGGCAGCAAGTCAACAACAGCATACCCAATAAAATTAAAGAGGGGAATTTTAGTGAGGCAAACTATCATTTCCAAATTCAAATCTGTCCAGACTCTTAAGGGTGATAATACCCTTTACACTTAAGAGAGGAATAAGATCTCTTATACTGTCACAACATAAGCTTATCTAAAAAACAAAACAAAACATGTACCCTCTACCACAGTACTGGAGCATTGGTTTGATACTGACTCAGAAGAAAGAACACCTCCCACTGGAACACCCATTCATTATGCAGGAAGTCAAGATACCACATTTATCTTCATGTGATGTTCGAATTTTTCACTTGCTCACTTTTTTCTTTTTTTTTAGTATTCTTTTCTTAATTGTGACCACGTGGAATTCCGTGACTTTACCGGCATGTGAATTTTTCAAAAGAGACCTTCAAATCAGAGGACTTGATGGAACTTCATAAACATTGAATAGCCCCTGGCACTTTTCATAAGAGTCAGTGTTTGCCCTGCTTTCCTTGACCAAAAACACAGATAAAAACATTACTTCCACCTGCTGGTGGCCAATTGTGGAGATGGGGTTTTTTTGGTTTTGTTTTGCTGGTGACAACAGCCTATTGTTTGTTGCATTAATCAGTGATGCTGATGTACTTGGTTGAAAAGTGCTTTGGGAAGCTTCAGAATGCAAGGCATTATATAAATATATGCTATTATTTCATTCCTTTCAACACACACACACACACACCCCACATAGTTCACTCTCTCTTTCATTCCCATTGCATTTGCTCTATAGATGAGAGCAAATCAAAACCCTGCATCTAAACATTCCTGAACATTACAGAAGTTAGGATCTGGATCCAGTTCAGATCTTTGTCACTCAGGACTCTCTCTAACTTGCACTAGCATCTTTTAGCCACTTGGAAATGTCACTAATGCACAAGAGGCTGCAACCAGTCTCTCCACCCACGCTCTGTCATAGGCTAAAAGGTAGCTGCCTTTCTAATGCACTTATTTGAACCAATACAACATACTGTATAATTTCACAGTGCCAAAATTAATTGCAACAAGAATGCTAAGACTGGAGCAAAAGCAACTTCCTGAACTGTGACATAAAGCTACAGTTTGAGTAATTGTAAGAACCTTACTACCGCTTGTCCTCTGGGAAAGCTTTTTAAATCCATTACATCCCTCTGACATGGTAAATAAGCCTTTCTGGAAGCACTTCAAAGCCAAAGTGAATCAAAAATTTTGGCACTCAGCTGGCACTCCTGGAAGTAAGTGGTGTTTCTGGAGATGCCAATTTAGCTTGGTGATGGACAGGCAGAGTGTTTCACAGCGAACCATACCAATGATGACAGGTGGCCTAGTTAAATGAGCTAAATGAAAATTATGCCAAAAGTAAATTCCATCTGAGACAGACTTAACACAGCTTCTATGAGCTTAACCAGGGATAGGTTCCCTTTTGGCCGACACAGGAAAGCTGCTGTCTGTGGAACATAAGGATCCCAGTTATAGTATTAGTTTGAGTAATTTGCTGCACAGACACAAACAGAAAGTCCAATGCAGTCACCAGAGGGGGTGGGGGGGCGGCTCTGTTAATTGATTAGTATTACATATGCTCAGGTGTCTGCTCACTGCTGGGCCAGACTCAAGAGGAAAAAATCCTACAACTGTTCAAATGAAATGTTGGTAAAGGTTGGAGCAGAACCTTGCTGTCCTTCCATTCTCAGCCTTTCCTAGTTACGCATTGAGTATGTCTACACTGCAAAAAAGGTGGGTCCCAAATCAACCCAGATTAGCTAACTCAGCTTAAATCAGCAGAGTGCATGGTGACTCAGCTATTAACTCAAATTTGCAGCTCAACTTAAAACTCATAGGGCAGCCAGTGATGGAACTTGAGCTGCCACCCCAGTTAAAAGCCAGTTTCTGTGTCTTGACTGCTACTTTAACCCAAGTTAGCTAATGAAGGTTAGCTAACCTGAGTTAAGAACACACTTTTTTGCAGTGTAGACACACCAAAAAAGAATTTGAAGAGACATAGTAGACACAAAAACTAACACCAAAAATTTTTTTTAAGTACATCTGAAGTAGGAAGCTTGCCAATTAGTCGGGCCAATGGATGATCAAGGTGCTAAAGGAACAGTCAAGGAAGACAAGGCCATGGTGAAGAACCTAAATGAATTCCTTGCTTCCACCTTCTCTTCAGAGGATGTGAGGGAGATTCCACACTTGAGCCATACCTTTTAGGTGACAAATCTGATGAACTGTCCGAGACTGAGGTGTCAGTAGAGGTGGTTTTGGGAAAAAATGATAAATAAAACTGTAATAAGTCACCAGAACCAGATGCTATTCACCCAAGAGTCCTGAGGGAACTCAAATAGGAAACTGCAGAACTATTAACTGTAGTATATAACCTATCACTGAAATCAGCCTCTGTATCAGATGACTGGCAGATAGCTAATGTGACACCGATTTTTATAAAAGGCTCCAGAGGTGATCCTGGCAATTACAGGCCAGTAAGCCCAACTTCAGTACCAGGCAACTGGTTCAAAATTTAGGAAAGAAGAATTATCAGACACATAGATGAACACAATACTTTGGAGAAGATTCAACCCGGCTTTTGTAAAAGAGAGCCATGCCTCACCAATCTATTAGAATTATTTGAGGAGTCAACAAGAGTGATCCAGTGAATATATTGTACTTGGACTTTCAGAGAGTCTTTGACAAGGTCCCACCAGAGGCTCTTAAGTAAAGTAAACAGTCATGGGATAAGAGGGAAGGTCCTCTCATGGATCAATAACTAATTAAAAGATAGGAAACAAAGGGTAGGAAATAAAGGGTCAGTTTTCACAGTGGAGGACCCCCAAGGAGCTGTGCTGGGATCTGTGCTGTTCAACATATTCATAAATGATCTGGAAAAGGGTTAAACAGAAACGTGGCAAAGTTTGTAGGTGATGCAAGATTACTTTAGATAGGCAAGTCCAAGGCTGACCGTGAACAGTTACAAAGGGATCTCACAAAACTGGGTGACTAGGCAACACAATGGTAGATGAATTTCAATGTTAATAAATGCAAAGTAATGCACTTTGGAAAACATGATACAACTATACATATAAAATTATTGTGTTTATATTAGCTTTTACCACTCAAGAATGTGATCTTGGAGTCACTGTGGATAGTTCTCTGAAAACATCTGCTCAATGTGCAGCAGTTGTCAAAAAAGCAAACAGAATCTTAGGAACCATTAGGAAAGGGACAGATAAGACAGAAAATATCATGATGCCACTATATAAATCCATGGTACTCCCACACTGTGTGTAGTCACTATATATGAATGAATTGGAAAATGTACGGAGAAGGGCAACAAAAATTCATTAGGGATATGGAACAGCTTCCAGATGAGGAGTGATTAAAAAGACTGGGACTGTTCAGCTTGGAAAAGGGACTAAGGGGAGTTATGACACAGGTCTATAAAATCATGAATGGTGTGGAAAAGTGAATAGCGAAGTATTCGTTACTCCTTCACATTACACAAGAACCAGGAGTCACCCAATGAAAATACTAGGCAGCAGGTTTAAAACAAACATAAGGAAGTACTTCTTACCCAACACATAGTCAACCTATGGAACTCACTGCCAGGGGAGGTTGCAAAGGCTAAAGGTATAACTGGGTTCAAAAAATAATTAGATAATTTCCTGGAGGATAGGTCCATCAATGGCTATTAGCCAAGATGGCCAGGGACTCAATCACTTGCAAATGCAACTTCACTCACAGTGGGCCAGATTGTGAATCCCTTCCTCTCATTTGGTAATATCTTTTTTTTTCATGAATAGCCTCAGTGACATCAATGGGTTTACTTTGAGTAAGATATTTATTGTGCACAAGCGACTCACAATCTGGCTCCATATTTTTTTGTGCATAGAAATGGCAGAATAACCACACATAAAATAGTATGTGTGTGGGATTGGCATGTGAACCACATGACTGTATAAGTGGAAAATATAGATGCCATGTTTCAAACATGTGGTCTTTGTGTCTCTCAGCCTACAGAAGTCTACCACATGGATATGTATTATTACAATCTGATGTCGCAGAAAGAATTACTTCTTTCTAACTGGATATGCTGGCAGAGAATTTACTTTCTTTTTCTGCTAATTCTCATCCCCTCCATGAAGATGGGCATACCTTGTAACCTGGCAGGTTATTTTAGCTCTTGCTATCTCAACAAAAAAAAAGCTGGCCTGTTAACTTTTTTTAAGTTATTGAGGAAAAGGGGAGTGGGCCCTTGGTGGTGTTCAAGGATGTGAGTTGTTTTCCTGAATCAATTGCCAGCATTGACACTACATCATTCTTCAATGAGCCTTCTTTGATGAATGGTACCCCACCAATGGTAACTGGAGCAGCATAGATGACTGCATGCCCTGCTAACTGGCTGATAAATCAAGAGACCCAAGAGGAACTGACTGTGTGGGAACCAGACTGGTAAATGATTTCATCCTTCTTTTTTATGATTTTCCTTTCTCCATTTATAGATGACATTTTAGAGACTGAGCTTTGTTTCAACCTATTAGCCCAAGGCAATGGGCTGGGGAAGTGAGACTTCTCAGAGAGAACGAACACAAAAGAAGTGTGAGCAATTGGAACTACAAGTGATATTAATGTTTTGTTGTTGAAGGAATTTCAGTTTGGATTGCAGTTCAGACAGTTGTCTTGATGTAGTAAAGTGAAAATCAGCACCCAATATGCCTAGAGACAAACCATGGAACTGTCTGAAAAAAAAAATTCTTTTTATCTTCCAGAAACTTGTATTTGAAATGAAAAGTCCCCATCCACCCACTAAACACACATGCACACACGCACGCACACACACATACAAAAGAGCTTTTCAATAAATGCTGTACTGTGCATTGGTATTTTTCCTCACAGACAAGGCACTGCCAGAAAAGCCCACAAAGGCTAGAGAACTCTGCAACAAATCCAACTGCTTGAATGTGTTCTGGCAGACATCATGCACATCACTACATTAGAAAACATGCCTTCAAGCAGCCCCCCCCCGATGGGGGGGGGCAAAGGGGGCAATTGACCAGGGGCCCCTGGCCACCAACACTACTATGGTAGTGGTGGTGGCAGCCAGGAGCCCCGGGCCCTTTTAAATCACCCGAGCGGGCCATAGGGCTCCTATGGGTGCACATGACCATTCCGGGCCACGCACTTTGGAGGGCCCTACGGGCCGGCGCAGTTGGTCCCAGAAGGAATGGCATCCTGGAAGTGATGAATCTTCACTTCTGGTCTGGGCCCCGCGCCCGCCAGGGACAGCCCTGGCGACCGGAATTGCTCTCACCAGACCTGCCTTCAAGCAATAACTATATTTATGGCAATATCTAGGAATCCCTCCAGCACCAATCAATCACTGGTGTAAATTTTGGAGAATAATGCCACTGAAATCAAGTTACTCCAGACTTACACCAGTGTAACAGAACAGAATTCAGCCTTTAGTATAAAGTGATGTACAAAGTGTGCCCTACCTTTGAGCGATTACTGGATAAGCCAATTTGTTCAGATATTACGAAGCTAGAAGGTCAGCTGCTGTGAACTGATGGATATCTATTGTTTTCAATGCACTGGGCTCCAATGGAGTCATGGCAGCTGAGGATCTGGCCCTCTGATTGCCATTAGAGCTGGACAAAATTTTTTGATACATAATTTACTCACTGAAAATGCAGCTTTGGTTGACTCAAAACTAATAATGAATTTGACAGAAATAATTTTGGCTTTTCATAAGACCAGGGGCGGGGCAGTAGTCCATTGACCTGGGATGTGGGAAACCCAAGTTTGAATCCCTACTCTGGAACAGACAAAATTTTTGATTAACCAAAAATTCTGAAGTTTTAGATTCGGTTCAACCCAAACTAATTTTTTTTTAATTGCTACTGAACCAAAAATCAGTTATTTGCCAAGTTGTAATTGCCAGATCTGCCCTTGTGTATTGGACAGTATTTCCATAAGGTCACTCTCATCCTTAAGAGGAAATATTTCTGAACCCCTCATATGATCATGCCCAGGCTGAGCTGGGACTGAGACAACTATTTGCCAACTGCTCTTTGCAATTGTTCTCCCATGGAAGGTGTGTTCCCCCTCCTGTTTCAATCTAATTTAATCACTGGATAAAGGGAAGAAATTTTGCATTGGCTTCCTAGAGATAGAGAAAAACATACATACTGAACCTTTCAAAGAGGCCTAGGAGAGAACAGCAACAAACTGCCATGGAATCTCTATGGGATTGGGGCTCCCAACTCCTAGTCACTATGCTTAGGATAAGCTGATGATTGGCATATTGGAATCGTTAGCTACACTCAATGGATAAAATAGGGAACAAAATTAACTGGCTGAGTTGTCATGTGGTGGCCCTAAATTTGACCAGAAGTACAAATGTTATCCATAGATTATTAAAAACTCATCTTGGAAATTTAGGCAGAAATTACTTTCAATTTTGGGAGGAGCCAGGTTGTTTTTCACTGAACAAGATGTTGAATTTCTTCCACTCCTAGTCAGAGACAAACTGAAGTGTCTAGTTGCAAAACCTTGGAGTGTAAACAGTTGAAATGTAGAATTCAAAGTTGTAATGGAGTCAGGCCCCCAACCGAAAGGAAATGTAGTTCCCCTTATTAAAGTAAATTAATCAGTGAACAGTATGTGAGACGGGAAGGGGAGTTCCTCTTGTTAAATGTTTACCATTAAAGCCCTGAAGGGATTCTGAAGGTAAGTAAAATCCTGGAGGGAATTAGGGAACACATGCATTACAATCCATTAGTTCCTGCACTTAGATATATGGAGTGCCTGCAATATTTGGCAGAAAACTTTGCGCTATAGAGAGATTATTTTATATGGAAGCTTTTTCTTTGGTTAGGTTCCCTACCTGTTCATCTACCCTTCTGTGAAAGATGGATATTTAATAAATACTTGTAAGAAAACTTAATACATTTACACCAAGATTTTCAAAAATAGGAGCCCACATTTAGGCATCTAAATAAGTAGCCTGATTTTCAGAAGTGTTGAGTACCAAATAGCTCCATCTGAAGTCAGTAGGATTTTGGATGCTCAGCATGTTTGAAAATCAGGCCAATTATTAAGATGCCTAAATATGGATTTAGGAACATAACTTTGGGCTTTTATTTTTAAAAATATTTTCTTCTTTACAGCATTTTACAGCTAATTTTTAGAACTGTGTCATGTATATTTTAAGTGTATTTTAAAGTCCACCTTTTATTATTAGGCTACAATAAGTGAGAATAACTTTCAAATAGTACAAATACACAAAAAGAAACTCAGCAATTCTATCTACTTGGATATGAAGGAACTTGAAACAAAATCATGTCACCTTAAAAGAAACAGGGAGGGTACAGTAAGTTCCTCAAAAGTTTTGGAGGAGATACTGACTGGCCTATTTTTGACTGATGTGCGTCTATCATAGATGAGATCTGGGCTGCGTAGTCACTGAATGTAGGATTGTTAGACAGAGAAAATCCACCAGGCCCAGCCATATTAGTAACATATCCCACTGTCCCACCACAGTGATGAAAATCATTAAAACAACAAATCTGTATGGGTATCTTGCACATAATTAAAGTGTTCTGCCATTTCCCTCCATGCCTAAAGCCTAAGGCAAAGAGCTCATTGATTCTGTTCCCTTGATGGCACTGCACATGTTCTGTTGTTATGGCTCTGGTCTAATTCAGCATATGTATTACCCAGTAGAGAATAATGCACAGCAGAAGTAGTACAGGAGATAGGAGGCACGGTTATTGATCAAGGTAGCAGAGGAGCACTAGCAAACTGCCCAGGTTTACCACTCAGGCCAGAGGCAGCAAGGGAATAACCTACCTGGTGCATGACCCAAGAGAAATGTTAAGCTTTGTTTGCTTTTTAAAGGGAATGAATAGAATGAGAGAGAAGGATCATTTGTGCTGGAAGCCACTGTTTAGGGCTCAGGCTTTATTTGGCCTTGCTGACAGAATGGATGGCTCAAGTAATGGGCTGGAAATGAGGACTGGCATTTCACCTCTAGCTCATCATTTCAAGTTCCGCCCAGATCAGTAGTGACCAAACGTTGTCGCTATCTGAGGGCTGTTTGTTGGCTGTATGAAATGAGTTAAATGGAGCTAATCCAGTTCTCAGTGCATTCATAGCACACAAACCTCGGACACTACATGTCATAGTTGTTGGCACACTGAGCTTAGAGGCCAAACATTGGAGAATCGACTAATCTTACCCTCTTAAAGTTCATGTGTCAAGGGCAGGGTTGAAGCACAGCAGAAAAGAAACACAGGGAATCTAGCATTGCTGCTGCATGCGCTGTACCTATTCTGTAAACAAACAGAAAACTTCAGACATCAGCGCTGTCAATCTGGTGTTGTTTTACAAGCACTCAAGGCCTGACGTTCAGAGGTGCTAAGCACGCACAGCTCCCATTGACATGAATCAATGTACCTCTAAAATCAGGCCCTAAATGTGACTGAAGATGAAACACACGTTTTACATAGATGTGTGTGCATATAATTATTTATACACATGCAAGTTTTATCTGTGTAACTTTGCAAAGGTAAGGCAACAAAATGGAACATTAGTCATCGTTGATGAAAGGAAACAAGAAGGGCAGAATTAAAAGGATTCCACCTGCTTCTAATTTGAACCCCCAACACAAGGGAAATGTTAAAACTCAGAAAGGTATATATGTTTCTTTGAAAAAATAGCCCTGTCTGGGAGGGGAAAAAGGAGGCTTTTTACTTACCTCCTGTGGTATCAAAGAAGCCATTAAAAACCAATAAAATATTATGAAGCTTTTTCATTTTGTGAAAAAGTGCAATTAATATCCTTCAGCGGATGATTATTGATTTTTATAAAGCAATGTATAGGCTCCTAAAGTTATGATTATTCAACCCTCTGCGTGCCAAAAAGGAAGCGAGTTTTCAGGAGTGAGAGCTGCATGCTCATTCGCCCATCAGCACAGTCAGAATTTACAGACTTCTACTGATTGCTTGTTTTCCAGGATATTTTTTAGTGTTGGTAGTGTTCCAGCACAGAATTAACCCTTTAGCTCTCACCCAAGACAGAATTTTTTGTGGCCTGTTCCTGAAGTATTTCATCTGTCAGATATTCATCCAGTGCTCACTGTTAGCAGGTTGGATACTCAGCAGAGTAGACTTCATGTCAGAAAATCAGCAGCTGCTCGTATATCACATTGGTCATTAGTGGAGGATCATTCTGGACCTTTGCCCACAGCACCTTGCTATGGCAGAAGAAGGGCTATAAAACCCTAGGCCCTGTCAGCCGTTGTCATTTAGGTGAGAATTTATCAGGTCTCAGAGTGCCCTCTGACTGGATTATTATGAATAATGAATGAAACTGTATGCCACACTGAGGCATTAATAAGACTGGGATGACTGGGAGAAATTCAGTACAACCTGATAGCTGGAACTTTCTGGATTAGCAAATACACAGCTGGCGGGCTCACTAGATTCTGTGCTAGACACAGTGACTAAAATGAGGTCCTCATTTAAATATTAAGTAAGGCTGTAGTGTTTTTAGTTCAGCCTATGGGTGGTATTACTGAACTACTGATGCAAGGACTTTCAGCTAAAGGATTTATACCCTTAAACCAAATTAATTCAACTGAAAATTCTTATTCCTTTTTTTTTTTTTTTTTTTTTTTTTTACTTTTAAAGAGCTGAATAAGGAGCAAAATATATAAAATGGTTGTAAATGTTAAACTTCTTGTTTGTTTTTTAATCTCACTTTAAAAAAGAAAAGGAACTAGCTTGCAGTTCATCCTTCAAAATATAAATCAAGAAAATTATGTCTAATCAGTTGTTGACATGGTAGATAGATTAGTTAGGGTTGCTGGTTTTCTTCCTTAGTTTTTGAACCTCGTTCAGTATGTATCCCAGTGGAGTGCAAGCTGAAAAAGGGAGAAGGATAGGGGTAACAAAGTGGGGCACCATTGACCCAAGTATGGAGACAATGTAGATGCATAACAGAAAAAGTTTCCAAAAAACCTTGATGTACAGATTACAGTTCTCTCTCCCAAGGGCCTAAATTGCATGTAGGGTGACCAGATGTCCTGATTTTATAGGGACAGTCCCTATTTTTGGGTCTTTTTCTTATATATGCTCCTATTACCCCACACCTCCTGTCCCGATTTTTCACATTTGCTGTCTGGTCACCCTGGTTGCATGACTGACAAATACTCAAAGCTCTCATTCACCTTGGTACCAGCATTACTAAGAGTGTTTTTGGAGTGTTTTTTAGTCTCCCCCACATCTTTGGTACAAGTATAACTGCCTTTTTCAACCTTCCATATAGAAATAGATTTATTAGGCCCCATGCAGAAACAAACCAAAAAACGCTTTGTGTTCTCTCCACTTTTGATTGATTTCCCTTCTATCTCGGGCTTCTTCCTCCAAATCACTTTTCTTCTTTTTATTTAATTTACAGTGAGGGGGTCTAAATTAGCTGTTACCACTCAAGAAAGAGATCTTGGAGTCATTGTGGATAGTTCTCTGAAATCATCCACTCAATGTGCAGCGGCAGTCAAAAAAGCGAAAAGGATATTAGGAATCATTAAAAACGGGATAGAGAATAAGATGTAGAATATCTTATTGCCCTTATATAAATCCATGGTACGCCCACACCTTGAATACTGTGTGCAGATGTGGTCGCCCCATCTCAAAAAAGATATATTGGAATTGGAAAAGGTTCAGAAAAGGGCAATAAAAATGATGAGGGGTATGGAATGGCTTCTGTATGAGGAGAGATTAATAAGACTGGGACTTTTCAGCTTCGAAAAAAGGCGACTAAGGGGGGATATGATAGAGGTCTATAAAATCATGAGTGGCATAGAAAAAGTAAATAAGGAAGTGTTATTTATTCCTTCTCATAATACAATAACAAAGGGCCACCAAATGAAATTAATAGGTAGCAGATTTATAACAAACACAAGAAAGTATTTTTTCATTCAACGCACTGTCAACCTCTGGAACTCCTTGCCAGAGGGTTTTGTGAAGGCCAATACTATAAAGGGTTCAAAAGGGAGCTAGATAGATTCATGGAAGATAAGTCCATCAACAGCTATTAGCCAAGATGGGCAGGAATGGTGCCCCGAGCCTTTGTTTGCCAGAAACTGGGATTGGGTGAGAGAACATGGATCACTTGATGATAACCTGTCTGTTCCTTCCCTTTGGGGCACCTACCATTGGCCACTGTCAGAGGACAGGATGCTGAGCTTGATGTCTGACCCAGTATGACTGTTCTTATCTTCTTATGTTAATTTGACACAATCCTTGCAATACTTCCTTGCTAGAGAGCTAATATAGGGCTCAATCATATTATCTGCTATGGCCCATAGTAAGGGATGGTGCAGAGACAACTGGCACCACTGGGAGCAACTGGAGGCATTGCATCTCAGAAACAGTTCATCCTGGGGTTCCCCAGTTGCTCTGAGGGGGAAGGGAGTAATTCATGACACCCCTTTGCAGGGAACATAATACTCCAGCCCATCCCCACTGGGTGGAGCATGGCAGGGTGGAAGAACAGTTTTACCTACACTCAAGCCCACTCCCCCATTCAGCTGCACTCAACGTAAAGCAGTTGCTGCACAACCCCTTTGCCTCCCTAAGTACTGGAGCAGCAACTTGGGTAATTCTCCAATGGGGGTGGGAGGGCAGTGGGAGGGAGGGAAGATTCTTACTCTCTCCTATTCCCCTGTACAGCCCTGCAAAGACTTACCACAATGTAGCCCATAATATTTACTCAGCACCTTTATGGACTGAAACTGGATTTCCTGTTCTTAGCATGTGAAGATCCAAGAGTTGTAATATTGGAGGTGGGTCTCTCCAAGACATCTTCTGAGCACGTGCAGCCTTTTTTTTTTTTTAACCTGAGGGCATCACCACAACCCCTCTGTCTGAACTGAACACACCTGTGTTCTTCTCTGAGGGCATTACCACAAGCCCTCAGTAGATCTGACCTAAGCCACAGATTGGCTTATCCTGGGGCAACAACACATTTCCCAGCCCCGCATATGCATACTAACCTTACATGGGCCAACCAATTCCCCAACACCATTCTGCATCTGATCTTGTTGCATAAGCAAAAGTTTGCATGGGGTGAGCCCAGAGGGACAGATGGCTCCACAGTCAGTCCTCCTCCAATACCCCAATAGAGATTTCAAAAGGTTTCTTACCTCTGAGTTGGCGCCTGGGGTTCGAAGGAGAACGGTCCATAGTAGCTGTCGCTGCCTCAGCCGGGCGTAGCCATCCATGTCACGGCACCAAATATTGTGGAAGAAAATGAACTCCACTCTCAGGTTGGAAGCAACAAAATCAAAGTCAGCTTTATTTGAGCAATTGCAAGGGAAGAATACAGCTGGCAGAGAGCATCTCTGCCTCAGTTTCTCCAAAGTACAAGCAAGATCACACAAGCATTTATACCTCTTTGTGACGTGCATTAATTAAAAACATCTACATTTTATTTAGGCTATTTACTATCTATTCCAGTATTTTCTCACTTGCTCTTCTCAAAACATCGTTATCTCAAGGCTAGGTCACACTGTCTATTCTGTTGTTTCCCACTCACTTCTGACATGAGCCCTGCTTCTGCGGAGCTGAGTAAGGAGCCTGTGAGCCCCGTCAATCCTCCCCCACCAGCACCACTGGGGGTCCCAGGCCACCACCCCAGCAACCGCAGCACCCCTGAACCGCCCCCGCCCCAGAGTACCCATGGACACCCGGTCCAAGTTTTAGTTAGGGATATATAGTAAAAGTCATGAACGGGTCATGAGCCATGAATTTTTGATTACTGCCCATGACCTGTCTATGACTTTTACTAAAAATACCTGTGACTAAAACTTAGTCTTAGCAATAACTAATATACAATGTATGTTAAAGTTTTATTGTAACTTTGCCTTAATAATAAGTTCCAAAACAACAACAACAAAACTAATAGGATTAAAATCCTATTTATTAAATAATTGATTAAATTGGAGAAAAAATTAAATTTAGTCATGATATACAAGAGCTTTGGATATAAAAAAGTCAGAGAAATCGGAAGCCACTGATCTATTCCTGTTTACAGATTAATGTGTTCCTAAAAGTCGCAGTATATCTCCTTCCTTACATTTACATCACGCTGACCTTCCACTCACTTCACTGCCTCCCTACTGACTTTTTACTCAAATTTAAGATTTCAGTCCATATTTCACACAGATCAGAGGGTTGGACCTAACCTACCAAAGAGACCACCTCATTCTCAAGGATTCTGAACCTCCTTAAGACCTCCCTTTTTGTTTGGATCTGTTGACCCAAAAGTAAACCTTGCATGTGAGAGAGAGAACTTTCTAGTTGGAAAGCAGCCTGACCCCAGATTCATAGAATATCAGGGTTGGAAGGGACCTCAGGAGGTCATTTAGTCCAATCCCCTGCTCAAAGCAGGACCAATCCCCATCTAAATCACCCCAGCCAGGGCTTTGTCAAGCCTGACCTTAAAAACTTCTAAGGAAGGAGATTCCACCACCTCCTTAGGTAACGCGTTCCAGTGTTTCACCACCCTCCTAGTGAAAAAGTTTTTCCTAATATCCAATCTAAACCTCCCCCACTGCAACTTGAGACTATTACTCCTTGTTCTGTCATCTGCTACCACTGAGAACAGTCTCAATCCATCCTCTTTGGAATCCCCTTTCAGGTAGTTGAAAGCAGCTACCAAATCCCCCCCCCATTCTTCTCTTACGCAGACTAAACAATCCCAGTTCCCTCAGCCTCTCCTCATAAGTCTTGTGTTCCAGTCCCCTAATCATTTTTGTTGCACTCCGCTGGACTCTTTCAAATTTTTCTTCATCCTTCTTGTAGTGTGGGGCCCAAACTGGACACAGTACTGCAGATGAGACCTCACCAATGTCGAATAGAGGGGAACGATCACGTCCCTCGATCTGCTGGCAATGCCCCTACTTATACATCCCAAAATGCCATTGGCCTTCTTGGCAACAAGGGCACACTGTTGACTCATATCCAGCTTCTCGTCCACTGTAACCCCTAGATCCTTTTCTGAAGAACTGCTGCCTAGCCATTCAGTCCCTAGTCTGTAGCGGTGCATGGGATTCTTCCATCCTAAGTGCAGGACTCTGCACTTGTCCTTGTTGAACCTCATCAGATTTCTTTTGGCCCAATCCTCTAATTTGTCTAGGGCCCTCTGTATCCTATCTCTACCCTCCAGCGTATCTACCTCTCCTCCCAGTTTAGTGTCACCACACCTTCAGGACAAAGTGTAACACTCACTTGTTCAACTCAGCTTTCCCAAATAGCGGGGGGGAAGGGGAGGCAGAGAATCAACTACAAAGTCTCTGACATCTTTCAGTATTCTATAAGTTTTCGCAGTGTTCAGAAACTACTGTAGATTAGCATAATATAAACAGCTAGACTAGCTAAGGTAGATAGACAATATAAAACACTACAATGGAGCAGGCATCCCTGATTGCTATTGTAATACAAAGAAAAATAATAATGGATTAGTGAGTAAGACAAGATGCAATATTAGGTACGTGAGCAACCCTTTGTACTGCATGTAGAAAAAAATGCTGTATCCCAGTGCTAAACTGGTCTGATAGCAAAGGAAGCTACTGTCTCCCAATACAAAAATGAGATTTCAGTGGAGGTCCTTGAAGAAGCTATCATGTCCTTATCTTAATATGGGGTGGTAGCAGAGGTCTAGGAGCAAGCATTAAACTTATCTTTCAGATGTAAGTGACCAAAAACATACAGTGAGGAAAGTAGTTGCTGTACTTAAACAACGGGCATGAAGGTTCAATAAGCAAAGGCCAAAACACTTGGTTTGGCTAGGGCGTGGGCCAAACAGTGGAAGCAGAGCAGAAAGGCAATAGAACTAAGAAGAAAAGGTATCTGAACTCTGCTGGATGCTAGGGCCAGCCCATGAGAGCTGAGGCAAAACACAATTGAAAGATACATAGCACTGTTATAATAATAAAAAGTAAAACTTTCCATAACAGTAGGGGACACAATAGTTTTTTCAAAAAGAAATTTTGAAACCCACACTACCCTATGGAGCCCTATGTATTGGCTCCCTCTTCCACCTATGACATCCAACTCAACCATATAGCCATGAGTTTTCATTATAAGCAAAAAGATTTGCACCTTGTGAACTGTAGTGAAAATTTATTTGTACGCAGCATACCCATTGGATCCTCTGATCTCCCTGCAACTTCCACGTGCATCCCGCTGGCTCTTTAAGAGAGAACACACAGTTCCTTCTGGGCAGCCCTGAGCTAGGCAGGGGGTTTCCTCACTTGAGCATCACACCTTCCCTGTTGTCATCTGACTGTGGATCTGTTGTGTGTCTGTTTCCCTGCTGACACAGCATGAATGTATGAAATTTGCAAAGGGGTTACGAAATTTCTTAAAGAATTTGCTTCAAAGTGAGGGCCAGTTCACAAGATGTGACGAGAGGAGATGAAATTCTGTAGTACAAAATGATCACATTAGATTCTCATTACACAAATCCTATTGTAAAATGCTTTCCTTACAAGTGCTATTTAAAGATGATTCACCATCATATCTGGCAGTAGCAGGTCTCAATATCTTGATAGTTAAATAAGGTTGGTCGGGCAAAGAAAAATATTTGTCAGAAGAAAAGGGAATAGAATGGGAGTAGACCAGGGCTAATAATACTTCCTTTCTCCCACCCTTGTCTGTCTGGTCTATTTAGATTGTAAGTTCTTTGGGGCAGGGACTACTCCGTTTGTAAAGTACCTAGCAAAATGGGGCCCTATTCTTGGTTGGCCTTATGCACCCCCATAATAAACATATTAAATTTAAAACTAAAGACATAAAAAGGGGATTGCAGGGGATTGTACTCTGACTTGCCATTATTTCTTATATTCTAGCTCCTAGAACCCACCTTTCCAGATTCCTGTCAGAACCCCTTCTGATATGAAGGGCTTCACTTGGCTTCTTCTGAAATCTCAATCCTGCATTACCTTGGGGATCGTGCCTCTACAATCCTCTGATAGAATAGTCATCTCCCCCAGTCCTCCTTTGGTCTCTTTCACATGTTCCACCAGAACTGAACACACTGCCTGCACCAGTGTGCTCCACTTGCAGTATCCCTGGAGGGCAAACAACAGGAGAATTATTATTTCTTTGTATATAGGTATTTTAAACCCCTTGAGCTATCAAAACTCATTCTTAACTAAAGAGCTTTCTCCTTGGTTTTCCATGCAATGTTTATGTCTGTACAGAACTATGTGAATGCCCAGTTGGCCTCTGGCAGTTAAATTGTAAGATTATCAGTAAACAAAAGGTCCTACAGGTAGCAGAGACAGTATAGCGGTGACTACCTCTGTATTGTCTGTTCAAAAAGGAAACAGATATCGTCCAAAGGCTGGTGCATCTAGAGATTTATTATAAGCTACATTTCATATTGTTGTCCTCATTGTTATTAATTTTCTTCATGTTCCTTCCATCCTAAACTTGCTTGGTTTAAATTGTTTGATCAAAGGAAAGTTATGCATGAGAGACCATTCAGCACTGAATTAAAGGGTCTGTTATGCATATCACTATTCCTGTGATTTATAATATATGATCTCTGCATGAAAGGCTGTAAATAAATAAGTGCAATATGAAAAAAGGCAAAACAGGTTGTCATGAGTACATACTGTATACAAAAATAAATATAAGCATGATATATTTTGACCTAACAATAATTATAACAGTAAAGTATGGAGAATGAATGCATGAGCTTGAGTAATTATATAAATTAGGTCCTGCCTATAGACTGAACAGACCTAATGTGCTTACACTTTTCTCAAAGTTTTCTAAAAAGTAAAATAAATATCTATATTGTTTATCTGGTAAATCAATACATTTTTTGGTGCCTGCATATTATAGTGATAGACATCTTAGAAACACTTTAGCTATGTACTTGTATTCAAAGTGCTCAATGGCTTAGGACCACAATATTTGAAAGATCATCTAAAGCACTAGGATGAGGACTGCAGCTGAGAACTCCACTCCTCAGGTACAATAGAACTTTCTAGCATAAAGCTCATCTTCACAGGAGACAGAGCTTTTGTAGGGAGCTAATCTGAGACGATGCAACTGACTCCCACAGGACTATCACAAACCACACCTCCTTCTGCTTCAAGTGCAAGGCGCAATTCCTTGACCTTGCCTTCTCTAACAAACATACAGCAGCATGTACATCAAAACACTATACTGCACATACACTACTATTCCTGAGGAGAGGATGAGAGAAATAATGAGCCACGTGCAGCAGGTGTTAGTCACTTTACTTAATTCATGATTGGAAGCTCAGATACTACACTGATGAGGCGGTATAAGAACACATACAGAACAGACAGAATGATACTTTAGCGTTTAAAAGAAATGGGTGTATACACACTGCATATTATGTATTGCACTTTCTTTACATGTATGCTATAGGAACTCCTGTTAAATCTTTGAATATGTCAAGCAAGCAAGCAAACAGATGTAATCCCTGGTCTCGTCGTAATATGTAAATATTAAAAACACTAATGATGGCTATGATTATCAAATTACAGAGTCCATTGGATACATACATAGTATGACCTTGCGAAGCTCAAAGCTACTGACTGGGCTATATTAAGACATCTCTTTGAAAAAGAGACCAAGATTAATCTGGTTCCAGGGAGAGTTTAGTCAAAATCACCAAAATAGACTACAGAAAGACATCAAGGCTTGCACTCAAGCTCAGTAACTACGCTCAAACTGTGGAGAGCAGGTTTTATTGTAGTAAAGGAAGCAAATACAATCTCCTTTTAGCTGTAGAACAGGCATAGCTCTGGTTTCCATTTTGTTTTCCTTTTCTTTGTCATCATCTTTGTCATTTTGTTGCTTCCTTCTTTCAAATTTCTTTAGTACCCTTTTAGTAATAAAAAAATGTTTTCTGCTTCTTTCATTTGTGCAATGTTGACTGGGGTTCTGTAACCATGGTGGCACTCTGTGGAATCTGAGGCACTATCAGCTCCATCCAGCTCCTGCTGAAATCACTGGAAGTCTTTCCATAGACCTTAACAGAATTGGGACAAGGTGTAAAATGTGGATCTCCTCTGTAATTTATCTGAGATATTTAAACCTTTGCATTTCTACCCTTTGACTGAGAATTCCTCACATTTTGCATCCTATTTTGTTTGTTTGTTAATACTTGTATTAGCAATGATAAGAAGTTTTAGAGAAAAAAGGCTGCTCAGCTAAACATGGCCCAAGATTTCCCTCTGTTTGTAACAATGATACAGCTCCATCAGAAGTAGCAGCAGGGAGGATACTAGAATAGACAGGGCTCCAGGTGGCAATGGCGATTTAAGTATGATGTCTGGGATTTTCAAAGAACCCTAAGGGAGTATGAATTTCAACAGGAATTGGGTAACTAATTATTTTAGGCTCCTTTGAAAATCACAGACCATGTCATTCAGCTCTGCTCTGAGCAGGCCTGCCCAAAGCAGTGTTTAAAACACTGAGTAGCGCTTCCACCATTGCTATCCCTGACAGAGCTTGCCCCTGTGCACCCCAGGGCTCTGGGAGCCATGGGACCTATTTCAGTCACAATGAGCTCTGGAGATTCTTCCACTGGGATAATGCACTACCATACTGCCCCAACATAGGGATGGCCCTGATAGGCACAATATCAGCCTCCTGCTGCAAAGAGTCAAACAGATGGCAGCTATGGCATATTAACTCATATTATCCAAATGACTAGAGCAAGTCTAGAACAGAGCTCTTCATGCAAACCCACACATACTAGACTTTTCTTCCTCCTTCTCTCACTTCTAATCTGTGATTAATCTGATTAGGGTATAATTGTTCCCACTACAACATACATTCTAAGGGTTTATTCCTGCAAACTGTTGAGAATGCTGAACACCTTTTTAAGCCAATAGGAGTTGAAGGCACTCACAGGACTGGGCCTTTATTCCCTAAAAAATAAACTACTGTACTCAGCAATAGCTCCTGCACCGGGTTAGATGTTAACCTGCTTCATTGTGAGGAAATGTGTTGGCTAGGGCACCAAGGTCATTCCCTGCATTTCTGAGCTTGTTAAAAGACAAGAATAAAAGTGGCACTTTTGATGCCAAGGTTCTGCCTACAGTATATTTATACGACCAAGTCACACATTCCTGAAAAACATCATTCTTTAAACAGTGACAAAAGGCTGAGAGAAATCTACCCAGTACTGGCACGCTGAAGGCTCACAATGTAATAAGCAATGCTGACTATGAGCAAACTTATGTGGATCAGGAACAAAAGTGGTTATTTTTTCCTAACATCTGACATTTCAGATCCACCTGCTGGAGGCATCCATCTTGCTGGAAAGGAACATCATTTTTGACATTTACAGTGTGGGAAACCAGTGAAAAATGTTTAAAAGCATCCATCCTGTTTTAATAAAGCTGAATTGCATTCTACTTTATTTTGAATCAATGCTTTGTCATCTGTGAGGATTTGACCATGCAATGATTAGGCACACATTGCTTTGTTAAATAGAAACCAACATTACAATCCATCAGAAAATTATGTAAAAGGTTAACATCTTGTGGGCGCACAATTTCTACACTGTCAGTGTCAGCTAAGAAATGTCCACTGTGGTTTAAAACTTTTTCAATGGCAATGAATGAACCAGAAAGTGTTCCATTTGGCTACAAATACAGGGTAAAATTCACTCTTGTGCAGAGTGCCGATATAAGTCCCACTTAAGTCTTGTTTTGAAGGCTCAAGTAGCAGAAAGGCATTGGGCAGATTCTCTGCACACGCTGAATTTCTCCCATAGTGAACGGTCTTAACCTCTTTGGCGTGACACTCTCATGGGATCAGCACCTTTGAAAAAACTCACATTGTGATGGAAACACCTCAAAACAAGCAGAGTTTAAGTTCACAACAAACCGGGCATTTCAAATGTAGATGTTCATCCAAAATTTATCAGAACCACTCTGACCTTTGGAATGGGCATGTGGGAGGATGATGGGTGAAATTGGCCATATGTCCCACCACCCCTTTCCAAAAAAGAAGAAAATGGTTTCCATGATAGACCCTGTGACACACCCAATAGAGCCTTCTCCCCAAGCTTCCAACAATAGTACCCGGTGACAGGTCTTTCTGGAAGGGAGAACAGGCTACTACTTCCTCCAGCAATGCGTTCTCCTTTTCAGTGAGAGACTAAGCAGCTTCTTCCCCCAGAGGTGAGCTTTTCTGATCTACTTCTCTGGCTTGGGGCAAAAGGAGTCAAATACTTGGTCCAACTGAACTTCCCATTTAAAATGTATTTGAAACTTCTGCTGCAGAATGTGTAATGAGGAGCAATCTGATCCTAAAAGAAAGAGGCCATTTCAGCACATTTTGGCTCCAGTTCTAGGGAAGGCTGAAAATTTGGAGTGATTCTATTTTTGACCAGCTGGAGCCTATTCAGTGTTTTTCCCCCAGTTCTATTCTTAATTTCTAGTATTTCTAAGTTTTGAGTAGGCTGGAAACAGCATCTCATCCTGGTATTTTTGGGTTCTGTTTCTGACAATACTTAAGGACATGCAGAATTGTGCTAATTCTATCATTGGGCTCAGTTCGGTTAGAACTTTGGGTGAAGGCTCCAGCTGGTCATACGCCATCCCTCATTTCAAAATACATTTCACAATGTATTAGGGGGACAATACTTAACTTTTGAACTTTCAGGCTGTGTATCTGAGTAACATTGCGGGAATGTCCTTTTAACTATAGTTGGGCTAATGAACACAGCTAAGCATACAAACACAGCTAAGCATACAAACCCAGCTAGCAATGGGGAGGAAGATGGTAGCCTTGATGCAGTTCTGTTAAGTGAGAAATCATGACTAATGCCATCAACCCAGTGACCAAACATTGATCAACATCTCCCAATCTTCAGAGCAACAACTCAAGTCATCATAATGGCCCTCTGTAGGGCCAAGTAACACATCTGGAACAAGGATCCTCTAACTTAACATTGAGGAACTTTTCCTGGTGAAGTGCGAGTATCGCAATGCATAACATTGGCATCCTTATGCTCTAAGAAACCCACGTCTCCAATGATCATTAGGCTAGCCGCTACCATATCCATAGTTACAACCTTACGGCTAGCCATTACCGTCTGAAATATGGTCTGACCATATACTTGAAGAACATCATCACTGATTTTGATGTTTTCTCCCCAGCTAAAAAAGAAGCCACTTAGACCACTGCCATCAGAATAGGGGGGCTGCACATTACCAACATATATAGTGCCCCTAATTCAAAATGGCCAAAGCCAGTGCTTCCAAGTGCATCGATCCCAGCCCTATACATTGGTGATCTTAACAGCCATCACACTATGTGGGGATATGAAGTAAATGAAGCCAATGATGAATACCTCACAGACCGGACATCCGCAGAAGATCTGCAACTGGTCTTTGATCCCAAATAGTGAGCAATTTTCCACTCTGCTCACTGGCAACATGATTAAAACTCAGACCTCACCATTGTTTCCAAAGATCAAAGCAGGAGTACACTTCATGCATTCTGCAAAATACTTTCCAACTGCCAACATTGGTCCATAAAAGTCCCTGTGATTCTGTCAAAAAAAATCCCACAGTGTAACCTGGCCAGAGCCGACAGATTACTATAGGGAAGCTGTCAAAAAAGGGATAATCTGAATCCCCACAATATCAGAATGTTATCACCAGTTTGTTGGCTTCCTTACTGCTGCTGCCAAGAAAAGTATCCCCCGGGGCTTACAGGAAGAATACACTCACTACTGGATAAAAGAGATCCAGGACCCCGCTCCGGCACTGCTCCAGCAGTTGGGCAGTCCACAGGTTGCGAAAGCCCTGTTAGAGTCTCTAGACTCAGTTTCTAATTGCAGGGCCTTACTACGATGTCTCGGAGTCGATAATCGGATGGAATACCGGACCTCAAAAGTCCGTCCCAACTCCATAGCTTCCAAATAGATGGAGAGCACAAAAGGACTGCTAGACAAAAACACCAAGCAAGAGACCCATTGTCAACTACATCAGAAAATGACCTCAATCCCTCCAAAAGACCCACTGCCATCAGTACAGATGAAGTGAAAGAGGGTTTAGCCGCAACAAAGAAAGGAAAACAGCTGGCAGAGATGGTATCCCCCCAGAATTTCTTCATCAACAAGGCCCAAGGGGACTCCAATCATTGGCAAAACTGTACATGGTTCCAAAACTGTGGAATCTGGATACCATCCTAAAAGCCTGGAGGGCCAGGAAAGCCGACCAATGAACCAAGCTGATATCATTTCCATGCACTACCTAAAAACTCCTGGAACATATCATTCTCCAGATTCATAGATTCATAGATACTAAGGTCAGAAGGGACCACTCTGATCATCTAGTCCGACCTCCTGCACAGCGCAGGCCACAGAATGTCACCCACCCACTCCTATGAAAAACCTCACCCATGTCCAGAGAATCAGTGCTCTCGTCGAGTCAGTGATCCCCAAAGAACAAATGGGATTCAGGCCTAAAAACAGTTGTTGCAACCAAGTTTGGGCCCTTGTAACATACATAGAGTCCAGAATCCAAAGGAAATTTAAGACTGGTGCAGCATTTGTGGACCTATCATCAACCTACAATACAGTCTGGATTAAAGGCCTGATGCTGAATCTTGCAAGAATCATCCCCTGCTGCAAAACACTATGCCTGCAATGGATGATGCTGAGCAATAGGAGGCTATGTTCCTCAACAGTGGACTTCGACAATGCTCATTTCTCACGCTGAAGCATTTCAATGTTTACACGAGCAACATTCATCCAACAAAGTCATGCAAATTTGCATATGGGGATGATCTAACCCCGGCATCACAAGCAGCCACCTTCAGTGACAATAATTCCACCTTGAACAGGGACTTAAACAACATGGAGGAATATTTCTGGAAATAGAGGCTCAAGCCAAATCCTCACAGAACTACAGTCACTGCATTCCATCTTGATAACAGGAACGCTTAGCGCACCCTGAAAGTGACCTTCTGCCGCAACACTGTGCAACATGACCCAACTCTGACCTATCATGGAGTGAAGCTCAATTGCATGCTAACCTTCCACGACCAGCTGAAAAAGGTAGCTGCCAAGATAAAGACAAGGGTCAATCTGGTCTCCAGAAACTGGCAGGCACAAGCTAAGGAGTATCAACACAGCGCACATCAGTGATGGCCTTCATGTACTCCATAGCAGAGTACTGTGCACCTGTATGGGCCAGAAGTAGTCATACTCAACCTGTCAATGTCCAGTTGTACACTGCAATGCGGTGTCTCTCTGGAACCCTCAAGTCGACCACAACACCTTGGCTGACGGTGCTGTGGCACATTTCTCCCCCATCCATTCATTGTGATGCCACAACCCTATGGGAATTCTAGAGAATCATGTAAAATAAATGTCTTCCCTTCCACCAGGACTTCAACAATGTCTCTCACAACCGCTTGAAGTCATGTAAGCCAATTCGGACCCACGCGTTAACCGTCAACAATGCAACTTCAATCCTGATGAAGCTTGGAAAGCCAAACTGAGTTCACAAATAAATATGCTTGTGAAAGACCTGACACAGAAGATCCCTGGCTTCCATCGCCCAAAAAGCTCATTGGCAACTCTAAACTATATCCGCACAAACCATGGCAGATGCAGATACTTGCTGCACAAATGGAAAATTAAAAGCTCTCCAGTGGGCAACTGTGGTCACTCAGAACAGACCACAGAACATATAACTCAATAGCCAATTCACAAATATGACATCACAGCAATACACTCTGCTACATCAGACGCAATTATCTGGCTTAACCATCTAAACTTAAAATTATAGTAGTAGTTCTATATTTACAGAAGCCATAAGAAGAAGACAACTGAAGAAAAAGCAATAATGGATTAGTGATCCATTTATTTTAAGAGTCAAGGCATACAATGTAAAGTTAACTGGGATCCTATAGTCAATTAAAATAATAATCATAACTGAAAGACATTTTGTGGATGTTTCAACTTTCTCCAAAGCCTTTTATCTGTGGTAATTTAGCTGAAGATTTCATGCTAAATGCTGGTATTGCAACTTGTAAGTAAGATGATTGTTTCATTTAAAGGTTTTATTCACTTTATTATAATCCAGTGCAACATGCTATTTTAACAGTCTCTGGATTGTTAACATATATATCTAATCCTCCCTTTAAATTATACTTTTTCAAAGTTTACAATCATTTAAATAATTTTAAATTTCCTAAAACGTGGCATAGGGTGGCTGAGATAGGTAGAGGAGAAAACCTGCCAATATTTCATATGTACTAATTCAGGGTTGTGTTCTAGATAACTTTTTTTTAACTCTAAATTTATTTCCAGCTACTTTTATTTTTCTTGAGAGACCTTTGAAACACTATATTGCTACTTTTCATGTTTTTTATTTGCCCTCTGGAACAATAAAAGCTCAAAGGTTCATAAATATGCATTCTGTAAATGTATTATGCTGACAAAGTGTTGCTCAGATAGCTGCTTTTGCCTTTAGGGAATGAATAAGTTTACAGCATGCTTAAACAACAATGTAAGGGGAAAGAGAGAGAGGGAGAGAGCTGTTTCAGCGTGTGGGCTGAAAATGGAACAAAAGAGTTATCTTGAATGCACAGAGAAAATAGAAAAAGTTAGATACAACACCAGAGCCAATGTTGGGTGGTGGTGGTGTTTCACTAATTATGCTTTTCTTGGGGGAAAGGTTTACAAATTATTCCCGAAAAAGACTGCAGTCAAGTCATCATAAAATATATAACTTTATTTTCCAATTTCAGCAGGCATTCAGGAGAAGTCTTTTGTTCCAACCAGAGCACAAGGTTCCTGGCAGGGTTCTGTCCTCATTAATTCTAATCCCTCTGGACAGTGATCTAGTTTTGCTTCACTCATCTCTAGCAAGTTGGAAATGTAGGGTGCTGATTAGCAATATGTGAACTTTTGGTAGGAAGAAAGCACTTTGGAAGTTTAAAAAAAATAAAGAAAACATTTAAACACAAGTCTCTGACATGCTACATTAACAAATGTCAATGTGACAGTACATTTTAACAGCCAGCCCCCTGATAAACTTTGCTATGCACTGGAACAGAAAGACTGAAATCTCAAGGCTAGCCAAAGCAATAGAGGTGGAGAGTAAATATATAGCTGAAGAAAAGCTGCTGAATAAGCCTTCTTCTAGATTTCTAGATATCAAGTGTTTCTTAAATGGCAGAAATTCAGATTCAGCTTTTATGCATAAAGAAAAAATCCATACCACAAATGAAAATGTGGCATTCTATATCTACATATTAGCCCAGAGAAGTGAACATTTTTGATGATGCTTCTCAATTTCTCAGCTGTCAAGACAAAAAATACAGCTAAGACACCCTCTCATCCCCAGCTGACTGAATCCACACAGATGGACAAAGAAAAATGACATTTCCATTCTCTGAAGGATGAAGGCACAAATAAGAAGTTACTATCCTTGTTTTCATCTAAACATGATTGGTTAAGTATTGCAAAGGCTGGTATAGTTGGCAGCTTGTGTAGCCTCTACAATCCATAGGTCTCTATTCTCTTGTAAGCACAAATTACAAGTAATAAACAAGATCTAATCGGGAACTGCAGGAAATCTGTGGAGAACCAAATTTAGTAAAATCCCCCCAAAATATAGCAAATTTAGTAAAATCCCAATGACTTCAGTGAGCAGTGCATGTAGTTAGGATGATGGACGGTAGACCAGCTAAGCAGGTCTAAGAAGTACAGCCTTATGGTGGCCAACTAGGGCAAGATGGAGGGATACAACTGAGCATGACCTAAGAGCTCTTAACATTAATTACCATCAATGGGAAAAATATCCCTTGTGAGAAAAAGGTGAGCAGCAAAGACTTTCAGGGTTTATGGAGCCAGGAAATAAGTAAGAGTTACGAAGTAGCCAACAAGTTGTTACTTTATTTTCTTCATGGTCTTCAAGCTATTGGCTTCATGTCTCCCAAGTATCTCCCAAACCCTCTCTCATCTTGGATGTCAAACCTTCAATTTTTGTTCCATCTTCTTGGCAGGTGTCCATGTTTTGAAATCATATGCCACTGGTGTCAATACATGGTGCCAAAACCCTTCTCCTTAGCCTGAGAAGCTTATTGTTCACGATAAAAGTTGGTCTTTCAAAGGCACTGCATCTAGCCTGAATTTTCTTCACTTCATTCTCACAGTTCATGATACCACATATTTTTACCTTAGGAACAGTGTCTGAAGCTTCCACATGCTGATTTCTTTCTAATTTTTCCAATTTTACTTTGATTTTTTTCCCTTTTCTTTTTTACTCTTCCCGAAGTGAGTCAATTAGCCTCTGAAGACATAGAAGAAACTCTAAATAGCACTGAAAGCAACAACAAATACTTCAAAAAAATTATCAATAGACTAAGGAACCCCCTTCTCAATATTTCTCTTTGTACTGTATTATATTGTATTATTCCTCTTTATAAAACGTATCACAGAGTGAAATCTGCAGTAAGAATCATTTTCTTTAAGTGGCTACCATGAAATAATGCCATGTAGTTTCCAGTGCAATTTTGTTCATCTTTAAATTTAAAGGATCCTTTCACTAGGTGACCTATATTTTGCTCTTTTCTGGATAATAATGTAAGGCAGGTCTTTGCAAAGTATATCACCAAAAATGTATGGACAAGGGAGGTGTCTCTCAGAATATACTTCATGTTAGGAGATTACAACAACTCACTTTCCAAATTCAAGGCCAGATCCTCACCCTGTGTAAATCTGTCTTGCTGCATGGTATTGAGTGTCTGAGCAGAGTATGTTTGAAAGTAAACTTCAGTATTTGTGGAGTGGACCAGATTGACAGTACAGGGGACTAAAGCCCTCTGCTTACTCACAGAACCTGTAGAGAAGACATAGTATCAGTACACACTTTCCACACACCACCAGTATACCCCCCCATGCTGCTCTAGAGGTCCAGTTTGAGAGATAGGAGGATATAAATCTCCCATTTAAGCCCTGGCCTCTTTGCTAAAACATATAAATATGGTGTCAACAAGCATCAAATATATTCTTAATTGCTATAACACTGGCACATGTCAACTAGAAATCAGCCTGTGGCATTACACCGAGCTGGCTGTTGCTGCTACTAGGCATTCTGATTTATGCTCATTTGCAGAACAAGCTGCTGTAGTGCAGGAAACCAGCCTCCTCCCTGATGAGGGAGCTATTGCATCAGTCAAAGTTCTAGTGAAAAATTTACCTCCTCCGGCTCTAAGTCAAGGGGCCCAGAGAGGACTCAGAGCAATGTCTGTTTCCACAGAAAATCACACACCGCTTCCCACTGCTCACTGTGTTCCACTCTGCCCGGCACTAGGACCTGGATCATAATCCTTAACTAACACTCTTTGTGATGCAGGCCCAGAGCACAGAGACCACAGCCTTCAGGGAGCTCATCTGAATGAACATCCACAGAAGAGAGGCTGATTGAACCACTGAAGGAGCCAAGAGCTACTCGCCTACCTAGCAAGATAAAAGATTAATCAGGAAGTAAATAGAGGCCAAGGACCCACAGTGCAGAGAGGAGGGAGGAAAAATGGGAATTACTAACAGAGAGAGGAGAGATAAGCCCCACAACCTCCAAAACTGTTGTTTGTTACACCTTTGTTCATAACAAAAAAAGCCATTCATAGAGTTGGTCAAAACATTTCAATCAAACATTTGTTGATGAGAAATGGCTTTTCAAATTAAATGAACATTTTCTCACCAAATTCACTTAAAATGTTTTGGTTTGTCAATAAAAACTAAAAGCTGATTTTTTTTTAGTGATCCATCCTCTTATTCCTCTTGCTCTCCCTCCCCTCCAGTCTGCTCCCCCTTTTTTTGAGTAGTAAAAAATGGGTGGAAGGAGTGTACAGGAAGAAAAGGGGGAAAAACAACAATAAAAATTAAAACCTTTATTCCCCCATGGGAAATATTGAAAAAAATGACTACTGAAAAAATTCCCCACTATTTTTTCCCCCTTTTTCAACCTGACCTAGTTAACAACATTCAGTTACTCCAACCAGGCCTGGATTCAAGTTGATGATCTAGTGATGAAAGATGCCATGCCCCGTTCTCAGTTCCGTACTCACACAGAAACATCTAACACCTTAGAGATAAGGTTGCTTGGGTGTTTTCCACCCAACAACAAAACACTATACAGAATGAAAAAACATAAGCGAAGGCAACATAATACCATCTGAAAAGAACAGCCCACCAGTATCACGACACTTACTATTACGCTCAGATCTTTTCTCATAAACTCACCTTCTGCTCAACAATGCACTCATCAGAGAATGGAAAAATCATGTAACTTCAATGCTGACCTTCTATGCTACAATTTACCTTTTAACAGCTATACACACCACAGCTGTACACCAAAGAATACAAAGTTGCCTGTGTGCTCAAAATACTTTACACATCAAAAACACATTGACACAGTATAGAAAAAAAAATTAAGATAAAGTTAAGATCATATATCAATATTTTAAGGAAAAAAATCCTATGAGAATGTTTTGATTATGAATAAAACAAGCATAAAAACCTCCAGGAAATTCTAGGTTAAGATTAAATTTAAAAGCAACCCAAATGTCTGAAAGTTCCCCTCTCCAGTCCCTTCCTTCTCAGCTCGCTCCCTGGGGTTTGCCTTCCCAGCCCTCATCCTTCCCCTCCTCCCCCACTCGTTTCCATCCTGCTGCTGAGGATCATTCAGACTGAAATAGTATATGGCACTGTAAGGAAATTCAAATTACATGGATTTTTTTTTTTTTTACTACATGGGAGGTAAAACATCATTAATCCAAATTCTCAGAAAAAAAATTCTTTGTACTCCCTGTTTCAAGAATTGCAGTTTTCAAACAAATTGATCCAATCAACAATCCCTGATCGGGTTGGGAATGAAAGCCTAGACCCAGACTACACTATGGAGAAGCTGCTGCCTCCACCATTTACAGTACATTGTGACTGCTGGCCAGATTGTTCAACCTGAAAATACTTAATGGAAGAGAAAGATACAGGAGCTCCTGGAATGGAGGGGAGAAAAGAACAAAGTATAGAAGTCAAGGGTAAATGTATGGTGTAAGTTTCTGATACACAGACAAAGATTGGAGATACAGACACACGCACACAGAGCATCTCGCCTATAGATCTAGTTTAATAAAGCACAATTGGCTATCATTTTTTGCTTTTTTCTCTATTGTTAGGTTTTTCCAACTGCTTAAGTGTTCCTTAATCAAAAGAACAATTCTATACAGCCCTTGACATCAAAGGAGAGCTTTTCTAAAGCTATTACAGTATCAAAGTAATATTCTGTGCAGAATCTAAGGTGAACCAATGGAACAATCCTTCTGGGATAGAGATGAAAAATGTTGCATGTATGTTGCCCAATCCAATCAATCAAAAGGGCCATAAAAATATTGGGCCAGACTTACTTGATACATTTATTCACTACTACTATTCTTCTCTTCCATTTTCTGTTTGTCAACTGAGCTACTAATCTTACTAATGTCTGAAAGTTCTTGGTATGTGTAAAAGCAACAGAGCTGATTAGAGTCACAGGAGGAAATGACCACTGATGGGCTTCAAATCCATAAACCTTTTATATAAGTGTCACAGCAAAATAACAGAACTGTAATAGCACTGACCAAGGAAAGACTGCCTGATAAGGGCACATGGAAAGGCTCACTATTAATAGAATTTCATTGTCAATGTCAGTTATTGGAGTTTTCACTTCTGAGTATTGTACATGTATTTAACAGCAAAATACAGATAAGTAAAGTCTTTTTTGGTGAAGCATTTTTGTGAACCCACCAGACATTTGTTCAGTTAACATCAGGGCTTAAATTCAGCCAGAGCTGTTCAGAGCAGAGCTCCAGTAAATATTTTCAACCCCCCTGGAGTTTTTATAGCACGTGGGGGGGGGAGCATGGGGGTTCTGGGAAATGCGCTATAAGAATTTAAGCCCTGGTAGGCATGAACTGTGAACAAAATCCTAACCTGGGAGACTCGCACTACCAAATCCACAGAATCTGAGAGCACTACAGCATTCATTACTGAGCTGAACCTTTTTGTTTGGGTGGTGGAGCTGAGGGCTGGGGGTGGGGGTGGCAAGAAATGCCAAATAGTGGGAACCTACCTATCTGAAAACAGTAGCTATTAACTGATTTCTTGAATTTAACATCTGGTAACATTTTCATTTTTTGCTAACGTTTAAAAGGTTATTGTGTTTTTGACAGTGGGAAATTTTATCAGTAGGAAGAGACTACAAAATCAGCTTCTTACTGGGCCAAAGGATTTTCTGCTCCTTACATTGTAGCATAACACAGTTTGAGGAGAGTGTGCTACCTGCCAACACCTTTTAAAGAAACAGTATATTTGGGCATTAACTTTCAGCAGGTGTGATGACTAAGGCTACGTTTTTGTCAGGGATATTTTTAGTAAAAGTCAGGAACAGGTCACAGGAAATAAACAAAAAATCATGGCAGCCTGCGACCTGTCCCTGACTTTCACTAAAAATATCCCTGACAAAAATGGTAGGTAGGTTCAGCATCCGCTGCTGCTGGGGCTCCTGTGTCCCCCCACCAATGCAGTGTGTGGGAGCTCCAGAGTGCCCCTGCCCCTGGGCTGCTGAGGGGCCCCCAGCCGCTGGCCATGGCCGCAGCTATGGCTGGGCAGCTGCACAGGGTCCGCTTGCCCACCATGACTGGGAAGCTGCAGGATCTGCCAGCCACCTGCCATGGCTGGGCAGCTACAGGGTCCCACCCACCAGGTTGGGTGTTGGGAGCTGCGAGGGCAGGGCTGGCTGGGAGCTCCAGCCCCAGGACAGAAAATGTCATGGAGGTCAATGGAAGTCACGGATGCCATGACTTCCATGACCTTGTGACATAATCATAGCCTTATTAATGACAGATAAATACACATATAAAGGGAAGAGGGGGTGTGTATGTGTATTACACACACTTATTAAAGTCTAAATTCTGGCCATCTCCTGCAGACTTAGGAGGTACACAGAAAAGGAACTACTCAACTGCCCAGCTGATACGATAAGCAGGGGCTGAGAGAAGAGCTCCTTTGGAGCCTAACCAGCCAACTTAGCTGTGTTACTTTGTGTGAGGGTGCCTACCTGTAGTGGCTGGCCCATGTATAGGAGGGAGCATGTTGCATATTCAAAGTTGGATGATTTTTTAGCTTCCGTGGTAAAATGTTGTGCTTTTAGTGCTCAAATTCACATGTTCTATCCCCACTGGTATCATGTGGTGGGTTTATTACAAAGTGGTAGGTCCTGTGGGGACTTGGGACAGATAGTTTGAATAAATAATATGGTAAGTGCAGCGAGTGTCGATTTAGCAGGTCTGGTGAAGACACGCTAAATCGATGGGAGAGCACTCTCCCATTGATTTGTGTATTCCACCTCCCTGTGAAGCATCCACCTCCCTGTGAAGCATAAGGAAAATGGATGGGAGACGCTGTCACGTCAACACAGCACAGTGTAGCCATGGTGGTAAGTGGCTCTAACTACCTTGACTTCAGTTACGTTATTCACATAGCTGAAGTTGCACAACTTAGATCGATTTACTGCGGCAGTATAGATCAGCCCTTACCCACAAATAGCTTGGTTAGGTCAGTGATAGACATTCTGCTTTGAGCCCCAATTCAGCAAGACACTGAAGCATTGGCTTTACTTTAAACACGAGTAGTCCTGTTGTGGTCAAATATGAGATGTCTATATGGAGTTGTCATAAATATAAAGGGAAGGGTAAACACCTTTAAAATCCCTCCTGGCCAGAAGAAAAACCCTTTCACCTGTAAAGGGTTAAGAAGCTAGGATAACCTCGCTGGCACCTGACCACAATGACCAATGAGGAGACAAGATATTTTCAAAGCTGGAGAGGGGTAGAAACTAAGGGACTGTGTCTGTCTGTGTGATGCTTTTGCTGGGGACAGAACAGGAATGGAGTCTTAGAACTTAATAAGTAATCTAGCTAGATATGTGTTAGATTCTGTTTTGTTTAAATGGCTGAGAAAATAAGCCGTGCTGAATGGAATGGATATTCTTGTTTTTGTGTCTTTCTGTAACTTAAGGTTTTGCCTAGAGGGATTCTCTATGTTTTGAATCTAATTACCCTGTAAGGTATTTACCCTCCTGATTTTACAGAGGTGATTCTTTTTACTTTTTCTTCTATTAAAATTCTTCTTTTAAGAAACTGAATGCTTTTTCATTGTTCTTACGATCCAAGGGTTTGGGTCTGTGGTCACCTATGCAAATTGGTGAGGATTTTTATCAAACCTTCCCCAGGAAAGGGGGGTGAGAATTTGGGGGGAAAAGACGTTTCCAAACTAACTCTTTCCCAATAATCAGTGTTAGACGTTTGGTGGTGGCAGCAAAAGTCCAAGAGTAAAAGGTAAAATAGTTTGAACCTTGGGGAAGTTTTAACCTAAGCTGGTAAAAGTAAGCTTAGGAGGTTTTCATGCAGGTCCCCACATCTGTACCCTAGCGTTCAGAGTTGGGAAGGAACCTTGACAGGAGTCTCGGAGTCCTATATGAAGTCCCGGGGTCTAAATAGGTGCTTAAAGACAGGTACAAGCTGAAGTATTTGCTGAATTGTAGGCTTGATGATGAAGATCCTGGTTTAATCTTCACAGACTACCTGTAACAGATTGCTATGTGTAGTAAAGGGAACCAGTAAAGGAAGATGAGTAGAGAAGGAACAACAAAAGCAATGATATGTCAAAAGATATAATACAACACAATAACTAACATGCATAAAAAGCAATATATTTAATAGCTCAAAAACTCTGTAGTTGAAGAGGGAATTTAAATGAACAAAAGCCTGACCTGAGAAAAAGTAATTTTGGCTCCGTTTTTCAGTAACTCATTTATTCTCTCATTTCCTAGGCTTTACAGGGGTTTAGGATGCCAAGCCATGCCCAGTTACTTTGGCGTATCCCATTACATCAAATAAGTCTGCCAGCCAGTGCCTGTGGCCCATCCAGTTTGAGAAATCAAAAAGATGTGGTTTACTATAAACCATAGCTAAAGAAACAAGGGTTATAGCAGAAAGTCAAACAGCTTATTCTGTGTCAGAAAAATGTCCAAGAGACATTAGTCCAAAGACGTACATGAACATGGATTATGCAGGTACCTAGCATGCTATCTGTGGGTAGATTCAAATACAAACATTTTAATGCTTGCATGATATTATCAACTACAGCTAGCTGGAAAGACAGGGATATCTATTTCAAAACAAACATGAATCTATTTAAAGCTGTTCTTCTGACTACCTTCCTTTATAGGTCAGTGAGCTTGGGATGAAAGAGAAGCAGAAGAGGAGACTGGAGGTTTTAATACAAAAAATGTCACTGGAGAATACCTAAACATGCAATTATCTTTGTTGGCAACAGTATAAAAAAATGCCATGAAAAAAATCACTACTTGGATCAGCATGTGTTCTTTAAGTTTAAGTGGCATATCAAAGAGAATTGTATAGGTTAAAGGATTACATAGTCATACAATCCTTTGCTTTTATGCAATCCATAACTCTCAATCAGCCAAATTGTCTCCTTAAATTGGTGATTGCAGTATGTCTGCTTTGCTTTACTCATCTTTGATATAAACAGTAGAAGAAGAGTAAATATTGTTACCCCTTTTTTGACCTAAGTTGCTAGCCAAAATTCAGGGTACTGTGGCTTGGCTGATTCTATTTGGAGGAGAAATTGATGACAGAAACAGTTACTTCTTTGATGCAATCCTGTTTGTTTACAAAGAATGTACAAAATCCTGTTTCCTTGACCACAGAAGGACTCAAACAACATGAGACAGTTTCTTTGTTCGCAGTATCAAGCCTTTTTCAGCCCACCCTGCACCCAAAAGTGCTCTCTATCAGGTTTTTTTCCAGTCATGCCACCAGTGCTTCTGGATCTGTCTGGTACTACCTTGCTTCCAGGGTTGGCTCTAGGTTTTTTGCTGCCCCAAACTAAGGTGGGGCTGGGGCTCGCAGGCGGCGCTGGAAACGGAGGGAGTGATGTCACCTTCTCCCAGTGCCTGCAGGGGCTTTACCCACTCCCCCTGCCCGACGTGCAGAGAAGCCCCGATGGCATATGGGGTGGCACAAGGCAGCGCAGCAGCCAGTGCGCAGATGAAGCGGTACAGCCCCGGCTCCCCGGCAGGACTTGCCCTCTCCTCCCCAGGTAACAGTTGGCCCCTGGCAGCTCAGCATCCCAGAGCTGGGGCTTCCCCTTCCTGCTGCAGCCAGGGGCATGTCACCCTCGCCCCATCTAAGTGGTGCAGTTCCAAGAGAGCAACTGCCCCCAAAAAAGGATGGCTGGAATGCTGCCCCGGGAATGTGCTGCCCCAAGCACATGCTTGCTTTGTTGGTGCCTAGAGCTGGTCCTGTTTGCTTCTTTCTCTATCTCCTTCTCATACACACACACTCCTCTAAGCCCACTACTATGAACATACAAACAAATTAAAGTTGTACAGGTAACCTAAATTCTGGTATTTCATAACTTTTGAGTGATTGACCTTGTGATCTTAATGTTCTTTTAAGAGCGTTTTGTGTATATAGTTTCCTAGGTTTTTATAAAAAGCAAACTGACAACACAGAATCAGGTGGCATCATATTAACACTCTGTGGATAATCAGCAGGCTTTGAACTTTTAGAACCACTGCACAGACCTCTGCCACTTGGACTAATGGAGTAACCCATAGTAGTGGTAGATTGTCATCCTCTGTGTGGACCAGCACTACCAAGGGATGGAGGACACTGTCCGTGGTTTTGAAAGATATATGCTGACAGCAGAGGAACAGTGATACTCAGTAATCTTAGGCTCCATTACAGGCTCTGGAGTTAAGTGGACACAAACTCATCTACTACCATTCCCACCAAGCACAACAACTTCTTCTGCCCCATCCCCTTCAACCTGTCTCTGGCCAGTCCAGTCTCTTCCCCACCCCAGCTCCCTGTCCCAGTCACCACTCACCTAGATCTCTTCCTAGTCCATTTTCTTTCCCAGCAAGTCCCAGTTCCCCCTGTTGGCTTCTCATCTGATCCATCTTTCCTCCACCATAGCTTCCAGTCACCTGACATTGCCCATCTCCCCTGGCCTCCCAATTGCAATTTCCCTTCCAGGCTCCTCATCAAACCTCAGTATACACCCTAGCTCAGGGGTGGCCAACCTGTGGCTCCGGAGCTACATGTGGCTCTTCAGAAGTTAATATGTGGCTCCTTGTATAGGGACCAACTCCAGGGCTGGAGCTACAGGCACCAACTTTCCAATGGACCAGGGGGTGCTCACTGCTCAACCCCAGGCCCTGTCACAGGCCCCGCCCCCTCCCCTGAGCCTGCCATGTCCTCACTCCTCCCCCTCCCCTCAGAGCCTCCTGGCACGCCATGAAACAGCTGATTGGGAGGTGTGGGGAGGAAGGGGAAGGCGCTGATCGGCAGGGCTGCTGGCACTGGGAGCTGGGGGAGGAGCTAATGCTGATGTATTACTGTGTCTCTTTGGCAATGTACATTGGTAAATTCTGGCTCCTTCTCAGGCTCAGGTAGGCCACCCCGCCCTAGCTTGTTGTCCCAATTTCTTTGCCCAGCCAAGTCTCCTGCCTTAGTTTCCATCCCACACCCAGTCTCCATCCCTGGCTTCCAGACCAAGTCTCCTTCCCTCACCCCCCAATTGCAGTCTTCTTGCCCAGACAGTCCCAGTCTCCCACAACCCAACTCCTATTCCCAGTGTCCCTCCCCTGGCTCCATGTCCCAATCTACTCCTGCCACCTTCCTCACAGGTGCCACTCTTGTTTCTTCTGTATTTGAATCAGGTAGCTTTCTCCTCCAAGCTGCCTGGGCCCAGAAGCAGGCTCACTTAGAACACAAGAGAGTTTTTCTCCTGCCATTCAGACGTTTAGACCCAGCCTGGCCCACAACAGCCCAGAACTGAAATATCAGGGAAAGTCCTGTTCAGCCCTAGGCTGGAGCAGATTTAGTGCAGATGGAATCATCAGGAAATGTAACTGCTAAAATCTAGGATGTTGTTATTAAACATGTGCAAACTGCCATTTTCCCCCAAAGGTTTATAACTTGGCTAAAATTGGGCAGATTTTCCTGGGGATGGCAAAAGGCACTTCCCTGACACAAAGGCCATCTCCCCCACCCCTGAAATTTCAAGTCCCTACTCCAAAGTTTTAGGGCTCTAGAGGTTTTCAAAGAAAATGTAATCAGACTTTTTTTTAAATCATGGGTAAAACAATGTAATTTTCTCTAAACTTGTTTTTGGAAACATCTGAATGGTTTTGGCTGCTATCTTTCAAAGTAATTCAGACTGAGGCAGAGCCTTGGTATGGAAAATTTCAGCCCGGACTGCTCAATTATGGCAAAGTTATAAGCAAGTGAAAATAGGGCCTTATAACAGAAAATGCCAGGCAACCTTGCTGCCAGGCCTGCCTATAAAGTTTGCTCATCATTGTACTGCTGTTTGGAAGTCTAGAAGTAGGCTCTGCATGCAGCCATGAAGGTTCTTAACTTCATGGACTTCTGTACATTCATAGTTCCTGCAATCAAATGTCTTGACTGAGAAGAATGTCTGCTATGAAATTCTTGACATGTTCACAATAGCTATATGGGAAACAGATGGGATTTGACACATTAGGGCTAGATTATGGCCACTGCAATGAGAATGTACGGGGGGTGGGGGAGGGTTGAAGGATTCCTCCTTCCCTCCCGCACCCTACTTTCCTACTCAAACTGAGCACAAAGATTGTAATTCTAGACCGGGCTTTTCAAAAGTGATTTGCTATTTCTGGATGTTCAAATTGAGACACCTTAAATGAGCTTGATTTTCAGAGGGGAAATGCACAGCACTCCTGAACAATCATGACCCTTTAAGGTGTCTGAACTTGGGCATCCAAAATAAGGAGTCACTTTTGAAAATCTTGGCCCTGGTGTCCACAATAGCACTATCCTCTTCAATGGAGATGGGCAGGGATGGATCCACGGCCCCTAAGTATGGGGATAGAGCATGTCATATCCTGCATACAAGGGTAGAGAAGAAGCTGAACCTCTTGGAACTGTGTGCCTGCCTGAAGCAGAATGCCTCTCAGATCTTCCATAGGGCAGTGAAACTTTACACTGCCCTTAATGCAGACCTGGGGCTGAAACTGTGGGGCAATGATTACGTTTGGTGGTGGTGGGTGTGGCAGAGTAGGGAAACAACTTCCTCCCAATATCTGAAATATTTTGGAGTGGATTTTTGTCTTCTGTGGAGAGGATGGGGAGGGAGACAGGAGGAGGAGAGACTTTTGTAGCATTTAATTTTGAAGAACTTTTAATGTGATTTACACTTAAGAACCTCCTGTCTAGACCCTACATAGTCAAAGAAAAAACTAAATCATTCTGAAGTCGTACAGAAATCACATCACAAAGGGGAAATGGGATTCAGTCACGGGAAACTATGATATATGCCTTCAAGGCTAGTTACTGTAAGTAGTTACAAAATCCCCAATCTATCAACTAATGCTCTGTCTACTTTGGTTTCCAACATGGTTGTTGCTACAATGGGTTAAGATGGAGAGTAATCTATAGAACTGTTTTAAAACTCATTTTGGAATCCATGGTAGACATATGCTTTGTTTTCTCCACAAAGAAATAGCAGAATATATTTTTCAGTCCAAATGCTTTATTTCAGATGAAGGAAAACATACGACTAAAGCACAAAAATAATGCCATCTCTTCTCAGTTAAATAATGACATTTCAGCGCTGAACTATGGTGCAGCTTGGTTGTGCACTCTCTTATTCACACCAGGAGCCCTTAGTGAAAACACTATACTCCGATATGTGCCTCATCACAGTAGTATCTGAGCCTTCCCCAAGTATTTAAACAGAGAAGCGAACAATAGATTCACCCAATGCCATCACTGCTATCTCTATGCTCAGTATTCCAACTTTAAAATGGGGAAAGTAAATCTTTTCCCCTTCCTTTGTCTGCCCTGTAGGTTTAGACTGTGAGCACTTCGGGATAGGAGATGTCTCTTCGTATGTGTTTGTACAGTATCTAGCAGAACAGAGTTCCGGTCTATGGCTGGTGTCATAGCTGTTGACAACTTGCTACTGTAAAATAAGAAAAGATATTGGAGACTTTTTAAGTTACGGGAACCACTTTACTGGTTGCTGAGGACAGTACAGATCAGTGTTGCTGGCTTGCTTGCCTGGCTCCAAGTGACAAATCAACGTGCTTCTGCTAAGGCTCACTACATAATAATTTCTCCTATATAACATTGTGGGTAACTTTAGTTCCTACTATTCTAACTGAGGCTCCTAGGTACTACCACAATATAAATATTAATAAGACACTGCCATTATATGAACAACAACTCTCTCCTTTCTTCCTTCCCAGCCATTAGGGGAAATAGCTTGATTGCTTCATAGAGTATTTTAATGTTTACATATGTAAGTAAATGGATGTGTAGGGAACAGAACACACTGAGGAAAAGCTCAAAGAGATGCCTGTTGCAGTTAGTTCTGAATGCAGTGAGCTCCATAGGCATTCTTAGCTCTTGCAGTGGTTAGTTCCACAGTCAAGAGCCAGCTCCTGTGAAAGTTCTCTCTCTCATCCAAAGAAGCCTCTCACTATTGGTCAATAACATCATTACAGTGGAATGCAGCTGTCATGGGAGCTCACAGTTGGAGAACAAGAGGCAATCTCACAGATACCTAAGGCCAGTCCTATGGAGGAGTTGGAATACCAGGACAAAGACGCTGAGCTGGAGACAGTGCAGGGAACAGACCAACAGAATGATGTCTGGTGATGACGTGGGCTACTAAGCAGATGGATTGCTCCATTTTGTACCAAATGGAGTTTTTCCAGAGGGTGTCTTCATGGCTAGACATCCTTACGCAGTAAGACAGGCCTTAGCTATACATAGTTACAAGCCATAATGCAGACAGATTGAAATGGCAATGACCTGCAGATCCTGTAGCACAACCACCACCCTAGTATACAAGAAGGTAAATAGTCTTGTGCTCAGAGGTACCTGCATTTACAAACTGGGTATGCCATCTCTAAGTAATACATGAAACAGAATAACCTGAGATAAGAGCAGTGACATGTCAGGGATTACCTTTATAAACACCCATAATCCGATACTATGTCCTATAAATATATTTTTAAAGAAAAAACAATACCACAGAGACCATTAATATGATGTTTCTTATAAAATAATGATTTTAAATGTGTTTTCAAATGACACACACATATATGATTCTGATATGCCTTTTGCAGGTGCAATCATTCTAAAGTACACATAAATTATTTTAAAGGAATAATTCATCTCCAAGGACACTTTCATGGATTAAATGTCAAGAATGAAATATTGAATTTCAATCTTGGTTAGACCTGAAAGAGTGAATGTAAATAAGAGGTCTAAAAAATGCAATTAATTTTACTGCAGTCCTGCAGCCTAGACATTTTACACTATTTAATAAAAAGAAGTGATGTTACATCATAATCATCTAAAATATTATGTAAAGTTGTAACAATATGCTATCACTTAAAATTTATGGGACCACTAATTGACTTACAAATTCTGAGTTTAAAGGAGGCAGTTGAGTGCATTTTAGGACTAGTATGAAGACTTCTTGTATTTAACATTAGACTGCAGTGGGAATTAGATCAACAATCATTTGTGTTTATTAATGTCTGGTTCTTACTCAGGTAAGAATCTTCTTTCAGCCCCAAGAAGATAGATAAAATTAAGGGAGAAAATGAAGGGCCAAATTCTGACTTTAATTGGGTTATATAGAATGTGGATTTTACACCTGAAAGGTGCTTTCCTGAAGGCAAGTCACTGTCAGGGCGTTCCATGTACATTGATGGCTGTGGGTATCAAGAGGCAAAAAGACCTAGTCCAACATGTAAAACAATACAGCGAAGTTTGTCTACTAGATTATGAATGCGACTGGGTAGAGAACTTACCTTCATGTGTGTTTGTACAGCACCTAGCACAATGGGGCCTCACTTCAGAGTGGGGCCTTTGGGTACTGTAATATAATTAAGTAATTATATCATGTCTCCCCTAAAAACACATACAAAAGAGCAACATTATTGATAGTGGCAGAAAATCTGCCGAGTCCCTACTGTAGCTGATAGCATTAGAAATACTCTGACATGCTCCTGAACACAGAAGATTATTATTATTCTTTGTGCACTCCTGGGGCGGCTTTGAGGCAGACGTTGTCAGTGCTGGAACTAAAGATGGGTTCACTCATCTAGGGCTGAAGACAATAAAAAGATGAGAAGACTGTGGTCTGTATGAAGAGTGGTACATTAGGTACCAAAGAACCCTCAAGGAGAGAAGCTAATGTTGCATGTTTCTATCCATATGGGCCTGTGATGGGCAAGAAAATGAAATCTCAGTTTATAATAAAATATTTAGGATCTTAAAGGATATTGTTTAAAAATCTTTGCAGTTTGTTTTTTTTACCTTTCAATAGGGAATTAATGTTATAGCTTAAACTAATCTTTTTGTAGAACAATCCAGTTTTAAAAAAGATAAATGCCTTTCAAGTAACATATTCTTGTGCTGCCACATGATCATGAGGTTTATTGTATCATACTGAAGAACCAAATATTGTAGCAGATGAATGCCATAACAAAGAGATGGACCAGTTACATGATCTTTTTGCCCTCATCAGGTTGGAATTTGATTTATAGTGATAGTGGCTGAGCTGACAATTGTAATCAAACTGCACACTGCTTCTAAAAACTCCAGGCAAATGGGTCATTTCTTCTGATTGGTTATCCCCAGGGAGAAGTAAATGGTAGCGGGAGGAAATATTGTGGCCAAGTACACCTGTGTTAGCTGTTGGATCAATGGCCAGTATCAGCAGGGCTCTGTTAATGAAGCTTCCATCAGTTTCACAGGCTTGCTAACAGCCATAGTTATTACTGATACCAATGTAATCTATTGGCAAGGCCAAATAATTGCTTCACTTTGTGGCACAAGAGATTTATAAAGATATAAGCCTAACGTTTTATGTACATAAGGCCAGTCTTTAGATTTTTAACATGGAACAGATGTTCACATTCATAAAACACACGAGCACAATGGGATAGTGAGATACAGTGATAGACAGTAACAAGTATATCTGGATAACTGCAGATCAATTTATAGATGTAGCTTTCTCTATATAAACAAGCAGTATTTTGTAAGCTTAATGCTACAATATGTATATGAAATACATTCTTGTTTATTATTTTTCTAAAGGTAAAACAGCTTTGTCAAACTGACAGGAGAGAAAAAAATCACTGTTAAAGTTCTAATTTAATTCATCTAGATGTGTAGGCATGAGTTAAGAAGTGACAAAATTAACTGCATTTCCTTACTTTTATTGGACTGAGATTCAATGGTATTTGTTAACAGTCTCAATTATCTAGCTGCAAAAATTTATTATTTTTTTCTTTATATTCGTGTAATTTCTTGTACACAGATAGAATAAGGGGGCAGCCAAGCTCTCCAAGAAAATAAGGGCAAGATGCTCAATTGGTGTGATTCAGCGTAGTTCTACTGAGGCCAACGAAGTCACTGATGTCAGCTGATTAACACCAACGGAGGATCCAGCCAGCAACGTTTCCATCTCAGACTTAAGATCCTCTATAAAAAGTAGGTGAACACAAAATTAAGATTACTCCATCACTATTTCTGAAACCATCTGTTTTTTTTATGCCATCTCAGTCTGCATATCTGTTTAACCATTAGCATGAAAACACTTACTTACGCTTTTGTTTCGGATTTCCTGGAGGGCAGAAGTAGTTTTTTCAGCTAAATTAAAATTAGCAAAACAAGATTACTGTAAGTATCTATTGAAATTATTACAGTTTTTGCTTCACTTCAGAACACTTTAGCCAAGGTTTTTAAAACTAGGGATGAAATTCTGTGCTGCATCTCTTAAAGGGGTAGCAAAAAAATTTTAGTCCGGGGCAGGGAAAGCTACAGTGACACTAAAACACTTTTGCATCCTCCAAATTTTGAGCTGTTCCATTACCGCTGTTGAAATTTGTGCAGCCAAAAAGCCTGTCTACGCTATGGAGGTATGTCTTACAGTCACTCGATCACAGACCTAAGAGTGGCTATACTTCAACAAAAAAGCTTCAAAAACAGACTCCAACGAGAGACTGCTGAATTGGAATTAATTTACAAACTGGATAGAATTAACTTAGGCTTGAATAGAGACTGGGAATGGATGAGTCATTACACAAAGTAAAATATTTCCCCATGGTATTTCTCCCTCCCACCCCACCCCCCACTGTTCCTCTGATATTCTTGTTAACTGCTGGAATTAGCCTACCTTGCTTGTCACCATGAAAGGTTTTCCTCCTTTCCCCCACCCAGCTGCTGCTGGTGATGGCTTATCTTAAGTGATCACTCTCCTTACAGTGTGTATGATAAACCCATTGTTTCATGTTCTCTGTGTGTGTGTATATAAATCTCTCCTCTGTTTTTTCCACCAAATGCATCCGATGAAGTGAGCTGTAGCTCACGAAAGCTTATGCTCTAATAAATTTGTTAGTCTCTAAGGTGCCACAAGTACTCCTTTTCAGTCTGCAGCAGTGCTCTCTCTACAGTGCTGCATTCTGTGGCCATGCCCTGCATAAGCCCACTACTTGAGGACTTGCAAGGGAATCTCATAAGTTTGCTTTAAGGTTGTCTATCACAGTTTCTGCACCGGGGGAACTGTCCCCTGGACAGATTCAGGGCCATTAGAGCTCCTTCATGCTGCTCCAGCTGGAGCAAGGATGAGAAATCCATAGTCAGGCACCTAAATAAGTGCCAATTTATCAACTTCTTCCCATAATTCTGAAAACACACCTTGAAGTTTCCTCCTTCCTGGTGAGAAAGTGTCAAAAGGAGCAGGTTTCAGAATAGCAGCCGTGTTAGTCTGTATTCGCAAAAAGAAAAGGAGTACTTGTGGCACCTTAGAGACTAACAAATTTATTAGAGCATAAGCTTTCGTGAGCTACAGCTCACTTCATCGGATGCATCAAAAGGAGCAGTTTCAGCTGTTGTGTCAGACCATGGCAGGGAGGAATTACAATGTTGAAAAAGATAACACAGTTGTATTAAAAACAAAGTAAACAAAGCACTATTGCTAAGAATAAATAATGAATACCTTTGACATTAAAATTACCTTAAAAGGATCAGGCAGATTGATATTAAACAGGAGACAACTGCTCTGTGGAATACCCCCAGACTTCCTCTGCATTAGGTCATAGCTACACTGGTCATGAGTTGGAGCTTGGAAGCAATAGCCCTGTGCAGCTGCTCCTTTCCACACCAGGCTGATACCTGTGTGTGAGATGCTGCTCCAAGTATCGACTCCCACAGGGTCCTCTGCTTTGGCTGCACAGACGTGGGGTGAGGCTGCTAAGAAGAGCCATGTTGCCACAATGGGGTACCTGTAGACCCCTCTGGAAAAGACATATATACCCAGTGGAGTATCTAGTATAGAGCTGGTCAAAAAATGTCTTTTTTTTTTTTTTGGTAGGAATTTTTTCCCCCATTAAGCTGAGTTTTTTTTTTTAAAACGAAAAAACACCAATATTTTCAGGTTTTCAGGTTCTTTTTAAAAAGTTTTGAGTGAAAATTTTAGGGTTATCATTGAAAAAGCAAAATTTCACCAAAAGTGAAGTTTTTCTATGACATTTTTCCTCATCAACATAAAAGCCATTTTTTTTGTAAAAATAAAATGCTGATGAAAACATTTCAGCCAGCTCTGCTGTCATATCCATGGGTTTGAAAGTATCCATGGGTATCCATGGCTCCTTGAGGGCTTTAGAAGGCAACTTTGTAAGGTGAACTTCAATTTGCTAGGTTCCCAGCTCTCACTGGCAGGTTTTTCTATTCAAACCACGTAGATTCAGCAAGTAATGATAGGCCATAGCATGTGTTCACAGCTGTAACATCAGGGGACTGTCATTTTTAACTTTTTGGTAAATTTATTGGTAACATTCAATTTTACACTCAGGTGGTACATGAACACACTCTACATGGCATATGTAAAACTCATACAGTTTACAATTAGGTTCGACCAACAATGGTTTCAGAAAATAAAATACCTGGGACACTTCATTAATATTGGTGCTTGTCTCACATCTTTTTACAATATTAGCAACATATAAATAAATCAGAAGTCAAATTAAGCACCAACAAAAAACCACCCTCCCTAAAACAGGGAAATGCAGTGCTGTTGCTAATATTTTTATGATATTTGTAGTTCCAATGGACCAAAAATACAACTGCAATGTTAGATTATCAATGAAAACGTACAGAAGAGTGCCCATACAGTTTATTTCAGGCAAATAGGGATTTTTCCATTGTTTTAAAATTCCCATCTGCAAAATAATCACTGATTTTTGATAGATTAACTATACCAAGACCTTATATCATCATTTTAATCAGCCAATAATTAAATTGAGATTTGATCCCAGTGGTGTTTTGCCACAAGTAGGAAAATCATTTAATACAATAACCTCAAGATTCAACTAATTTGGGCTTTGCTAGTAGCTCTAAAAATGCTGAGGAACAGGTTCTGTGCTGTGCTCACCGGATATGCAGCGCAGAAGACACAGGCCAGGAGATCACTGTCCTCTGGCAATCTCCCCTGGGATGCTTCTATAGTGGTTCCCAAACTGTGGGTTGCAACCCCAAATGGGATCATGCCATCAGTAGATGGGGTCACACCAATCCCTAGTGTGCATTTTAGCAGCATGACTGTGTGGAGGACACCATTTTGTAGAGCAAAATGGCGTGCTCCATGTGGTGTGACCTCACACATACTGTTTATGCAAATCATGCTGTGCAGAGGACACTATTTTTCCCTACAAAGTCGCATCCTCCATGCAATGACATGAGGTCACGCAGTGAGGACACCATTTTGGTCTTCAAAATGGCATCCTTGATGCTGTCTGGGGTTCCGGAAGGAAGTAATTCATAAAAATGGAGTTGTGCCAGCAAAAAGTTTGGGAACAGCTGCCCTACACTGTGTGTTGCGGGAGGGGGTGCGGGGTGTGAGACAAAGAATGCTGCAGGGACACTCATGCCACTGGACTTGGGCCATTATTTGGGGGCTGTTTCTGTTCTCTCTGAAGCCCCTTTATGCCTCCAGAGTGGCAGACAGAATTTGCCTCAGGCTTTCATTTCCTGATTTGAAACAGGATTGCTAATAGGCATATAGATGGAAGGCCTCTACAAACCAATTGGACAGTTTTAGAAAAACTAATTCCGTATTGGCAGTTAATCTTATAAAAGCTCTTCTTGGTTGCAGACAAGTAAAAAACTGAAGGTATATGAAAACATTCTTTGGTCTAATAGTTAACTGATCTGCTGTAAGTAAATCTTCTGTACAAATGTATACTACTGAGGGAAGGGGGCAATTTATTCATTGTATATACACGTACCAAAATAAACAAAATCTGAAACTCAGCTCCATATTATGCCCTCAAAAAACAACTTCTTGGTTTTGGTGAAGAGCAATAACACATTCTGTACCCGTTGCTCTCAGGCACTGCAGAATGCAGGAAAAGATGACTACTATTGAATAGTCAAAAGACAGATATAATTATTAGAAGTGACATACAGCACCATAAGTTTACAGAGTGTTTTACACTCTCTGCCCTGAAGAGCTTTCACTCTAAGTTAGACATGATAAATACAAGAGAAAAGAAGGGACAACCATTCAGGTAAGTGAGGAGGCAGTGAATACTCAGGGAAACAGAATAAGTAAGGGTAGGCTTTAAAAAGGAACTTGAAGGAAAGAGATCACTGGAAAACGATTCTATGCACAGGGAATTGCATAGTAGAAGGAGCAGGGATAACAGTGGGAGAAAGAAAACTGAAGCACTAACGGGTCCATCCTGCAAGATGCTCAACATTCTGCCCTGATCGAACAAAACACAGATGGACATTCTCACTTTAAGCACATGGGTAGTCCCACTGAAATTAAAACCCTAAAATAAGAATAATATAGCAAGCAAGAGGGTGTATAGGAGAAAATAAGGTGGAACAAAATCATAAGGCTACATAGGATAAAGATACTTAGAACAAAAAGCCTGAATTTGAAGCAGAAAGAACAGTAAGATAAAAAGATGCAAGGAGGATTTGGGAGTTATAGCCTTGTACTCTTAAAATGCCACCAATTCTGCAGAAAGGGAGGTTTTTTTTACAGGAGCCCGTGGAATTCCCCCTTCAGAGCTGGAGAAAATGTTATGGTTCCAGGACTGTACTTCAGCTATGGCATTTTGGATAGATTGGCGGTAGGAGAAAGGAACCAAATCACATATAAAGACATTACAACAATCCAGACAAGAGATGATGAAGGCCTGGACAGGGTCTTCAAGTTTGGATAATGAGGGGAGAGTGGAGCATGATGTTACTGAAGAGGACAAGGTAACAGACTATTGGGCAGTGGGACAAGAAAAGAATCAAAGATGATAGCAAAGCTGTGGCCCTTGGAGACAGAAAGGGTAATGCAGTTCTCAATAATGTTATGTAATATGACACGGTTAGGAGGAAAGAAATTCAATTTTGGAATGAACAAGTTTGAAATAGTGGCTGGACACCCTAGAGATGTCAGGAAGTCTGCTTGAGATGCAGAACTGGAGAGAGGTCGGGGAGAGTGGTAGATTTTTAGGTCTCCCACATTGAAATGGTAAGTCAAAATCATGAAAATGGATAAATGGGGGTGTGGGGGGGAGTTAGAGACAAATAGGAGATGCCCCCCCCCCAAAAAAAGATTTAAGGAAGAAACTGAATATAGAAAAGAGTGGGAGAGCATTGGTGATATAAGTCTCTATGGGAGGAGAAATAAAGATGTCCAGAAAAGAACAAGGCAGAGCTAAGTGAAGAATGAACTTGCAGTGGACAAAGTTAGTAAAGTCCTGACACATTCTCCACAGGTGCTCAGAACTAGGAATGGAGGTAGTGAATGCGGGGAAGAGAAAGTCTGGGGAGCATATGGGCAGACAGAGTGGTTCAAGAAAGCACGCAAGTAGCCACATTTAGAAGAAAAGTTACAGATGAAAATAGACCACTAAGTCGAAAGGAGGGAAGTCAAGGAGCTAAGGAGGTGGCTGAGAGCAGTAGAGATGTCAGAAAGGTTAATAGACTGGTGATTACAAAAGGGGTGAGTGACAGAGTAGAGGAGACACGAAGACAGAGATGCTGAAAGAGAGCAGGTAGTGATCAGAGAGAAGGAATTCAGAAATGAGATCATAAAGAGAACAGAATTTAGTAAAGACAAGGTCACAAGAGTGACTGAGACAGTGAGAAAGTCTGTCCAAAGCTAAAAATCAAAGAAAGTGGTTAGACAAAGGAAGTAACAGAGTGGAGTGAGACTGGTTATCAATATGAAAATAGAAATTTCCCAGGATGAGAGCAGAGACTGAGGAGTCAGGAAGGAAGAGAGTTTAGCAAAGTCATGGAGAAACCAGGATTAGCCAGGGATGCAAAAGATATTGGCCACTTGGAAGGACATGGGAGAGAAGAACTAGATGTAGTAGACTTCAAAACAAGCAGGGGTTAGAAGAGACAACAGGATAAAAGATGGAGTCTGGGGCCACCCATGTCCGTGTTTGGAGAAGGGTGAGAGGAGAAGCGAAGTTGTCAGCAGAAAGCCATGTCTCATTGAGACCAAGGAGATAGAAAGAGTGGCAGATAATGATCACAGTGATATTTTCGGAGATTGTGCCAGACTTCAAGAGAAAGCAGGAGATATGAAGCCAAGGGGAATGCAGGGAGTGGGGGGGAGTAGAATAATATTTTCAATAGTACCTCAGGGGTAAGCAGAAACGTAAGGCAACAGGCAAAAGTAAAGGACATGGCTCAGGGAAGGGCCCAGATTGAGGCTTGGGAGATCCATACTTCTTGCATGTTCCAAAGCTACAATAAATAAAAAGTAAACCATTGTGAATAGCCAGTGGGCCGTTATGTCCCCCACCCCCACATTTTTTTTTGTTTTGTTTTGTTGTTTTTTAAATACAGGATCTCAGCTTTGCACGGTGATTCTGGAAGCAAGGTTTGGGCAGCCACACATCTGGGCTCATTGACAAAGGAGTTTAGGAATATGAAACTTCCTGATTAGATTCAGGAATTACAAGTGGTTGGATTGGCCTAGGATACTGATTGTTATACAAAATTTACAACTAATGGAGAGATCAGTGATCTAAAATCCACCACCCAGAAGCCTATCTCCCAAACTAGCACCAGTCCCCACATTTCAAGGACGTACAGTCCCCTCACTCTCAAGGAGTTCCATCTATTTAATTTATCACAGAGAACATTAAGGGGCCATTTAATCACAGTGTATAAATACCTACGTGAGGAACAGAATCTGATGATAGAGGGCTCTTTAATCTAACAGACAAATCCAGTGGGTGGAAGTTGAAACTAGACAAATTCAGACTAGAAATAAGGTTTAAAGTTTTAACTGAGAGAGTAATTAACCATTTGAACAATTTACCAAGGATCCTGGTGGTTACTCCATCACTGGCCGTTTTTAAATCAAGATTGGATGCTTTTCTGACAGATACACTCTGGTTCAACTAGTAAATTATGAGCCTTCCTGAATTCACTTCCAGAGCCTGCTAACCCAGTTCTGTAAATCACAGCGCTTTCCACTCAGCACCAAACTCAGTCCCCTTTCCTTTTTTCGCCTTGTCCATAACTCAACAATATTTTGTAGCAACTAAAGTGGAGATGGGGGGGCGGGGGGGTTGCTGCAGAAAACCATACTGGGTACAGGCAGTACCACGATCTCCCCCACTTTCAAGCAGCTACCAAGACTTTTACCTTTTAGGGCTATCTGTATTATGTACATTAAATGAAACACAAGCCTTCTCAGACACTTACTTTTTTTTATACATCTGCCATATTTTGTAAAATTCCTATCCATTAAAAAGGAACACTTAAAATGATCAGACTACCAATCTTATTAATATCTGAAAAACTGAACTGTACAGAAAAGAAATAAAGCACAGTAATTTGCAATACAGAACAGTGAAATATAAAGGTCTAATTGGTATGTTGAATAAACAGATGTCATTTGCATACACTGTACAGCAGTTACCATTTATTCAACCTGTGTGCACAAGCAGCCCATTGAAATCAATGGAACTCCATGAAGGTAGAAGGATCCACCCACATGCAGTAGCTTGCAGGACAGGGGCTTTAATGCCTTTTTATGATACATGTACTTATTTTTATGATTTTCAGATACACCTTCGTTTTAATTTAAAAATACTCTTTAAAAAGTATTACCTAAAAGCATTACATTTGTGCAATCATGAACATGCCTGCTGTAATATTTTCTGCACTTTTGATATACATTATAAAGTTTTTTAAAACTTTCTCTTGCACCATTCAATAACTCATCTATAATCAATTACTGGCAGTACTGGATTCACAAGATATGTATATTACTAGATATTACATATCTGTAACAGGAAAGGCTCCGAAAACTATCATGGAAGTGGTATGATTTTTACATTATATTTAATTTTTGTATGTTTTATTTATATTAGAATATTGTACAGCAAAGTAGTTTAAAGACCAAGAGCAGACTTCTCAACATGGGTGTTCAAAGAACAAAATACCATATTTCACAAAGGAAGACAATAATATTACAGTACTATTGAAATATAAGGCAGAGAATAATTACACATTTTTGGTTATAATGTAATACTCATTGAAAAGGAAAAGCGTTTAATGCAACAGATAAAATAAATATCAGGGTAAATGTCAACAATACCTACAGTATGTGGCAACTAGAATGGTGTTTTGTAATAGAAACTATTTAAATGGTAAGGCATTCAAGAAATGGTAATAATTCTATGGTAATAATTTTACTATATTTATAATTCTCATATGCTGTCAGGCACTTTATTAAGGGATAGATTCTACAGTCTTTACTTACATGGTAGTTCTATGTATTTACATTAAGTACTATTTAGGGTGAGTAAGTTGTAGAACCTGACCCTTAAACAGAGGTAAACTTCATTTACCCTTTGTAAACTTTAATATATGACACTAGGCTGTCCAGCATTTTCATCTTCATTGGGTAATTGTTTGCAACACCTAAGATTTAACTGCATCATCTCTATCCCATTATTTTAATGCTTTTAAAATAAGAATTACTTATTTTACTCAACGTAAAGTTAAATCATCAATTCTTTTTAAAAAAAGCCTTAGCATTTTTTAGGTGTATTTTCTAACTCAACTATTCCCATGGTTTTCTTACCATACAGCCTTCCAGAAATATTTTTTGCCTAAAATATTAGTTTCTTTAGGAAAAGTGATGTGCATATTTGACCTAAGTAGAGGTTAAAATAAATAGACTATCTTATAGAAATAACTTTGCTGTGTATAATTTTTTCAATCCTTGTAAATGTTGTTTATCAGAAACAGAACAGATTAAAATAATGACTTGAATAATTTTGCATACTAACAGCTATTGCTGATGGTCAAGCAAATACTACTCTGTTCCCTGTTTTAGTACAAACTATTTCATTTAATTTCAAAACGTATGGAACATAATAGTCACCAAGAACTAGTAAATTAATTGATATATTCAATGGAAGATCAGCGTAACGGTTGCCAGACAGAGATAGGGAAGACGTGGGCCCAATCCTGCCAACATTTACAGCTGGCTATTTTTACTCATCATAGTAGTCTCAATGCAGCCCCAAAAGATTACATTCAATACACACACAACAGCTAGATGAAAAATCAAGGATTCATCCTACAACAAAGCAGTTTTGTCACTAAATCATAGCCCAGATTCTCCACTGATTTAAATCAATGCAGCTACACCAGTTTCAAGCAGCTGAAGATCTGACCCAGACATATAAAAAAAAAACCTGCATTTTTACAAACAAATAGTTTTCAATAGAATGTCATTTCTTAACATTTAAAAACTTTTCTCTGTGTTGAAAAACTTGTCTATAAATCCATAGCTGGGTTCTTATTATTTATGAATTATGTCAAATGAAATGAAGTGTTCTACCAAAGAAATAGAACTATTGCTGCACAGTGTTCATTTTACTGTCTATGCAAACTTGTTTAATAAAGGAAATGTGGAAAAACAACAGATATAAATGTTGAATGCATAGTGAACTTAATGTATACAGATCCAATATTTACATGTAAGTACTGATTTTTTACTTTTTCCTGACTTTTTCTATCAAAAAAAAAGATTTAAACTAACTAATCTTAACAATAAAGCTGGTATCAGTACAATTCTCATCGTCAACCTTGCAGCAATTAACCACTTTGACAGCTTTATGTGTTTGTTTAAAAATATGGTCTTGAAATTCTGAGAAATTAGACCTCAATTTTCGTCAACATTTATAGGTACAATGTATTGGTGTGTACTTACTTTCACTTCCGAATAAAATAAATCATTCATGCATACACAGTGACCAATATAAAGTGTAACCAACATATTTTGAACTTACTTTTGAACTCAGATAAAATATTGGTGAAATGATACCATTTTAAATGTATAATAAACAAATATACTGACTACACAAATAAAGCAGCACTGATTTTTTTTTCTTTCAATACAAAAGTTAAAGTTACTTTTATAGCATATAAAAGCATGTTTCTAGGGCCAATAAAATAAAAGATAGGGTAGATAACAAAATCAGGTATTTTATGAAACATATGTTTGTATAACAGTGCACAACTGTATTTTGTGCAATAGGCATTGGATTAAAAAAGTATTTTTAAAAGGATTTAAAAATATAGTAGTATAAGGTCATCCAAAGGATTTAAAAACAAAATCTAGAAACACCACCACAAACAGAAATCCCTAGGAAATTGTAACTTAAGACCCTCATCTTTCAAATAGGCCTGTTCAGAAAGTCATGTGCTTATGCAGAAAAACCCGATTTACCACAACAGGAAGCTGCAAGGGTTTTAGGATCTGACTGTGCACAGACACACTGAAGTCAACAAAGTGCTGCACAGGTGTGTTGGTCAAGCCATACAAATCAAACTGCAGGTATGGGGTTTAACCTGGCCAAACCAAACCCTTAAAGCCAATTTTCAGGGTTCATTTAAGCCACGGTAACACAAAGAAAAGGGACAAGTTACAGAGATTTTTCAGTGTCTGACAATTTTGCCAAAAAACTTTTTTTTCCCACATTTAACAGTTGCCATTTCAGCAAAACAACTAATCAGATGGTTTCCATCTTCATTTATCTTGAAAAGATAAACTGCAAACTACGTATAACTCAGTACAAAATACAAAAAATTCTCTTACAATTATTTCCCTTGTAGAACAAAAATTAAAATAAACTCATTAATTGTGTTGATTCATAACTTCCATAAGTTATAAAAAGTTAGAAAGATTCAAACATTTTGTTTCAAGGTAATAAGCCTAATATCCATATTGTGCAAAACTGCAGCGCTATGATGTTTTAGAATCAACTCCCAATTGAATACAATTTTGTTATTAACAGGAAAATACATTTGAAATCACTATTTTTAAAGCTGTCAGGACCCACTATTTTCCATAGTATACTTTACATTTTAAATCTGTTTTTTTATTTACCATTAAACCTATATTTTTAACTACAAATTGGTTAAAAAAAAAAACACCTCAGGAAACTTGTGTGTAAACTGGTTCACAATTTAAAGCACATCAGTCTGTTCTGAATAATTACATTTACGTAACAGATGAAAAAGGGGTGGAAGGATCTGCACAAAAATACTTGAAAATTTCTGGTTCTTTTCTTCATGATCTTTGTCTATTTAGCTGCTTGCAGTGTGTGCATGCATACGTTTCGCTACATCATAGACATAGGCTATGTCTGGTCGCCTCTCTGGATCCGGGTTGATGCATATGTTAACTAATTGTCGCAGCTAGAAAAGGAAAACAATAATGTATAAGAAAGTCAATAAATAATACCAGTTGACAAGTGTTAGTAGTGCTTTCTTAAGTTCTTAAATTAAGTAAGAGTGGCTGAAACTGTGGAAGTGTGGCAGGACTGCATTCAGATTTACTATATACACCAGGTAATCATTTCATTTTTATGACATTTTATTGTACTTCCTCAGGGAAAGTGAATACCAGATTTAGGCCCCTATCCCGTGCACACATGAGCAACTTTATACATACATGTAGTCCTATTTTGAACTACTTGTATGAATTAAATTGTGTGACTTGTGTGTGTGTTGTCCAAGGCCTTATATTCTAAAATGCTGAAATTGAATCACGGTATTGACAAGATCTATACAGAAAGTTGTCATGAAATGAACACTTCAAAGGCCTTTACGTTAGGCTCTATTTTTTTTCTTATTGAATTAAGAACACAACTTCCAGACAGAAACATACACAAGAATGCCTCTATCTGGGAGCACATACATCTCTATTATTAAACTACACATTACGTTCATGACAAGCCCCAGAGTCCACTGAGCCCCTCAGAGTCCATAAATTTAGAAACAGATGGCCTGGGATACAGGAGAAAGGTTACTGGAACTTCAAGGTACTCCCTGTTGCTATACGGAAGGTGAAAAATAGTTAGGATTCTTCTCCACTCCATAATTCCTTTCAGTGACATTAGATGGTATCCAGTCAGTCTAGTGACCTTTCAGATGGAGCAAATTTGTCATCTATTTCAAATTTTGCATATTATCCAAGGCAGTGTGCACTCTGGAACCTGTTTCCCTAGAGAGTGCTTATTAGAATACTAGCTCTTACCAGCAATTACCAGATACAAAATTCCTGCTATCCTTTTCTCCTAACCACTGTGTCAAACCCTCCTGAATCTCCTTACCACAGTCACAAATTTTTGATCCTCCCTGACATTTTGTCAAATCCTCCAAGGCATCCTTACCATCAAAAGTACTTCTATATAATAATGCAGGTACAATTACTGTAAAACTATAGTTGTGATTACTGCACCAAACTCAGCCTTCTGGAACCTCTGCCAGGCACCAAAAACAGTGGCTCCTTTACCGTCATGATTATTCAAAGGAATAATAAACTGCATATTCAAATATGTTTTCATACAGCAGTAGCACAATAAATGCATTGGCCACAAATTTCTTTATAAAACCCCAAAAGGATGTTAAATTATATGAACTAAATGCACAGGAGTCAGAAAATTCAAGCAATAACTTAACAATATTGCACTTAATGTTTACATTTTCTGAGTTCTGGACACTTAAATTTTCAAACTTAATGTCACATCTATGTATGGTAATTTTTTTTTTCATTTGATGACACCTATGCAGTATACAGAAAGTTAATTTCACTTTGACAAGGAGAATTTCAATATTTTGTTAAATGCAAAATACTTTGGGGTGACACATTTAAGTTAGCGTTGAAAATGTAGTGGTCCATTTAAAGATTAGAGAGGATTTTTTTAAACAAAAATGTATTGCAGTAAATTTGGTAATAGACTTTTAAATACACAGACACTTCAACTATTCTAATCATGGGAATTTAAAAGTAATTGTACCGCTTCTCGCAGCCAATATTCAGAGCTCTGTTCCATGAACAATTGGGCTAAAATCATTAGGAATGCTGAGGTTCATAAAATATAAATCTATTTTTAATCATAAAAAATTGCCTTTCTGCAATGCAAAAGATACAAGAAGAGAGTCTAAAATCCCACATGGAATAAATAGGAGAGACATATCATGAGCAACAGGGCAGGCAGATCAGCAAATTAGCCAGGCCAAATGCAGAGCAGCTCAGCCAGCATACAAGACCAACAGGATGAAAACTGCAGAGCAATTGAGCCCCAGGCCCTGCAAAAAGAACCCTGTAAGTAACCCATTTGTAAGAAAAATATAAAGATATCAAATGTAATCTCTTAAAAAATATGGCCCTGATCCTGCAAAAATTTACAAATATGCTTAATTCACTCTGTGATACATCAATAGGATTTCTCATAGTGCCTCAAGTCATGCCGAAGTCCTTGAAGGATTGGGGCATATATAGCTATGAGTAGGGGAATTAAAAACATCATGTTCTTTTATTCTTTTTCATTTAATATATGTCAAGTAGACTCACTATAGGCAACATAACAGAAGTTTGTCTTCAAGGGAGATTTAAATATGAAAAGTGTAGGGAGCCTTGCTCAGGAAGGTCACTCTATCCTTTTTTCAAGCTGCTGACTATACATGGAGGAGTTTATCTCAGAAGCTGACAAAAGGATGGTAAATTTTGCCCCCTCAGATTCACAACCTCTGCTTGACTATGTGATATTTTTATTAATTTCTTAAGCAAGTTGAACTTCTATCTACCTGAAAGTGCATATTTCAGCCCCAGAATTTTGGTACAGTTATAATGACATCTTCCTGTGAAATTACTACTGTTAACACACCGCATATTATGTAATAGTACAAAGCTTCAGAAGTGGACATGGAGATTCACTCCTAAGGAGGACCAATATGGCACCACTGATCAGCTATGTTTTTAGCCCTAACCGTCCTTTATAGCCATAATTGTTTATAAGTATTTTCAAATATATGTGAAATGTGGTGTCCTGATTGTCCACCTTTTGCAATTTCATATCTCTGGAACTTTTTAGTGTATAAAAGAATTGCCTTGTTTCTAGAAAATGTTTGCAAGGAAGCTTCCTGAAAAGACCATGTCCCTTTTGTGCAAAGCTCCTTTGTATGTATTCCCCACATCCTAGCCAGAATACACCTGTGGCTACTGCAGTTTGGTTCGGAGAAATGCGAACCTTCAGAAATGTGCTGGTAGCCCTGGACCACCAACAAGTCAGTACATGTAGGAGTTATCTGTCCATTCAATAGAGTGCACGTGTCCAGGTGCCTTGAGATCAACGATAAACTGTGGGCCCACTGAGACTGCCTTATATGAAGTCATATTATGGATACCACAAAAAACACACTTTGGGTCAAGAAACTGTATCTACAGCTTGATCCTTGCTCATAATTGATGGATCTGACAAATCTTTTCTGACAGATCAAGAATGTGCAAGAACCTGTCCTGGGCCAGAAAAGCTCAGAGTTGAGCTGTGTCTACTAGGGTTCATCTGTAGTTTAAGAACAAATTGGGACTGTGGAGTCACCAGGGTTCATGATAAGTGCCCAACATCATGATAGTGGCACACACTGATTATTGGAATTCTTGCTCAGTGTCATCCTGGAATAGCCAATCATGTGGAAAAAGTAAAATATTCATTCTCATCCTGCACAGGAAAAATGCTATGACCATGAAGCATTTTGTAAACACAGGAACATAAGAATTGTTATACCAATCTTTTGTGAAAGGAAAGGAGACAGAGTTGTCGCTAGACAGCCTGACGCAGGATTCTGGCTTCTTTTCCCACTGCCAGGAGTATCTATTTCAATAATTAAGGGAAGCCTCCGTCAAGCCCTCTGGTGCTCATAAAACTATGGATGAAGAGCAGAGATTGACAAAACCGTGGGAATAAACCCTAGGATTTTAAAGACAGAAGGCTATACTGAAGGGATAGCAATGTTGTCCTGTCAGGCACTGGATAGCCGTCAGGCTCTGTGCTGAAGGCAGATCGTGGTTGTGACTGAGCTGGAGGGACCTCCTGTTGCATCTCCCCGCTGCATCCTTCTTTGGCTGATTATGCTGCTTAGCTTCCTCGGTGCACTTAGCACAGTGACTGCCTTTAGCCTGGAGCTTAGCCTGACAGGGAGCAGTAGCACATATTTTCTTAAGCTTTAACAGGTTTGTCAGCCACCAAATAAATAAATGTCCCTCAAGCCAGAAAAAAAAGACTAAAACCTATGACAGGGACGACCTTTGCACTGAAAACCTGAAATTTTGGTAAAGACTCCAGTTTTAAATTGGAAAAAATTGTTCTCGTTCAGAGCAGGAGAAATTCTTGCTGCCTACTCTGTCAGTGCAGGCAGGCAAACTAGCATATAATACTGCAACTCTGGATCTGTTGGCTTTTTTTCAGCTTAAATACTGCTTGGGCATCACTGAGGAATGTATGGAATCCCTACCAGTTAGGATTGCTGGTCATGTACTCTTGACAAATCACAAAGGGACCTAAACCAGGATATAAAGTTCTTTGCCATTCCCCAACACTCAAAGCAAGACTTTGTGCTAGATGCTGTGGCCATGATTTTAACAATGGTTAGTGATTCTGGTTGTCCAACTGGAGGCATCATGAAGGAGACTCATTTTCACAACAGACCCCACTGTCTGAAAAATCAGACATTTTTAAGGTATTCCAACAATTGGAAACCCCAAAATTGTGATGCCCAAAGTTACTAGCCACTTGAAAATCTTGGTTTGTGATTCTACTTCTGGGAACTATGTCACAACTTCTACTGCAATTTTATTGGTCAGCACTTTACAGATATTAGAAATGTGGACAAAGATACAAAATTGAAAATCTACGAACATGTGTATCTTTGGATAACTTTCTATGAAGCTAGGGTCTCAGAATACAGATGCTGTTCATTAAAATAAAAGTCAGCCCTGCAATAAGCTACTTCAATTTTAAATGCCAGTTTTATCTCAGAACTAATTAAAATTAGCATACAGGAAATGTATTTTAACATTTCTTACATTTTGTAACTAGTGTTTATACTCCTGTTTGAGAGTATGCACAAACAGGGGCATAGAGAATTTATTCTTTTATCAAATTAATTTTTACAGAACATCAGGTATTCAAGTGGGCTTCAGAAGTTCAGTAATCTCTAAACTTTACTGCTCAACTGAGTGCACTTCCAACCTGGATAAAGGTATGAGGTCTAAATTTTCTAGTGCAGAAGAAAAGGACATCACTATAATCTGACTAATACTTAGTCCATTTGTTTCTTCTTCAGCAGTTCCAAGTCTGCACAGTATTTTCATTCATGATAAAAGCTACTTTTTTAAGAAAAAAGTAATTTACTAACACGAAAATTTTTCAAAGGTTTTTATACTAGGCAAGATTCTTTATGTCACAATAGATCAAAGTAACATTATTACAGTCTCTTAATACTTTATATGTATTTCACTCCTTTTGTTAAGTAATTATTTCCTATATTTATAAAGGGTATTGTAGCTCTTGCTCTTTTAGTTTGTCACAAAACACTAGTACTCCAAATGATTTATCCCGTTTGCGTGAGCACATCTACTTTGTAATGAGGAAAATAACGTTTTGCTTTGTATCGCTTTTCAAACTGGAAACTATACAGAGTAACTAAAAGGTGGAATCTATTTCCCTTTTCCACTCTAAGACCTTCTATCTGGGCCAGGCTTTGATATTTGCCCCTTGGCTGAGAATCCGCATATCCAACTTCACACTTAGCTGCAGTGAAGTAGCCCTGCAGGCAGGCCAACTTCAACGAACCACTAGTGGTATCATCATTAAAATCCTGCTGAAGGTCACCATGGTAACCGCCTGCTGAGGCTTCACTGCTGCACTCGGCATCTCCTAATCAGCTACCATGTGAAATGCAAATTCAGACAGTCTGAAAATTAGTCAAGAAGAAGAGAGGATGAGGATGCCGATATGTGAAATATTCATACGCTTCATGGAAAAAGGAAGACAGCATGAATGACACAACAAAGAACGGCCCCTGACATTTTTGCTATCATTTTGCATTACTGTTCACACCCTACTGTATTTCTAGATCTCCAGTTCTGAAGTTGGTTATATGAACTGCCATATTTGTATCCTAAAAAAATAATTAAAAATAGCCAATGTAAAACAATTAATTGGAAAGCCAGAGCCGAACTGCATAAACTACATAACAGATAGATCACCATTACATCCTTCATAAAGGATTCTAATTACCGTTTTTAAGTCCAATGTTATTCACAGAGGAAAAAAATTGTCCCCATAAATACAACAAAACAAAAAGAAACCGGACAGCAATCTTTTATTAATAGTCCCTGTCTTTGAAAACAATAGATTCAAGGTGCAGAATTACAACTTCTATTCCTTAAGCAAAGTAGCTTTATGTTTAATAAAAATATTTCAGATGTAGTGTTTATATGCATTTTCAACAAAATTTTAATTCATGGAGACTGAATAAAATTAGAACAAGTTGCTAATACCTCTTCTCTGGTTTGCAGCTTTTATCACTTTGCTCCATTTGTTTCAAAGTGGGAAAGTATTTCAATACCGGAATTTCAGTACGTTAACAAATACACATTTTTCTAATGTGAGATCATGATGGTTTAGAAAAAATATTTGCATTTATTTTGCCCTCTCCTTTTGCTTTCCTTTTATTTTACGACCTTTTAAAAACAAAACAAAACAAAATCTGGTGCACTGATGCTAGTGAAAAACTATTAGCATTGGTTTGAGCCAGCCATTGTGGGGGTATATTCTTGGTATGCTCCTCCAACCCTAACTTGAAAATCCCCGGTTACTATAGGCATTGGCCACTCCGTTTTGAAGAGTATCATCTGTGCCAAATTGTGCGGTAAAATTTGTAATAGGGATAATTTGGGATCAGGTGGGGACCAAAACTCATTTTTACTAGCAACTTAATCCACGTTTATTGTTATGTAAATCTGCTAGTTCACCAATTTATTATGCCACATAACCCCTATAACTGTGCTTTTAGAAACACATAATATAGATATATGGTTCAATCCCATTACAGCATGCAGCACGTATCATGTATTCTGGAAAAGTCAACTGTCTCAATGGTACTTGTGAGTAATTTTTTTTTTAATTCATCACATAATATAGAGAACGACTGACCCTTTGTGAACAGGTCAAAGAAATTGAGGAAATAACGTGCTCCTTTGAACCATTAAACCCAATCATTTTTAAAAGAATGCCAGAAACATCATCATAGACATTAACATTTAGGCAGGTCTAACACAGTAAACACATGAGACAGATCCTTAGATGGGGTAAACCAGCAAATCTCCATTGATTCCACTAGAATTATGACAGTTTGCATAAGCTGAAGATCTGGCTTATGGAAAGGAAAATTACTTACTTCTTCAGAATAGTGATCTGAAGGAAGAGGTGGATAGTCACACTGTTCTATCTTCTTGCACAGAGAGTACAAGTTCATTTTGTCACCATAAAAGGGACTCTGCAGTGCAGCCATCTGTATAAAAAAATTACATAGTTAAACGTACATTAATTTTTTTTAAAAGGAACATTTTGCTGGAAAATCTATTTTAATGGTAAGATTTCATACCAACTTCTGATTGACTGCTCTGCTTATAGCACTAATGCAATAGTTCTAAAACTGTTAATATAAACTGGTGTGCTTACTTAATGGACCAATTTATGGTGCAATACTGATCATAATAGTACATATACTGTAATAATTGGTTTATACTCCATAATCTAGTGTAAGTAATATTGAGTTATTAGCCACAGTTTATGCTGTTAAGATATAAAGGTCTCCCATGTCACCAATGCAAAAGACAAAATAAAACAATTACATTTCTTTCACAAGACCCATTGAAAACAAACAATTACACACCTATTTAATTGGAAAAAATATATGGTCTAAAGCAACAATTAAATACTGGATAGCAATAGCAGCTTTGGAACACCACTTAGATACCTTATTACATTTAAAAATTAAGAAAATGCTATAGAATGTTATTTCATATACAACACATTGAAAAAAAAAGACAGAAATCTTGAAAAAAAAAGTAGTCTAAATTCTATGTGGAATGCCATATTCTAGTCAAAAAGCAGCTTGCAATGTATTAGAGATATATCCTGTAGCAGTAGCTCAAAGATTTTAAAAATCCTCAAGCTGCGGGCATCATGTGCAATTTTCATGTGTAACCAAGAAACAAGCACCTTTTGGGGAGAACACTATTAAAGAAATGAGGAATTTAAAAATGTCATTAGTGAACCTAACATTTATTTTAAGACAGTACTGTAACTTGACATTTAAAGTGCAGAAAAATACGGTGGTTAGCGGGTTTACGAACTTAAAAATTCATTTAAAATCTTTGCATTCGGTTCAAAACCTTCTAAATCTTTGAACCGTAGCAGCACGAATGCTGTTCTCAGCACAATGCTGCCCCAAAGTCAGTCACCCTTTCCTACATGTGCTAATAAGTTTGATTTTGGAAGGACAATGTGTACATTCCCCAGACGTGCAGAGTGTGTGTGAAACACGCTAGTCCATGCTGTGCTACTCAGTGAGCTTCAGCAGGGACAGGACAAGCTGAAAATGGCTCTCATCTGTCTTATGGTCCTCCAGATATAACTTTAACTCTTTCATGGCCTAAGCACTGTTGATTACTGATATTATGGGGAACAAATATGAAAAAAAAATTAGAAAAAATTAATTTGATATACTTTCATTATATTTTATATAAATGCTAATCTAGTTTTGTATATTAATTTCATATAAACCTGAAATAAAAATACTGTTTTTTAAACACTTCCAAGACAAATATAAGATTGCACCCAAGAAAAATAATTCTAGAAATGTACTACTCTTATAATGGTAATTCCTGGATTTACATGACATTTTATCTTTAAAATATGTTAAAAATGCAAGCTTAAAGAACAAAAATCAACCACAGAATCCATACACATACAGAAATTCTAAATAAATGCACAGATACTCATTTTTGTGTACTAGGTGTTCATTAAAAAGTACTTTTGTTTGAATGCTGCAGTGTTAAAAAAAAAATCCAAATGTCCCCTAAGGAGTTAAAACAGGAATACTATATTTTCATGCATCTCCTGCTTTGACAGATGAAAAATGTCAACTGTCCTGTTTTTATTTTCAAGCTTTTGCACTATTCATCTGGTTCATTAGTGCATCTCGCTGCTGCCCCTGACAGCTGCTCGCCCTCTCCTCCCAGCAGCTGAATTTTTCAGGCTAATTTGATCCTCCACACTGAGACGATCGCTAGAGTGATTGACTTGCTCCCTGACCTCCAGGGTCTGACTTTCCTGATTAGTATTCTGGGGGTGGCTGAGGGACGAAAGCCCACTGTCTGTCTTCGGGGCTGGTGGCAGCTCTCTTTTTTTTTTTGAACTGTAAGCCACCAACCTACAACCCTGTAAGGATGCAATTGCTGCGCTGAACAATAAAAGGAAATGTGTAAAACCTACTTTTCCATGTAAAGGTCCATGTAGCAAAAGCACAGCATCTTGATTTTAATTAGTAAAGTCTACTTTGTTGCATATCAATTAAAACTGCAGTGGTAGTGTTTTTGAGGTTTCAGGAATATTTGAAAGTCTAATTTTCAGAATCTAAAAAATCTTAGTAGCTATGCAGTGTTAATATTTATAATTAAACAGTAAACCTATTGGTAGGATAGGATACAAAATAATACAATGCTATATTAACTAGAATCTAACTAATTTCTACAATTTAAATATTAAAATCAAATTAAAACATAACTGAGAGGAGGTTTAATAGAATGTCAATTAGACCTTTATTGAGAGGTTATGAATACCAGAATTTTCACCCAACTAATTTGGAGAAATTTCAAAAACTGTGTTAGCATTAACCATGAAATTAATATAATAAACACTTTAAAATGCAACTGATACACAAAACATCTATCACAGAGACAGAGGGAACGAGATTTAGTTACCTTTAAGACTGTATGGCTTTATTTTGATGAGTGATTTAATTAGCACATGCAACAAACCTAAAAGTGGGTCAGCACCCCTTATAAAAGAAGGAAAACTGCAGAACTGAAAAGATAGCATGCAACAGTTATTAAACTCTTTTTAGGTCTCTGAGTCTCCTGTTTTATCTTGTAGAACCAACAACTAAATGGATTTGATTTGTGGAAATCTGCTTAGAGGAAAAACTGCATTGATACTCAAATTCGAGAAAGCCAATTATTAATCCATAACGTGAAAGAATCTCAAGACCTTCTGCCATTCTCCTCCCCTCCCCACACCATACACATCCCTTCAAAAACAATGAACAAAAATAAGAATTATTTACATGTTCTAACATGCATTTACAATGCCTAATATTTCAATGATACATGCAAAGGACCAGCAAAAAAGCAATATCTATCATATTGCAAAATTAACAATAAACTAAATAAAGCCTCAAAAGCCTAACATTTAGAAATATATTTTGAAGTTTTTTTGATATAGTGCAATTATAGAACACATTTGAATATAGGAAATAATATAACTGTTCTGTTCTCTAAATGTCATATTTAAGTACCATCCAGGTAAAACTTTTCAAACCACTGAAAATAATTTATTGCCATATAGAAATTCTAAAAATCATCTGAGGAAAAAATATTCAAGTAGGTATTTATTTGGTCATAAAAGATGGCGATAGAGATGCTATTTCTGTAAGACATGTCCTGCTGTCTATTCTATTAAGTTCTTCTAAAATTACTTCAAAGTAATTACTTCAAAGTAGCCCAAAATAAAATAAATACTCCAAATTCACACACTGTATTTAATATACTGTACACAATACCAAAATGACAAGCTCAGAAAATAATTCTTGTGAACTGCAAGTCATGCCTCTTCCTATCTGATTTTATTATTTTTGATTTTTTTCTAGATTATAAATGTAAAAACACAGGAAATATTTTATGCACTAACTGCTTATTGAATATTTCATTTATTGTTTCCATGTAAACATAGTCCCAAGTTTAAAAAAAACAAACCAACAACTGACATCAAAATCGGGACATTCTCCTCAAGGCCCTCATCCTGTAATGAGATTAATGTTTCTATTTGTTCTTGTGTGAAGCCCATCCATTTCAAGGATGGAATGCAAGAGCACAGATATCGGTGCTAGGGGATCCCTGTGCAGAATCAAGTCCCAAATTAGGGCCAATCCTGCAAACATTTGCTACCAGATGTAGTACTTACTACTGTGAATAGTCCCCATCACTGACAGTAACAACTGCATGCAGAATTGCAAGTGCTTTGGGGCAGAAATATAATTTGCATATATAAAGATATCCACATTTATGGCACTGTTTTAATGAGAGAGTGTGTGTGAGAGAGAAATACTTAATATAAAAAACTGAAGGCAATTCACCCTTATGTGGTATAGGCTGTTAAGGCTGCCTGAAACCACGCACGTTATTAGCAGGTGCTGATCTTCCTGGAAAATGTTAAGTGAGTTCTGCTGACTCAGGGTATGTGTACACAATAGTTAGACACCCACAGGTGTCATACCAGCTGACTCAAGAGGGGCTGCTTAACTGCAGTGTAGAGGTAGAAGCCTGAACTCTGGGACCGTCCCACCTCACAGGGTCATAAAGCCCAGGCTCCAGCTCAAGCCCAAACATCAACTCTGCAAATAAACAGTGTGCAGCCCAAGCCCTGCAAACCCGAGTCAGCTGGTACGGGCCAGCCGTGGGTTTTTAATTTAAGTGCCGACATACCCTCAATGGAGCAGGTGGCTTATTACCTCACCTGGATATATAGAGAGAGAATTTAAGTGTGGGTAAAGGAATCCAAAGGGAGAAACCCTAGATGCCACTATGCCTAGAAAGAAGTATTCAGTTGAACTTTGTTCTTTTATTGTTCATATCTTCATCAATAAAGCTGAACTCCAAGAAGGGGGTGACTTTGGACTTCAAATAGATATCATTGTGTTACATAGCGGGAAAGGTACCTGTTCAAAATATTATTTAACACAAGTTTATATTCTGTAGATCTGTAAAAAGATAACTACATCCTCATATTTTGTAGTGTAATTTAGGGGCCAATGCATGCCTTTCTTAAGGCAAAACTCATTAATTTTGTAGGAAGTTTGCCATATGTCTATTTTTTCATTGCTTAATATTATATACAGGTATATATACGTAACCTAATTTATGTCTACATTGTAGAGATTAACAAATGTATCAGAGTTAGTTCAGTAATTGCAAGCAAAGAAAACTGAAGATAAGCCAATCTTTTTTTTAACTGTTGCTTCAAAAGCTATGCTCATAAAAATTAAACCAAGAAGTGATGAATGTGTGTGCACTGTAGTCTCATTTCTTTATTGTTAGTCAGATTTCAGATAACTGCAAACAAATAAAACTTGAGTTAAAAAATATACTTCAATTGTTTTTAATTAACCACATACTCTCAATCAGTTCTATTATATATGCTGAATGCATATATGCATTGTTTTCATAGTTATATTTTGTTAAAGCCAGTTAAAACATTTAGAGAAATTTAGAAAAAAAAATATGCTTTTTATTAGACATTCAAGACTATGATCCTTACCGAACTAAGCTTAAAATCTTCAACAAATTACTATCAATGTCTTTTTAGAAAGTTCACTGAAAGACAAGTCTTGATCAGGTCAATCATAACATTTTGAAATTACTGTAAAAGCTCACATAGCTAAATATAAAAATAATGCCATCTATACTTATATTTCGCTTAAAAGCAGCTTCTCACTAAATGGCTATCTCGTTAAGAAGCAAAATATACAGATGAATCCTAGAACAGATACTGATACATCTAATAATCCAAAAGCACATCAATGTATTAAGCTTACTGGATTTATCAATGTTACCTCATATAGCAGACAGCCTAGAGACCAGATGTCAGATTTGAAGTTGTATCCATTTTCATGTATTCTCTCTGGAGACATGTAATAAGGCGTACCCACTGCAATAAACGTAGAAGTATTTTTAAATGAAAAACAAGTTCATATTCTGTAGATCTGTAAAACGATAACATCCTTATATTCTGTAGTGTAATTTAGGGGCCAATGCATGCCTTTCTTAAGGCAAAACTCATTAATTTTGTAGGAAGTTTGCCATACGTCTACTTTTTCATTGCTATACTGAAATCTATACCATTGTAAATATTGTAATATTTAGGGTGGAAAAGTATTCTTATCTTATATATAGATCATGCATGATAATAAATATAAAGTCATGCATAACAATAAAATACAAGTTTTTAATGTGAAGATGCATATGTAGCAATTGAAGTCACACATACAAACATACATGTATAAACATATTAGCTCTAAAAATGTTACTATTTTAATGAAGATGTTTTATTTTGAATTATTATCACTAATTTTTCTGTAATCGAAAAATACTGTAAAACACTTTTAAAGTGGTATTTGTTTTTTGCTTGAAGCAATCAAAAAATTCCAAACTGAACTCTCTGAAAAGAGATTTGGAAGAATTCTCCAAAACTTTAAATCTTCAATAAATTATTTCTTCTTTTTAAAAAATTTTAAACCTCAGTGTTAACCGATGGGTATTAACCAAAAGCAAAGTTGCAAAAAATAAAGCCAGTGGAAATTTTTGGTTTATCAACTTATTCCCAACTATATTCTCAACTCCACTGCAATTTTTTTTTGAACAACAGTAAATTAATAAATTCAAACTTTGACAACTGGAGACAAAGACATTCACTCATTTTTTATTTGAATTTTGTTGGGAATGGCCAAGTAGTTATTCTTGGTAAGCAATGTGTACTGAATAGGAATGAGCTGAATCTAATAAATATTGAATTTATTTTAAGCTAAATATCTTATGAATTAGAAGAATACTTAAATCAGTATATTAACTAACAAATGGCAACATTAGTATTTTAAAAAATAAAAGATTACAACCCTATCCCATTTTATTGAGTCTAAATCATTAAAAAAAAATAATTCTCATTTACTTTCGCCTTTCAGAACTAGAGGTTGAGATAAATTCTCTATATGAATTTTGGCAGCAGAGCAGATATCACAAGTTTGGATAACCAAGATTTGCCTTTATATTTAAAAGGCAAGATGTTTCGCTTCTATAGAAAAAGCCATTTGATCCATATTTTTGTTTAATTATACCTAAAAGTGTGCTTTTTTGTTTTGTTGTTCTCATCACAATGTACTACGTATTTTGTAAGGGCTAGGACTCACCAATGTATTATCACACTTTTTCAGTACCAGAGTAAAATATTTCTAGGATTTCCAAGGGTGAAAATTCTAATTCTCAGAATTAGAGATATTGGTACCATATCATCAGAGTCAGCCCATGCCTGCTAGTAATTTATAGTTTTGTCTATAATGGAAATCAAACTTTGGGAACAGCATTGATAACTACATTCTAGATCAATGGAGGCTCAGAACAAAATCTTTTCTCGGATATGCATAGACATATAGGTTCTATATTGTATTATAAGGAGGATTTGGTCCTGCAAATTGTTTAAAAAGAGACAGCTTCACTTTCTGGAAAAAGAGGGTATCAGCTCAAACTACACAAATTATCTCTCAGCATTGGCCTGAGTGCAGAATCATCACAATTGTGAATCAAGAGTTTAAAGAAAGGTGGGTTGGGGTAGAAAAGAGCATCTCAAAATGACAGATTACTGAGAGAAAACCGTCCATCCTCTCAGGATGTTTATATTTACTCACAACCAAGGAGGGTCAAGAAGGCATAGTCTCTTTCCTATGAATGGGAGGGTTGATGGTGAGGGGGAAGTTTTACAAACACCAAATTCAATTACATAGCCAGAAGAATAAGCAGAAGGGAAAAGAATGGTTTATTTAAACTTTTAGACTGTTATTTCACCCTAACTTCCCAAGAACAATATTTTTACAGTATGTAAGTTTAATGATGGTATTCTGACAACCTAAGTACTGCATATGACATAATGCCATCTATACTTACAGATGGCTTATGCGTTAGATGTTGTTTTTTATTCCAACATACCATGTAAATTTGCCAATTTAAAAAAAGCTGTGAGAAAAGGAAACTAAAAATTGTAATTACACAACAATTTGGCTTGATATACCACAGCACATTTCATACTTTTATTATCCTTTTTGTACAACTGTTAAATTGTATCTGAGCTCAAGATTTCCAGAGAAAACAATGCCTTCAAAACTTTCACTCTTTGCAACTATTAATAAATACCATGATTTAGTGTTCTGATGCACTTTCTGTTGGCATAATTCATTTAACAATGAAACACAAGTTTAATAGTAATATGGCTCTTAATAGGTTACAGATCTACAGCTTTTGTTGCTCTAAAACATAAAACAAGTAACTGGCAGTGAGAAATGTGCCAGAAAGAGGCTTCACAGAATCTGCAGGGGGCAGCTGAAAACACTGAGGTTTGAAGGTTCATAGTTTACCAAAAGCAAAGGTAATTTTAACCAGTAGCTCTGGGAAATCTGCTGATACATTAGGGGTTTGATATGAGCATGAAAGATTGATGATAGGGAAAAAGAAGAACAAATGCTAGCATTTTACAGAGTTTAGCCTAGTATAACACTTTAACTGAAATACAAACTGAAGCCTCCAATGACCGACAAGTGAAACAAAGCCAAGATATTATTATAGTATAAATTCTTCCTCACTGAATTCTCAGAATCCACCTAAAGATGTCAAAAATATTTATATCCCTTTAAAATCAGTTTGTAGCATGACACAAACAGAAAACAGATACATTATTTTGATACTTTAAACACTAAAGGCATTACAGCATATTCTAAAACATAAGAATACTGAAATTCTTCTAGTGTACTGCTAGTAAACAAATAATAGATTTAATTAAAACATGTTATTTTCTTAAATCATTGTTTTTGTATTTAAAAGATGTTTTCATTATGAACAACACTATGAAGAAACATTACTTTCTTCACCAACAGAAAGAGGGAGTGGGATGCTAGAAAAGAAAGATCTAATACATAAAGCAGATCAATACTTGAAAAATTATAAAATCTGTAAATTTACTGCTCTATTTAGTTAACGCAGCTTTAAAATTGGGAAATTCCTTTTAGTAAGGTCTACTGCTATTAAATAATAATGGAATGGCTGATATTGGACTCAATTAATAAAGAATTAAGAGGGTAATATAATTAATGCCCATGAACATGGATTTCTGGGAAACAGATTTGTCAAACTAAGTTGATATTTATTTTTGATAAGATCATCAGTTTGGCTAATAAAGATAATAGATTTCTATAAGGAATTTGACTTGATTCCACACTACATTTTGACACACACAAAAGATTAAAAACTCAATAACTGAAAACATAACTGTAAACAGAGAATCATCATTAAGTGGATGTGTTTCTTCTGGCATCCCACAATATCAGATCTTGGCCCTATGCTATTTAACATTTTTGTCAATGACCTAAAAGCTAACAAAATTATTACTGATAATGTTTGTAGAGGACATAAAGACTGGGGTAGTGGTAAATAGTGACGACAACAGGTCACTGGCACAGAGCAATCTGGATCACTTGCAAAGCTGGGCTCAACTAAACAATATAGATTTAAACACAGCCAAATGTAAAGTCATACACTTAGGAACAAAGACTGTAGATCATGCTTACAGATGAGGGATTCTATCCTGGGAAACAGTACCTGAAAATAATTTGAGGGTTATGGTGGCTAATCAGCTGAGCTTGAGCTCCAAACCCTGCTCTGTCCAAAAGGGCTAATGAAATTCTTGGATGCATAAATGAGTAGGAGTAGACAGGTTATTTTACCTCTGTATTTGATTCTGGTGCAAACACTACTAAATAGTGTGTCCAGTTCTGCTGTGCACAACTCATAAAAGATGTTGTATAACCAAAAAGGCTTCAGAGAAGAGCCATTAGAATAATTAGAGGATTGGAAAACATGTATTATAATGACAGACTCAAGGAACTCAATCTATTTAGCTTATTAAAGAGAAGATTAAGGAGTGACGATTAAAGTCCGAAAATATATACATGGGGAACAGAAATATGGTAATAGAGGGCACTTAAATTTAGCTGACAGAAGTATAACAAGATCTAATGACTGGAAGTTGAAGCTAGACAAATTCAGATTGGGAAAAAGGCACCATTTTTAAAAAATGAGGGAAATTAACAATTGGAACAATTTCTATATACTCTATTCAGCTGGCTGAACCTGAACCTGAGTAAGACAGGGATAATGCTGGAGGGCAGAGGATAGCATTTTAAAATTTTGCAGTCATGGTTCCGTCTCCTTTGGTTGAAGAGACACACCCACAGAATAGCAGGGCTGGAAGAGACGTCTGGAGGTCATCTAGTCCAGCCCCCTACTCAAAGCAGGACCAATCCCCAATTTTTGCCCCAGATCCTTAAGTGGCCCCCTCAAGAATTGAATTCACAACCATGGGTTTAATAGGCCAATGCTCAAACCACTGAGCTATTCCTCCCCCAATGATTAATGGTTGAGGCCAATGCTCAAATCACTGAGCTATCCCTCCAGACCATGGTTTAGGACTTTTTTTTTTATTATTATTATTCCTCACAGACACTGAGCTGTCACACAGCAGCATCTGTAATTAACACTTTCCATCATCTCTAGTTGGCTGTAAGACTCCATCCCACCAGATGATGACCTGGCCTCAGTTATTCACTCCATCTCTCAATTGGACTACAGCAACATGATATGCCTATGCAACTTACAAAACTCTAACTAGAACAGAAAGCAGCAGTGTTTCTCCTCAGCAACAAAGGCAACCATAAGCAAACCAAATGTGTCCTTCACTCCATACACGGCTTCCCAAAGTATTTCAAATCAAGTTCAAGGTTGCAGTTATTATCATCTGTATATTATCACAGCACTTATGAGCCCTAGCCATAGACCAGTACCCCACTGTGCTAAGCGCTGTACAAACAGAACAAAAAGATGGTCCCTCCCACAAGGAGCTTACAGTCTAAGTATAAGACAAGAGGCAGCAGATGGCTAGAGACAGACAGATGGAGGAGTACCAGGAAACAATGATATAATGTTAGTCACCATGTTAGACAGAGCTCTCAGCACACTAGAGGCTTAATCATTATCAAAACTTTTGTAGGCATTATGGCAAAGGAGACCTTAAGGAAGGATCTGAAGGAGGATAACAAGGTAGTTTTGAGGATGTTAACTAGGAGATCCTCCCAAGTATCAGAGCAGTAAGGGAGAAAGCACAATGAATCTTGTTTGAAAATTTAACAAGATAGTGATGGTGGTTGGCATCATGGGCCAGTTGGAGGCAGGCGTTGATGTCTCAGTAACAAGTAAGAGATGGTAGGTCAAGTGAGGACAAGCCACGAGGGCTCTGAAAGAGTTGATAATTAGCTTATGTTTCATGTGATACAGAAGGTAGAGCTAAGGAAGGAATGCAAAGAGAGGGGTGACAAAGTGACAGGCTAGAAAAAGGATCTTTGCAGTTGTATTCTGTATTGATATAAGCAGGGCAAGATTGTATTTGTCAAGGCCAAAGAGAAGGATACTGCAGTAATCGAGATGCAAGATAATGAGATCCTGGATGAAAGAATTTTAGCTGCGTGGATGGTAGGAAAGGCTGTTTATCTTAGAGATGCAGACAAAATCTGTAAGTTTAGACATAGCCTGGATGTGAGGATATACAGAGAGGTGTTGAAGATGACACTTAAGTTATGGGCCTGAGTGACAGGTGGGAAGGTGGTACTGTCCACAGTGATCAAGAAAGGAGGTAGTAGGGAGGGTTGGTTGAGAGGCAGGCAAGATTAAAAGCTTTCTTTTAGTCATATATAGCTTGAGCTGACAGCTAGACTGCCACAAGATGTGAAAGACAGGCTTAGTTTTTAGTTTGGACAGAAGGAGAGAGGTCTGAGTAGAGATAGTAGTTGAATTTTTATTTGCAGATGAGATTATCCACAGATAAGATGTAGAGGGAGAAGAGAAGACCAAGAATAGAGCCCTGTAGAGCCCCGACAGAAAGTTGCGGAGAGGAGAAGGAGAAAGACCCTCCAAAGGATATGCTGAAGAAGCAATTAGCGAGGTAGGAGAACCACCAGGAAAAACCAGAGTCAGAGAAGCCAAGAGGGGCCAATATTTCAAGAGAAGAGCACAAGTGAAACAGTCAAAGGTGGCTGACAGGTCAAGGAAAATAAGGATGGAGTGGTGGTTCTAAGGTTTGGTTAGGAAGAGGTCATTAATGAGTAAGAGTGGTAAGAGTGGTTTCACTGGGGTGCAAGTGGCAGAAGTCAAATTGAGGAGTGTCTAGGATGACAATGCAGGAGAGGAACTCCAACAGCAATCAGACAGCACGTTCAATGAACTCAGAGATGAAAGGGAGATTTGGTGATAGCTGGAGAGCCAAGTGGGGTCAAGGGTATTTTGTTTTGAGATAGATATATAGATATAAATAACGGGAGACTAAAGCATTCTTGCATTGTAAAGAAAAAGATCCAGAGAGGAGTGAGAGACGAAAGAGTAGATGAGAGTGGACACGAGAGATCTGGAAACAGAATGGAGTCACTGGAGCAAGTGTAGAAGTTAGAAGAGGAAAACAGACAACTTTTGTATCTATGGCAGGGGAAAAGGAGACGAGAGCAGTAAGAAAGAAAGGATACCTATGCGAGGCGAGGAGGAAGTTCACATCATATTATATTCAAAGTGTTCCATGGCCTGACCCTACAATATCTAGAAGGCCACCTAAAGTTCCAGGATGAAGACTGTGTTTGACAACTTTGCTCCTCTAGAGCAATGGAACTCTCTATAATGAGGGTATAGCTTATCTGTGAAGGAGACAGAACTTTTTCAGTGGCTGGTCTGAGACTGTAGAATGAACTTCCCCAGGAACTAAGGGGAACCTCATCACATTCCACTCCAAGTACAAGGCAAATTTCTTTGACCTTGCCTTCTCTATCAAATACAATGCAACATGTATTTTCAAAAAAACAAAAACAAAAACAAACCACCTACCAAAACCAGACATTACATTGCACAGGCTTCTCCCCCTGAGTAGAGGATGAGAGAATAAAACATGTGACAGGTGTTAGTCACTTTCCTTAATAAATACACTACTAGAAGATGGTCAGATGTTACAGTGATGAGTGTAGTATAAGAACCTATGGAGAACAAAATGGCATAAACTAGGTATACTAGAACCCCATGATCCCTCCTAGACTTCAAGTCTATGAATCTATTGGATTGGTTGGCATTTGTGCTCTCAAAATAGCATTGAGCCTTTTGCCTTAGTTCAACATGTGTACTCTGTAGATCAAAGAATAGCATCACATTTTTTATTTTATTTTGCTAAACATTTAAAGTAGCTCAAAATTGCTCCTCCTCAGAATGAGGTGCATTCAAAGCACTGCCAGTCACTAGCCTCATCCATAAACTGAGATAGATAGTTCTGTTCAAATTTTGGGCTAGTTTGAAGGATCATATGCATGCATGCCATCTGGCCCTGCCCACATCAGAAAGGGATGTGTGCATGTCTTCACTGCAGCATTGTCTTACCAATTCCTGGACACACAGAGGATCCAGCATAGGGCCAGAGAGCAATGTGTAAGGAGGAGGAGCAGGGTCAAGGGTAGCTGCATTATCTTGTCTATGGCCCATGTTAATTTTGCCTAACCATCCAGGTGTAGGTTGGAACCCTGGCAGCATAGCTCCATTGGCACTATAATGCCATGGAGATGAAAGTCAGGGGGTGCTCAAGCCAACGTGGCATCACTAGAAAATGCAGATGGCCCTGTGCTTTCAGTGCATTTAGGGTGTTTTGCAGGGTTTGGGGGCCTTTCTGACCTTCTTTCCTGCCCCCAGAAAGCACTCTCTGGCCATGTGTGAGGTTGTGAGATACTCTGCTGCCTAGCAGGAACCAAGCAGCAACCTAGCAAAGTTTCACTGAAGAACTGAAGTGCTCTATTGCTTTTCTATTGAATTCTAATCTACATTCCTGAACTCTACAGCTACCACTAACACCATTATTAGATTTAACTTAGAAGTGGTAGGCAAAGGGAATAGTCACATATATAAATCTGATTTGGAACTACAACATGACTACAGGCTGGCACCCATAGAGCCATGTACTGGCATGCTGAGAACGAAAACTCAGGCTGATCCTTGCTTCTAATAAAGACCATAAGGTGTGCTATGGAGGAAAGGCATTCAGCCCTGGAAAGGTTGGTGGAAAGAAAAAAAAATGAGGGAAGTGTATCCTATATTGTTCTGAAATACCCTTCTAACCAACCCAGGTGCAGTGCATTCTAACTTCAGTGGGTATTATGACCAACCTTCTACCAAAAGGGAGATTGACTCAGTGGTTTTGTTTGTTTTAAAAAGGAAGAATCTCAAAAGTTAAATACACACACAACAGAAACCCCTACTTGTTTTATAAGGCTATACTATTAATAATGCCATTAACTAAGCCTAGCCAGACCACTTTAACTATTGAAATTTGCTTTAAAATCCTTACATTTATTTTGAAGTTTGAATAGGTTCTTTAAGTTGCAATTAAAAGCAATACCATTTAAATTTAGAAGTTATAATATATGGTTAAGGAGAATTTTAGTATATTTCTTTATATATGTGAAAACCTGAATATACTCTGCTGGTGTAGTTAAAAAAACATCTCTAGATGAAGACAGATTGGTGATTGGACAGAGTTTGTAGTTCACTAATTTTTGTGCGTGTAGGAGGGTTGGAGCGGGAAATAGCCACAAGAAAGGCCATTTTCAAGAAAGGATAGTTTGGGGAAACTAGTAACAGAAATACCAAGAGAAATGAAATTCAGAAATAACAAAAAAGGATTGTATTAAGGATATTAGGAAAATGATTATGATAAATCAGTGCTTAGTAGACATTATAAAGTTGATATCAGTGCATCCGATGAAGTGAGCTGTAGCTCACGAAAGATTATGCTCTAATAAATTTGTTAGTCTCTAAGGTGCCACAAGTACTCCTTTTCTTTTAGTGTTTACAATGTACGGTCTTACTTTTACGAGTTTATAAATCAGCCACAAAAATTTCCTCCCCCAGGCTGAGTTTAAATTATGGAAAGAAAAAAGAAGCAACTCCCTACCTTCCAACAAAACCCAGCACCCCAGTTGAAAAAACATCATTTTTGCTCTCTTCTCCCTTTCCTGCTGATTCTTATGTTTGTAAAAGAGGACTTAAAGATTTTTTTTTTTTACCCCCAGTTCAGTTTCCAAGCACCTTGCAACCACTCCCCCATGGTGAACCTAAAAAAACCCAGAGTTGAAACAACTGTTTGTCTTTCTTATCTTTTTGATTTATAACTCAAAGGAATAGGCCAGCTATTCTCCCTCCATCACTGACTTTTGCCTCCTCTGCATGCTCCCTTTCTATTGAATATTGTAGATCAGGACTTTTTGGCTCCCACAAATAGAGTACAAGAATGTTGGTTCCCACTACAGCTTGTTCACATTGCTGTTTTATGTACTGTATTTTATTTATGGACATTAGCAGGGCCTAAGCCAGAACAAGTAACGTGAAAGAATGCTGCAATATTGTCTCAACTAGCCATTGGCATATTATAGCAGGCAAACAACAATATTTTTAAATAAAATAGTATATTACCTAATCTTGACTTGGAGTTTTTTAAATTGTATCCAAAGTCAAGAGAGAGGAAGCCTGGTAAAAAGAAGATGCCCCACTATTTTTGTTTTTTATATGGAGTGACATGGACTCACTTAATCTCAGTTTTTCCACTGAGACCCCTGTAATTAATGTTGGTATTAATATGTGGCAATTTCTGCTCATAGCAGGAATCTATAATAAAAAGGAAAAACTGGAACGTGTAGATGAGTGTCCCAGAGGTTTCCTGGATGACAGGGACTTGTCTGATTATGCTACCAAAATTATAGAGTGTAAAGTCTGCTTTTCTGAAATGAGAGTTTATAATACACTTGTTTTGGCTCTTTAAAATCCAGCAATTACCTAAAGCTCCCTGAGCTCTTGGATACTATTAATCTGAATAAAATTTTTGTCATGGATCTTAAATCCTGACTATAGCCTTGGCCGTTCTCTTGAGGGGTTTTAAGGCTGATGCAATGCCCTTTGAAGTCAATGGCAAGGGGTCTACTGAATTCAATGAATAGTGCATTAGGCCATTAATGAGATAAACACAAGTTCTTTTTCTGACTTGCTCCAGAACATAGACTACAACTAGATATCCTACTCAGCAATCCTGCAAAATTCCATTGGGTATCCTAGAACAACCTCTACCTACACAGTGAATGAGAAATAATCTGCTTTCTTGGGATTAGGCAGTCACGAGCAGACAGATATTTTTACAGTATAGGTTTAAAAGTTTTAAAGCAATTCTCAGTTTAGATAGCCAACAACATCTAAGTGGAGATTCCCATTCATTTTGCATGATGTTGTTTAAGATTTGATTAACTGAGATTCTTAAGGATTTTGAACCCCTAATTTAGTTAAGATTTTGGATTTGTAACATGCACCCCTCCATACACAGCTTCAAGCACATATATATAATTTAACCAATATATTTAACTTCTTTTCCCCCCCAGAGTAAACAGAACCATCCCCTAATACAATCTATCAATTAGTTATCTGTTCCCACAACAATTTCTCTTTCTAAATATAGATTACCTACTGAGAACTATTCCTCTTTACGGTACTTATATTTAGATTTAACCATTTGTAGACTATCCCTGAACACTTTAAAAACAGAGACAATCTGTTGGTCCTCTGTGCCTCCCTTGGTATCATTTTCTCAAGAAATCTATTCCATTTCTTTAGATTTTAAATAATCTCCTCAAATGATACCCAAAAGATGTGAATTCTCTGCAAATGCTTTTGGTATGGTGAATATAATGCTACTCTTTATGAGTGATCCAATTCCCATACAAAAAAGCACTGGGTTTTTTAGATGTTCTTTTGTACTCTTAGAAATCAAAAAATACTCTCCCACATTCTTTTTTTTTTTTAAAGAATGTTTGCTATTCAAAATTCTAAATCCTGATCTGCCCATCCCATTCTCCCTGGACACTACAAATTGGAGGTTGGGGTGCAGGTCATCATGCTAAATAAAAATCCTATTATGTCTTCACAGGGAATAAGTATCAAAACATGATATACTTTGATTTGTAAATTATATATTTAAGAAAATTAATTCTTTTTTGCTATTTTACATTGTGTTTATAGGACCCAGATTAGGTAATAGAATATCTGTGCCCCATATGCAGCTCTCCCAAATTGGCTAAATACTATGTAATCATATTTTGTCAAGTGACAATGTATCAGTCTAATTTTGGTGTCTAATCTTTTTAAACAGGAAGATGTACTTATTTGGCTTTAAAATGTCATGATATTGGTTTTTGTTCTGTTAGAATATGAGCAAAATCTAACTTAGCAATATCTAACCTTTTACATTTCATACCTCCTCAAAGTGCATGTCACCAACAAATGTTCCACATTCCGTTTATAAATTCATTTTGCATACCCGATTACAGTATTTTTTCCTCAGCTGATTAAAGGGTTAGCGCAGTCTTTAACCCTGTTGAAATTCATTCTTTAGTCTTACTTTTTATTACACCTCGATAAAATGCTCTGTTTACAATTGGTACCGATTTGTTCTAAACAGACATCTTTTATTAAGTAGTCCGAGGGCAAAGCAACAGGAAACTGAGTGTGAAACAGGTATCATTACAGCTTAATAAGGTTTGACCAGGGGACTAACAACTTTAATTAAAAACAAAACAAAACAAAACCAGTTGGGTTAACACAATATAAAGAAATTAAATTTACATGAATACAATTATTTTATCTTATCTTGCAAGAAAATCATTTTGCATGATATTCTTACCTAAAGAATGTGCAGCTGTAGTTTTGGAGCTGAAAAATCGTCCAAGTCCAAGGTCTCCAAGCTTTACTACTCCTGTAGCTGTAATGAACACATTAGCTGGCTTTATATCTATGAAGAGAAAAACATTTTGCAGTGTTATCAATAAACCCTACTGCATCATCAATAATGCATGTAATGAGGCTTGTACTTTTGTATAATATTAATCAAATCAAATGACAGTACTGTTTAGAAAATCTTATAAGCATTTAAAAAACTGTGAATTTGGGATTTTAAAAATTCTAATCAACTTTTGTGGCTATAACTCGAGTTATTTTTACTGGTTGTGCTGATTTCACTATAGCAACAAAAATTGAGCAATGAAAAACAACAAATAAAAAAAAGCAACACATTAAACAGTTTTAGCTCTAAAACTACAAAATATGCACATGCTGATAATACCTATTGTTATACAAACTATTTAAGTCTTAACCCTACCCTTTGGAGACAACAGCAGCATTTTTATAAAGTACCTGACACTAGTCTCCTAAATAAGTTTGATCTGCCCCCCCTTTTTTTTCTTTTTTTTAAAGTGTCAAGTACCCTCAGCTGTCACTGAGATCAAGAGCAACAGCTCAACAGTTCAAAAGCAGAACTTTAGAAAATCAGGTCAAGTTTATGTATGAATATAACAATAGGCACCCTTCTTTAAAAACATCCTGATCTTCATGATTTTAACTTTTGTTGGAAAAATGGAAAATGCTAGTATTCAATGGGTTAATGACAACATCATTTAACTTACGTAAGGTTCCCTATAAGACATGCTTACCATGTGAGAGCTTTCACCTCCTCCTTTCCACGCACTTACTATCTCAGACTTTTGGCCTTTCATCCATGCATGTGTGTTTAAGAGGATCACAAGAACAGCAATTTGCAGGGGTGGTTGGTAACTAGGGACTGATGGGTCCAAGTGTGGTTTGTCTACTGAAGGGTGCATGGGAGGTCTTAGGCAGAGGTGAAGTTCAGAAGAGCTAGTGGTGGGAGGACAGACTGGGGTGGGAGCTAGTGGTGTGACGGCATTGAGCCAGGGGCTGAATAGGAGGGGGATGCAGGGCCACATGGGACAAAGGGAGGTGGGTAGGTGAGTGGGAGTGCAGGGCCACATCGATTCAGGGGGGAGTAGGGTGCAGGGACAGAGAAGAAGGGGTGGCCGAATGGGGGGTACAGGGACACATGGGGACAGGTGCAGCTGTTCCTGACTGAATGGGAGAGGCTAGGGGTCAGCATCGGGGAGGCTCCCCAACTCCCTAACAATTCCCCCCCGCCGTCCAAAAAAACCCTGTTCCATACTTCTCCCACCCACACCCAACAGCCCTCCAGGTTCACTCCCAGGCTCCTTCCCATCAATTACTTCCCTCTCAGCTCCTCCGTTACCCCCGACTCCTGAAAGACTTTGCACTGCTTCTGAGGAGTGTGTGAAATACATTTCTGGATTGTAGTTTAAATGAATTATTACTCAAAGTTCTGTATTAGTATGTCTAGTAAGGAATCTATTTGTCAAATAACATTTCCTGAATCTTTTTTTGTTGTCTCTATTGCTATAGACATACTTGCTGACAGGTATTTTGAAATAAATTACGAAAATAATTGAAACTGGAGTGATTATATTGTGTAGTTTTGACAAATAAAATATGCAAAATTTTAAAATATTGTGGGCAGAATTTTTAATTTTTTGGTGCAGAATTCCCCCGGAGTATCATATATCTTTTAAAAAGAAATCCTTTCTATTTTTAAAGTTACTTATAAAATACTGCAATAACATACACATTGTATTAGCTACTTGTCGAAATTGACTCTTTTAATATGTTATTTGGTATCATTTGTATTGAATCTCCCAAGTTCTCTCATATATTTAATACTCGTTAAAGATGCAATATCTATGATCCTATGTTACCTCTATGCATGACACGACGAGAATGCATATGTTCCAATGCACTGCACAGCTGAACAAAGTACTTCCAAACTGTCCTTTCAGGAATCAACCTCTTCTGTTTCTTAAAATGCTTTATAAACAAAACAGAGAAGTACTGAAAACCTATTACACAATTAACTGAGAAAACAGTTAAACTCTTAATTAAGAGCGATTAAGACAGAGCTCACTTAATCTGAGCAAAAGTTTCTAGGACTATTTCCAGATATGGAAGTTCAACTTTTCCCTGAAATATTAACATATAATATACCAGCACAGGATGTGCTGACATTAATCAACAAATACAACACTATACTGAATGTTAAGCTGTTTAAAATAAAACCACAGTCCTAAGAAAAGTTCATATAATGTTTATTTAACAAAGTTACATTTTTCAAAGGGAAAAAAGCCTCAGTGGAGGGAAATGGGGGTGGGCTGTTGTAGTACAGATTCAATCTGCCATATAATGGGTAAAAGCCAGCAGTAAGGAAAAGTTACTAAAGGAATTCTCAAAATAAAGAAGTTTTTCACCACCAAAATTAATTTCTATAGGCTTTTATTCTCATGAGCCTAGAACGAAGAAAACAAATATCAACAATGCACATTCATAAGCTGTCAAAATTATGTAACTCAATTTTAGAAGCCATGGAGTATGTAAAATTGGGAACACAGGAATTATGCACGTCTAAGAATTTAAAATACTTCAGTCAGTCAATTTGCCTCTCCTGTTCAACTTTTTTTCCAGTTAAACGGCTACACCAGGTAAAATTTAACAATGTTCATCTCTTTCAAATACTGCATTCAAAGATGGCAAATAGCTGCCAAGTTCTCCATAACTGCATCCATAATAGCAAATTCTAGAACATGAAAGTTTGACAATTTTAAACTTTGTTGCCAGAGGTGGGTAGGCTTAAATGAAAACTTCCCCAGAAGTCTGCTTTTTGTCTATCTATGCTTGAGACATATATTACATACTTAGTTTGATAAGAAGGGCAAGCAAATTAGAAAAATCTTTTAAGAGATGCTAACCATCATACAGTAATCAGATCCTTTACTATTAAAAACAAAACCTTACAAATTATGTCAATAAAATACACATAGTATCAACATTACACTTGACAGAAAGGTCATGTACAGATCAGTTATCAGTGCTGTAAGGAAACAAAGATATTTTGTTCAGTGTCTTAAAAAAAAAAAAAGACAGAAAAACTGACTCTGTAGATAAGCTGCATCTTCTGTAACGTGAGAGAGACCGGTATTATTAAAATAGCAATAGCAAAATATACTGGAAATAAAGGAAATCATAAAATTTCATCAAAAATAGTAAGTTTAGTTCAAGACTATGTCAATATAAGTTTTTATTCAAATGAGACAATGCTTTAAAATCAGTTCTTTAACTAAAACTTTCACTCAGATTTGGATTCAATCCAAACAAACGCTGTGTATCTGCTCTCCCCAGAGCTGAATTTGCATATCAGAGGATTGTTTGATGTCAACGGGAAGATGGAGACCAGGTTGCTTTTCATTTATAAACAAATACACAATACTATGTAAGTATACGTACATGAAAGCATACTTCCCTGATTCAAAATGAATTCTGAAAATTATCATAATTATAACTATGTACAATAAAAAAAATCTTCAAAATGTTCTTAAATAAACCGAACTTTAAGTACAAGCAAGGATGAAAAATTCACAAAACAAAGTATGCAGATTTTTTTGCATCTTATCCATAAAAAAAAAAAAAACACTTTAAAAGTATAATGCACGTTTGTAAAAAAAAATTTTCTTTTAACATTTCATTCATTTGCCAGCTATACCATTGTTGCACACTGTACACAAAATTCTAAAGAAACAGCTTAAGAATTCCAGTGATTCAAGCATTCCACATGCATATAAATATGTGAAAGTGAATTGCTTTTGGGGTATTCTGACCCAACTAAAGTATGTTACTTTTGCATGACATTAACATACTCGTTTCTGAGGTCATCACTAATATTAAGTTGTTATAAATGTGAACTTTGATTTATTACTCATGTGAAAAGAATGGCATAAACAAATCTATCCATTCTTTAAGTAAGCATTTTATTCAATAAAGGAACAAAATGTTATTTTCACTTGCTTACACTTAAAAATACTTCAAGTCTTTTAAAATAAATCTTCATATTATTTTGAGGGGTTATCGCCTTGTTTTTTAATTTCTGGCATATTTTTAATGTTTCCTTGGTCTGCCATGAACCAAGAAACAAACAGTGAATGAAAGCTTGCGATATTAAAGCAAACTGATTTTGCAAAGACACCAATTTCCAAAAAAATAGCCTGCTTTTAGGGAACAGTTTTATTAAGAGCTTTGGTTTCTGGGGAGAGGAAAACAAAAATGAAAAACTTTTGCTCACATCTTTACCTTTTCACACGTCTATTTTGTGTTGATGAAACACATGATCCAGTTTCTTATGTGTATCTTACACTGTTTGGCATCTTTTAAAGCATATTTAAGGAAAAAGAAGAGGCACAATAGCTCTGTTTTAAATGTTTTGTGTTCCTTCTAGCCCTTCTTCCCCCCCCCCCTTTTTTTTTGAACACTCTATAATGTGAAAATGCAATTGTTCTGATGGTGGCACTGTTGGCCATCTCCTAAGGAAAAGCCAAGGTACAAAGGACATGGACAAGAAAAATAGCTCAGATTTGATCTCAGCTTGTGTCCGCACCCAGTGCCCCTTTGGGAAAGCAGTATTTTAAAAGTTATTCTGTGTAAAAGTTGGACCCCAGTGTGGATTGACTGAGCCAGAAAAAATCATTTATTCTTTTACTGCAGGACTCAATTCTGTTGCAAACCAGAGAGTTTTCAGATAGCCTGATATCAGGGTAACTGGATAGCTCAAAGTGACATGCTGTATTAGCCATTGAATCCAAGCAGCACTTATTAGAGGCATGGAGGCCACATGGGAGGGCACAACTGGTAGCCAAGTGGCAGTGATGTGTTCTCAGGATGTCTTCTTTTGCCCACCTCCAGTTTTTTTTTTTCCAATCATTTCATACCACCATCACTTCCTCCTCAAAAATCAAAGGGAATTTACTGCCCCAAAACATCAACAAATAAGAGTTGAGGTTGACTGGGAATGCCTTGTACCCCTACAGAATGTTAGTTTGGGGGACGGGGGGGAACAAATAAATGCACTTATACTTAAATATCTGAAAGGCAGGAAATATCTAGTTAAGGTACAAAACCAGTCCTGCTTCACAACCTTAATTCTGCCCTTTTCAACCCATCCCTGACAGATATTGTAGTACTGTCTCCTTCCAGATGATATGGAACAATAGTGTAACAAGAGAAACTGTCAGAGCATGTTCTCATTAAGGCAAATTTGAACACCAGGTTGCTATGCCTGGCCTATCCTCAACCACTGCACCTATTCTGCACAAATCACTCCAAAGTTGTTAGATGGTACCATCCCTTGACCTCTGTCCTAAGGATTTCCTCTGGAATATTAACTGTATCCTGTAATGCACAGTCACGCATGCTATTCGACTGTTGCTACCTTTTGGGGAATCTGCCTGTATAATTAATGAATTCTGTACAAGATTATAGTGAGGGGCTAAAGCATTGTGTTCAGGATGTTTGTGGTATTCTAAATGACCTCTACCCTCTCGTGTGGCATGAGAGTAAGTAAGAGCAATGATGTTAGAATCTGTGCAAAATATGTGTGTGTCATATGCTTCACAACTTGCTACAAGTCTCCCGGGAGAGAAAGAACAGTAAACCATCAGGCTCACAACTGGAGTTCTGGGTGAGGGCATGTTTAAACGAACAGGGAAGTCTGAGAGGTCAACACTGAATACAGGCTAGGCCTCAGGAGGGGATGCCAGACAGAGGGTCTTTGCCCAGTGACCGTGTTGCAGGCCCTAAAAACTGGGATAATGCTGTGCTCCACTCAGGAGACTTAAGCACCTAGGGACTCACGGGCTGGGTTCCCTCAAAGCGTCTAGGCAAGTGAGGGCCCAAGAGGGAACACTCGACTGGGACATCTGACGATAGTTTCAAATCCCCACAGCAATAATAGATCATGCTCTTCTACTTGTACAAATGACATAACCGAGCACAGAAATGGGGAATTCATGACCCCTTTGGCTGCAAATGTACCTCTCTTCATATCACAGCATGAGTTATGGCAATCAGCTGCAAGTAATCCTTGTATCAGGCACAGTGAAGGGCAATTGGAGTATATGCAGATGAATGAGAATACTGTGGGACAATACACCACATGAAGTGGCATCATTTAGTCATTCCTCATGTCTGCTTATTGAAAGACAGCCTAGCTGAAACACACTTACAGTATAGCTCCTGTGGATCTAGCCAGCCCCAGGGGCAGAGTTAAGGTTGTTGCGCAGACCTGCTGTGTACCTTAACAATCTCCTAGTTTTCAGATGTTTAAGTAAGTGCATTTGATATTCTGTAAGGGTTGGAGACATTACTGGTCATCCCAGCTTGGTGTTAATTAAGTTCTAGGGCAGTGAATAATATTGACTGGGGGGGTTGGAAGTGGCTTACAAAACCCTTCAGATCAAGTGATAGTGGCATTCAGCTATTCCAGTCTGACAGCAATTCCATGAATGCTGGAAATAAACATGCCCACCTCACAGAAACCCTGACTTGCCATCAGTTATGTCATCTGCAAGCTTTATTAATGGATTTCTATTTCTTTTAAGGCCATTGATAAAAATACTAAATATCACTAGACCAAGAACTGACCCTTGCAAAGTTCCATTAGAAACCTTCCACTCACTGAAGATTCCCATTAACAATTATGTTTTGTGATGTTAGTTAGCCAGTTGTTAAGTTTTAAGGAATGTGGCAAACTATACATTACCAGAAGTCTTTAAAATGAGACAGATTGCTCTCTGAACAAAACATGCCTTAGTTTAACCACAATTTACTGGGCTCAGTGAAGGAGTCACTGGATGAAATTCTCTGACCCGTGTTATGCAAGACTGTCCCTTCTAGCCTTAATATTTATGAATCTATAAAAAAGGAAAATGAGATTTGTGACACTGTGTTCCTGCTGCCTCCCTACCTTCCCCCCCCCCCCCCCATTATCTCTAGAGTCCCTGCAATAAGGTTTCCACTGAAACTGCACTTGGCTTGGCCTTCTCCTGGCTAAATCTAAGGACCTATTCTCTATACTCACCTTTCTTGATCTACCTACCACTTTTGACATGGTCACTCCCAGCTTCTCACTCCCCTCCTGTTCCATTATCTCCTCCTTGGGTTTTCTTGACCCTTAGTCCCCCCTAGTTCACCTCGACCTGTTCCCACTTTGGGAGAATGCCTCTGGGCTCTGCCCTTGAACCTCTTATCTCCCTAGACTTTATTCCTGAAGGGATAGATAGAGTGGACTTTTTGCAGGACCGAAAGATGCACATTTCTCTAGGCAAAAACTCCTGGCCAGAACACAAACTTCTGAGTAACTGATTTCATGGTCCAACTTCCTTTTTCCTGTAGCCCCAACCCCAGCTTCACAAATTTCTGAAACAGTCATATGGCCCTTTGTAGCACCAAAAAACTAGCTGTGGCAGCAGGCTCCCCCACTGAAGAGTTGCCAGACTTGACTGTTCCCCCTTGCTTCTGGAAAAACACCAGGCAGAGCTACAGGTGATTCTGGGATAAGGACCCTGGTACCACCATTCTCCATTTTCCTACAGAGAGTGGGAGGGAGCAGACCTAGGGAGAACCAAAGGAAGGATTTAAAAAAAAAAGAGTGGGATGAAATACTGATGAGCAAAGGAAATCTTAGCAACATGTGTTTTCTAAAGAAGAGCGTAAACATGATCTGGGCAACAGGGAGGAAAAGAAGAGATTGCAGTAGTCAAGACAGGAGATAGAGGGCTGTATGCCCAAAAAGGAAAATAAGATTTTAGAAGTGTTTTCGAAGAAGAACTGGCATGATTTGGGCGCTATTTTTAGTGTGCAGGATATGGGAGAGGGAGTGATCAGAAATTAATCCTTGTATTATAGACCTGGGTGTTAAGATCAGAGTCCCACGTTGTCTGCAGATGCTCCACTGTAGGTTCTCTGTATTTTTAAAAATTATTGTATTACCATGTACCACATTCTAATTTTGATATTTTATCAGACAGATGACATTCTAACAGATTTGCCTGGGTCTCATCAGTTCTGGACTTCAAATTGCCTAGCATTGGCATTGAATTCTAAGTTTTTCCAACATCCCTGGATTTGCTGTCCAAAACAAAAACCAGAATTTTCATCCAAACCTAAAGTCACTTCTTCTAGCAGCATGGATCTCAGCAGTATTTGCTAAAACAAAACAAAAAAAACCCACAAACAAAACAAAACAAAGGTTGCTCATACTATAGTTCAACATTTAAAGAATCTCAACTGACCTAATACTACAACTAATACAACAAAAGAGACTCTTCTGTATATACAGGACACCTGAGAATATCTGCTGTTGCTATCTAGCTAATAAACTGAACATATACAACAGCTACTTTATTATACATGATTTGACAAAGTATCTATTAATTTTCTTTCAATTATTTATATTTTAGTCATTTTTCCAGCATCTAAAACTAACTTTTATAGAGGTACTTCCATAACAAAAAAAATCAATAATATTATATATTTCTTTGTACTTTATGAAACATCAGTAGAAGGTGTTTGTATACTCAGTTACTGAAATACAGTACGTTTTTCCCCCCCAGGTCATCAGAGGCACTCTCTCCTATGAAATACTTCGGTCCTACAGGAACTTAATACATACCAAGAAAACTTAGAGCAACACATTATTTAACTATAACAAAAAAAGTAAGTGGAACCGTCAACTGCTGAATGGAAAATAATTACAAAAAACAGAATTTCTTAGTATCACCCAAAATAATAGATTAGACTAATACAATGCATGCAATAGCATCTCTGGAAAGAGCACTGTTTAATGTAGATGAGATGGTAAACTGCAATCAAATATGATCTCCTTTCATAGATACATATGCCAAATGAAATACATTAGGCCACCCTTAATGTTCATAAAAATCCTTAAGAGAGAAAAGGAGTACTTGTGGCACCTTAGAGACTCACAAATTTATTTGAGCATAAGCTTCCGTGAGCTACAGCTCACTGTAGCTCACGAAAGCTTACGCTCAAATAAATTTGTTAGTCTCTAAGGTGCCACAAGTACTCTTTTTCTTTTTGTGAATACAGACTAACACGGCTGCTACTCTGAAACCTGTCATAAGAGAGAATTATTTAAAATGCTTTGATGTTTTCCACTTTTTAACATACACAGATTCTTCTATATGCATACTGTATAAAAATACTTCAATAAAAGGAAAAAGTTTATGCCCCCCCCTTTTTTTTTCCCCTCTTCTTTTTGGCACTAACTCTTCTCTCGCTATTGACTCATGGTTCTTCATTACCTTTAAACGTCTATGAAGGCCACTCCATTTTCTTTTTCTCAAAGCCTTGAGACAACCACACACTAGTTTTCTGAATTTAACTAGGATTCCTGGAAAAGTTTCTGACTGAAGCTCATTTTAGTTATCGTAGATTTTCCAACAGGACTAATCACTTTTCCAGTATCAATCTCATTTACTATCTTTCCCTGCAGATCAGTTCGTCCATAATCATTCAGCTTCACTGATGCTTTAAATCACTCTTGAAAGCAAAAACTTTTTATGTAAGAGATGGATATCATCTATTGAAAACAAAGTTTCATCTTAGAGCCAAGGAGGTGAAATTTCAAAGCATTGCATCATTTTAGTTCTCTCTGCAGAAACACTCAGCTGAGCCAAGGCTCCTTAAAATATATAGCAGTATGTCCAAGTTCAACAGTTCTTGTTTACATACAACTTTTCTTTCCAATAAACTCCCTTGATGAAATTGGTACATCATCAAGTAGACGGAAAGTTCTTGTTATAAATTATATATGATTCTTAATAAAACCAGTGGCAAAGTACAGTAAATACAGCAGGCTCCCACCCTAACCCTATCATATTTAGCTTAATAAAAAATCCAAGAAACCTTCCTTTCCCGTTCTCAAAGTGTTTAGTTATACAGCACAGAATTACTACTGAAAATGATGATTTTTCACTTCACTAAGTGATAAACATTATAGAAGAGCTAGCAACAATTCTCTGCTCAAAGCATTTCGAACATGGAAAGCATTAAGAACTATTTTTCTACTCCTTAAATATTCTTGATATTCAAGAAGCAAATTAAAGTTCTAGGATGTGGGGGCAGCGATGGGGACAGATGCCCCCAATAGGTTCGTACAAAATTAAGTTTCATTCCAAACAGTTTCTAACATTTCTAGATATAAAGATGACCTTCTAAAGAGGACTGAAGCAGCTAGTCTTTGAGTCTAAAAGCAGGCAAATTTAAACAATTTTAAGAGTTATGCATTGCCACACCCACATATCTGAGCTATTGACACTAAACTATTTAAATACTGATTATTTTATCAAAGTGCTAGTATGATTATTCATGGTTACTGGATGCAGTGGTGGACATAGATGATGGCAGATTCCTTCTCTCCCTCACAAAGACACAGCCAAGGCTGCAGGGCAAATCTACTCCCTTCTCCTCAGCATGCATACACACCTTTATACCAGCCCTACTGGGCATGGATTGGCTGCTTTCTGCCTTCCCCTGATTGGCTCCTTGGGGCAGCCCTTTCCCAGAGCTGGTTTTAACCCCTTTCTCTCCAGAGCATGATGCTTGCCCCGCTACAAGAGCCCTCCCAAAATGTGATCTATCTAGCCCTTTGTGGTGTAGTGTGGGAAAACTTGACTGTCCATCAAACTTGACTGTCCAGAGGACAAAGGAAGTTGGCTTGTGGGACTGTGGAATACTTTTAGTGGACTCCCAGTACACAAGTCCAGTGAGAATGCATCTACACTGCAACGCAACAGGACTTGAACTGTGGGTAGGGTTACCACCCGGCTGGTATTTGACTGGCCTTGCCAGGTTTTTTTTTTTTAAATGGATTTGCCACTTGCCAGAAAAATAATTCAACAGGCAGGCAGAGGGAGGGTTAACAGGGATCTAAAGATCTGCTTTATCACAAGAAATAGACTCTATTTTCTTTATGAAAAAATTCCAAAATGTTCACATTCAAGCATATATAGTTAAAATACAGAGTCAATGCAATTTAGGGGAAAATAATCTCAATGAAGACAGAAATAAAAAAAGCAGCTTGAAGAAACACAACCAAAGAAAGAAATTATGTAACCAATCTTATCTATATGTGTTACCTCTCTAGATACTATAAGTGGCTGTTCAAGGTTGTGGGCTGTGGAATTGCCTTGAGGTTGGGGGGTTGCAGCAGGCTTGCCTTGTGTGTGTGTGGAGCACTGCCACTTCCCCCACTACCATGTGCTGCTCCTGCCCTCTTCCTTGGAGCTGCTCCCAGGAGCCTCCTGCTTGCTGTGCTGGGGGGAGGGGGACACCCTGACATTACCCCCCTCTTCCCCCTCCTCCTCGCTTACCCCATCTCCATAGAGTAGGGGGGATACGACAGGGCTCAGAACAGAGGGAAACTGATGGCACCAGCTGCTGTCTCAACATATTGATCTACTTAAAAAGGCAATGTACTTAGAGTGCGGTCAGTGTGCTTAAAGGGGCAATGTGCATCTCTCTCACACACACAGGGTATGTCTCACTGTCTCCTCTTCCTCCATTTGTGCTGCCTTGTAGAGAATAGGGCTACATTAATGATGTGTTAACCCTTGAGGGCTCAGCCGAGTGCTAGTTCATCATTAGCATTAAGGCATTCCCTGGGAAATATCCCATCCTCTTCCACCCTCTGACTTCACCATCTCACCCGAGCTTCACAATCATCATTGCTGTGTACAGTATTAAACTGTTTTGTTTAAAACTTAGTGTGAGTGTGTGTGTGTGTGTGTGTGTGTGTGTGTGTGTGTGTGTGTGTGTGTGTGTGTATATATATATATATATATATATATATATATATATATATATATATATATAACAAACAGTTTAATACTGTACACAGCAATGATGATTGTGAAGCTCGGGTGAGATGGTGAAGTCAGAGGGTAGAAGAGGGTGGGATATTTCCCAGGGAATGCCATATATTCTTTGGTCTGGTGAAAAAAAATTCCCTGGAACCTAAACACCTCCCCCCCATTTACATTAATTCTTATGGGGAAACTAGATTTGCTTCACATCATTTTCCTGAAAGTCACATTTTTCAGGAACATAACTACAACATTAAGCAAGGAGTTACTGTATTTCCATTTTACAAATTTTCATTGACAGCCCTGGTCAGCAAACACCCAGTTTGACTGATGTATTTACATGGCCTACATGACAGATTCCAACCCTGAAGAACACAAACTTTCATTTAAAAAGTGTTTCTAGCCCTCATGGTTGAAAAACATAATCTATCAAATGTAACTCAATGCAGAGCTAATCTTCCCAAGTCTGCAGACAACCTGAAACAATGACTTAGAGGTGTGAACTCCTCTGACCTGTATTAATCTCAGTGATGTTGCTCTACAACTCAATGAGGAGAAACTTCAATGCAAATATTAAATATTTAATTGCTGACTATTGTAGAGAATGGTATGCAAAAAGTAGTGAGACCAAAGCCCATTGGGGAAGAGAAGAGAATTGCTACAGGGACGGGAAAAGAGAGAAGAAAAAAGAGACAAGGACAGGGAAGAAGAACAAAGCTAGAGCTGGGAGAGAAACAAGGGACAAAAATAGAGATGGTACTAAAATTAGGCATATTTTCTCAATGAGTTACACCACTAGGATATGGAATAACAAACAAACAATGGTAATAACCAAAATGTGTTGGCTTCATAAAAAGTCAGACATAATTCACAGCATGAAGAATTGCCTCTAACTCACCATAGCCCAACACTAAATGAGGGAAATGATATTCTATGGTCAGAGTACTGTCTGGCAGCACCATCTCTCTGAGCAGACTCCACTTCCCAGTTAATCTGAATAAGGGGACATGCAGCATGTGGGCATGCAAGGGGAATAGTTCAAATGTAACTCTATAAGTGGAGGATACATGGAGTGAAGGACTGGGGGGGGAATAGGAGAGAGGAGCAAGAAATTGAGGTGAAAACGAATGCCAGAACACTGGAGGAGACAGAGATACTATGGGGAATTAATAAGGAGGGAAAGTGACAGAATATAGGAAAGGAAGGACAAAAATTATTAAAAACAATAGGGGATAAAGAGGGAACTAAAATAGTATAGGAAAAACTACATAAGATGATGGAAAAGATGGAGGGAAAAAAGTGAGTTATATTGTAAAAGGAAACAAATGCTGTGTGAAGAACTGAAGCAAGGCAAACGTAGCAAGTTAAGGTTTGCAGTTTTGATGTACATGTGTGGGTCTCAGGATTTTAGAGTGAAAAGGTAGATGAGGTAATACATTTTACTGGACCAACTTTACTGGCAAGAGAGACAAGGTTTTGAATTTATGCAGTGCTCTTCTTCAGATGCGGGAAAAGTACTCAGGGAGTCACAGCTAAATACAAGGTGGAACACAATGTAAAGCATTGTGAGCATTGGAGAGTCAAAAAAAATTGTCCATGCCATGGGACAAAAGGTCACAAATCTGGCTGGTAAGTCATGCCCACATGCTCAGGGTTCAGCTGATCGCCATATTTGGGGTCAGGAAGGAATTTTCCTCCACGGCAGATTGGCAGAGGTTCTGGGGGGTTTTTGCCTTCCTCTGCAGCGTGGGGCATGGGTCACTTGCTGGAGGATTCTCTGCACCTCAAAGTCTTTACACCACGATTTGAGGACTTCAATAGCTCAGACATAGGTTAGAGGTTTGTTACAGGAGTGGGTGGGTGAGAATCTGTGGCCTGCGTTGTGCAGGAGGTCAGACTAGACTATCATAATGGTCCCTTCTGACCTTCAAATCTATGATTCTATCTTAAAAACAAACACACCATAAACTGAAAATAAAAAAAAAAAAAAATTGGTTTACGTCAACCAAAACATTCAGTAATTTTCAAAGTGTTTCATTTCAGTTTCAATGTTTTCTTTAAAAATATTTCTATATGCTAACTTTCAAAGTAAGAAAAATTAAGTAAATTTCAAAGTAAGAAGTCATTTCAAACTGAAAAATTTGAATTTTTAATTTTCAAAATGTCAAAAATAGGATTCTTCAACAATTCTGAAACTTTTTCAAAGAGGAAAATTATTCAAAACAGACCTTTACCTAAGAAAAGCTTGAGTTCTGACAAATCAGCATTTTTCAGTGGAAAAGTTTTTTGACAACAAATTCCTAACCAGCTCTCTAGCAGTGACTTCCTTGTTAATATGACCTTGCCATCCTTTTATCCCACAATATCAGTTTAAAATGTGCAGTAATAAAGAGGTGGACCTTGCAGTGCTCTTCTGGTCTTACTGCCTGGACCCACCTTCCCTCTGTGTTGCCCAAATCCACAGAGAGAGAGAATGTCTACACTGTAATATAAGCCTAGGGTTAATGGGACTTGAGTTAATATAAGCTGACCCATGTTAGGGAACTCTGGGCTTGAGCATCTACACTGTATTGTAACCCTAGGTTAAGAATTTTCAGACCTGTGCGTGAACCTAAGTCAAAGCAACCATATTCCAGAGTCCCTAGTGCCCCATCCACCAAAATGTGGCCACTCTAGCCCATGGTGCACTGTGGGAAAAATTTACTGCCCACCCTGCACATTATCAGAAAGCAGCTCGCTTTACAAAAGGCTTGCTCAGTTCACTCTTCATTGCAAACCCAGGAGGCTCTCTGATAGTGTGCATGCAGATCAGTGATCAGAACAGAATGGGCTAATGCTGACCTGAGCTGGTGCTGTTTGCCAAGGGAGGGGCAGCTTTTGTTTTCAATAGAGTGGATTGCAGATTGTTGGGATACAGAGGACTAAAGAAGATGACCAACAAAACTGTGCAATACTTCTGGATGAGTCCCATGACCTGAGTCAAGTGGGACTGTGGCTACAATGCAAAGCAATAGGTGCTGGACTCGAGCTTGGACCCTACAATCCTGCAGCGTTCTGGGACCCTGGGTTTGAGCTGTGAGTTAGCCCAATTATATTGTAGACACAAAGAAGATTAGCCTTGAACCTGAGTTTGAATCCTGGACTTACTGGGTTACAGGTTTACATACACTGCAGTATAGACATACTGGGTAAGCCTAGAGTTTGAACTCAGGCTCAAGCCTAACTCTGCTTCCATCCACACACAAACCATACCAACCCAGGGTCCCAGAAACCACGAGTGGAGGTCTGAGCCTGAGTCAAGCCGGGACCCATGGTTCAATCCCTATTGCTTTGCAGTGTAGATGCAGCCCTACTGGACTTATGCCCTTAGAGTTGATCGAAAGTATTCCACAAACCCATGGGACAACTTCTTTTGTCCTCTGGACAGTCAAGTTTTCCCACACTGCACCACAAACGGCTAGAATGATTACATTTTGGGAAGGCACTAGGAAATCTGGGATATAGGTCGTTGGACTTGGGCCCGCATAATACAGTGTAGACTCTGGAGTCCCAAGATGGGATCCAGGATTCAACAATTCTTAACCTGGGGTTATAAATGAGTGTAGACGCTCAAGCTCTAGGTTAACAAACCCAGGGCCTTGCTAACTTGAGTTCTACTGACCCTGGGCTTACATTGCAGTGGAGAGACACCCAGAAAGAGTGGTAGCAGCGAACTGCCACTAGATTTCTCTGTCCAATAATGGTGCATGAGGGCAAGGGGATAAATGGCCAGCACATTAAGACCCCTTTCCTAAGACAAAGGTTTACTTCCTTGGGCTGCAATGGTAGTGAGAGTCCCAGCCAGTCACCTTCCCCAATCCCAGAGAAACTTCTAAACAAACTAGTACAAGCACAAGGCAGCCTAGGTTTTGCAGAGACACTTCTTTAATGCTTCTATAAGAGTGTGCAAAGAAAGTCAGCAAAGCATAAGGAACTCAAAAGTCAGCTGGGATCCAAGAGAACTTGGAAACAAGCCAACGCAGTATACAAGCGGAAATATGAAAAATATCTATTTTAGAAAAATACTTTATATGAAAATTAAAGATAGAGAGCATTATTTTTCTATTATAAAAAGGAAAAAGTAACACACAAAAGGATATTACCAGTAGCTTAAAGAATCTTTATGTCAAAAATTGGCTTATGTGGTTCATAGCCCCATGTTTTCCATTCATAAAAACACTTAATATATTAAGCTTTGTTCTATAATTAATATCCCTATGGTACAGTCTCCTAATAATATTTTCAAGAGGCAAATACTGTTTAAAAATATAACTAGACACAAAAAGCTCAGAGTAAAAGGGGACATACGTTATACATAAAAAACCCTTCTCTATATTAAGACAGACTGTACAAAAGCATGCTACTTTTTGAAGTCTTTGACATTTCTCAGAGACATCATTTGAGGTTGGTGCCCAATCACTTTGAACTAGAAACATGGGCAGCATAGTATACCATAATCCAAAGACGCACAACTTTTAGGACTGTTGGTATGGCTTGTATGTTTATTGTTTTATCATGTCAGGTAGAGACCAGCAAAATTCACAGTAATTTTCAAGGCCTTTACTTACAGGAGACCTTCCAATTTAAAAATGGAGAAAATCTGAAGTCTTGGAGAAAATTATAAATTGAGAATATGAAGTTGAACTATATTCTAAGGATCTTTGACATCTAATGATGCTAAACAAAGAAATGTAAATATTATGACTAAAGGAAATTATTCATACCCTACTCTCTTACAAATTTATTCAAGAATACTTCTAAAGAAAAATAAATATCCTTAATTAGTTATTATAATTAAGATTTTAAACCCCAATATTATACTGATTATTTTGAACTGGAAAAAAAGGTCAGAATAGGATTACAACTGGGATTCTGGAAAGAATACCAAATATCCAGATGATAACTTGGACTTGGGCACATTTTCTGAGAGGAAACATATGTCACTAGAATTATTTCAGTTATTCAGCAGAAAATTTCAGTTTTCAAGGGCAAAGAATTAATTTCTTTCCAAATGCAGAAAGCCCACTGAGAGGGACTTCCAAGTTCACCTGGAACCTAATTTTGTTCATCTTATATGAGCTTTTAAAACATTTGCCTCATTTTACGTGGATGATGTACTGGATTTCACTAGTATCTATAAAACGGATATTGCATTTTAAAATTGGAAAAATATACACACAAGTCTTTTTTTAAAGTAAGAAAGTGCATGTGTGATATTTTTATATAGTCAGGATTATTTTTCCTATTTTAAGAGATTTACTAACATATCTGTGCTTTATATTGAGAATGGATGCTTTGATGTTTATTTATGATGTATGATGATTTACTTTTTTATGGCCTGTTTGACACACTTATTTGAAGTTTGCATTTTTAATGTGTTACGACAATTTAAATGAAATAGTTTTAAAGTGAGTATTGGCTTAGTAAGTATCTTAATCACTGATTTTCTAATTATTTTAATTTTTTTCTTACAGCAATTTTTTCACAAGAGATATATTCTATCGAGCACCACTTTGGATTTTTTACCCTATGTTTGGGGAGTACTTTATCATACTGCAGCCTTAGGTGTTCAATTATGTCTATTTGGGAAATATTGAATATCTAGACAATTAATTACATTTGTCAGAATGCTCTGAAGCAATTTATTATTTACTTGTAAAAATGTCTGATGCAATGGTATCCAAAAATCTAATTCAGGAATACAGAATAGCAAGATTTTTTTTCTTTCTTCCCTCACCCCAATTCAACAGTGGATTTGCAATTGTGTGGTATATTCTTATCTTGATGCATGATGATTTATGTTTATCTGTTCCTACATTAATTGTAACTCATTCATGCACATCTGTACAACGTTTGAGCATTTGTGCATTTCAATATTGCTAACATCAAGTGATTAAAATCATGTCATGCCACTGAAAAATATGGATTGGATTAAAAATTATGACTTTAATTTTACATACAATTTAAGATGCTTTTTATTTATCTTCTGGATTTGGGGCCTTTACAGCACTGTTATGGGGTTTATTCCATTCACCGCTCTGGCACCGCCTTGTGGCCGGTTCATCTGGAGACTAGCTCACCACTGGTTTCACACCTCCTCTTGCAGTTTCTCTGCCTCTTGTCCCAATCTCTCACCTAGCAGCCTCTCTCATACTCCACACATTGCAGTGCTTTCTCTTCGTGGCTTGTCCCTCTGGCCAGGTCATTAGTTTCCCTGTCTGAGGGATCAAAGCCTCTCTAACCAAACGCCTCAGGCTGTTTTCAGAATCCATCACTCCCCATGGCTGGTAGGTGAACCCACGCTTGCCCTCTACACTGGTTTCCAGCCTAGGGACCCTACAATCAGCAGCTAAGGTCCATGCCGTCTCACCCGTGCTGTTGTTTCGGTACAGTTCTTCCTATTCCTCTCTCTCAACCCTGAGTGACTGCTGCCTCTCTTGCACGCAACCTCTTTCTGCAAGCCCAACCTCTTCTTATCAGCTGGGCTTCAGGTTCAGCTAGGGGTGTATATCCAGCCTACACCTGACCCGGATGCAGCCCATCCTGTCGAGTAGCCCCTTCTGAACCATTTTAAGCCCTTTGGGGCGGTGTCGGGTGAACATACCATCACAGATATACTTGGGTCTCTGTTTTCAAGGTTCTTCCTATAATCATGCAGGTTAAAAACTTTTATTTAAAAAAAAGAGTAAGCTGAAATTCTCATGTAATCACTGCAGCTTTAAGAAAACTACAAAATATCACGAGACTTGTGATAAAATCATGAAAGTTGCCAATACTAGTGTTTGCACTACAGCTTGTCTTGTGAAACACAGCACAGAGAGCTTCCCTGGTCAATATAGATGAATCCTAACGTATCAGGTGACTTTCCTCAGTTGCCTATTCATTGAGGGCTTAAAGTGAATAGCACTCACATGGGAAAATATTTTTAGCTGAGGACCTCAATGGTACTGAAATTGGGCAACAAGAACTTAGTCTTTTACAAAAGAAAGTTAATAAAAGCTCACCCCAATGACTCCTGGAAGAGGAGAAGAACAGAGAGTCAGTGCTGGGTTGTGCTATGAGCTGTGGTGCTAAGACTGTGCTAGCATCCTGTGAGGTGGCAGTGGTGTCAATTAACACACAAGTTAATTTTGGTAAAAACTGTATAGTGCTGTTTTTCTTGGTGGTTAATTGTTAGCTGTGTGTTGTTCAAACTGTGGTCATTTAAATTTTCAGAAACATACTTCTGTCCCCTCATTGTGGCAAGGCACTTAGCAACATGGTGCCCTATTAAGGGCTCCTCTTTGCCTTTGAATAAAACTGACAGTAGCATACCACCATTCATATTGGAGGCCATGGTACGAATTCTCCTTCCCAGAACTCATTACTACATTCCCTCCTCCCCCCCCCCGCCCCAGTGAGAAGATAAACACACTCACACAGAAGCTTTGTCAGTTTTTCCCTTCTGTTACATATCACTTATTTTTCAGACTATTTTAGAAGTATTTCCTTCAAAATACTACAAAACTCACCCCAAAACACATCCCTGAAAACAAACTAATACCAGCTGAACAGCAGACTATCAAGTAATTTCTCCCACAAGCAGTACGAAGACTGAGTGAATCGTGACACCTCAAAAATATTTAATGATTGCCTGATAGGCTATCATTAACATCAAACAGCAATCTAGGTTTGCTACATTAAACATGATTCCTGTGTTAAGAGGACATCACAAACTGCCTCCAAGATCTAGATATAAGAAATGCCCACCAACTTGGACCAGGTGTAATGAGGCCAATTGCACTGAGGGAGACAGACACATATTGGGTTAAAAAAAAGCTTCAATGGGTCATAAGACCAGACATGCCATAAGGCAATCTGTCATAGAATACTCATATTAAGAAGTGTATCAAATTGGAACATTCAAAAGAAAAAACAAACGTTCCTTTATGTTGTATGAAGTGTAAACGTACAGAATTAATAATTCATAGGACAGAAAAAAATATCAGATTTGGATATAAATATTAACAGGACACTGTCAACTTGTTTAGACTACAATTTTGACTGTCCAATCTTAAAAATGTCAGTCTAGGAAGGAACAGTCTTCAAAGCATAGAAGTCAATTAAAAAATACATTAATGTGAAAAAATTAAAATTCTCTGTTCTTGTAGGACCTACACAAAACAATGCTTTTCTGCTTTTTGTTCTGCTGGAGCAGAGCGAGTGCTAATTAACTAGCATATTTGATTCTCAGAGTTGTGCTGTGTTGACAGCAATCATATTGGTGTACACATAAGAAAGCAAACCAAAATGACATGTTAAATACAAGATCCAGAGATGGGGGTAACAGGATAGGAATGTAAGAATAATCAACATTTGACAAATTGAAAGGTAAAAATGTCATGTTGCCATGGAGTGATCTGTGCAAGTTGCAGAATTACTCTTGGGGGAAAAAATAAAAAAAATTAGACTAGGGCTACTTGCAGAACTATAAAAACACAATTTATAAAATAAAGTATTGAACAAATACTATACAACTAGGTATATAATTGGTCAAATATTGCACAAAAAAGGTACATTACATATTTTTTCAACCCATAAACCATAAAATTCATCAAGTACTACATTGTTTAATACAATTTGATTAGTTTAAATCAAATCATTTTGAGTATCTAAAGAAATGTTTAACCATCTCTGGAAAATGATAGCAATTATTTTAAATAAGCAGTTGGAGACCCAAAGGTTATAAAAAATATACTTTTCTGACTCATGTCCAGCCTTCTCTGCTTCTTATCTTATTAAATAAAACATTTGAAGACAACTTGCAGCAGTCATTGTGCCAAACCACCAAAAAAATGGTCAAAATATGCACAATTTTAATTTAAAGCATGTATTTACAGAAGAACTGAAAATATGAAACGCATGAAAACAGAATTTTACAGAGAAAACAATGAACATCTATTATGGTGGCAAATAGTAGACAGGCAGTGCAATGGCAATACCTTGCTCTCACCCTCCATTCATTTTGGTATTGGCTGAATTGGTTGAAATAGGTGTTTCTTTCCCTAACCACTAACTTTTTCTAAATGATTTTGATGAAATGTATGCGGAAGACTTGAAAATAGTGTTGGAATAAAATCATAGAATCATAGAATCATAGAATATCAGGGTTGGAAGGGACCCCAGAAGGTCATCTAGTCCAACCCCCTGCTCAAAGCAGGACCAAGTCCCAGTTAAATCATCCCAGCTAGGGCTTTGTCAAGCCTGACCTTAAAAACCTCTAAGGAAGGAGATTCTACCACCTCCCTAGGTAACGCATTCCAGTGTTTCACCACCCTCTTAGTGAAAAAGTTTTTCCTAATATCCAATCTAAACCTCCCCCATTGCAACTTGACACTTTCTTTCACTGATCATCAGTTGATACAACATCATGATAATCAAAAATGGCCAAAACTTAAATAAAAGTGACCTCATTTTCAGATGTGCGGTCTATCTACCACTCCCATTTACTTCAACAAAATTTGTTGGTACTTGATATTTGTTGGTACATGACACTTCTGAAAATTACACATTTTAGATCAAGTATACAACACAAACTGTAGTCAATGTAAATTACATGGGCATGCAGCCACCAACATTTGTGTATCACTTGGGTATGTGCATACTGCTTGTGTCAGCGCTGTGTGTACACAGTAGGAATGCTTGTGTCGATGCAAAGTGTGGTACACCATGGGTAGGTATCCCAGTGAACCACCCTCCGGTGCAATATCTTTTGGGAAATTTCAGTGTGTTGTGGAACCAAAATGATTTGCCAAGGGATGTCTGGGTGCTAGGAGTCAAGTTCCAGCATGCAACTTTCTCCATCCCATATTATCATCCATATCCTATAATTTTCATGTTTTTTTAAAAAAAAAAAAAATTAAAATGACAACCCTGCACTCCACTTTTCTGTGTCTGCCATCTTGGACAGAAGCATGGAGCCTGCAGAGGTCTGCACTATTCTCCTGAATGTTGCAAATAAGGAACACATGATTCTCCTTAAAAAGAAAAGGAGTACTTGTGGCACCTTAGAGACTAACAAATTTATTAGAGCATAAGCTTTCGTGAGCTACAGCTCACTTCATCGGATGCATTTGGTGGAAAAAACAGAGGAGAGATTTATATACACACACACAGAGAACATGAAACAATGGGTTTATCATACACACTGTAAGGAGAGTGATCACTTAAGATAAGCCATCACCAACAGCAGGGGGGGGAAGGAGGAAAACCTTTCATGGTGACAAGCAGGTAGGCTAATTCCAGCAGTTAACAAGAATATCAGAGGAACAGTGGGGGGTGGGGTGGGAGGGAGAAATACCATGGGGAAATAAGAGGTTTCAGAGTAGCAGCCGTGTTAGTTTTACTTTGTGTAATGACTCATCCATTCCCAGTCTCTATTCAAGCCTAAGTTAATTGTATCCAGTTTGCAAATTAATTCCAATTCAGCAGTCTCTCGTTGGAGTCTGTTTTTGAAGCTTTTTTGTTGAAGTATAGCCACTCTTAGGTCTGTGATCGAGTGACCAGAGAGATTGAAGTGTTCTCCAACTGGTTTTTGGATGTTATAATTCTTGACGTCTGATTTGTGTCCATTCATTCTTTTACGTAGAGACTGTCCAGTTTGGCCAATGTACATGGCAGAGGGGCATTGCTGGCACGTGATGGCATATATCACATTGGTAGATGCGCAGGTGAACGAGCCTCTGATAGTGTGGCTGATGTGATTAGGCCCTATGATGGTATCCCCCGAATAGATATGTGGACAGAGTTGGCAACGAGCTTTGTTGCAAGGATAGGTTCCTGGGTTAGTGGTTCTGTTGTGTGGTGTGTGGTTGCTGGTGAGTATTTGCTTCAGATTGGGGGGCTGTCTGTAAGCAAGGACTGGTCTGTCTCCCAAGATCTGAGAGAGCGATGGCTCGTCCTTCAGGATAGGTTGTAGATCCTTGATGATGCGTTGGAGAGGTTTTAGTTGGGGGCTGAAGGTGATGGCTAGTGGCGTTCTGTTTTCTTTGTTGGGCCTGTCCTGTAGTAGGTGACTTCTGGGTACTCTTCTGGCTCTGTCAATCTGTTTCTTCACTTCAGCAGGTGGGTATTGTAGTTGTAGGAATGCATGATAGAGATCTTGTAGGTGTTTGTCTCTGTCTGAGGGGTTGGAGCAAATGCGGTTATATCGTAGCGCTTGGCTGTAGACAATGGATCGAGTGGTATGATCTGGATGAAAGCTAGAGGCATGTAGGTAGGAATAGCGGTCAGTAGGTTTCCGATATAGGGTGGTGTTTATGCGACCATCGCTTATTAGCACCGTAGTGTCCAGGAAGTCGATCTCTTGTGTGGACTGGTCCAGGCTGAGGTTGATGGTGGGATGGAAATCAGACGTCAAGAATTATAACATTCAAAAACCAGTTGGAGAACACTTCAATCTCTCTGGTCACTCGATCACAGACCTAAGAGTGGCTATACTTCAACAAAAAAGCTTCAAAAACAGACTCCAACGAGAGACTGCTGAATTGGAATTAATTTGCAAACTGGATACAATTAACTTAGGCTTGAATAGAGACTGGGAATGGATGAGTCATTACACAAAGTAAAACTAACACGGCTGCTACTCTGAAACCTCTTATTTCCCCATGGTATTTCTCCCTCCCACCCCACCCCCCACTGTTCCTCTGATATTCTTGTTAACTGCTGGAATTAGCCTACCTGCTTGTCACCATGAAAGGTTTTCCTCCTTCCCCCCCCTGCTGTTGGTGATGGCTTATCTTAAGTGATCACTCTCCTTACAGTGTGTATGATAAACCCATTGTTTCATGTTCTCTGTGTGTGTGTATATAAATCTCTCCTCTGTTTTTTCCACCAAATGCATCCGATGAAGTGAGCTGTAGCTCACGAAAGCTTATGCTCTAATAAATTTGTTAGTCTCTAAGGTGCCACAAGTACTCCTTTTCTTTTTGCGAATACAGACTAACACGGCTGCTACTCTGAAACCTATGATTCTCCTTGTATTTGCAAATCTGCAGCAAGCAGCGCACCAATGGGGTAAATGAGGATTTCTTTGAGGACCATTTGCTGAGGAGCACAGCAAAAAAACAATTCTAGGTTGTTGGTGGCATTCATGGTGCAACTACAGATGGTGGAATGTTGCTCCTGGACCTTAGAAATGAGCACTGACTTGTGGGATTATATTGTAATGCAGGTCTGGGATGACAAGCTGCAGAATTTTTAGATTGAAAAAGCCACATTCCTGGACCAGAATGCCCAGCTCTCCAGAACACGAACAAAAAAAATGAGCACCGAACTGAACATGCAGAAGCTACTAGCAACTGCACGTTGGAAATTTGCAACACTGGATTCCTACTGGTCAGTAGGAAATAATTTTGAAGTTGGAAAATCCACAATGGGAGCAATTGCCACGCAAGCGTGTAGGGCAATTAATTGTCTGCTGCTACACAGGACTTTGACTTTAAGCCCCGTGCAGGACACAACGGATGATTTTGCAGCAGTGCCAACTGCTATGCGATGATAGATGGCATGCATATCTCTATTTTGACACCAGTGCACCTTGCCATAGAGGACATCCACAGAAAAGATTACTTTTCTATGGTGCATCACAACAAAGACTTCACCTGTAATGATTTCAAGGACCCAGCCTACCCTTTGCTTGCCTGGCTCATGTAGTCATACACTGACCACTTTGACAACACCAAGGAAAAATTCAACTACTGCCTCAGCAGGTGCAGAATGACTGCTGAATATGCTTTTGGGAAACGGAAGGGATGCTAGCAGTATTTACTCACTAGATTGGATCTCCATGAGAAAAATATCCCAATGGTTATAGCTACCTATTGTGCCCTGCATAATATCTTTGAGGCAAAAGAGGAGAAGCTGCCACCAGGGCAGAAGGCAGAGGTTCAGTTGACTTTGAACAGCCAAACACAAAGGCTATTACAAGATCCCAGTGTGGAGCTACGTGGTTTAGGGGAGCTCTGAAAGAGCATTTTAATATTTAGCCACAGCAGTGGTCTGTGCTGAAGTGTTGTTTGGGAGAAAGACTGCAGAGTATCTCCAGGAAAGTTTAATCAAGACCCCTCAGGAGAATAAAAGGGATATCCTTATGCACATATAGTATTCCACATGTCCCCCCTCCCCTGCCTAACCTAATGGGGGAATGAAAAGCAGGTGCCAATTCTACCTGTTCGTTATACCTCTACCACTTCTTATACGAATGAAACAATGAAAAGCCAATACCTTTGTCTTGTTAACTTGGGGTGAGATGGGCACCATCTTTAAATTTAAGGATTGCAAGGAAAAATGCATGCACAGATACATCCAAGCCTCCACCAAGTTCCTCTTCAATCGCCTGGTAGGACTGGCTACGCTGTGACAGTTCTCTACAGCATTTCTCTCACACTCCTTTCTCTTCCTTCTTGCTGTTCACAGCAAGGGTCTCTGTCTCAGGCTTCTCCAAGGTATGCACAGTTGTCTGCAAGTACTAGTGGATTCTCTGACAAATATAGCACGCAATTCCTTGTAAAAGCAGGTGATCTGTGGTGAAGCATTGGATCTATCGTTGCACTCCCTAGCCTTGTGGTATCTCTGGATGAAGTTCCCTTCCTTTGACACAGCACTGCTGCAGATCCCTCTTCTATCCCTTTGTCTGCATGCCCAGTGCAATCTGCTCGTAGAGGTCAACATTTCTACAGCTGGTCTGTAGCCTCTTCTCCACGCAGGCCCAGGAGATCCAATACTTCCTGTCTAGTCCAGGCAGGAGCACAGCTAGTGTGGGATCCAGCATAGCCTCCTGGGGAGTTGAACACAACAAGGATGAGCTGAGCTGATAGGTGTGCTCACAAATGTGGGCAATCAGGAAAAAGCATTCTAAAAACATGCAGGGGATTTTAACGGAGGAGGTGACTTCCAGTCTCTCTGACCCCTCAACAGTGGATTTTAAAATTGTGGCCAGAGAATGGGGCATTATGAGACATCTGCCAGAAGACTGTTAGGATTGACATAGGTCATGCAGCATCTACACCCACACTGTGTCGACCTCAGTAGGTCGACCACGTCTCTGTGTTGTTTGGGGAGGTGGAAGAGAATGGAACTAGATCGAGTAACCTGTAGATATCACTTCCAGGATCCATTTGTGCAAGGTGATGAGCTCTCATGAAGATAGATAATAGGACAGATGTCCCCATAAGAGTTGAGGGGGGATGCATGCATCATAGCATCAGGAGCAGGAGAGATATCATGACTCTCGTCCAGTGGGTCAAAATGGTCATTTCCAGGGTGTCACTTACTAGGAGGTTGCAGTAGAAGATGGTCCTTTCCTTGTGAACCTAGGTTTCTTCCTGGGAGTTCAGCTGTTTTTGTGGGCTGATACTGTACCAGGCAAGATTGCTGAGCCATCTGTGATATACTATACTTTCTCTTTGCCATAGGTGTATAGATGGCAAGAGATGGTAGCATTGCCCTGTAGTCCTTAAGAGAGCAAAGGGACTTGTCCATGGCACTCCTGAATAACTTGGGTCCCTCAAAAAGAAGGTCTTCTATGGTGTTTATACCTCCAGAAGCAGACCAGAGGACTGTAGCCAAGAAGCCTGGCTGTCATAGCCATGGAGACAGCAGCTGTGTCAGCAGCATCTGGTGAGGCCTGGAGAGATGCCTTTGTGATTATTTGGCTTTGCCTGCCTTAGCAGAGCTTGAAATTGTTCCCTCTTTGGGAAAAGTTCTTTGGATGGGATGCAGTACCTTTAATCCACCCATTTACTTGTAGGTGGTATAGAAACGGGGTTTGCCAGAACATACAGGGGCTGGCCATCAGAGCACCACTGATGGGCAAGGTGATTTGCCCTGAAAAAATACGTGAACAATGTTCAACAAGGAGTACTGGGGCTCCTGTATCTCTTCCAACAGAATATTTAGGGTCTTAACTATATGTTTCATAAGATCCTGAAAGGCCTTGAAATCATTAAAAGATGGTGAGGGAGACATGACAGCCTTGTCTGGTGAGGAGGCAACTTTATGGGAAGGTGATGTTTCTTCTTCTCCAGGTAGCTCTTCCTGCCCTGTAAGATATTGCTGTGAGGAAGGACCCAAGGCCAACAGTTGTTCTCACATGCTGGGACCCTGTGTAACTGGGCACCATAAGGGACTCGGGTTTCCAATAAGCCCACTGTTGTGGAGCATAAGGGAAGGGGGCAAGACTCCACATTCGTCCTTACCAGGGATGTCAAGTATATCGCCTACTAGGAGTTTCATCACCAGGGTGAAACCTCTAGTAATAGAGGTCAAAAGGGCAACCCTGTAGAGACACTTCCAAACCAGATGCAGTGTCATCTGGAGTGGCAAACGGTCAAGTTAGCACTGGGATCTGGAACGGGTCTTGTAATTGCAGCAGTACCAGAGGTCGATAAGGATGGTGTATCGGTAGCATCTAGAAATGCATCTATGTACCCTCAGAGTTTGTGAGGGACTGGAGGCTGTGGCAGTACTGGATGGTGAGAGACTCTTCACTATCATTTTCAACAGGAAGCAGGCACCTGGAGGTGAGAAGGTACCAGTGAGTAATGTGTCTTGGTACCTCTCTACTACACTGATTCAGGCTTCTCCAGGATCCAAAGATCTTCATGAGTTAAAAGACTGGACAGTACAAGTGAATCTGGGTAGGAAACATCAGGAGTCAGAATGTCCAGTGACACTGGAGAGAACACTGAAGTAAGATCAATGCATCTTATGTCTGTTTGCTGGAGGCAGTACTGATGACTATTTCAGTTTGGCTCTCGAGTTCTTGTGTCTCAGAGGCACAGATCCCAGTGCTAATGCAGGTCTGCTTTAGATAGCTTGCCAGACAGTTTCTTGGTACGCAGCATGGATTTCTTAGCTGCTGCTGTCTTAGTATTGCAAGGGATGAGACTGCAGGTTTAGATGGTTCCAAAGGGCCTTCCCAGAGTCTTTTCTTAATGTCACTGTAGAGATGGTTTCTGGAGCGCTCTGTGGATCATACATATGGTGGGTGGGGGGTGACTCGGATACTGTGGGTCTCAGCTAGCGCTCCATTGATAAGAGTTTGAGCCTGTCCTCCTCAATTTCTTAGATATGCTCTTAAAACCTAAGTAGATCTTACGTTTGGAGGGAATATGAGACCCCATAAGGCACCAAAGGCAGTTTGGAAGTTCTTTGCTGCATGAGAAAGACCTATGGCAGGTTTGGCAGGGTTTGAAGCCTGGAGTCTTGGATATACCCAAGACCTGCACTTGAGGCTATGAATCATAGACTGTGAAAAACAAAGGTCCAAACAGTGCAGAAAAACAGAAGAAGGGAAAGGGAACTCCTCCCCTTTTAAAAGCACAAACTGTGCTAAAAGCAAAATATAAATAAAAATACTAAGAAAATAAAGAAAATTTTGAGTAAGGGACGTAGCAAGCCATAAGGCTAGCTACCAGACACTGCAAAACTCCATCTCAAGCTGCAGGAGGTTCAGAAGGTACTGGAGTGTCAGCCGGTCCCTCCCTAAATGCCCTTGTTTCAGAACACAAGAGTGCCCAATATGTAATGCATCCGATGAAGTGAGCTGTAGCTCACGAAAGCTTATGCTCAAATAAATTTGTTAGTCTCTAAAGTGCCACAAGTACTCCTTTTCTTAATACGCAAGCATGTACCCACAGACACTGCTGATAAAAAAAAAGTGCATGGTGGCATACACATTCTGACATGGAGCATCCACAGGACCACTATTCGAAGAAATGTTATACATGCTACTCACTTAGCCAACTTGAAGGAACTGCTAAACTAAAATCTGTCCCCAGATTATTTGAACAGCATCCTCTCAAATGACACAAGCAGTTTTAGCTTTACTGCTTCACTGGAAAAACCTAGTTATAGATTGGAAAACCATAATATACAGACAGAGACCGATACAGGCAGACAGATACAGACGCTTTTTTGAAGATAAAATCATTGATTATAAAAATTGCAGAACTGATAAATAAGGCTCTGAGTGTGTCATAGAGGTCACGGATTCCACAACTTTCTGTGACCTCCATGACTTCTGCAGCAGCCCCGTACGGCTGGCCCAGGAGCTGCCGGAGCAGCTCAGGCAGCCCTTGGATCAGTCACGCTGGCGGCTGCTGGGGCAGTCTTGTGGTTCCCCACCTGCTACCCCCAGTAGAAAGTGTTTGGGTGGGGGAGCTCAGGGCTTGGGGCTGCTGCTTACCTGCGGGGGGGGAGGAGGACTCCTGTCCCTCAGCTCTCCTACCTCCACATGCTGCCTCTGCTGGCAGCCAGCCAATGGGAGTTGCAGAACTTGGGCTTGGGGCGAAGCAAAGAGAGCATGTGGAGCTAGGTTGCTGGGGCCACCACTTCCCAGGAGCCTGGCCCAGCCCCACTAAACACACCACTCACCCAGCACCCACAGTCCCCCCAGGCCACCGCTCCCTCCACCCAAAGGTGCTTCCCCGGGGCCACGACTCGCCGCCCTCCCCAGCCTCAGTTTTAGTCAGGGATATTTTTAGTAAAAGTCATGGACAGGTCACGGGCCTGTAAATTTTTGTTTACTGCCCCGTGATCTGTCCATGACTTTTACTAAAAATACCTGACTAAAATGTAGCCTGACTGATAAATGTTCCAGTCCCAAGAGCCAATCATAAAATCAGCAACTACACGCAGATTTCTAAAATCTCATAGACTCTTCTATGGGCCCTAATCACTTGTTTAACACAATGTACAGAAGAAGAGCTGAAGCAACTGACCTAATCTCAAATATACCACAGTTAGTGGCATAATAAAAGCATTTCCAAACAAATTTGCTTCTTTAAGTGGGGGGGGGGGAGACTTTGCAAGTTTCTTGTTTGCGTCTCTGAGCACCTGTTCTTAAACAATTAAGGCCTGCATTTCAAATAAAGCAAACACAATATTTGTAATTTAAGAACCAAAGATCCAGTTTATGAAACAAAAGCTGAGCCATTAGAATGAAAAGTGAATAAAAACATAGTACATTGCTCCAAATAGATTATTAGAAACTATTAAAATAAAATTCATACCTTTATCATTCTAGACAGGTCTCCAGCATCTGCTAATTCCAACACTATGTTTAGCTCATTGTCTTCAATGAAGGAGGCATAGTATTTAATTACATTTGGATGATTCAGTTGCTAAGAAAAGATAAATAGAGGTTTCATTCTACAGCATGTCCTCATCTTAAATCACTGACAAAGTATCCTTTCTTAACAAGGAAAAACTAATACGCTACAGAATACTGTAGCATGTTATGAAAAGTATGTGATAACATTATGTACATAATATAAACGTTTCCAGTTTAAGAATTTCCAAACCCATTTAAAATCCATCAAGTCTCAAACTATATTATAATTTTGAAGTAATAAAAGAAATGTAAATAAATATAAATTTATTTAGATTAATATAAAACCCCAAAATAATTCTGGAGGCTGTTAAGCATCAAACTGAATTCAAGTGATAACAACTAAGATAAGATAAAATACCATAAGATGACTAAAAAGGTCTCCAAGAATTAGGTACAATTTATTTTTTAAAGTTAGTCTTCTGTAAGTAAATAAATTTACATGTTAAGCTGTAAGTTAATAAACACATGAATTGACAACAGAGTGCATGTTTATGTTTTGCAACAAACATTTGCTCACTCACTCTTTTTTTAGAGCGCTAATTTAACAACCTTAAAGCTAATTGCATCTTTCAGGAAACGATACTTATTTAAATATCAAAATGAAACAAAAAATATCAGCAGGCTTCAGGTGCCTGCAGAAGAAGGTAGGTAAGTGTGAGAAATGTGTTGAAGTAGGTTAATAGTTTGAGTGGAACAGACACAGTTTAACTTGTTGATTTTCAACTAGGATAATTCAGATTTGTATAGAAGTAGTTAAAAATGTATAGTATTTATAGATGCCTATATATGATTTCTTACCTTGCAAGAACATGCCAGTCATGGCCAAACTCAATGTATTCCAAAAACTAAAATTAATCCAAACTGTTGTGTTTCTTGGAAGTCACTAGCCCAGCTGTCATTGTCACATGGTTAGTTTGCACTTCTGACCCCATTAGGTCTATCTCAAGTGCACCCTTTCAAATGACAGGCCCTGCGCCTTCCCGCCTCTCAGTGGAATCCCAAGATGTTTTGACTCACAGACCCAGTTCTAGACTAAAAAAATCCTCTTTTTACCAATAGCGTTTCCACAGCAGATCCAACTGGATTTGGCACTTGCAATAGGTGTCCCTTCATAAGCTGTTACCAGCAGGTAAATGCAATGACTAAAAACAACTTAGTCAAAATCTTTATTTATTCATAGGAACACAGCATCCAGAGAAAAGGGTTAAAACAACAAAGGGCCTACACATGTATCTTACCTAAAGTTTAGGCAGACCCTGCTTCTGGGGCCCGGAGTCTCATCTGCCTCCCTGCAGACAGTCTCCCCCTTCAGCTCAAAGAATTTACCTACTCAAGAGTGTTTTATTCCATGTTCCCCACCTGAAAGTCACCATTCCTCCCCTCAAAATAAGTCTGGGGTGGTGTGCTCATCTTGGTCAGAGATTGGCTTCAAAGGCATTGACACCTGTATTGCCAGTGATTTGGTTATCTAAAGCCATTGTCTGCCTTTCTATGAATGGTCAAGGAACTTTGGCAGGAATTAACACTAAGGGTACGTCTTCACTACCAACGAAGCCGATATTTAACATGGCTGTGTCGTCACGGCACCACCGCTGAGAGAGCACTCTCCCAGTGCTATTTGAAAAAAACCACCGCCACGAGGGAAGTAGCTCCCAGTGCTGGTGCACGGTCTACAATGCCACTTTACAGTGCTGAAACTTGCATTGCTCAGGAGTGTGTTTTTTCATATCCCTGAGGGAAAAATTTTCAGTGCTGTAAAGTGGTAGTATAGACAAGACCTTAGAACTCGCATAATAAACAGCACAACAACAAGTAGGTAAACAGAGATACACACTATATTCATAAAAAATAGAGATATCTCCCACATTCTTCACACAAACTTAGTCAATTCTGGTTTTGTAATGACTGAAAATTGCATGTCCTTGCTGCTGGTGTGGTGAAGTACAAGGTTAGGTTTGTTTGTTTGTTTTTAAAGTAGGTATGTTCTTTAAGGGCACAGAACTAGGTGTTTGTCTCATGCACCCTTAATTCTATCCCCTTGTGTGTAAACATTACAATAGTCTTGCCCAACATCACAGAAGTCTGTGGCAGAGCTAGGAACAGAACCCAGCTTCTCCGGGTCTAAGTCCAGTACCTTGAACACAAGAGAATAAAGAATGGCCATGCTGGGTCAAACCAAAATGTTCACATCTTACATTCCTCTGTCTCATTCACTGTCCACCCTCTTTACTAAATGAAGGAGACTTGCAGAATAAAGAGTTTGTGATTGTGTAGTTAATAACTATCAAAACACATAGGCACAAGGTGCAGCATTCTGGGAACCTCAATTCTGATTTTGATTCTCATTTCCTGATTTTTAAGTGCTTGGACTTTGCAAACTTAGTTCTTATATGTTCCTAAAATCTAATGTTCTTTTAATAGCGTTTTGTAAGTAATTTCCTTTTATTTTTTGAGAGCAAACTAAAATTAAAACATCCATTATGGATTATCAGTAGGGCTGAAATCCAGGACCTTTTCTGTGCAGCCCAAACCGCTACATAACTAGGAACAGTAGTAAGCTCTTCTCTCCTATGTGGATCCATCTCTAGAAGGAATTCTAGAGATGAAGGATGGTTCAATGGTTAGATAGATCTGGGTTCCATTTCCTGCTCTGCCACACATATCCTGTCTGACCTTGGTTAATCCATCTCTTTATGCCTCCACTCCCTATCTGTGCAATGGGAATGTTAACACTCCTTTGAGACATGGAAGTCCTGTGAAAATAAAAACACTGAAGACCGTGAGGCACTCAAATATTAAACTGATAAGAATAATACACCTAGACAGATAACCTAGAGGTTGAAGACGACACAGTCACATATATAAGATTGCTCCACTACTTTCAGAACGAATGTGCCAAAGTGAATGAGAATTTACTTTGGCCCCCAAAGGAGTCCACATTCTGGAAGCTGAAAAATTAATATTTGTTCCCCCTACTCCATCCTGATCTGTGACCTTCAGAAGGTGCAGTGCCGAATCTGACTCAAATTCCATTGCCAGCTCTGACAGAAGAAACCTTGTGCATCTTTCAGTTACTGCAACTATAAAAACAATGAAAAAATATACTTTCCTGCCTACTAAGATGGGAGTATTAGGCTTTGATCAATAATAAGGCATGTGAAGTGCACAGAATGCAGTGAAACAGCAGTGACCAGAATCCACGGCACCCAGAACTCCTTCCTGGCACCTGACATTGCTACTGCATCAACCCCACCATCTAGGGCTCTAACTCTGCTCCTGGTAGTACATTTGGTGCAGTTGTCATGTTTGAGATCTCAGTGGGGATGAAGCATGCTCAGTACAAATTGAATGTTTCTAGATTTTAGGCAGATAACCTCTAAATAAGCTCTACTGAGCATGTGCACTTGACTATTTGCAGAAGCTTACAACTTGCCCAAATACGTGTAAATTTTAATGAGGGCAGCAAATAGTCCTAAGGCCAGAGAAGTGCTATCTCCTTTCCAAATTTCAAGTCCCTCCACCAAAGTATGGATACATTAGAGATCTTCAAAGAAGCAACTGGAAAAAAAAATTAACATAGGCAAAGCATACGTATTTCCCCCAACTTCGTTCTTGGAAACAGCTGAAGCCTTTTTGCTGAAACCCTTGGACTGCGCAGGAAGAAGGGAAGGAGAAACAGGATACTGAAGAAAATCAGAGGCAGAGAGCAAATTTCAGCCTGTATGGTTGAAGTCTGGCCAATTTATGGGAAACTGAAAGTAAGGACTTGTACTGGAAAGTTTAACAAACTTAACCAGGCATTGCTACTAGCTCCATCTATATTATGAGGAAGTGGCTACTCAGCTGGAGCAAATTAGACACTTTACAAAATGTACAATTTGAGGTAATTTACTAAGCATACCTTTAACTCCAATGTTCTTTTGATGACCAGAAAGTTTTCCATTAACCTGCATGAATTCTGCAACTGACTAGAACGCAGAATACAGAACCTCATTTCAAGGCAGGGACATCAAGATGTAGACTGTGGCATGTGAGTTTTTTCCTAGCCCATCTGTCACTTTTCCCCCTCCATCATACTTTCCTCTGGTGGCTACTCTCAATCATTCTACCTCTGAATGGAAGGGTAGAACTGGCTTTAAACCTACATCAATGCCCCTCTATGAGCTGGATGGCAAAACACACTGTAGGGACAACTCATTTCCTTGCAAGAAACTAAGGCCTGGCCTACACTAAAAAATTAGGTTGACCCTGCTATGTTGCTCAGGGTTGTGAAAAATCCACATCCCGAAGCAACTTAGTTCAGATGATCTAACGCTCAGAGTAGACAGCACTAGATTGAAGAATTCTTCTGCCAATCAATCTAGCTACTGCCTAGCCTCTCAGGGAAGTGGATTACCTATGCTGAGGAGAGAACCCTCCCATCGGCATATATAATGTCTACATCTGAAGCACTTACTTCTGAGGAAATTCTGCGCCAAAAAATTATGCATGCAGTATTTTAAAATTCTGCAAATTTTATTTGTCAGTAAATAAATGTGGCTCCAGCATGGCAGTGGGGAGCACAGGCCACTGGCAGCATTGAGGTGGGAGATCACCTGAAGCCTCCACCTCCCCCAGTATAGAGACTCGGCAATCAGGTTGCATCTGACCCTGACACAGTGCAAGGGCTGGGCCTGCCCCAGAAACACCCCGAGGCCCTGTCCCTCTTTGCCAGGTGTCCGTGGGCAGGATCAACCCAGCAGGATCCAAGTGTGGGGGACCAGATGTGGGGCGAGGTTTCTGGGTGGGGCAATCTGAGTGCGGGCAGCTCAGTGGGAGATCTGGATGCACAGGGGCTTGTTGTGGGGTTCCAGGTGCAGAAGTAATGAGACTCTACAAAGGATCCAGGTTAAGGAGGTTGGGGCTCAGGAAGCGGGGTCTAGGTGTGGGGAGATGGGGCTCAGCGGGGGGATTCAGGTGCAGGTGGTTGGGGATCAGTGGGGTGGAGGGGGGTTGTCGGAGGTGAGCAGATGTAGTTGGATAGGGCTTTTCCGGGTGAGGGTTTAATAGACCTGCTTAATGGGGGAGCTCCAGCTACATGCCAGGCTCCCACTTCCCCCTGCGAGTGCCATATCCCCTTTTCTTCTCCATCCTCCTCCCCAGATTCCCCTCTTCCTCCTTCCCCACTGCCTCTTCCTCCCACCCCTTTGCCCCCCCTTACCCAGCCCCACCACGGGCACTCACTGTTGCACAGAGTAGAAAACAGGAAGGCTTCCAGCACAGAGAAGGGGAGCACAACTGGCACTAGGACCCAGGAGGCAATGTCCAGCTGCAGAGTCAGCTGAGCAGAGATACAGCCTCCTTCAGCCATTGTTTGGAGGGGGCAACCCCCCCTCCAAAAAACATGCCCATGGTCATGTGCATTTCCTCCTCCATGAGGCTTCCCTGCCGCTTTCTGCAGGGAAACAAGGAAATCTGCGCCTGGGGTGGGGGCAGCATTTTCTAAGGGTGTGCAGTCAGGCAGAATCCCCCAGGAGTAAAGCACTGCAGCAGTGCCACTATAGTGTTTCAAATGTAGACGAGTCCTAAGCAAATCTATTTCGCAACATGATCAACCTCCAGTAACCCTGGAAGTAATAGTGATAAATTTATTCTGGTGAAGCTCCCTTATATGACAATGTGCTAAACTTCTGCCATCATGCCAAAATAGAAAGTTACTCACTTTGTGCAATACAATGGTTCTTCAAGATGTGTGTCCCTGTGGGTGCTTCACTGTACGTACCTTTGCATCCCTGCACTGCTGATCAGAGAACTTTGGTAGCAGTATCCATTGGGCCCGCACATGCGCTGTTTCCCCCTCCTCATCTGGCTCAAGGCTATCTAGCCTTGCACAGGAAAACCCCCTCTCAGTTCCTTCTCTACTGCAGAGCCCCTTATGGAGAACTCTGAAGTAGAGGGGAAGGAGCACCCATGGGGGACACATCTCGAAGAACCATCATTACTGCACAAGGCGAGTCGCTCTGTCTTCTTCTTTGAGTAGATGCTCCACTGTAGGTGACTCCTGAGCAGGTGACCCAATGGGAAGCTGAGACTTCAGAGTCGATTCTGTCATGGATGACAATACTAAGGAGCCAAATCAAGCATCAGAAGCAGAATGTCCAGTGATGGCATAGTGTTCTGTGAAGGAATGCGCAGACGCCCAGGTAGTTGCTCTACAGTTTTCCGGAATAGGGAAATCCTTGAAGAAGGAGCCTGAGGAGGAAACCAATCTCATGGAGTATGTGTGTGGATTCCAGATGGAGGTACTATATTGCAAACATGATAGTATTTGATGGAGTTTGAGACCCACTTAGTGGTCTGGGGTGACAGTGCTGCACCTTTAGACCTATCCACAATGGAAAGGAAAAGACTAGATTTCCTAAAAGCCAAATAGCAGGCCTAGGTTCTCCTACCGTCCAGTGCATGTAGAATAGCTTCCCTATCATCACAGAGAGGCTTGGGCTAAAAGCTGGGAGGTGAATGAGGTGGTTCTTGTGAAAGGCTAAAGTCACCTTGGAGATGAACTTTTGGTGTGTCCTGAGCATGATCTTGTCAGGAAAAAATACTGTAAAAGGGGGTTGTGCCACTATCTCCCCTATCCTCCTCACGGAGGTAATGGCGACCAGAAACGCTGTCTTCATTGACAGGTGTGTAAGTGAACAAGTGCCCATAGGTTAGAAGGGCAGTCTGGTCAGGCCCTTTAATATTAAATTCAGGTCTCACGGTTTAGGATGTCAGGGTTTGGAAAAAAGGTTTGCTACACTCTTGACGAACCTCTTTGTAGCTGGGTGCGAGAAAATTGAGTACCCCCCTGTTCACTGATGAAAAGTTACTATGGCCGACAAGCGAGCTATGGGACAGTCCAGACTTCAGTAGGTAGTCTAAGACTCCTGACAGAGTAGCAGATGTCGCAGTAATTTGTCTGGAATGACACCAAACCTGAAACCTGGTTCGCGTTCAAACCTGGTAAGTTCAATGGGTAGCCAATTTCCTACTGTGTAGTAACACTTCCTGTACCTCCTGAGAACAGGATCTCTCTATATGTTGGAACCAGGCCTTGAGCTGAAGAATCCACAGGTTGGGATGGAGAGCACATCCTTTGTTCTGTGAGAGGAAGTAAGGAGTGAGATGAAGAGGGACTGGCAGATACGTCACCAGCTGTGGCAGGTAAGGGTACCACATCTGTTTTGGCTAGGTGGGAGCAATCAATGACATTTGCGCTCTCTTTTTATTTTTATCAGGACTTTCACCAACACAGGAAATGGAGGAAAAGCATATAGAAGGCCCTTGTCCCATGAGAGGAGGAGAGCATCCCCTCAGGAGTTCTGTCCAAGGCCTGCTCTGGAGCAGTAGCACAGGCATTTTTTGTCCAGTTAAGTGGCAAACAAGTCTACAGTCAGCGTCACCGACTGTCTGAATATGTCCTGGAGTGTTACTGAGTTCAGCTCCTACTCATGGTTGTGTGGGAACTTGCAGCTGAGACTGTCCACTGTCGTGTTTTGCACTCCTGGTAGGTAGGCCGCTGATATTGTAACATTGTGGGAAATGCCCAGTTCCATAGCTTTAGTGCTTCTGCACAAAGGGAGGGCGTTCTGGCACTCCCCCATCCCCAAAGATTTATGTAGTACATGCATGCTATGCTGCTTGTCATGACCTGTGTGTGTGTACCTCTGATCAGTGGAAGGAAGCTATCACATTCATTCCTGAGCGCTCTGAGTTTGAGGAGATTGATATGAAGACACACCTCTGTGGGTGACCACTTGCCTTGTGTCGTGAGGTTGTTGAGATGTGCTCCCCACCCTATGGGGGATGCATGGGTGGTGAGGAGTAGTGATGTGGGAAGGGGAGAAGATTTGTGAACGGGATCCCCGTGCAAACATTTGCTGGTTCCTTCCACCAGTTCAAGGATTGTTTGACCTTGGTGGGTAATGACAGGGGTTTGTCTAGGTTGTTTCTCTTCAGCCCGTGAACAGAGCTGAACCATGACTGGAGACATGGCATGCAAAGTCTATCAGCTTATATAATAGCATGCATGCATACCCTGCATCAGGGTAGTCCCCAGATAAAGTCAAAGTAGTAACTAAAGTTGTTGAGTTTTGGGAGGCTGATTTTTGTTTGTTTGTTTTTTTTAAGAGAAGAAAAACCAAAGGAAACTAACAGATAAAAGAAAGATTAGTAACTACGTAAGTTCAAACAACAGGTTAACGATCCAATGAAGGGACAGCTAATAGCACGGTCTCTACTCAGGGGCAGTTGACAAGGAACGGAGGGAGGTTCGCCTGCGCAACACTAGTTAGTCTCGAGCCAAACCACGAGGTGGGGACAGCACACGTGTGGGCTAAACAAACACTGCTACCATAGTTCTCTGACCAGCAGTGCAGGGACACAAGTGCACCTATGGTGGAACATCCATAGGGACACTACTCGAAGAAGAACTATATTTTAGTTACTTGAAATAGCAATTAAATTCAACCCACTTTAAAAAAAAATCAGTGCATTATTGAACATGATATAAAATGTTTATTCAGTACCTCAATATTGTGTATCCTTCAAATGTTTAAACATAAAAGCTTGCAGTTTAAGGTCTTCTGCCTCTGAATACTTGCCTTCTTGTAAGGAAATGGGTCAACAAACACGTGGACAAGGGGGATCCAGTGGACATAGTGTACTTAAATTTCCAGAAAGCCTTTGATTAGGTCCCTCACCAAAGGCTCTTATGTAAATTAAGTTGTCATGGGATAAGAGGGAAGATCCTTTCATGGATTGAGAACTGGTTAAAAGACAGGGAATAAAGAGTAGGAATAAATGGTAAATTTTCAGAATGGAGAGGGGTTTTCCCCAAGCGTCAGTCCTAGGACCAATCCTATTCAACTTATTCATAAATGATCTGGAGAAAGAGGTAAACAGTGAGGTGGCAAAGTTTGCAGATGATACTAAACTGCTCAAGATAGTTAAGACCAAAGCAGACTGTGAAGAACTTCAAAAAGATCTCACAAAACTAAGTGATTGAGCAACACAATGGCAAATGAAATTTAATGTGGATAAATGTAAAGTAATGCACATTGGAAAGAACAACCCCAATTATACATACAATATGATGGGGGCTCATTTAGCTACAACTAATCTGGAAAGAGATCTTGGAGTCATCGTGGATACTTCTCTGAAGACGTCCACGCAGTGTGCAGCGGCAGTCAAAAAACCGAATAGGATTTTAGGAATCATTAAAAAAGGGATAGAGAATAAGACGGACAATATCTTATTGCCTTTTTATCAATCCACGGTACGCTCACATTTTGAATACTGTGTACAGATGTGGTCCCCACATCTCAAAAAAGATATACTGGCATTAGAAAAGCTTCAGAGAAGGGCAACTAAAATGATTAGGGGTTTGGAACTGGTCCCATATGAGGAGAGATTAAAGAGGCTAGGAGTTTTTAGTTTGGAAAAGAGGAGACTTAGGGGGGATATGATAAAGGTATATAAAAATCCACGTGGTGTGGAGAACGTGAATAAGGAAAAGTTATTTACTTGTTCCCATAATATAAGAACTAGGGGCCACCAAATGAAGTTAATGGGCAGCAGGTTTAAAACAAATAAAAGGAAGTTCTTCCACAGCGCACAGTCAGTCTGTGGAACTCCTTGCCTGAGGAGGTTATGAAGGCTAGGACTATAACAGGGTTTAAAAGAGAACTGGATAAATTCATGGAGGTTAAGTCCATTAATGGCTATTAGCCAGGATGGGTAAGGAATGGTGTCCCTAGCCTCTGTTTGTCAGAGGATGGAGATGGATGGCAGGAGAGAGATCACTTGATCATTATCTGTTAGGTTCACTCCCTCTGGGGCACCTGGCATTGGCCACTATCGGTAGACAGGATACTGGGCTGGATGGACCATTGGTCTGACCCAGTATGGCCATTCTTATGTTCTTAAAGTTTATTTTTTCAAGAAATCAAAAATGAAATTAAATGGAAATCTTAAAGTATTACATTTAAAAGCCTCACATATAAGACAGAGGACACTTCATCACCATCTACTGTCAGAGTGAAAGAAAAATCAATAAATTATAACTAAACTTATGAAATTATTTAACAAGTCTTTACCTTAAGAAGATCTATTTCTTTGATGCAGTCAGCCCGGGCTTTGGCATCCATTAAATCAAATATCTGCACACAAAAAAAAAAAAAAAACAACAACATTTTTTCTAACAGCAGCAAACACTGTCATAATCTTCAATTATTATTTTACAGTGCCACCAAAAGCATGCTAAGCACTTGATGGGAAAACATAGCACTGCAATAAGAACCAACTCTATTATCCTTAGTACAGGTTTTAGTACTGAAAAAGATGTACTAGTCTTTCAGATACTACTTCTTACAAAACAAAAGCAACTATCATTAGCACATTTTTTCAGTATTTTTCAAGCTTTTTTTTAAAAAAAAATACAAACTGAGTATTCTATACTGAGTCATGTTCTTCTGGTAGCAAATATGAAATAGTATTTGAAATATGTATTAATAATATTTTCAAAAGCACATTTCCACAGCCCCAAATTAGTATTTATGAGCATAAAACAACCCAACTGCCAAACAGCACATGACCTAAACAACGAGCGCCACTGAATGATAGTCCACCACAAAAAAGCATCAGTGTAATTAATTTCTAAATACCTTTTGCCCTCTCAGTCATCTCTCCTTTCCATCTCAACTCTGCTCTCTTCATTTTCCCTATAGATTGCTGACCTTCAGCATCACCTAATGGCTCCTCAACCTCCCACATTCTTCCGTTGGTATCCCTTCAGGTTCCAAATTTAGTACCTTTTTCTCTTCCATCTATACTCTTACAGTTGACAGCAGCATCACTCCCACAGCTTTTATTACCACTTCTATTTATTTATTGACATCTGCACACCTATCCCCAGCCTCTTCACTTGAAGTCCACTCTGACACACCAACTTCCTCTTATTGTCCTGCCATCTCAAGCTCATTGTCTCAGGTACTGAACTAAGCCTCCCTTCTTGATCCTAACTGACAACTACCCTATTTTTAGAGCCCTGCAAATCCCCAGGTATCTGCTTTATAACTGTGGACCATTTCTGCGGATAGCAGCATACATGTGGATACAAATTTTGTATCCACACAGGGCTCTGACCATAACGGGCAGGCAGGCAGCTGTGAGGAATTGCGGCATGGATTCTCCATCTGCCCTGGGCGGGAGGCCTGGGGGACAGGGTCAGTGGGCGGGGGGCTGTTTGGGCCCCCCACCCAGGGCAGGTGGAGAGTCCTCCTGGCTCTTACTGTGGCTGGGCTTTGGCTCCGAGCTGCCCCCCAGTGGAGCCGGATTGGAGAGAGACGTGCTGGCAGCTGTGGGGAGCCTAGGTCCCTTCACCTGCCCTGGGGGAAGGGACACTGAGTGGGGGGCTGGGACATCTGGCAGAGGGACTGGGGGGGCAGGGACACTGGGTGGGGGCTGCTCAGGCTCCATGCCCCAGGCAGGTGGAGGATCCGCTCCGGCTCCCCGTGACCCAGCTCCAGCCAGGGAGGGGAGCAGCTCGGAGCCACAGTAAGAGCCGGGGGGGAACTGTGGGGAGCCAAGGCGGACCCTCCACCAGCCCTGGGCGGGGGCCCGAGCAGCCCCTGGGCAACTCCACAGGTCTCCCCACAGCTAGGCCAGCATAGAGCCCAGCCAGGGAGCAGCAAAGAGCCATGGTGGACCCTCCACCTGCCTGCAGTGAGGCGAGGACTGAGAGCAGCCCCGGCCATGTCCCTGCCCCCAAGGCTCCCCACCAGGCCGAGAGCATGTAGAGGGTCCGTGACTCCGCGCAAGTTTCCCACAGCTACCCGTGACTCTCCCCGACTGGGCTCTGGGCTTGTAGCCTCAGTCCACCCCTCAGCATAGAGCCCTGCAAATCTGCGGATATCCACATATAATTTTTGCGGATAGCAGATAGGATGCAGATACACATTTGTGTATCCACACAACGCTCTACGTATTTTTCTTGTCTCACGATCATAACTTCACTATCATGACTCTTCTTTCACCCTCACCCACCAGCCACACGCCCACATTTTCCTCATTAATATAAACAAAATCTGCCCTTTCCTCACTGCTAAGACACTTGTTTCTGGTCTCTAATCTCTCACCTTGACTTTTATAGCCTCTTACCCTGACACCTCTGCTTTTCACCTCTTTTCCACTCTCCCATCTGCTCAAAATACCACTGTAAAGTCTTGTCCTTGCCTCCTCCCATGCCAGCCACATCATTCCTTTTACTGGCTTCCTGACTTTTATGAATTAGGTTCTTTGTCCTCATCTTACAATGTCTATCCTTTTACTCTCATTTCCTCCAAATATCACTCTCTCTGTTTGAGCCTATTGTTTCCTTTGATTTTCTCTTACTCTGCTTTGCATGGTGTGGATATTCAACTGAAACAGTCTTTGTTTGTTTGCCAAACACACATACTTCCTCCTGAGATATCCAGCCTCAAACTAACTAAATCCCAACACTATATTTCTTCCAGGAATCCTTCCTACCTCCTAGTCACCACTACCTCTACACACCAGCCCTTTTCTGAAAAATTGTCCTGTTAAGATTGTAAGCTATTCAGGACAGGGAACATGATTCACAATAGCCTTTTGTATGCACTATGTTTGTTTATGTAAGAACATAAGAATGGCCATACTGGGTCAGACCAAAGGTCCATCCAGCCCAGTATCCTGTCTACCGATAGTGGCCAATGCCAGGTGCCCCAGAGGGAGTGAACCTAACAGATAATGATCAAGTGATCTCTCTCCTGCCATCCATCTCCATCATCTGACAAACAGAGGCTAGGGACACCATTCCTTACCCATCCTGGCTAATAGCCATTAATGGACTTAACCTCCATGAATTTATCCAGTTCTCTTTTAAACCCTGTTATAGTCCTAGCCTTCATAATCTCCTCAGGCAAGGAGTTCCACAGACTGATTGTGCGCTGTGTGAAGAAGAACTTCCTTTTATTTGTTTTAAACTTGCTGCCCATTAATTTCATTTGGTGGCCCCTAGTTCTTATATTATGGGAACAAGTAAATAACTTTTCCTTATTCACGTTCTCCACACCACGTGGATTTTTATATACCTTTATCATATTCCCCCTAAGTCTCCTCTTTTCCAAGCTGAAAACTGCTAGCCTCTTTAATCTCTCCTCATATGGGACCAGTTCCAAACCCCTAATCATTTTAGTTGCCCTTCTCTGAAGCTTTTCTAATGCCAGTATATCTTTTTTGAGATGTGGGGACCACATCTGTACGCTGTATTCAAAATGTGAGCGTAACGTGGATTGATATAAGGGCAATAAGATATTGTCCGTCTTATTCTCTATCCCTTTTTTAATGATTCCTAAAATCCTATTCGGTTTTTTGACTGCCGCTGCACACTGCGTGGACGTCTTCAGAGAAGTATCCACGATGACTCCAAGATCTCTTTCCAGATTAGTTGTAGCTAAATGAGCCCCCATCATATTGTATGTATAATTGGGGTTGTTCTTTCCAATGTGCATTACTTTACATTTATCCACATTAAATTTCATTTGCCATTGTGTTGCTCAATCACTTAGTTTTGTGAGATCTTTTTGAAGTTCTTCACAGTCTGCTTTGGTCTTAACTATCTTGAGCAGTTTAGTATCGTCTGCAAACTTTGCCACCTCACTGTTTACCCCTTTCTCCAGATCATTTATGAATAAGTTGAATAGGATTGGTCCTAGGACTGACGCTTGGGGAACACCCCTCTCCATTCTGAAAATTTACCATTTATTCCTACTCTTTGTTCCCTGTCTTTTAACCAGTTCTCAATCCATGAAAAAATCTTCCCTCTTATCCCATGACAACGTAAGAGCCTTTGGTGAGGGACCTTGACAAAGGCTTTCTGGAAATTTAAGTACACTATGTCTATTGGATTCCCCTTGTTCACATGTTTGATCACCCCCTCAAAGAACTCTAACAGATTAGTAAGACTTGATCTCCCTTTACAGAAACCACGTTGACTTTTGCACCACAATTTATGTTCTTCGTGTCTGACAATTTTATTCTTTACTATTGTTTCACTATGTAGCACTTTAAATTATCTTTTATCAGACTTTTTTCTGTTTATACTGTATGCTTATCTCTCACAGATGCTCCTCAGGAAAAAGCTGAGTTATGTTCCCTTACATTGATCAAAAGCAGGCTCTATTGAAGAAAAATGATCAATGAGTCAAGAGCCGACAGCTTTTTCCTGAGAACACCTTGCCACCAGCCCCCAGATATAAGAAAATGTAAGGACTGTCAGCACCTCGAGTGATTGCAACTGCTGAGTAAAAAAGTACTAGGAGAGAGGCAGTCTGCCCCAAGCCAAAAAAGTCTATTCAATAATCAAAAGCCAGTGCATTTTCTTTGGAGCACTGATGTAATCCTACAGCCAGCATCATATGAGCTCCTAAGCAACAGTGTGTTCCGTCATTTGAGATGCCGCTATCTAATGCCAATCTTTAAACTAAACAGAAGGAATCCTGAGCATCCTTAACATTTTTTCATTTATGGAGCTCTGATCCTCATAAGATAGGGTACAGTGTGTACTGACTAGCCGCCACTTGAGCATTTGGAGTCTTCTGATCTCAAGGCTGCCAAAAAAAATAAAATAAAAAAAAAATTTAGATTAGAGTGGATCTGGGGTTCACATTATGAAAAAGATATTACCTGGTTCATTATTAAAAAGTCAAACCATAAAGAAAAAAACTACTTAACAGGAAATAGGAAAAAAATCCCTGAACTCTTTGTATCTTAATACTACAATAATAAGAAATAAACTGAGCTAGAAGGAATGAATCAGGAAGGAGACAGTCAAAAAATAGAAATATGGCAAGATAAGTCATATGAATGGAATGTTAACACTAAGAAATAAAGTCATGTCAGATGTAACAAAGAAAGGGGGAGCTAGTATCATACATTAAATTATTGATATAAAGTCAAACCAATACTAATGGAAAAAACTGAAGTGAAAGTTTACGAGTTAAGGTTAGGGACATGACTAGAAAAGGAGAAGTCGTATTCAGCATCTGCTATAGATCTCCAAACCAAAATGAAGAAACTATTGCTACTTAATCACCTTGTGTGATAGAGTTTTCTGAGGCTGGGCAGCCTAGTGACTAGATCACTGATCTTTTTAGTCTATGACTGGGGTGGGAGGAGAAGACGTGGTAGGGAGACCCTCTCTACTGGGTCCCAGTCTGGGACCATGTGCAGATTAACACCTAAACATGAGAGATGGATCTCCTTCCCGGCAGGGAGTCAAGATCTACTTCCCTGGGCTACTCCCAACAAGTCTCTTCAGTTTGGGTCATGGCTCTGCTAGTCCAGTTGCCCTGAGTACTGGGGCTTATCTGCAGCCCCCTCTTGGCAGGGGAACCCTTACTTGCCTAAAGGGCTATGCTGGCTGACAGGTCGGTGATCAATCCCTTTGGGCAGACAGAGAGCTCCTGCCTCCTTGCCAGTCAGCCCCTTACTGAGCCAGGCTCCCTTCTTTTCTCTCCACTCCAGGACTGGCACTGGCTGCAGGTAGAGCGGGACAGGGATAGCTGAATCCAAACATTTTCTTTAACCCCTGCTGTGCCAGACAGCTATATTTCTACTCCCTCACACCTTGACACTGGTCTAAAGTCTTAAGCCTTGCCGATAAGTCCTGGGGGACTTCAATTATTCAGATATCATAATCTTCCGGAAAACACAAAATGTTAAATTCAGTCATTAAGGGAATTACTGAAATTTGTTAAAGTGTAGTTTATAAAAATGAGAGAGCTTTGGAGCAGGCAGGATACTACTGGGGAAAGAGTGACAAACCTGGAAATGGCTAAATGGAAAAAACTTTGATAAAGGCAACAAGAAATGATCAGAGAAAAATTTAGTGGTAGTAGAGAAAAATAAGCAGGTAAAATTGTGGCAGCGAAGGAGACTAGAGGTCATAAATCTTCACAATGCACCCAGAATTAGTGGCAAAACACTTTAGTCTCCCAGTTGCAGCCCATTTGTTGTGCTATGGCTCAGTCAGCAATTTTCAAATATCCTTTGTTACACAAACTACTTTTATTCCATAAGGGCTACCCTCCCCCGCCACACCCCTAGATAGTATAAAAGCCAACCAGGATTTTTTTCCCTGGTTTTCCCAACTTTTTTCCCCTGCTCTGGCTAGATTTTGTTGTTTTTATGTGCTATGCATTGCTGACTGGCGAATTTTAAAGTGTTCAGCTAAGTTTTCACATCATGATTAAAATACAATTCAAAAACATCTTCAAAACTCTTCCATGCAAAACCTATAAATCCATTAACAGTCGTTTATATACACCACCAAACTCATTTTGAAAATTTCAATCAAATCTGCACCCAAATCTACAGATTTAAAAAACTATGCACAGCTGCAATTATCTTCCCATGAATGAAACAGGAATTCTTGAGAAATCATCCATAGAACCCTCTGTGCTTTAAATGACTGACAGCAGTCTGATTAAGAAGCAGGATAATTTACCAAATTCATCAAAATGTTTCTTTTCCATCATGTCACTTGGCTCGCCTGGCTGATGGGGCTGATTGCATTATGTCACTAATACAATCTGTACAGACTCCCCACCACTTCCCCAACATACACACACAGCTGATGTGGGTTCAGCATTAACTATCACCAGATGGAGCTATATACAACCACTTTCTTGATACCAAAAGGAGAACTCTCTTAATGGAAAACAGCAATTTATTTTCACAAAATGATGATAGGAGTTATTTAAGTTATATAAAGGATTTGTACAGCTTGTATTTTTATTCTGTGATATGGGAAAAGACTACAAAATTTGATCTCAACCAAAAAATGTACAGCAAACTGATCCATGTTGTATATGAGCTACACCAACTGGCCAGGCAAATTACATTTTGCTGTCACTTTTTGTGCCACAAACATGTTAAATATTTGAAGACTATTGATTAAAATCCATAGCCAATTGATTCACTACACGCGACTCTTTATGAAGAGCATTCAAGATAACCAAATAACCAATTAGTCAATTTATTGCTAAAAATCAGTAATAGTACAGTACAGAAAAGAGTTACGTGTCACTGATCCTTCTAGGAAACTGTTTCTCACAGTATGTCAGGTCACTTTCACAGAAGATGCACTCCCAAAATATACCCCCAAAACTAGCTATATTTATAGCAGACTTGCTTACAAATTAAAGCACTCTATACATCACCCAAGCCTGGAATCCACCAATCGGCTTTTTACCTTGTTTTTCTGGTACCACTATCTACCCCCTTCTCCAACTTCCAAAAGCCAGAGGAAAAAAGACTGTCAGACACAAATGGTACATGTAGCCAGGTTTCATCTCCTTTCTCTCAATCATTTGACAGGCTAAAAACATAACAGAACTAGAGAAGCTATCAAAAGATGCAGAAAAACCTAGGATGTATATAGGAAGAGAGGAACATGAAATAGAAGACAAAACAGCAGCATACACAGTCAGTTAACTGAAGCAGAGTAATTTATTGCAGAGTACAAAAATTCTTTGATTCACACAAAAAGAAAACTTTCTTAAAAAAAAGTTTTTATACTTTCAGACAAGTACAAAGTGTTGCTTATGGTATGACAGGCAGCCATTTAGGGCAGAGTAGGGTTTCTACCCAGAATACTGGGGAGTTTGAGAGGGTCCCTACCTGGTCATCTTTTGGGGCCCCAGAAGCAAATGCCCAGGAGAGTGAAGGTTCCTTATTTCAGCCGTCACAACATTCAATTCATGTAGCACCCTCCCAAACGTTCATTCTCTTCCACAATATACAATTAATACAAACTACGCAGTTTAGAGTCATATAGGATCATGCTTAGATTCAATAACCTCAAGAATTGTTCCAACACTTTTTCCCTGTTGACAATAAAGGGTCAATCACTACAACTGTATTCTATCAATACAAGATAGAATTCTTCAAAGCATCTGGACAGACATTTCAAAACGTCCCAACGAGACCAAAGCTCAGGCCAGGTCTACACTAAAAACATCTGCCAGTACAGTAATATTGGTTGGGGGTGTAACTTCTTCTATTATTATGAAATTTCTGTATGGCAAAAGCCATAGTGCAGATGCAGTTGTTATGACAATGGAGCTGCTCTATAACTATTTATTAATACTCTCTATTGAACTGGTTACTGAGATGTTACTGTAATACCATACTGATGTAGCTTAATAGAGGGGCTTTAAGGATGGTTAAGATACAATATGATTAAAGAAAGAAAAGGATTGGGAAACAAAAGTTCAAAGGGACTATAAACAGTTTTAAAAGATTCTCTGTGGAGGGGATGGGAGAGGAGGGGAGAGAAAAAGAAGAGCTGTACATGAGTAGTTGTTCAGGGAGAGCAGACAGACAGATAGCCAGCACCTGCTGTGGTACCTGAAGATGTTAAGGCCTACCTAGCTCACCATCAGGGGATCACATGCCTTTAGGTAAGACAGGCATGCATATAGATTTATGCAAATCCTTCTCTAAATGCTTTGCTTCTATTTTTAAAATAAACAATACTTATATTTTTAAGAAGGCTGTCAGGTCACAAATTCCTGAAGGGTCACTGCATCAGACCTGCTGGATGAACATGATTGATACTCAGGGCATTGTAGCAGACATAGCTACCACTGCTCCTTGGTGGGTGGTTTTATTATGTCAACAGGAGAGCTCTCTCCCATCCGCATAGATCGGCCACACGAGAGATCTTACAACAATGCAGCTGCATCGGTACAGCTGTACCGCTGTAGGTCTCTAGTGTAGATACAGCCTGAGGTTATATTATTTTTCAAATTAGACAGATCTCAGGACTATATCTAATCATTTTCCTCTCTTAAGAAGGTGCAAGTAACAGCTCAGCAATCTGGGATTTTTGATTTAGCAAAACAAACATTCCAAAATATGAGGTTTGCAAGCCATCTCGAGATTTGCAGTCACTCTAGGGATTTTGTCCTATCAGATTCAAAACAGGTTGGTTAGATTCTGTTTTAGAACCAGTAAATGAGATTTCTCATCTGAACCTGAACAGTCACCTCATACTGTAATAAGCCTTTTCATACAGTCCAGAGCCTGCTCAAGAAAAGTTTGTATTCTTTTTGTCAGATCTGAAGGAGACTATTAATATTACAAACCTGAACAAAAAAGAAATTATTTCACTAATGGAAGAAGATACAGCACTACAGGACATCCTACACAGAAAAAACAAACTATACAAAGGGAGATTTTAAACGCTTAAGAACATCCTTTCAAGTGGCTTTCCAAACTGCATATACCACTTTGTAATTATTAATGATTGCCTTACAATCCTTAATGACTGCCTTAATGATGATTGTGTTACAAGAATCCCAAGAGACCAGATTACCATGCAAGAAAAGTTTCCCTTGGTGATTTACTATAAAATGCCCATTAATACACCACTATGAATAAAGGTTGTGTCAGTATTTTGATTATAATTATAAATATTACAGCTTAGTAGCTTTATGACAAATCAATCAACTCCATCTTCAGCTAATATTAATCAGCAAACTAGTCTGAAAGGTTAGATCACATTGCACATATATGAAATACTTTAGTTATGTTGTTCCCACTTGCTGATTTCGTGGTCTAGGATATCCGTAAGATTTACACAGAGTCATTATGTCTGCTGTGGAAAACACAAGTGGAACTGATATTAAACCGTTTTAAGCTTGCATGACAGGTTGCCTAATATCTATTATTTTCATAAAGAGGATCATAACTAAAAGTCTCCTTAAAATGAACTCTCACTCTACAATTAGTCAATACGAAGAGAGACAAGAAGGCCTTTAAAAAATGTTTTAACAGAAGCCCTTGCCACGACACTAAGTAAACACATATCAATGCATTAAATTAGCTTTCTGTTCTTCATAACCTTTATGAGGTAGATAGATCATAACTACAATTATTTCAAAATTCTGAAAAGCTTAAACAGAAAGATGTTTCAAGTGATATCAATAAGGACTAATTGAAGAGACTGAAGATTAGAATGGGTTATAAGTTACTGTAAAGTAAAGATCAAGAATTGCCTACTGTATAGTTGCATAATTTAAATATATACTAAAGAAAACACAAAGCCACCATTCTGCTTAAATCCCTTGTACGTAGGCTTGTGTTCACATAGTCTTTAGAAACTCTCATACAAATACATCAGAAGACTTTTACATACATTTAACAACCAGATGGTATACACAAAATCATTGTTTCCAAAGCCAGAACTTATTTAATCAATTACCAACTAACTACCGTTCTAAATTCAACTTTTGAGGTAAAAGGAATGAGTGTTAGCTTTGAACGATAGTACTTTCAGGACACACCAAGTAGGAGTTACTCGGTGCTTTTTTCTCAACAGTTCAGTATTTTTCCCAGATCTCTTCTCTGATGTTAGAAAGATAAAAGGTGATGTTTAAATGATTATCTGACCCATAAACAAATACATTTTTAAATAAAAAGGTTTAAAATAAAAATGGCTTGATAAGGATATTTCATTATACAATGGACTATAAATATAACTATGGCAAGATAAACCTATGGTAACCAAATACAGTAAACAAAATAATGAGTTAAATGAAAAGTTATTATAAGATATGACAAACAACGGTGAAAATGGGCAACACAGTGTTTTTGTAACTAGACCACTGCAATGCTGTGGTAACAATGTTCTATAAAATGTGAAACTACAAGATTAATTAGCTCTAATTCAAGCCTCAAGTGGCAATCCACTGACAATGTACAATAAATAATTAATATGAGTACTAGATAAAAGGATTTCTTTTTTGATCCTCTAACACAGGGTCTCAAGTGTTGGAATGAAAGGGAGAAAGCACAGAACAATGTAAGGCACAACTGTGATGCATTCTCTAGAAGGAATTTTGAGGAAGTATGCAACCCTATATACTATACTGACTCCTGAGCAGCCTTGAGTTGACTATAAATACCATACTGTATGAGCAACTCATAGATCCTTAAACAAGAAGTTACTGTTGCTAGGCAGTTATGAATCCTTCATGTTACATTCTTAAAATAAAACAGCCAAGAAAGAAAAGATGGGCTTTATTTAGTAAGAACCAGTTTGACATTTTATATTGTCACAATAACATAATGCATAACAAATATATTTCTTATCAGGAAATATCTTCACGAGTTTTTTTTAGTCGAAGTTGATAGCCAATTGATTCAAGGTAGTAACACATTTATAAAGACTATTCTAGAAATTCCTCAAACATTTGTTTCAAGCTACAAAGTTTGTAGTTTATCCCAAGCTGATTTGTACGGTTATGTCTTCATGCCCCCCCGCCCCCAAAAAGGGGTGTGTTTTTATCGAAAGCGCCAATGCATGTTTAATTATCTCGCTGTAAAACCCTATAGGAAACTAGGTTGGGTAAGTTTTACCACGATGTAAGTAGGAAAAGTCAACTATGGGTGTGGAATATATAGTGTTGACCTCTAACTACACTGGGATAAAAGCCACCTATTACCTGTCTCCACGAAAACTTTATAGCAATATTACTAATGTGCATTAGTTATCTCTCTGAAAAGATACACCTTTTGGGGAAGTGATGACATAGCTGTTTTTGTACTCCAGGCTAACGTTTGTGTCCTGAAACAAGCATTTGAGGATTGTCCAAACTAGACTTTACAAATGTACTAACTATCTCAATGGCAATCAATTAAACTAAAGTACATCTTTAATGTAGACATTCCCCTAGCATGGCTGAACAATATCCTCCCCCAATTAAAAGAATTGCAAAAGTGCCATCTTTCACTGTGGTTTCAGTTGGGCAACATTTAAAACAGAATCTTAGCCATGTAATCATGCAGGACACAGATTCAGGACAGCCACAGAACAGAACAGCCACAATTTTATGAACATCAATGCTACAAATGACAGTTACATGTACAATTTTTCTTGACTGGAAGGTGTGTATGTGTGTGTGTGTGGGGGGGGGGGTAGAATATCAAATAAAAGCAATGTCAATGAAAAACTAGTTGATATCCCTCCACATTCTGATATCTTCAACACATTGGACATCGCTTTGCAGTGGTTTGAAAGACAAGAAGCAAGCAATGCAGCACACCATATTGCAACTTATGCACCACAGCTACTGCAATTTTGAGATGTTCAGTTTTATGAACTCAATCCTCAACCAGTTCATAAATCAGGGGATCTACTATATAATACTGGTTCAATAACTACTGGAGGTGTAGAGTGTTGATGAGGTACACAAACTTTAACCTAAAAGAAGGATTCAAGCTCACCATGTTGCATTTATGTTTGTGAAATTACAGCCAAGAAATAGAAAGAAAATAACTCCTCCTTGCAGGCATCTACAATAAAACAAAGCAAAAATGCTGATTCTTCTTAGTTCCTGTTGCCTAGAGGTAACATGAATTCAGAAACAGTAATTTCTGTCGCTACCTGCTGGTGCCTCTTTCAATGACATCTTATTCAGCCTTGGGTACTTCCAAAGTTGAGTTCTACAACACACTATTTTGTGCACATATAATGTAATGTTTATCAATATTTGAACTTCTTCAACCAATTAACATTTTAAATAGGAGAAAGGTGCTTTTTGAAAAAATTAAAATGATCAAAACTGGCATTTGCAGAATGAAGTGGGAGTCAACATCTCAATACTGTAAAAATATGATGGCTGAGCAGTGTGATATGGGTATACTAACTCCACACTGGGTAACATGGAGTTAACAAGTTAATGTGGGCTCATGTGGCTCCATCCCTATGCACCTGTGACAGATGTCAACATTGGAAGGAAGAGCTTCAGAGGGAGAAACCTGAATCAGTTGATGGCAGACCAGAGAGGAGAGCAGAACTCAGTGTTCAGCTCCTGGAGAGTGGGCTGACTGAAGGCGAGAAACTCCCCAGACGACAGCTGCCTGACAGCCCCTCTCTGAGGGAGAGTAAGGTCAGATGCTGACTCAATTGGAGAGGAGATCACTCCTCTTCATTACTTATGAACTCAGTTTAGGGCTACAAACTGACAAGCACCCTCTGAAGGAAGAGAGTTTTAGGATGATTCATTTGCATTAACTGCCCTTGTTTCTGTTCACCGAGTACCCCAGAAGAGCAGAGGCTTTAAAGCAACCTGCAGGAGGACCAAGTTGCAGGAAGAGACAGACCACCGCAATGCCATAGTGACCATTGATGGGTGGTACTAGGGAGGGAGAGAGCTGCTACATCATACAGGAATGTGCTCTAGTGGTGAATCAACACCTTCACAGGAGGTGATAGGCCATGAAGGAACTTAAAAATGAAGACAAGTAATTTGTGTTTGATATGGGGGAGATGGGTGAGCCAGTGGAGGAAAGATACTGTGGAAGCAACAAGCCAGGAATACAAGTTTGGAGCACAACAGTATTTGTCAAATTCTGAGAGGAGGGTGTTGCAGTATCTGACATGACAAGAGGAGGAGGACCTGAAAGAGAGAGATTTAGCTGTGTCAGAGAGGAAAGGCTGGATCTTAGAGATTGTATGTAGGATGAAAAAAGCATGATTCAGATACTGTGTGGATGCAGGGATGTAGAGAGAGGTCCAAATCACAGATGACACTCTGGTTATGAGAGTGGTCCACAATGACTGAGAAAGGTGGAAGGGGGAAGAAGATAAGAGGTCTATTTTGGCCACATTGACTTTAAGTTGATGGCCGGACATCCCCATGGTCTTTGTTATAGTAACACATAATAGTAGTTTTGGATATTATCTATCCAAGTCAAAAGGGCTCTTACAAAGCAAGGTGTATACTGCAGTGGCCCATACAGTTCCAGTTCACATTTCATAATCCTGCTGGAATTCAGACTCCTTTTCTATGTCAATGGAGTCTCAATATTGCACATTCCACTTGGACAAGTGCCCTGCCTAGATCCAGCCTTCATATGAATGTTATTTCCCCTTTTCACAAGTCATAAGAGATAGTCCTTCCTGACATACATTAAGTCAATAACACCCAAACAAAAAAATAGCATATTCAGGATACCCACAAGGTAATCAAAACAGGGTATCAGAATAAAGCCATTCAGGAGATCTACAGCTCTTTATCCATTATTGTTACTAACAATCAGACAAACCATCAAAAGTTTATCAAATAGGTCTACAAAAAAGGCTTTAGTGCTACAATATCAGTAACTGTACATGGACTAAAAAAAGTGTTTTCTTCATGGGATTAAAAGGCTTCTTTTGGCCAATGAGTAGGGTGACCAGACAACAAGTGTGAAAAATCGGGACAGGGCGTGGGGGGTAATAGGAGAAGACCCAAAAGAGAACGACCCAAAAATCGGGACTGTCCCTATAAAATCAAGACATCTGGTCACCCTACCAATGAGGAAGCCTGCAAGATTGGTTTCATGCTCCATCTACACAAATATTCTCCAAGACCTGCAATAAGATGTGCAAACCATGTAAGACACCACCTTTGGCAGAAGAGTGCCACTTATGATGTTGCCTCTGTATACCACAAAAATCCTATGTTGGGAATGGCAATAAGTCTGGTTATGATGGAGACAGAAATTTATCATCAAATGATTTTTATCCAAGCACCAAGACTTATACTTCCACATCTGCCTCAACTGACCTGCATTTCAAGTTATATTTGACCTTTTGATTTCTTATGCACTGTAAATGGAATTTCAGGAACAGTTAATGTAATGTTTTAAGACTGTTGATCAAAGTTCTTAGAATGTGTTTTAGCTTTTGAAGCTGTGTATCTGGCAGTTTTCCCAGAAGAGGGAACCAAATCTTTTGATAACTGCCATCTCTAATCCTGACTTCTGGTGCTCTAGAGCAGAGAAAATCCCATAGCTGGAATAACAAGCATGGATATGATGGAGAAACGAACAAGGCATGTTTAGCACAACTACAAAACTTATTAACAACCAGAAATGCTAGAAGAGGTCCATGAAATCTAAACAGAGATGAACTTGCAATATAAAAAAAATTAGGGAACAGAAAATCAAAGATTTAATCTCAACGTGCCTACAAATATGCAAGCCTTGCACTATCCAACAGATGTACACAAACGGTCACCAAGCTAACAAAATAACAAGTACGGTATGCTGAAGAATAAAATAAATGATACAATTAGTTCAGAACCAACACACACAACAAGAATTTAATAAATTCAGGTATCTTCACTTGAAAAAACACACAACATACCTTACCAAATACAGAATAAAGGTTCATCAATTGGGCTGTTTTGAGATTGTACAGTTTAGAAGAAAAAAGCAAGGGTTTTCCAATTAAAAAGTCACAGTTGTGGTTAAAAATAATGAAAGTCAACAGATCCAATGATAGGCCTCATGATATCTCAATTAACCTTCAACTTTACATCATAAAAAGAAAAAGTATTTTATGATGCTCCCTCATACTCACACCCAGTCACTGCTTCTTATACAATATCCTCAAAACTTGCTACCTCAATTGTTTGCTATGTTAAGTTTTAGAGTGAACTTTGTTGACACCTTTTTTCTGTCCTATTTCAATGGTCCAATCAGCTCATTGTAAATGTAGCCTTTACTACAGGTCCTCTCTGCATAGCCATACGTATTATGGAGGCACTAGTTGTGGGTCTTCAAACTTACACAAACAACATACAATTCAATCAATTTCAAAGTGCATTTTAGGCTATGTCTACCCTATGCAGCTTACAGTGACACAGCTGTACCGCTAAAGCCTTGCCACTGTAAGGCATGCAGTGTAGCCGCTCTGTCAGCAGGAGAGAGCGCTCTCTCTTGCTGACAAAATAAAACCACCCCCAACGAGGGGCAGTAGCTTTGCTGGTGGGAAAACACCTCCTGGCAACAAAGCGCTGTCCACACCAGCACTTTTTGTCGTTAAAACTTTTGTCCATCAGGGGTGTTTTTTTCACCGACAAAAGTTTTTAATAACAAAAGTGAATTGTAGACATAGCCTTAGACATACGTTTACTCATTTTCTCCCCTCAATAGTTATAATTACTGAACTTGTTAATGAGAATTCATAGGTACAAGAAAAAGGTTAGAAATAAATTATTATCCTTTGGGTTAAAGATAATACATTGTTATTGTTTTGAGCTCTACTTTGTTTTGTATTCATTTAAAACAGGTCATTCTCAGCCCTTTTATCTGAAAGTTTTCAAGGGAATTCACAAGCAAAGGCTCCATTCCACCTCTTACATACAATCACTGTGACACGTTTCCCCACTCCACTGTTCTTAATGAACCATTAACAAACTATTATGTATACATATTTGGAAACAGATCTCAAACAAATATCAACATTGCTGAAGTGTGCCACCTTCAAAATGTAACAATCTCTTCAGTTCTAATAACTCGATTACCGATGCCTCTACTTTAATGTATTTACTTTTGGGGTATATTCTCTGCCCTAGGCATGCTACAACTTTCAAACCTCAGTAAAAGCTTCGTTATCCAGCACTTTATCAACCAGAAAGCTCCATTAACCAGCATTTCTGATATCTCCCAATACAAATCTTCAATCTAGTAACCGGGACTAGTATACTGCATGTATGTTAATAGGAGCAGGGAGAGGATTGATCATTTTGGAACTCCAGAATTGAGGGTGGCAGAGGTACTATTTCCCATCACTACGTTTTGGCTTGACTCCTTCAGGAAGGACTTAAGTTATTTTAATACAGTCCCCTTTATCCCTGCTGCCTAGTATTTTTACTAAGGGTACATTTTGGTTATGCAATTGCACATTCTGCACTCTACTTTTATGCAAAAAAGGCAGAAGACAAGCAAGCAAGCTGATAGCGGGGATTTATTTAAAAAAAGCAGCTTCCAGGGTGTGTCATAGGGTCATTACAGATTCAGCCCAATCTCCTACACCTTCTACATCCACAATGATAACTGAGGTTGATAATGACCCTGAGGTACTGCAAGATCCTGAAGTGCCTTCTGAATCAAAGATTAAATTATGTTCAATATAGTTTTAGTGATAAGTATATTTTTAGTAATCTGGGTGCATGCCATGCATTGTCCATAGTGTCATAAGATAACCTACTGTATAGAAAATTTTACCTGTATACACCTAAGTGCTTCAAGAAACCAACCACTCTGCAGTACA